>NC_059328.1:24447500-25072500 GCF_018350155.1 Leopardus geoffroyi
TACTTGATAGGATTAGTATGAGAATTACATGGAAACATGCAAATAAAGTATTAGCACAGAACCTGGCTTAAAAGAATCCCCGTATAGATGCCCATTTACATGCAAATAGGCTTCCATTCTACCTTCTGTTCTGTAACTTGCTCGCCATGTTTTTTGGTTTTGGGTTTTTTGCTTGCCATGTTATAACTGGGATGTCTTTCCATGTCAATACCTGGAGACGGTCCTTCTCTCTTTAACAGCTTCAGCTAACCGTTCACTTGGTAAATGGGTAATGGTGGCGATTTTGAAATGCTACTTCCTGACAAGTATTGCTGTTTTGCGTTGCCAGTGTTGTTGTGAGTCATAGACATTACCAATCAGTAAGCTGAAGACAGGCCTATGGCCTCCTGGGAAAATGGAGTGATCTGCCAGAGGGGCACCCACCTCTGTCAGAGAGGGCAGGGCCAAAAGGACAGGAACCTCTTGATCTGCTCACCTCTGTGTCACCAGCGCTAGAACAGAGCTTGGCACAGAGAGATATCCGTGCAACTTTTGTCAGTAGGCTGACCAGTTAAGAAGATTGTCCCTCCATGGGGCACCTGGGTGGCTCAGTTGGTTGAATGTGTGACTCTTGATTTTGGCTCAGGTCCTGATCTCAGAGTTCATGAGATCGAGCCCCGCATGGGGCACCCGCTTGGGATTCTCTTTCCCTCTCTCTCTGCCCCTCATCTGCTTGCACATGCTCTCGCTCTCTCTCAAAATAAATAAATGAACATTAAAAAGAAAGAAAGAAAGAAAATTGTCCCTCCTCTAACTCACCAACAGAGGTCTAAGCCCAAAGCTCTGGCTCGTGTTGTAGCATTTCCCAAAATATGGCCTGTGCACCACCGATGTAGGTGAGTGATATTAGGGGGTAATGAATTTGAATTTACAGATGATATTATGAATTTGTTTTAATGTATCCTGATTTCTGTTTATGGATGGTGATACTGATTTTCCATTTATGGTAGGTAAATATATTCCATTTTAGGTAAATATATTCAAGGTGAAAAGGTGGTCTGTGGAAATGCTCAAAATCACAAAGGAAAAGGAAAATAATTGATAATAGCTAATATTAGCCTTTAGACTAGAAAATGTTTAAGGCTGGTGTAATGAAATGCTCATGTTAGCCACGAATAATAGAGTTGACCTTTAAACAACAGAGTTGTTGGGCTCCCACCCCACGCAGTCGAAAATCTGCGGTGTATAACGTTCAGCTGCCCAAAGACTTAACTACAGTTGACCCTTAACTACATACAGTCAGGGGCGCTGACTACCCGCATAGTCAAAAATACCTGCACTGGGGTGCCTTGGTGGCTCAGTTGATTAAGCGGCCGACTTCGGCTCAAGTCATGATCTCATGGTTCATGAGTTCGAGCCCCACATTGGGCTCTGTGCTGACGGCTCAGAGCCTGGAGCCTGTTTCAGATTCTGTGTCTCCCTCCCTCTCTACCCCTCCCCTGCTCACACTCTGTCTCTCTCTCTCTCTCAAAAATAAAAAAAACATTCAAAGAAAATCCTGGCATAACTTTGATTCCCCCTAAGACTTTACTAATAGCCTACTGTTGACTAGAAGCCTTACTGATAACATAAACAGTTGGTTAACACGTATTTTGTCCATTTTTATTTATTTGTTTATTTTTTATTTTTAGAGAGCGAGCACAAGCAAGGGAGAGGGGCAGAGGGAGAGAGAGAGAGAGGAAGAGAGAGAGAGAAAATCTTTTTTTTTTTTAAGCTTATTTATTTACTTTGAGAGAGAGAGTGCAAGTGAGGGAGGGGCCGAGAGAGAGAGAGAGAGAGAGAGAGAGGGTGAAAGAGAGAATCCCAAGCAGGCTCCACACTGATGGTGCAGGTGTGGTACAGATGTAGGGCTGGAACTCATCAACTGCAAGATCATGACCTGAGCCGAAGATGGACGCCCAACGGGCTAAGCCACCCAGGTGCCCTGAGAGAGAATCGTAAGCAGGTTCCACTCATGAGCAGGGCTTATGACCCTGGGATCATAACCTGAGCTGAAATCAAGAGTTGGATGCTCAACCCAATGAGCCACCCAGAGGCTCCAGATTAACTTATATTTTGCATGTTATATGTTTTATACATTGTATTGCTACAATAAAGGAAATTAGAGAAAAGAAAGTGTTATTAAGAAAACCATAAGGAAGACAGACCACCTGGCTGGCTCAGCCGGTAGAGCATGCGACTCTCGATCTTGGGGTTGTAGCTTCGAGCCCCATGTTGGGTGTAGAGGTTACTTAAAAATAAAATCTTTGGAAAAAAAAAAAGAAAGACAAAGAAAATCATAAGGAAGAGGAAATACACTTATAGTACTCTACTGTAAAATATCCACATATAAGTGGAGCCCCACGGTTCAAAGCCCTGTTATTCAAGGGTCAGGTGAACTCTCATGTACGTAGTTCTCCCTATGTGCCAAGCACATGCTAAACGCTTTATTTATGGGATCATCTATATCTCACATATAATGCTTACAACAGCCCTCCGTGGAGATCCTGTTTTAGTTCCCATTTTGCAGATGAAGGAATGGAGAGAGGCTCAGAGAGGTTTAGTAACCTGCCCAGAGGCCCTCTGCCATTACGGTCAAGCCACTCTCAGTTTCATGAGAATAAATTCATCTTGTTTGCATTTAAGAGAAAGCTTATCTTTTTTGTTCTCTGTGGTTTAAAAAAAAAAACCGGGGGGTGTTATATCACAAAGGAACTCAGGACACATCCCTGTTCTATCCGTTAGAAATTATTTACCATGCCTACCAACCCTGATTCCTAAGTACCATGGATGAGGGTTCTGCGTAGGCCTCCATAGGCAAGGCTGTTCATTGAACATATACAACCGTGCTAACAACCAAATCTTGGTCAAAGGAAAAGGCCAAGAAAATGTTTTAAATGATTCCTGACAGATTTTGCCACAAGGTGGCCCACAGTACCACAATGGTCTGCATTGGAATAGCCTGTCTGCTCTTGACCAAGAATTCCTGGCAAGAAGCTGGCATACATTTTGGACAGAATGTTCAATAAATGAATAGGTTTACAGTTTAGGGGAGAAAAAGTGTTGCCCTTTTTTTTTTTCTTCTTCAAGGGGACAAAACACATTCTAGGCAGCCAGGCGAGATAATGCCTATGGAGTTGATAAAGGTGAACAGGTTGGCAAAAATCAGAACTCATGGTGATATGAGCCCTAAACAGCCCTGGGTTTAGACAATCCAGTCCAGGAGCTGCACAGAGCCTGAGATTTTTTTTATCAGTTCTACACAGTGTGAGCAGGGCCACTGCTGCATGTGTTGGGCACTATGCTGAGGGTCATGAAGGGGTGGGGACTGACATCTAGCCCTCGCTCTACTCTCCAAGTTTGAAACCCCAGGGAGGGGTGGCTCTTTATAATTGGCACAAAGTGCTCTGTGGACCATGGGCAGCTTTGAATTTGACCGAGAACATTACAGACCCTAGTCAGAGGAGGTCTAGATCTATAAAATTCCTGCTATTGACCTCGAATTCCGGAGCTGGGAGAAGAGAATGTCCTGTTTCACTCACCCCAGAATCTGCCCTCATTGCTGGTGCTGAGAGCCCTGGGGATTCTCTGGATCTGTTTTGTCTTCATCTTCTTTTCCTTTCTTTCAGACAATGAGACATTTATATTAAGATTTAATTTTGATTTTCTTTTTACTGGCCTCATTTCTTAACCTGATTAGATTATTTTGGCTACCCAGCAATCTTTGTCAAACGAAGACCAGAAGGATGGGACCCACATTGTGTATAAATAGATGTATGCATATATGACCTCACAACTACACAGGGACAGGCACAAACTATACATACCCCCATTCTGTGATACATCCGTCTGCACAAACAGCCTTGGACAAGCCCATGGGTATGCACACATAAGCACGATGTTCACAGAATCATCCGCCTTCATATACGCAGACTTGCATTCACCAATTGGCTAAATGTACACTCAGAAACATGCATTCTAGGTGGAAGGAGAATCGTCTTGCAGAAAAAGGCCTTTGTTAACAGCACAATGATCAAAGTTTTGATGAAGAGCGGTTCCCCACCCTGTCAGACCTCCTCCCCTGCCCTGTTTCCTCCATGGCCCCTCAGGATCCTCCACCCTCTTTAGAGGACTTCCCAAGGAGTAAAGAGTAGAGGAGAAAGCTTGGTAGGTAGCCTTATCTGAGTTTCACCTCTGCCTAGAGTCCTCATGTGCTATTGGGAAAATCACTCAACCTCTCTGATCCCCCAGAGTCTCCACCTTTAAAACAAGGCTGGTGGGGCGCCTGGGTGGCTCAGTCGGTTGAGCGGCCGACTTCGGCTCAGGTCATGATCTCGCGGTCCGGTTGAGCGGCCGACTTCGGCTCAGGTCATGATCTCGCGGTCCGTGAGTTCAAGCCCCGCGTCGGGCTCTGTGCTGACAGCTAAGAGCCTGGAGCCTGCTTCAGATTCTGTGTCTCCCTCTCTCTGACCCTCCCCTGTTCATGCTCTGTCTCAAAAATAAATAAACGTTAAAAAATTAAAAAATAAAAATAAAACAAGGCTGGTAAATTACACCAGTGCTTCTAAGCTCTTCCCTCCCAGGCTTCTTTGCCCTTTTTCCTTGTTGTAGTCCCCCCCACCCCCCAGGTCTCATGGTTTTGAAGTTACTTTGTTTAGGTGCTCATTTTCTTGTTTTCTAATTTAAATTTTAATCAGAGACTTAATCAAGTATGCATTGAAGAAACCATCATATAATTTGTCAAACTAAGAAACAAATTATAGTGCAATTTCCCTTCAGGCTTTTTGAAATACTGAAATAATCTGCAGGCCTCCAGCATCATCCTGGGGCCTCCCAGAAACATGGAGCTCCCAGTAGCTGGGAGCCACTCACCAAAATCCTCTCTGGCATTGTCGGACCCCAAGGTCTCATGATGGCTGCCTGGCCCTACACTCCACAGCTTAGACTTTTGTAGAGGGCTGGATGTGCTACCTGCTGCTGGAGGCCTCCAGGAGCACAGGACAAGCCACAGAGGAAATTCTGGGGTCAGATTCCCCAGAAGAGTTAGAGTTCCTTTTGGCTTAATCAGGACAGGTTTGACTTCTTCCCCATTCCTGACTCCAGTATATATTTTTAAACGTTTATTAATTTTTATTTTAAAAAAAAAATTTTTTTTTCAACGTTTATTTATTTTTGGGACAGAGAGAGACAGAGCATGAACGGGGGAGGGGCAGAGAGAGAGGGAGACACAGAATCAGAAGCAGGCTCCAGGCTCTGAGCCATCAGCCCAGAGCCTGACGCGGGGCTCGAACTCACGGACCGCGAGATCGTGACCTGGCTGAAGTCGGACGCTTAACCGACTGCGCCACCCAGGCGCCCCTATTTTTTAATGCTTATTTATTTATTCTGAGAGAGAGAGAAAGGATGAATAGGGGAGGGACAGAGAGAGAGAGGGACAGAGAATCTGACCGAAGTGGGCTCTGTGCTGACAGCAGAGAGCCTGAAGTGGGGCTTGAACCAAGAACTGTGAGATCGTGACCCGAGTTGAAGTCAGACGCTCAACCGACTGAGCCACCCAGGTGCCTCAATTTTTTTTTTAAGTAGGCTCCATGCCTAATGAGGGCCGGACACGGGCCAAACTCGCAACCCTGAGGTCAAGACCCAAACTGAAAGCAAGAGTCTGATGCTTGAAGCGCCTGGGTAACTCAGTGGGTTAAGCATCTGACTCTTGATTTCAGCTCAGGTCAGGATTTCATGGATTCGTGGGTTTAAGCCCCGCATCTGGCTGACAGCACAGAGCCTGCTTGGGTCTCTCTCTCTCCCTCTCTCTCTGCTCCTCCCCCTACTTCAAAATAAATATACTTGAAAAAAAAAACCAACTTTTTTTGAGAAAAAAAAGTCTGGGGCATCTGAGTGGCTTAGTTGGTTGAAAGTCCAACTTTGGCTCAGGTCATGATCTCACAGCTCGTGAGTTCGAGCCCCACGTCGGGCTCTGTTCTGACAGCTCAGAGCCTGGAGCCTACTTCAGATTCTGTCTCCCTCTCTCGCTGCCCCTCCCCTGCTCATGCTCTGTCTCTCTGTCTCTCTCAAGGATAAATAAACATTAAAAAAAAAATTTTTTTTAATGAATAAATGTTAATTTTTTTTTTTTTTTAAAGAAAAAGGAAAAGGAAAAAAAAAAGTATCTGAAGCTTAACTGACTGAGCCACCTAGGCACCCCTGGCCCTAGTAACTAGGGATGTCAGGTCCTCTCTGGTAGGCCCAGATTTAGTCCATGATATAGATTCTGTCTGCATGCTGTCCTGGACCGTGGCCCAAGGCCCTGTGGCTCTTTTCCCTTCCCCGCGTGACTCCAGCCTGGACCAGGCACCAGCTTCCAGCCCTGTGATCTCCAGCCTGGATTCCTTCTGGCCCCTCCACTGGCTTCTCCTCGCTATCGCATCCAAATTCATCCCCTTACCTCAACCCCAAACTTTTCTCATCTGTCTCTTACCCTTTTCTGAAGCCTCTGAGAATGTCAGCCTAGATGGGCCCTACGATCTCAGTCCAACTCCATCTGATGTTGGCGTTCTCTTTACAGTACAATCAACCCATGATCTTCCAAGGCCTGTTTGAATATCGCAAACAATGATGCTCACGGCCTCACCCATAGCTCAGCTCGTCTTTGGCTGCTTCCAGATTGATATCAGGGCTTCTCTGGAGGCGTTTGCTGCTCATTAGTTCCTAGCCATAATAAAATTAGCTGTCAAAAAGCCATTTACAGCCACAGATGGGTAGACTCTGGTTGAGCAGGATTTCTCGAATGTCTCTCCCCCACACTCCAGGACTCCTCACAGGAGCAGGGAGAATGAATGTGTATCCTTTTCCTTGAAAGTCTCTTGATTTGGCTTAAAGTTCCATGTACATTTTACATTTTCCTCCACAATAGGTCTATGTTTGCTTAACTCTATGAATAAGGTCAAGTAACACTCATGTTCTGAGAAGACACACACCCATGACTTCTGGTATCCATGAAGGGTCCTGAGTATCTCAGTTTGACAAACATGACTTTCAAGGGAGGCCTGGGTGGCTGAATCGTTTAAGCGTCCAACTCTTGATTTTGGCTCAGGTCATGAGCTCATGGTTCCTGAGATTGAGCCCTGCGTCGGGCCCTACACTGACAGTGTGGAGCCTGCTTGGGATATTCTCCCACCCCCTCTTTCTGCCCCTCCCCCAACCCCCCTCAAAATAAACTTTAAAAAAAAAAAAGAAAGAAAGAAAGAAAGAAAGAAAAGAAACATTGGATTATCTACCAATTCCATTCTCCCATCCTCCAAAGTAGGGCCTGGGAGGGCAAAATGAGCAGTGGTGGAAGTCTTTCTAAGCTCTAAACTAAGCTAACATTTGTGCAAGCTTATGATAAAGGGATACTAAGACCCTTCTGACAGAAAAGGAAAAGTGAAGCTTAGGAAAAATGATTTCAGCAGTCATACAGTAAGCGTCAGAACTGGGGTTTGAACTTAGGTCTCTCTGATTCTGAGGCCCGTCTTCAAGTTTTTTGTTTTGTTTGCTTGTTTATGTTTTAAGATTTTATTTTCAAGTAATCTCTACACCCAGCATGGGGCTTGAACCCACAACCCTGAGATCAAGAGTCACCTGCTCCACCAACGGAGCCAGCCAGGCATCCTGAGTCTTTTTTTTTTTTTTTTTCGAATTGAGATACAATTGACATGTGTCCTTAAGTCTTGCAAACCAAAAAAATCTCCACTACCCTCCCTCCACTTCTACTTGGTCCCAGCATGGATTAGCATCTCCAGCTTTGTTCTGTCCCAAATAGGTTG
Source organism: Leopardus geoffroyi (assembly GCF_018350155.1). Taxonomy (NCBI): domain Eukaryota; kingdom Metazoa; phylum Chordata; class Mammalia; order Carnivora; family Felidae; genus Leopardus; species Leopardus geoffroyi. The sequence continues at coordinate 24,455,318 of NC_059328.1, forward strand.
TGTGAGGTATTTTTTTTTTAAGTTTATTTATTTTTGAGAGAGAGAGAGAGAGAGGATCTTAAACAGGCTCCACTCTCTGTGCAAAGCCCAACGTAGGGCTCAAACTTCATGAACTGTGAGATCATGACCTGAGCTGAAATCAAGAGTCGGCTGCTTAACTGACTGAGCCACCCAGGCGCCCCTAGATGGGGTGAGTTTAAGCAGGCCTCTCCGGGCCTGCTTATCTAAGGTTCAGTTTGCTCATCTAAAATCAGAAGTTAGACTTGGTGGCTTCTAAGATCCTGGAAGATGGGATGCATGAATCCTCCGCATACTAGTCAACATTTATTAATGACAACTAGTTCTGGGTGCTGGAGCATTTAGGCAAATAAAGCACAGCTTCTGTTCTGGATGAATCCACCGTCTCATCAAGGGAGTGGGAAATGCAGTGCGACTGACACATAAAATCAGTCCAGTCATGATAGTGCTAAGGTGACAACTCTGTTTGAGTGGAGTGTTGTAGGAGGGCTTCACAGAGTAGGTGATATTTGAGCTGAGCCTGGAAGGTTGAGTTAGTTCAGTAGGTAGACAAGAGAGCATTCAAGGTAGGGGAGCCACACATGCAAAGGTATGGAGTAAGAAAATAGCATGGGGTGTTTGGAAAAGGCAAGAGTAGATAAAAATGAAGGCTGTGTGAGTGTGAGTGTGAGTGTGAGTGTGTGTGTGTGTGTGTAGCAGAATAGACCACGGAGGTGGATTTGCTCTTGATATTAAAGGGTCTTGAGTAGTTAATTTTATCTGAGGACTAGTGATTTCTAAGCAGTTCGGAGAAGCAGCCCCAGGAAGGAGATGCTCTCAGGACTCCTGGGGGCTTCACAATGAGGCGTCCAGTCTACTCTGTTTCAGGCAGAACAGCCCCACTTTTACCTGTTTTATCTATGAGGTTCTGCGTTCAGCTTGATTTCCATCTGACAAAAAGTTTCCACTGCTTAAGCAAGCAAACAAATAGAAAAGTTACGGTCAATAGTGTCGCTGAAGGTTTTTCTGCTGGTGAGAATCAGAAAGAACCCTCTGAAGGAGACTTGTTGCGGGGGGGTTGGGGGGGCTGGGGCCTGACCGCTGACATTAGGGAGCAGGAGTCTGCCATTTGGCTGGCTTCCTTGGCTAGAAAGGGGAATTGTAAATAGGAGGTGGGGTGCATACACCTCTCTGGTAGGGGAAGATGAAAATTCAGGTCTCCTCCACGGCCTGGCCTGGGGAAGTGTGTGTGAACTTCAGTAGGTATTCCTCCAACGTGGGGGATGGGCAGAGAGAGAGAGAGAGAGAGGGTTGGGGGAGAGGCAGGAAGTGGGCAAGTAGGCTTACAAAGGTAGCTGTGGCGGTTTGCCCACCCCAGGTGGGAGGGCGGGGCCTAGGGCTTAGTGGGGGCCCATGTGTGACTTTACTTGTGGCCTGGGGGCTCAGAGGGAGCACCAGTCTGGAGCTAGGACCTCATTTCAGCTTTTCTGTGGCTGGTGAATGGGGGATGGGGGCCTGACAATCTCAGGTACTTGTGGAAATTCCCAGGGCAAGGCCCTAGGATGTCTGATGTCCGGGAAGTAGATCTTGGGGGAGCCCCTTCAGCCCCCTCTCCATTCCCCCAGGGACCATGGGCTGTAGCTGCAGCTCAAACCCTGAAGATGACTGGATGGAAAACATCGATGTGTGTGAGAACTGCCATTACCCGATAGTCCCACTGGATGGCAAGGCCACGGTAAGAGGCAAGACAGGGGACTGACTTGGTGAGGGAGTCTGGTGGAGGACACAAACCAGGAGAAAGAAACCACCACTGGAATAACAGAGTGGTCTTCTCCCCTTGGAAACAGAAAGGAAAGGAGGCTGAGAGAGGGGAAGGGACTCTTCTGAGTAGCTGGTAAATTCAGGGACAAGACCCAGCCAAGCTGGAGAAGTGAGAACAGTGGGGAGGGGAGCCAGTATCTGACCAGTCTTTTGCTCTCTGACCCCATTTTCACCCCCCACCCTACAGCTGCCCATGCGGAACGGCTCTGATGTGAGGGATCCACTAGTTACCTACGAAGGCTCCAATCCCCCAGCCTCACCATTGCAAGGTGACCTCACAACCAGTGGGGCCTGAAAGTTAAGGCCTGTGGATCCTTGGCTCTTGTCTCCCATCTCCCTATCCACTCTCTACCTTGTCTTGCCTCGCTTGTCCCTGATCTTCTTCGCTGCCCTGTAACTCTTGAACTCTGTGCTTCCAGCCTATCCAGGCTGGTTCTCCCTGACCCCCACCCCCACCCCTGTCTTTACAGACAACCTGGTTATCGCTCTGCACAGCTATGAGCCCTCTCACGATGGAGACCTGGGCTTCGAGAAGGGTGAACAGCTCCGTATCCTGGAGCAGTGAGTGTCCTCTCCACGCCACCCATCCTTGCCCCACGGGAGCGTGGGAGGGAGCAGGGATCCCCTGTACCGCGCGGCCCCTGAGTGGCATGCAGCGGGAGCCCTTGGGACAAAATGGGAGGCTCTGGAGTGCCGGCTGGGGCTGGAGGCTGGGGTGGCATGGTGTAACTGGGGGCTTTGAAGGTTTCCAGCCGAATCCAAGGCCAGGCCGACCCCACTGACTGCCTCTGTCGCGCAGGAGCGGCGAGTGGTGGAAGGCGCAGTCCCTGACCACGGGCCAGGAAGGTTTCATCCCCTTCAACTTCGTAGCCAAAGCGAACAGCCTGGAGCCCGAACCGTAAGTGGGGACTCCTCGTGGCGAAGGATGGGAGCAGAGGAGGGGTGCTGGGGGGGTAGTGGTGAATGCTTGAGGGTGATGGAGGAAGAAGTGACCAACAACACAAGCCTGCCTTCGCTTCTGCCTTGCACAGCTGGTTCTTCAAGAACCTGAGCCGCAAGGACGCGGAACGGCAGCTCCTGGCGCCCGGGAACACGCACGGCTCCTTCCTGATCCGGGAGAGCGAGAGCACCGCGGGTGAGCGGCTGGGCGGGGCCGCGGGGCCGGGGGCGGGGCCGGGGCGGCCCGGGAGCAGGACCGCGGCTCGGAGGTGTGTGCCGCGAGATTCCAGGGAAGGGGCGCGGGACTAGGGGCGCCCTTCGCAGGGCGCACCCTCTCCCTCTTTTTGCATTCGTTCACCCATTCTTTCACCCAGGATCGTTTTCCCTGTCCGTGCGGGACTTCGACCAGAACCAGGGAGAGGTGGTGAAACATTACAAGATCCGTAACCTGGACAAAGGCGGCTTCTACATCTCCCCCCGCATCACTTTTCCTGGCCTGCACGAGCTGGTCCGCCATTACACCAGTGAGCCCAGGCAGGAGCCCCTCCGACGTGCGCCTGAGGCGCCTTCACCTGTGCCCCACCAGCCTGCCTCCCCTAAGCTCCTCTGGGGGGGGGGGGGGGATACCCTCCGCCCATCTCTCAGCGCGCTCCTTCATTCCCCGCAGTGGGTGAGGTGCGGCACCCGATAGCCCAGGTGTCGGGTGACAGCCTCACACCTCCCCTGCCAGTCTATTTCTCCTTGGCCAAGTGGGGACTGAGTGGCGGCACCGAGTCCCGCCGTATTGACAACACAAACCCCCCTCCCTTGTCCTCGCAGATGCTTCGGACGGGCTGTGCACGCGGTTGAGTCGCCCCTGCCAGACCCAGAAGCCCCAGAAGCCTTGGTGGGAGGACGAGTGGGAGGTTCCCAGGGAGACGCTGAAGCTGGTGGAGCGGCTGGGGGCTGGCCAGTTCGGGGAGGTGTGGATGGGTGAGTGAAGCCTTCCGGGACTGCGGGGGAAGGGGAGAAGGGGAGGCTTCCGCTGAGGTCGTGAGAGTCCTCGGAGAGTGTCCAGGCAGCTAGCTGGCTCTGGGTGCTCCGGCTCCCAGTGACTCCCCAGCCCTCCCCGCTCCAGGGTACTACAACGGGCACACAAAGGTGGCAGTGAAGAGCCTGAAGCAGGGCAGCATGTCCCCCGACGCCTTCCTGGCCGAGGCCAACCTCATGAAGCAGCTACAACACCAGAGGCTGGTCCGGCTCTACGCGGTGGTCACCCAGGAGCCCATCTACATCATCACGGAATACATGGAGAATGGTGGGTGCCGCCACTGTCATCGACCGCTGGGGGGCGCTGACACATTCCCTCTGCTCCTGAATAGAGGATGGAGGAGATCTGCCATTTCGCCGGGCTCAGCACTGAGGGTTTCTTGTTTTTCTGGGCCTCTAAAGAGTCACCACCAGGGACAAGAAGAGGGTGTGATGTCTGAGCCTGTCTAGGAGCACAGGCTAAAGTGGAAGGCTCTGGAAGAGCTTTGACTTCTCATCTTCCCTGACCTGCAATCCTGTTTGCCTTTTTCAAAGCTCTACCTTGATCTCGGGATGCTTGATTTCAAACGAGTGTGTCCCTAGCCCCATTTCTATCTTCCTTTTGACCCACAGCCTTGGGAGGGCAGATCTGCCCCAAATCCCTCTCTTTCAGTTCTAGGTGAGCCCCTTGCCCTTCTTTGGACAGACGGAGAGCCCCCAGGGAGGTGGATAAAAGTTTCTAGGTCCACCTTTGCCACCAATTTGCTGTGTGACTCAGGCCAAGTCCCTGCCCCATCCCTGGTGCTCATTTTTCCCAAGTGTAACATCAGAAATTTAAACAGGCTCACCCAAAAATAATTTAGAGTAGTCCTTAAGGGTTCTAGGATCTGACTGCCTGTATTAGAATCTTGCCTTCGTGATTGTGTGGGCTTGGGCCGATCACTTCACTTCCCTCTGCTATGGCTTCCTCATCTATAAAATGGTGGTAGTAATGCAATGATACCTTTTTCATAGGGCCTTTTGTGAGGATGAAAGAGTCAGTGTATATAGAGCAGACAGAATAGTGTCTGTTCAATAAATTTGTTGTCATCTGGCTCAGATTCTTTGGGAGTATAAGATCTGTCACTCTTTTGGCTAGTGGATTCTGGAAGCGGCAAATAGGTTTTACCATGTGGGCCAACTTCAGATGGTAGTTGCTTGGAGTTCTGTGTTGAGGAGGATTCTGAGGCTCATTGGAAGTAAGTGCTGGGGTTGACTACCAGCATCTGCCATGGACCGGATGCAGGAGAGGCAGTTCATGCCATGTATTTACTGTGTCTGGGTGAGGCTTTTATCTTTGGTGACTAATTCAGCACTCATAATAGGGACACTTAGGTTGCTGCCGTCTTTAAATGTTTATTTATTTATTTTGAGAGAGAGAGAGAGAGAGCAGGGGAGGGGCAGAGAGAGAGAGAGAGAAAGAGAGAGAATCCCAAGCAGGCTCACACTGTCAGTGCAGAGCTTGATGCAGGGCGGGATTCCACGAACTGTGAGATCATGACCTGAGCCGAAATCAAGAGTCAGACGCTTAACTGACTGAGCCACTCAGGCACCCCAGGTTGCTGCCATCTTTACCCAGGCTTTTAATCTCTTGAGAAGGGCTAGCAATTACTAGCTCCGTTCTAGTAGCTTCCATCCCTGGTCATCTCCTAGTCACCCTCTATTACCACATGTGGTCCCTCAGGCCCCCAGGCACCTCTTTCCATACTCCATTGAATACATTCAGCACATATTTATCACTGCTTACTTTGGGCTAGGCACTGGGAGCACAGATGGACAAAACAATGTTCCTGCTATCAGGGAAAACTCATTTTAGTTATGTGGCATAAACTCTAGGAAAACCAGAGTTTCGCCATGGGAAAATTCCAGCATGCCACGGGGAATGTAGATAATGATGCAATTTATTAGGCCTGGTAGGACTTAGAGAGGCTTCCTAGAGGAATAGTCTTGCTGGGCCATGAAAGAAAAGTAGAATTTTTAGCAGGCAGAGATGGGGCAAAAGAGACTTTGGGGTGAGAGCCCAGTGGTCTATATGAAAAACCTCAAAATTGTCTAGGGTGGATAGAGTGAAAGAGGCAGAAGTGGAGGAAAGAGAAGCAACTATGAATGTGGACTGTGTAGGGCTTTGGACATGGGGCAGGACACTGAGCTCTACCCCACTGGTGATAAGAAGCTTACAGACTTCTCCAAGCATACCCCATCCTAGTCCCTGGGAAAAGACTTCATGTATCCTGGGCATCCCCACCCTGAATGCACACTTGTCCATTCTCACCCCTTACTCTTCTTTCCACATGTCAGACACTACTTCTAAATAGCCAGTTAGGGGACAAGGGTCAGGGAGCTTTCTGCTGGGCCAGCCTGAGTTAGCAACTTTTCTGCTTCTGTTCACAGGGAGCCTGGTGGATTTCCTCAAGACCCCTCCAGGCATCAAGTTGACCATCAACAAACTCTTGGACATGGCAGCCCAAGTAAGGAGACTGGGGAGGGGCTGGGCAAGTGCACAGCCCGGTGGGGTAAGGATGTCTGGTCCAGGACTGCTGACCTCCTCTCTGGCCTGCAGATTGCAGAGGGCATGGCATTCATTGAAGAACGGAATTACATCCACCGTGACCTGAGGGCTGCCAACATCCTGGTGTCGGACACCCTGAGCTGCAAGATTGCAGACTTTGGCCTAGCACGCCTCATTGAGGACAATGAGTACACAGCCAGGGAGGGTAGGTGTGGGATACAAGGGAAGTCTGGGGCCTGCAGGGTCTGGCCAAACAGACCCAGGTGACCTCACTCTGCCTCCCTCCAGGGGCCAAGTTTCCCATTAAGTGGACAGCACCAGAAGCCATTAACTACGGGACATTCACCATCAAGTCGGACGTGTGGTCTTTTGGGATCCTACTGACGGAGATTGTCACCCATGGCCGCATCCCTTACCCAGGTCAGGGCCAAGGGCAGGAGCTGAAAGACTAATGGGGACGAGCAGCAAATCCAGGTCTTTCTACTTACTTCATCTGTCCCTGGTTCAGAATCTGAATCTTTCTAACTGCTTCTCCTGTATTCACTGAGGACTCCAGCAAGCCCAGTCAGGTGCCCCATCTCCCAGGGCTAGCGTCCATCTCTGTGTCGATTTCTCTCCTGCTTCCATAATCCCAGCTTTTTTCTTTAGTTCAGACACAGGCAGCCTAGGATGGTAGAAGAGGATCTGGCTCGAAGGCAGGAAGCCTGCCTTTATGACCAGATCTGCCATTCAGGCCAACTTTCTGTTTGAGTTTGATCAGATCATTCTTTCTTTCCCCATCTGTAAATTATGAGGTTAGAACAGTACCTGGCCCATACTAAGCACTTAAGAGTGTTAGGTTTTATTATTAATCATCATTTTGAGCAAGTGACTTTAGGCAGGTGACTTTACCTCTCTGAGCCTCAGTTTCCTGATATGAAAAATGAGACTATCTGTAAAAGAGTTTGACTCCCTGTAGGTGCTCACTAAATGCTGACTTCCCTTTCCTCTGAAACTTTCCATCTAAAGAATGAGAGAGACATGTCAACAACTAATTCCTACCCTCTAGCTTCTGCACAAAGTCCTTTACCCCTGAATTCAGCCAAGACGGATGGAGTTTTTTTTTTAAAGTAACTTGCTAGGAAACTATGGGGAAAGGAAATGGAACACAAAGACAGAGCAGAGAGGTCACGGAGCACAGTGGCCAGATACGCAGAAGCTTCACATAGCCCGGGAGCAACATGTACAGAACTTTGCTCCTAGGAAGGTAAAAGTACCTTAGAATCAGGTGAGAACCTGAAGGACTTCCCTGCCCGGGATTTGCCCCATCACAGAGTCCAAGGGCAGCACCGGGGCTAGAACCACACTCCAGTCATCCTGCCAAGTGTCCTCACTGCCCCTCCACTGGGCCCATAGAGGTGAACCCATAGGGAATTTCTCTTTTAGAAGAAACAAAGCATTGGGGCAGCTGGCTGGCTCAGTCAGTAGAGCATATGGCTTTTGATCTCAGGGTCATGTGTTCAAGCACTACATTGGGCACGCAGCCTACTTAACAACAACAACAACAACAACAACAACAACAACAACAACAAAACAGCAACAAAAGCATTACAAGTATGATGGCAACAGAAGTATGGCAACAGAAATGTGGCTTCAGGGTCAGGGAGACAATGAGGAGTAATGGGGACCTGGGTGAACCTGGGTGAGCATCTATTCCAGAGGATGGTTGCTACTAAGACGTAGGGAACCCCAAAACAGATCCTTTCTTTTTTCAAAAGCCAAAACTTGAAATTTGAGGAAAATTTGCCCATATCCAAATATCAGTGATTGATTCAAATTGTTGAAAGACACTATAGGGACTAAACCGAAGTAGATCTATGGGCTATATTTAAGCTGGGTGTTGACTGTGAGTTTGCACTCTCGCCTCTAGCCATGGGTGTTTAGTTCACTCGTCTATGTCCTTGAATTTCCGGGTTTTAAAGGAAGTGGCCCCCAAATTATTTAATCTGGGTCACACAGGGGCCTTTGCTGGGGGGTCCATCTGGTTTCCTGATGCAGCATCTCATGTGCCTGATCCCAAAGCCAGAGAAGCCTCACCACTATGCTGTCTGTGAGCTCCCATTCTGTCCTGGGCCCTGACCTGCCACCATCTCTCCCCACCAGATCGTAATACTCAAAGATATTCTTCATGCAGCATCTCTCCATATGCACTCTCACTCAATTTTCATAACAGCTCTATGAGGTAGGAGCTACTATATAATCCATTTCCCAGATGAGGAAACTGAGGCTCAAAGAGGGGAGGTGACTCACCCCAGGTCTCACATTCAACATCTACGTGTTTTGAGTGCTTAAGCCACAACAGACATTCCAAGTGGCGTGACTGACACTGGGCAGGTACCTGAAGTACGCTGTTACCATTGGTGAAGACCAAGATCCTTTGGGATTGGTACTCACACCATACCAGTTAAACATTCTAAACATCATCCCTGCTGTGGGCTTCCAAAGCCCGGATCCTTGATCTTTCTCCTATCAACCTCTAGGGATGACCAATCCTGAGGTGATTCAGAACCTGGAGCGAGGCTACCGCATGGTGCGACCTGACAACTGCCCAGAGGAGCTATACCACCTCATGATGCTGTGCTGGAAGGAGCGGCCAGAGGAACGGCCCACGTTTGACTACCTGCGCAGCGTGCTGGAGGACTTCTTCACGGCCACAGAGGGCCAGTACCAGCCCCAGCCCTGAGAGGCCTAGCTGGCCGGGGCCTGGAGCCCTACCTCCGTCTAGTCAACCTGGCTGGGGCAGATGCAGTTCTTGTGTCTTACCCATGTGGCCTATGCACATATGGACTCTGCATGTGAATCCCATCCCCCGTGTGGCACATATACTTCTTGTGTCTTATACACGGGTTCTGTAGTTGTGTGGGCTCTGCACATGTGTCTTGTACATGTGTGGCATGTGCATATATGACTTGGACACCCATTCAAGTTGTCCCTTTGTGGGTCCTTCTACCTCCCAAGACCACCGGAGAGAAGGGAGACACCTGTGATTGATACCAGCTTCTGCCCACCCCCCTTTCCTTTCCCCTAGCCATCAAGAAACTCCTTGAAGGCTGGGACCTTATCTAATACCTCTGTGTGCTCCTCCTTGGTGCCTGGCACACATTAGGAGCTCAATAAATGACTCTCTGTTGATGAAGACTGTACATCTCTCAGCTCCCTACTCCCATCTCCTCTTCCTTGGGAGGGAGGAGTGGGAGTTCAAAAGATGGAAAGTAAGTCACCCTGAATTGGGGTGAAAGATGGGATGAGGGGATGTCTGAACTTTTTTCAGCCCTGCTGATTTGGGGGGGCCAAGAGGAAGTTCTTACACTTTGCTGTATGGGCTTTGTGAACTCCTTCAACCCCACCCCTACCCCAAAGGATTAAGTGTGAACCCCTTCGCAGAACCTCCTAGGGAGTGGGTGTGTCCCAGGACCCTCCCCTTCCATTATGTAAGGGCAATAGCTTTTTTTACAATTACTGATTCTGGGGCTAGATTTGTACTCAAATATGTTTTGGTTCACGTTCAAGATGTTTTTGAACACTGAATTAATTTACTCATTTGGCAAATATTTATTGGACATCTACTGTGTACCAGGCATGGTTCTGGGTTCATAGAATATACAGTAGATTAAACAAACAAAATCTCTGTCCTTATGGAGCTTACATTCTAGTAAAGGAAGACAGACAATAAACACCGCCAAGAGTAAATGATACGGTATGGTGCTGAGTGCTAAGGGGAAAATAAAACAGGGTAAGGGAAATTAGGAATGTCATCACTGGGGGAGGTTTTCAATTTTAAACAGGGTGGTCTGGGAAGGCCTCATTGAGAAGGTGACTTTTGAGCAAATATTTGAAGGAAATGAGGGAGCAAGCCACAAGGTATGGGGCAGGAGCAGAGGGGGATGAGCAGCCTGAGGCAGAAGCTTCTTAGGCAAGCTCAGAGACCAAGGTCCTGAATGGGGGAGGGAGGGGGGCCTGAGGGGCAGAGATCCTGTGTGGCCTGGGGCCTTGTGATCTTTGCAGGAACCATTTCAAGGAGACTTTTCGGGGATTTTTGCAGAGCCACGACATGATCTGACTTACATTTTAAAAGAATGGCTACTACTAATGTCTTGAGTTAGTCAATTTATAAAACTGGGAAGATTTTGCATAAATCTCCAGATTTCTAGGCGCCTGGGTGGCTCAGTCGGTTAAGTGTCCAATTCTTGATTCATGATCTTGTGGTTTGTGAGGTTGGGCCCCAGAGTCGGGCTCTGCCCTGGTAGTGTGGTGGCTGCTTGGGATTCTCTCTCTCTCTTCTCTCTGTCCTGCCTCTGCTTGTGGGCATGCTCTCTCTCTCTCTCTCTCTCTCAAAATAAATAAATAAACATAAAAAAACACTATAGATTTGTACCTTCTCTTGAAAAAAAAAAAAAAAAAAAGGACGATTCGGCTTTATTGGATTTACCTGTCATGGAGCTGAGGAGTGGCCACCCTCTTCAGGTGGGATTTGAGCTCTTTCTTTGCCAAAGTCCCTTCCACTCCCAGACAGTGACACTGAGTGTTAGTGGTTATTTATCATCATGCTTGCACTGTTGTTCTTATTTATTTTTTTTTTCAACGTTTATTTATTTTTGGGACAGAGAGAGACAGAGCATGAACGGGGGAGGGGCAGAGAGAGAGGGAGACACAGAATCGGAAACAGGCTCCAGGCTCTGAGCCATCAGCCCAGAGCCTGACGCGGGGCTCGAACTCACGAACCGCGAGATCGTGACCTGGCTGAAGTCGGACGCTTAACCGACTGCGCCACCCAGGCACCCTGCACTGTTGTTCTTATAATGAAGAGGAAAATGAAATGTTTTTTCCACCTATATTTCCATTAAAAAGTGACAAAATAAAAGATACCTACAGATGGCACTGTGTTTGAAGAAAGATAGGGGAAAGAAAGGCATATTGCTTTATAAAAGTGAAAAAGGATCCAATTTTAGAAATATGCAAAGCACCTGAATCAAACTAATATAAATTAATATAAATTCACTTATTTTACACCACCTGCCTCACCTCCGTAAGGATCTGAGTGTCTGATTCCTGTTCTGCATTTTATAAAATGTTGCCACACCCATGACCGCATCTGATCCCCACCCTCCTCTTCGTTCCTGCAGCCATAGAATTGGTGAACTTTGCATTGTTATCCTCTCCAGTTTACAAAGAGGGAAGTGGGGCCAGAAAGGTTCCTAGCTGGGAAGCAGCAACACAGAACTGGAAATAGGGCTTATTCCCTGGCCCTTTAGCTGTTTTATAATAGAACTGCCAGTCTTAGATCTGTTACTTTTATAATTAGTGCCCCAAATGCTGTTCTCAAATGAGAAACACAAGTGCCCAAGCCCTCTTCAAAGGCTAGGGGCATAAAAACGTATCTTATGGACTACAGGATCATGAGTTTGTAACTTAGTTGGCACACAGATGGTAAGCATTTACTAATATTAATTTTGTGTTGTATTTGTTATTTTAATAGCTCATCACTGTGCTTTTCAGTCTTTCAGCTTTCAGTAACGAATAGTTGATGACTGATGGGTTTAGTGCAGTGTTTCTCAAGGGTAGGGTGAGAGCAATTTTTGCCCTGGAGACATTTTTGCAATGTCTGGAGACAATTTTGGTCATCGGTACTGGGGGTGAGAGTGGAGGTTGCTATTCACATCTAATGAGTAAGGGCCAAGGATGCTGCTAAACATCCTACAGGGCAGGGGACAGCCCCCTGCAACGAGGAATTATCCAGCTCCAAATGTCAGTAGCTTCAATAGCTTGAGAAATCCTGCTTTAGTATAAGGGGGCAATCAGTTCCCTCCTGTGTAAAGGCACTCTTCAGTCCTCCTGGGGTGTGTGTGTGTGTGTGTGTGTGTGTGTGTGTGTGTGTGTGTGTCTGCACCAGGGAGGTAGGTTTTGGAGTAAGAAAGGCTGGGTTCTACCCCTTTGTTAACAGTGTCTCTGGTGCACAGTAGGCATTCAAAAAATCTGTACTATTGAAAGCTGAATTTAATTACTAATTGTGTGACTCTGACCAGGTCTCAAAGGTCTGAAGTTCATTATTCTTACCCGTAAAACGGGGATAAAAAGTCCTCTTCCAAAGCCGCTGTGAGCAATCATTGAGATAAACGTTGGTAACTCTATTCCACAGTACTCGGCCTAGAGCGGTTTTCTTTCCTTTGTCAGTTTACTTCTCCCTCTTCCAAACCCGCGTTCTAATCGACGTTCAGCCCTGTCATTAGCTGAGTGACCTTGTGCAAGTCACTTTCCCCCCACAGGCCTCGGGTGATTCTCTATAAAATTACAAAGTTGGCTTCTGACCTTCAGGCACGCTTCCAACACCGAAATGGGACCGTGGAGTGTACGGATCTGCTTTCCTCCCCCGGGACTAATGGTACGGTCCCCGGGCAGTTTCCCCCACCCCCCTGTCGCAGACCTTGGTACAGGCCCAGGGGGCCCTCGGCTGCCTCTCAGGGCTGCCCTTGCCCCCAGCCGAGTTCCGGGCCGTCCTTGCGCAAGCTGATTGGCTGGAGCCGTGCCCGGGCTGCGCGGCTATAGGTGAGCCCGGGAGGGGACGGGCGGAGCGGGTTGGAGGCCCGCCCCCTCCTCCCCTGGGTCGGACGCTGAGCCGAGCCGCGGGCGGGAGGCCGGACGGACCGACTGACGGGAGGGACGGGAGCCGAGCAAAATGGCGCAGACTCAGGGCACCCGGAGGAAAGTCTGTTACTACTACGACGGTGAGCTCCGTGCGCGTGGCGGGGCGGGGGCGGGGCCGGGCCGGGCCGGATCCAGGAGAGGGAGGCTGAGGAGATGTGAGCGGGGAGGCTGGGAGAGGCTGAGGCGTTGGGGAAAGGCTGAGAGAGGAGGCTGCGAGGAGGTCGAGGCTGAGAGAGGAGGCTGAGAGGAAGGAGGTCGAGACTGAGGGAGGAGGCTCAGAGGAAAGAGGTCAGGGTGAGGGAGGAGGCTGAGAGCAGGAGGTCGAGGCTGAGGGAGGAGGCTCAGAGGAAAGAGGTCAGGGTGAGGGAGGAGGCTGAGAGCAGGAGGTCGAGACTGAGGGAGGAGGCTCAGAGGAAAGGAAGGGAAGTCGAGGCCGAGGGAAGAGGCTGAGGCCGAGCGGGGGTCGTCTGGAGAAGCTTGGGGTAACTTGGTGGCGAGGGGCGGGGAAGGGGGGAATCCTCAGGAAGCTTTATGGGGAGAGTTTTAGTGGGACTCCTGGAGGGGAGGCTGAGTCTGAGCGGGGAGGCAGGATCTGGTGGAGAAGTGTGCAATGATCTGTTTTCCTTGTGAGAATACAAAAGTCTTTCTCTGCCCCTTTGCTTCCTCATCCTTTTTGGTGAGAGTCCTGCGGAGTCCCCACCTCCTGTCACCAGCCTCCCCTCCCCCAGTCTCTGAGCTGGGCCTGCAGTTGCTGCTGGGAAATGGGGCCCCTGGGCTTGGAAGGAGAAAGTTGCAACCTGTTAAAACAGACTTTTTCATTTAACAAAAGCCTATGGAGCAGCTTACTCTGTACTAGGGATGATTAGCTGCTGGGACCATGGGGCTGATCAGGTCACTTCCCATCTTCTTCTCAGTCTGGAAGGGGAGATAGACAGTGGCAGGGAACTGCTCTCCAGTGTCATGCTGGGATAAAGGAAAGCTCAGAGTGTTTTGGGAGCCCAGAGGAGAGGCACTCAGCCCAGCCTGGGGAGTCAGGGAGGGAGGTGCCATCTTGGACCCAAGGAACAGGAGTTATTAGCCAAGCTCCGGGAAGGCAAAGGTGACAGTAAGTTTAGAGGTAAGAGAGAGGACAGCATTTTTGAAAGCAGGTGTGTGTACAGCATAGCTGAGGCATAGGTTTGAGGGCAGAGTGTAGAAGGTCAGGAAATAGCGTGGAGGGAAAGGTTGCAAGTGATGAGGCTTGAACCTCATGATCTGGGGACCAGATCATGAAGGGCTGGACACACTGTCTTAAGGAAGTTGGACTTTATTGTGAGTGCACTTGTGAATCATTGAAGTTTTATGCAGATTGTGACATCATCAGATTTATACCTCAGACCTATCACTCTGAGACAGAAATTGAATTCGCCAGTGTAGGGGTAAGGAAGACGGCAAGGATCCCAAACTTCTGGGTTGGGCAGTTTGATGTTGAGTGTTTGGAGAAGGTTATGTCAGTTAATAACTTTGGGTTTTGGGTTTTTTTAAGAAGTATTTTTTGAGGGCTATCCCTACTAGGGGATATCCAGGTAGAGGCATCCAGTAGGCAGTTGGCCATTCAGGTCGCCATTTTTATTTTTATTTTTTTCAATTAATTTTGAGAGAGAGAGAGAGAGGCAGAGTGCGAGCAGGGGCTGGGCAGAGAGAGAAGGAGACAAGAATCTGAGGCAGGCTTCAGGCTCTGAGCTGTCAGCACAGAGCCCAATGCAGGGCTTGAACTCACTAGCCGTGAGATCATAGCCTTAGCCGATGTCTGACGCTTAACCAACTGAGCCACCCAGGCGCCCCCAGGTTGGCCATTTAGAAGACAAAAATGAGAAGATAGAGATTTTTTGGTAGTTGTCAGCATGTAGATGGTAATTTTAGTTATGGAAGAGGATACAATCACCCAAGAAGTTGTATAGCGTGGGAAGAGAAGAAGATCGGAGTGGAATTCTAAGGACATGCACTGAGGAAAAGTCTAGTGCCCTTCATGCTCTGTATTCCCCTGTCGTAGCACTTGTCACTGTGTATTGGAATTGCCCATTTACTTGTTCGTTCTTCTTAGACAGTAATCTCCTTAGGGAAAGAGACCATGTCTTGTCTCGCTCTGTATGCTCAGCCCCCAGAACAATGCCTAGCTCAGAGTAGGCTGTCAATAAATACTTGCCGATTAAATTGTATACAGGGAATGTAAGTGAACCAGAAAGTCTTGGGTTACAGTAGCCAAAAGAAGGAAGGAGTGGCCAAGTGTTGGCAAGAACTGTTTTGTGTGTACAGTTTGGAACTGAAGTGAGATTGCGGTAGATTGAAGAATGAATGGATGGGTGAAGAGAAGACATCAGATTGAACCCTTTTCAAAGGAAGCTTGGTTGGGGCAGAGAGAGAGAGGGTTGTTGATACAGGGGGATGTAGTGGCTGAGAGTTGAGCATATTCAAAATTTGAATGGTAAATAGCCAGGGGGAGGGGTTGAAGATACAGGAAAGAGAGGGGTGGGTAATGATGGAGGTTCTTGAAGAGACCAGGTGAAATGGAAACCAGAGCACAGGTATGGACACTAGCCTTCAGGGGGAAGTTTCTTCATGATGAGAGGCAAGGAAAAGTTCAAATGTAGGCAAGTTTGATGAAGAGAAAGTTGGAGTTTTCAAGATGAGGTAATAGATTATTTCTTTTCCTGTGAGTGGGGGGAGGGTAGTTGGTAGAGTAGAAATCTTGAGAGAGATAGCTATGAAGTAGCTGTTGTGAAAGAGGGAGGTGGGAAAATAAATTTGGAAGAGTTGCTGGGCAGTGGTGAGGGCCTATTTGGGGCTGGAGCCTGCAACTTTGTAGCTGTATCGGTTTGCACTGTTTTATGATCTCTCCACCATTAGTTTAAAAAGAGAAAAAGTGGATGGGGCGCCTGGGTGGCGCAGTCGGTTAAGCGTCCGACTTCAGCCAGGTCACGATCTCGCGGTCCGTGAGTTCGAGCCCCGCGTCGGGCTCTGGGCTGATGGCTCAGAGCCTGGAGCCTGTTTCCGATTCTGTGTCTCCCTCTCTCTCTGCCCCTCCCCCATTCATGCTCTGTCTCTCTCTGTCCCAAAAATAAATAAACGTTGAAAAAAAAAAACTTTAATAAAAAAAGAAAAAAAAAAAGAGAAAAAGTGGAAAGACTGCAGTTTTTAGGCAAGGGAGATTTCTTACTCCTTGAGAAACCGCTTGTGAGTTTTGCAGTGAGGTCACTAGCTTGGGACTCAGACTTGGTTCTGCCCCTCAGAAGCTTTGCAGTATTGGGCAAGTCACTTTACCTTTGCAGGCCTCAGGTCACTCTCCTATAAAACTGAAAAACTTTGAGAACAATGGGAGAAGCTTTCCACAAGTTTAAAGGTAGTATCTAAATGAAAATGATTATTTCTTTTAAAAGTCTCTTAGCAACTGGATTAAAAGCTGTTAAGAAAAGGATGGTGTCTGGGCCCCACCCTCAGGTACTCCCCTAGCCTTCTAGATAAGTTATCTTAAGTCCCCCAAGTCTAAGCCTTGGCTGAATTCAGGTTTGATAGGCAGAGGAGTTGCTGGGGATCAAGGCCCAGGCCAGAGACTTGGATAAGCCATGATCTAATTATGTAACAGTAATGGTCATGTTACTGACTGCCTTCAAATTGGGTCTGCATCTGGATGTCTCAGCCAATGCCTTGAAAACCTATTCTGTCAATCCTCATAGCTGATAAGCTTGTCTGAGGGTCTCTGGGAGCAAAATTTTCTGCCTGCCTCCTCTGCTACTGCATCTCAAAGTCTGTCTATATGGGACAAGGGTCCCAATTGAATACCATCAAATACTGTACTCTGGCTTGTAGCTCTGGCTAAGAGCACAGTTCCTGCCCTCAGAGGCCTGCCTAAGATTAAGAGAAGAGGATAAAAGGACATTAAGCAAAAACTAAGGAAAACTAAGAAAATTTGAATAAAGCATGGGCTTCTTTTTAGTTAATGACACTGTATCAATATTGGTTCATTAACTGTAACAAATACTTCTTATTTTATCATGTAGAATGCTAATAATAGGGGAAACTGCCTATGGAGGTATCTGAGAACTCTATCTTTGCAATTTTTCTGTAAATCTAAAATTGTTCTAAAAAGTAGTCTAATAAAAAGACAGAAGAGGGTGAGATCCTAAATATCCAACTGTTTAGAAGTTTTCCATTGTCCCAGGCCATGTCTATGACCAAGAGTATTGGAGTGTGGCTTGGATACTATTGGTGGCATTTCCCACAATGCATTGCTCCCTGGAATGAATTCTGTTACTCGTGCCACCAAAACACAGTGCATAAGAGGTTGGGACCTTCTTTTCACTGGTGCTCAAAGATCTGCCTCGTCTTGATGGACTTCTAAGGCGAGAGAGATCTATCCTTGGGTGTGCGGTTCACTTGATTTTTGTGCTGTTTTTTGGCTTTTAACTTTTTCATTAAAAATTTTTTTTTCTGGGGCGCCTGGGTGGCACAGTCGGTTGAGCGTCCGACTTCAGCCAGGTCACGGTCTCACGGTCCGTGAGTTCGAGCCCCGCGTCGGGCTCTGGGCTGATGGCTCAGAGCCTGGAGCCTGTTTCTGATTCTGTGTCTCCCTCTCTCTCTGCCCCTCCCCCGTTCATGCTCTGTCTCTCTCTGTCCCAAAAATAAATAAACGTTAAAAAAAAAAAAAAATTTTTTTTTTCTTAGGTTTATTTATTTTGAGAGAGAGAGCATGCACAAGCAGAGAGGAAGAGCAAAGAGAGAGGGAGACAGAGGATCCAAAATGGGCTCTGTGCTGATAGAGAGCCTGACGTGGGGCTCGAACTCAAGAACTATGAGATCATGACCTGAGCCAAAGTCAGATGCTTAACTGACTGAGCCACCCAGGCACCCCAGTTTTTTCATTTTTTTATAGTAAGCTCTGTGCCCAAGATGGGGCTTGACCTCACAACCCTGAGATCAAGAATTGCATGCTCTAGCAACTGAGCCAGCCACGCACCCCCACTTGATTTCTGGAATATTTATTCCAGGAACTTTGTGGCAAGTAGATTCACAGAGCCCTCTGGATTAAGTGCAATTGAAGTAAGTATCTGGTAAACCCAATGTAGCTTTTAGGATACTGAATTTGGAGTCAGAAGAGTTGACCCCTGGATCAGTTATTGGTTGTGTGATCTTGAGCAGGCACTTAACCTCTCTGAATCTCACTGAGTTCAGTTCCTTGAATCTTTATTCAGCTTCTGTGATGTACAGGGCATATTTATCCTTGTCTTCAAGGAGTAGCCAGTCTTAGGAATATAAATAGATATGTAAGGGGACACCTGGGTGGCTTCAGTCAGTTCTAAGTGTCTGACTCTTGAGTTCAGCTCAGGTTGTGATCTCATGGTCATGGGATTGAGCCCCACAACAGGCTCCCCACTGATCTTGGAGCTTGCTTCGGATTCTCTTTCCCTCTGTGCCTCTCTTCTCTTGTGCGCGTGCGCTCTCTCCCTCCCTCAAAATAAATGAATATATAAAAATAGATATGTAAGTAATTCAGATACAAAACAAAATTTGTTAAGTGATATATACAAACTGTGTACAGAGGAAAGGACCATTTATTTTGATCAGGAATGTGTTTGGCACTTAAGCTGGGCTTTGTTGTATGAGGATCATCAGAAAAGGAAGGACAATCCAGGTCAAAGAAACAGTCTGAACAAAGGCTACTTGGGTGTGAAGGTGAATGCCATGTTCAGGATGCTGATAATAATCTAGTGTGTTTAGAACAGAGATTGGCAAATTTTCTGTAAAGGGCCAAATAGTAAATATTTTTCACTTCGTGTGCCATATGGGTGGGTCTCTGTGGCAACTATTTACTCAGCTCTGTTATTATAATGTGAAAGCAGCCATAGACAATATTTAAACTAATGGGCATGGCTGTGTTCCAGTAAAATTTTATTTACAAAAAACAGGCAGCCAATTGTATTTGGCTCAAGGGTCATAGTTTGCCTATTCCACTTTGGAGCGGAGAACTGCGAGAGGGAGAAAGGGAGGGAGAGGGAGAGTGTTATGGGTTGAATGCCAGGCTAGTGAAGTTGTTCTTTATCCTGTAGGAGATGGGGAGCCATTCAGGATTTTTTGAGCAGAGGAATGATGTTATGAAAGCTGTGTATTAGAAAAATAACTGGTCGTTGTAGCAGATAGTTTGAATTGAAGGCAGAGGAAGCAATTAGAAGTCTTTTGCTATGGATGAAGCAAGAGATGATAAGAACTTAGTTTTCTTATTTATAAAATTAGAATAATACTTCCTGTTCTAACTATTTTATGGGGTTATTGTGAAGATCCAGTAAGAAAACTAATGTAAATGTGCTTTGACTCCATAAAGTGTCACAGCATGATAAGGGTGAACTGTGACTTATAATAATTCTGAGTACTAACGGTTATTTTTCTGTTGTGGGAGTGAATTCTTTGGAGATATATAGTGGGGTGAGTCACTCACTGCCTGTTATTCCCGAGTAGCTTTGGAATGAACCCCTTACACTGTCTAGTTCCTGTGGACTAGACTTAACATCCTTAAATGCTGACCTCACCAGGGTCCTCTGCTTTTTTTTTTTTTTTTTTTTTTTTGATGTTTGTTTAGAGCACGCACGCATGGAGGGGAGGGGCAGAGAGAGAGGGAGAGCAAGAGAATCCCAAGCAGGCTATGTGCTGTCAGCCCAGAGCCCAACTCAGGGCTCAAACTCACGAACCATGAGATCATGACCTGAGCCAAAATCAAGAGTTGGATGCTTAACTGACTAAGCCACCCAGGCATCCCTGCTTGCTTTTTTTTTAAATTTTGGAGTTACCCTTCCTCAAGCTGGGTAGAATCTTGGAGACTAGAACGAAAGAGAAAAAGAATTTGACTAGGAGATAGTTATAAAGATTCCTGGATTCTCCTGGGAGTATATGTCAAACTGTGTCACTGAAACTGTCACTCTTTTTTCTTCAGGGGATGTTGGAAATTACTATTATGGACAAGGCCACCCAATGAAGCCTCACCGAATCCGCATGACTCACAATTTGCTACTTAACTATGGTCTCTATCGAAAAATGGAAATATATGTGAGTTACTGGGAGCCCTACCCCTCCCTAACCTCATCAGCTCTGGTCATAGTTATTCATCTCATTTTCTCAACTACTCATTCATCAAATGTGTTGAGTGGCTATTATGTGGCAGACACTGTAAATGATAGAGATTTCTGTTTTTAAAGGGTTCACTCCAGTGCTGGAGACTGACATGTATACAAATAAGTTGTACTACAGTCTATTATAAGTGCAATAATTAAAAAATGTACAAGATGCAGAGATAATAAAGAGTGAAGGAGGAAAGGAGCCTTGGAATGTTTCCTAGAGGTGATATCTGAGCACAATTTTAGAGACTGAATAGAATTTAGCCTGGAGTTCAGGAGGAGACCGACATTCTAGACCAAGGGAAAAGCATAGACAAAAGGCAAAAAGAGGTGAGAACAATATGATGTGTTGGGGAACTGCTACAAGTAGTTCGATGTGCAAGTAGTACTGTGGTGTAAGGTTCACAGGTATGAGTGAGGGGACCTAGAACTGGAGAGGCCAGAAAGGATTGGATGTGCTGTGCTATGTGACAAGCAGCTCTGACAGGCAAGAGTCAAAAAATCCAACGTTGAAATGGGGACTGTGTTGAACTAGATGCCCACGTCTCTAGTTACTAGAGAGCATAGACTATCTAAGTTCTTTAAAAAAAAATTTTTTTTTAATGTTTGCTTATTTTTGAGAGAGAGAGAGAAAGAGACAGAGTGCAAGCAGGGGAGGGGCAGAGAGAGAGGGAGACACAGAATCGGAAGCAGGCTCCAGGCTCTGAGTTGTCAGCACAGAGCCCAACGCAGGGCTGGAACCCACGAACCGTGAGATCATGACCTGAGTCGAAGTTGGATGCTTAACCGACTGAGCCACTCAGGCTCCCCTAGACTGTCTAACTTCTTGACTCAGTTCCAGCTGATTTTTGCCCATCTACAAGTTTTTAAAGAGAAGCTGGAAATCCACATTATTATGTAAAATTGCCTGGGTTTCAAATATTGACCCAAGTTGGTTTTTTGGTTTTGGTTTTGTTTTTTAAAACATGTTCAAACAAAAACACATCAGTACATCTGTGGACTAAATTTGGTCCAAAGGTTCCCAGTTTGAACCTCTTCTGGAGGCAGTGAGGAAAAAGTAATGAATTTTGTTTTATTTTATTTTTTTAAGTTTTTATTTATTTATTTATTTATTTATTTATTTATTTATTGTAATGTTTATTCATTTTTGAAAGACAGAGAGAGACAGAGCACAAGCAGGGGTGGGGTGGAGAGAGAGGGGGACACAGAATCCGAAGCAGGCTCCAGGCTCTGAGCCGTCAGCACAGAGCTCGACACGGGGCTCGAACTCACAAACCGCGAGATCATGACCCGAGCCGAAGTCGGACACTCAACCGACTGAGCCACCCAGGCGCCCTTAAGTTGTTTTTTTTTTTTTTTTTTTCAACGTTTTTTTTATTTTTGGGACAGAGAGAGACAGAGCATGAACGGGGGAGGGGCAGAGAGAGAGGGAGACACAGAATTGGAAACAGGCTCCAGGCTCTGAGCCATCAGCCCAGAGCCCGACGCGGGGCTCGAACTCACGGACCGCGAGATCGTGACCTGGCTGAAGTCGGACACTTAACCGATTGCGCCACCCAGGTGCCCCAAGTTTTTTTTTAATGTTTATACCTGCCATGGGGCTCGATCTCACAATCACAAGATCAAGAGTCTCCTACTCCACCAACTGAACCAGCCAGGAGCCCCCAGGCATGCATTTTAGAAGGAGGGAAGCCAGTTAGGAGGCTGTTGCAAAGATCCAAATGAGAAAATCAAAAAGGGCTGAGGACTCGTGTTGCCTTATGGTTAGAGCCTAAGAGTCTGTGGTTGAAGTCTGTGCCGGCAGCTTAAGTATCCTAGCAACAGCAGTATCCTTCCTCACCATTCCAGAGACTGAAAGAAGATGAGTCTTCTGTCTCAGATGGCCATGTTATGTCCCCAGAGCCACTGGAGGCAGCTGAGGAAGCAAGGAGGGAAGGGAGACAGAGGAGCAGACGGACCTTGGGACCAGAGAGCTTTTTCAGGTGTGAAAGGCAGCTGGGAATGAAAAACATAAAAAAGGTAGCAGAGGTTTTGAGGGACTCTAGGGAGGAGACTAACATTTAGATAAAGAGAGGATACCTAAACGTGGAATAGCAAGCACCAAGACCTTCCGGAGATGCCTCTTGCACGTGTATACCATGCTAATCTGGCCATGACTTGCCTTCTTTCCTGCTACTCCCCTCTCGGAACCCTCCAAGTCAGCCAGATCAGATTCTGCCTCTTTCCACCCCATCCTGATTGGGAGGAGTATTTAATCTGCCAGTCATATCTTACTCATCTTCAAAAGTCACCTCAAGCCCTCTTTCTTTCATTCAACAGATTTTTGTTGAGTACTTGTCATACCCCAGGGATTATATTAACCTCCATGAGTGATATTGAGATACTAAAAAATGGATCCTATCTTTAAGTGAGAGGAAAAATAAACTAACATTTATTAAAGATTGCTAGTTCTAAGCCAGAGCCACTTGTTATTTCGTGTAATCCATATAGCAACCTTAATTTATAGATGAGAAAACAAGGTCAGAGAGGATAATTAACAGGTTCAAAATCACAAAATCACATGAACTAAGACTCCAACTCAGATATATCTGGTTCCAGAGTCTTTATCTGTTCATTTGTCCTATTCCCTCTTCCCAAGCAGCATTTTAACAAGAGGCCTAGAGGTAGAATGTCTCAAGATTTTTTGGTGATGTCATCAGGGACCCAGGCTTATTCTGTTTATCCTTCTGCTCAATCATCCTTAGTTTATTTGATTTTATCCTTTTGTTTTTTGCCTTGAAATCACATGATGGCTGTCTTAGCTCCAAGTACCATGTCTTCATATGACAGAATCCAAAGAGGAAGGAAACAGGCAAAATGGATCATTTTCTACTATTTCCACACACACCCCTCCCCTTTTTATTAAATAGCAAAACCCTTCCTAGAAGTTTCCCAACAGATCTCCCTTTAAATCTCATTGGGTCATTTGCCATCCTTAGACTATTCACCGGCAATTGGCTTAGACTAATCACATTTGATCCCTTCGGCTGAGTACATTAACACCCAACCAAATTGAGATCTGTTAACAAGAAGGTAGAGAATGGCCCTTTGGGAAGCATCTAACAGTGGCTGTCATAGAGATAATAAATAATATCTTACTGGAAATTACTTCATCTGTGTGGTATTCTTATTGTAAACCTGTAAAGCAAAATTCCAGTATAATCTCTTTCTTAAAAATCTAGACTTGCTCTCTTTAGTGTGATCTGTTTCCTTCTTTGACCACTGAGTATGAATCTTCTTCAGTCTTCTTCCCCCAACAGTTCATCCCTTCTAGACTTCTCTGGGCTGTGATCCTAGTTTTCTTTTCCCAAAGCACAGATAGCCATTTTAGTATATGTCCTGAAATTGATGGCTTTTTGGGTCAATCCTAGAAGAAGCTCCTTAGACTTCTTACAGAAGTTGTATTCTGGGGCACCTGGCTGGCTCAGTCAGTAGAGAATGCACCTCTTGATCTTGGGGTTGTAAGTTTGAGCCCTACAGTGGGTGCAGAGATAACTTAAAAACAAAATCTTTAAAGGGGGGGAAAAAAAGCAGTTTCTGTATTCCATCTCTGTACCTGAAGGAGACATGTTGAAGTCTTTCACACAGTTGGTCCCTCCCCCAATTCTGCCTCCACACATCTAATTAATCTCTCCCAGAATCTACATCCTCATTTTTCATCCAGGAACCTTCTTATTTACATAATCAACAATTCTGCTCTCTTCCTTGCCTTGGATGCTAATTTTGTATATTCCCAGGCTTCTTATTCATCGCCTTCTGTTCTTTTGTGCTTTTTTTTAAAAATGTTTTTATAAAATATTGAGTAGATATGAAAAAATTTTTATAAAATATGTGGAAGGTATAAAGAATCACAATTCACTTAATACCACCTAGTTTAAGAAAACAAAGATTGCCATGATTGCTAAAGCCCCTATATGCTCTTCCCTGATCCTGTCTACTTTCTTCTTCCCCAGAGTTAACCTCTGTCCTGAATTTGGGACTTACTTTTTCCTTGCTTTTATTTATTTATTTATTAAAAATTTTTGTCATTTTAGAGAGAGCGCGTGTGCAAGCAGGGGAGAGGGGTGGGGGACAGAGAGAGAGAATCTTAAGCAGGCTCCATGCTCCCCACGAGTCCCAACTGGAGCTTGATCGCACAACCTGAGCCAAAATGACCCGAGCCGAAATGCAGAGTCAGATGCTCAACGAACTGGGCCACCCAGGCACCCCTATTTCCTTGTTTTTTAAAAATAATTTTGCCAGGGGGGCCTGAGTGGCTCAGTTGGTTGAGCGTCCAACTTCGGCTCAGGTCATGATCTCGTGGCCAGTGAGTTCGAGCCCCGCGCCGGGCTCTGTGCTGACAGCTCAGAGCCTGGAGCCTGTTTCAGATTCTGTGTCTCCCTCTCTCTCTGACCCTCCCCCGTTCATACTCTGTCTCTCTCTCTCTCTGTCTCAAAAATAAATAAATGTTAAAAAAAAATTAAAAAAAAAAATAATTTTGCCAGTATGTATTCTTAAACGATACATGTTTTAGTTTTACGTGTTTGAATATTATGTAAATGGAATCATACAGTATTATTATGTGACTTATTTGCCTTTTTTGTTCAACATGTTCCTGAGAGTCATACATGTTGATGGATGTAGCTAGACTTATTTTCACTGAAAGAATATAGTATAGGACATATGCACATATTTACCCGTATTAGATAATGTTAAAATGGTTTTCATTTGCCACCAATGTAGAATTAAAGTTGCTCTCAGTCCTTGCCAACACTTAATATTGTCATATTTAATTTTTTTGTCTGTTTAGGTTGATGTGAAATGATACTTACTATGGTTTTGATTAGTATTTCCCTGTTTACTAGGGAGACCGAGGATCTTTCTGTATGTTTATTGGTCATTCAGTTTTCCTTATTGAAGTCCCTATTCAAGCCTTTTATCCATTTTCTTATTTGTTCTGTTTTTGTTTTTGTTTTGATTGGGCCTTAGATACACAGAATTGAGATAAACATTATCCTTGGCTCATAAGCATCAAAAGAAGGTCCATTTTTGATCTTTTTGAAATACGTATTTTACTGTTTATTCATTAACTTAAATATTTTCATAGTGCTATGAATATCCATATTCCTACACCCCAATCACTCTTCTAAATTTTGTGTTTATTATACTCTTGCTTTAAAAAAAAAATGTTTATCCTGGGGCACCTGGGTGGCTCAGTTGGTTGGGCGACCGACTTCGGCTCAGGTCATGATCTTGTAGTTTGTGGGTTCGAGCCCCGCATCGGGCTCTGTGCTGACAGTTCAGAGTCTGGAGTCTGCTTCCTTTTCTGTGTCTCCCTCTCTCTGGCCCTCCCCTGCTCACGCTTTGTGTCTCTCTGTCTCAATAATAAATAAATGTTAAAAAAATTTTTTTAAACGTTTATCCTGTGTATATATGCCTAAACAATATATAGTAATTATTTACTTGTTTTTGAACTTTTTAAAAAAGGTGTCATACTGGGGCACCTGTGTGGCTTGGTTGGTTAAGCATCCAACTTCGGCTTAGGTCCTGATCTTGCGGTCTGTGAGTTTGAGCCCTGCGTTGGGTTCTGCTGACAGCTCAGAGCCTAGAACCTGCTTCAGATTCTGCGCCTCCCCCAGTCGCACTCTGTCTCTCTTTCAAAAATAAATTAAAAAAAAAAAAACATTAAAAAAAAAAAGGTGTCATTCTATGTAATCTTCTGGGACTTGCTTGTGTTTTTTTTTTTTCTTTTTTTAAGTTTATTTATTTATTTATTTTTAGTAATCTCTATACCCAGTGTGGGGCTTGAACTCCCGACCCTGTGATCAAGTCACACGTTCTCCCAACTGAGCCAGCCAGGTGCCCCCTGTGCCTTGCTTTTATCACACAATATTATGTTATGAAAATCCATCCACCTTGCATATAGCTTTAGTTCTTCCACTTTTCTCTGATGAATAATATCTTATTGTCATTATACTTCAGTTTATCTGTTTTTCCATTCTTAATTTGTGTCTAGTTTTTTAATGTGAGCAGCGCTTTGAATATTCTTGTACATGTCTCAGTTCATACATGCAAAAATTTTGGCTGTTTCTCTAGTACTAGAATTGCTGGACTGTAGGGTATGTGAATATTAAATGCCTCGTTGCTTTTCATTGTGGTCAAATGAATTTATAGTCCCACTGGCAATGTATGAGAGATACCTTGATTCATATCCTTTCCTATACTTGGAATTAGACTTTAAATTTTGCCAACTAAATGAGTGTGAACAGTATGTGATTGTGATCTTGATTTGCATTTCACTACTAACCAGTGAAACTGAGTATCTCTTCGTATGTTTATTAACTATTTGTGTGTCCTCTACTGTGAAATGTTTTTTCCTTTGCCCATTTTTCTCTTTTTGGTTGTTTGGCTTTCTTTTTCTTACCAGTTTGTAGTAGTTCTTTTTTCTGGTATAGATAGTCCAGTGGCCATACATTGCTCCAGATATCTTCTGTTTTGGTTTTGTCTTTTCACTCTAAAGTATCTTTAATGAACAGAGATTCTTGATTTTAATATAGTTATATTATTTCCTTTAGAAGTGCTTTTTGTGTTTTAAGAAATCCTTACCTTGGGGTGTCTGGCTGGCTCAGTCAAAAGAGCAGGCGACTCTTGATCTCAGGGTCATGAGTTCAAGCCCCGTGTTGGGCATAGAGCTTACTTAAAAAATAAAAATAAAAATAAAAATAAAAGCTTTATAGGTTTGCCTTCACATGTATTTACTATATCTAGAATAGATTTTTATGTCCATTGATGGATGAATGCATAAAGAAGATGTGGTATGTATATACAGTGGAGTATTAGCAATCAAAAACAATGAAATCTTGCCATTTGCAACTACGTGGATGGAACTAGAGGGTATTATGCTAAGCGAAATTAGTCAGAGAAAGACAAATATATGACTTCACTCATACGAGGACTTTTAAGACACAAAACAGATGAACACAAGGGAAGGGTAACAAAAATAATATAAAAACAGGGAGGGGGACAAAAACATAAGAGACTCTTAAATATGGAGAACAAACAGAGGGTTACTGGAGGGGTTGTGGGAGGGGGGATGGGCTAAATGGGTAAGGGGCACTAAAGAATCTACTTCTGAAATCATTGTTGCACTATATGCTAACTAACTTGGATGTAAGTTAAAAAAATAAAATAGAATCGATTTTTAAAGAAGTTTTATTTTTTTCAACGTTTTTATTTTATTTTTGGGACAGAGAGAGACAGAGCATGAACGGGGGAGGGGCAGAGAGAGAGGGAGACACAGAATCCGAAACAGGCTCCAGGCTCTGAGCCATCAGCCCAGAGCCCGACGCGGGGCTCGAACTCCCGGACCGCGAGATCGTGACCTGGCTGAAGTCGGACGCTTAACCGACTGTGCCACCCAGGCGCCCCTAGAATCGATTTTTAAATACAGTTTGAAGTAAGAATCCACTGAAATTTTTTCATTCCGCAAATACTTATTAAGCACCTGCTTTGTGCCAGGCATTGTGTATGGGTCTGTTTTTGGGCCTGTGTTCTGTTGACTTGGTCTGTTTATTGACGCATATGCCAGTACCCAGTGCTTAATTGTGATAGCTCTTCAGTAAGTTTTGACATCTAGTAGCACAAGTCCTCCCACTTTGTTCTTAAAAAACAACAACTGACTTGCTATTTGCCCTTTGTGCTTCTTTTCTTTTTTTAATATTTATTTATTTAAATGGCAGTATTCTTTTTTTAATGTTTATTTATTTTTAATGTTTTACTTATTTGAGAGAGAGGGAGAGAGAACGTGAGCAGGGGAGAGGCAGAAAGAGAGGGGCGGACAGAGGATCCAAAGCGGGCTCTGTGCTAACAGCAGAGAGCCTGATGCAGAGTTCGAACTCATGAACTGAGACATGAGATCATGACCTGAGCTGAAGTCAGACGTTTAACCAGCTGAGTCACCCAGGAGTCCTTTGAACTTCTATATAAATTTTAGAACTCATCAAGTGCTGGGATTTTGGTTGTAATTTTATTGAATCTTTACATCATCTTTTTTGTTTTGTTTTTAAGTTTTTTATTTATTTAAGTACTGTCTACATCCTATGTAGGGTTCACACTTAAAACTCTGAGATCAAGAGTTGCATGGTCCTCTGACTGAGCCAGCCAGGCACCCGTGAATCTTTATACCATCTTAGGGAGAATTGATATTTTGAGAATATTTAGCCTTTGCATCAGTGAACATGGCATATTTCCATTTATTTGGGTCCTTTTATTTTATTTTTTATTTTATTTACATCTTGTCTGTTTTTTTAGAGGGAGGGAGAACATGCAAGGAGGGGCAGAGAGAGAAGGAGACAGAGAATCCCAAGCAGGCTGTGCCCTGTCAGCACAGAGCCTGAGGCGGGACTTGATCTCAGGAACTGTGAGATCATGACCTAAGTGGAAGTTGGACACTCAACCGACTGAGCCACCCAGGCCCCCTAGATTTTTTTTTTTTTTTTTCCAACGTTTATTTATTTTTGGGACAGAGAGAGACAGAGCATGAACGGGGGAGGGGCAGAGAGAGAGGGAGACACAGAATCGGAAACAGGCTCCAGGCTCTGAGCCATCAGCCCAGAGCCCGACGCGGGGCTCGAACTCACGGACCGCGAGATCGTGACCTGGCTGAAGTCGGACGCTTAACCGACTGCGCCACCCAGGCGCCCCCTAGATTTTTTTTTTTAATGTTTATTTATTTTGGGGAGAGAGAGCTCAAGAGCACATGCACGCACAGGGGAGGGGCAGAGAGAGTCAGGGACAGGGTATCAGAAGCAGGCTCTGTGCTGTCATCAGAGAGCCCAATGCAGGCTTGAACTCACAAACTGTAAGATCATACCCAACCCAAAGTTGGATGCTTAACTGACTGAGTCACCCAGGCACCCCTAGAAATTTTTTCAAAGTAATTACAAAAATTTTGTTTTTAATGTTTATTTTTGAGAGAGAGAGAGAGCGCGCACGCGAGTGCGCACAAGGGAGGGGTAAAGAGGGAGACAGAGAATCCCAAGCAGGCTTTGCACTGCCGGTGCAATGCCCCATGTGGGGCTTGAATTCACAATCCATGAGATCATGACCTGAGCTAAAATCAAGAGTCTCTTGCTCAACTGACTGAGCCACCCAGGCTCCCCTCCAAGTACTTCTTTTTAATGCTATCATAAACTATCTTTTAACATTTTTATATTTAGGTTGTTTACTGGTATAGAGAAATGTAGTGCAATTCTTTTTTATTTAGACATGTATCCAGGGTCTCTGTAGATCTCTTTCTACTACCTGTTGTTTCTGTGAGCTCTCACTCGTAGTGCTTTGTTTCCTTGCATGTTTTGTAATTTTTGACTCTGCGGTCATATTTTTTGGAACTTTGTAGCCTGGGATGAAGATAGGTTCTTAAAGCAAGATTTGCCTTTACTTTGTAACAGAGG
Source organism: Leopardus geoffroyi (assembly GCF_018350155.1). Lineage (NCBI taxonomy): Eukaryota > Metazoa > Chordata > Mammalia > Carnivora > Felidae > Leopardus > Leopardus geoffroyi. The sequence continues at coordinate 24,484,924 of NC_059328.1, forward strand.
TAGCTTTTGAGATGGGCTTTGTCCTTGTTGAATGTAGTACATGAGGAACATGGAATCAAGGGGTGGCTTCTGTCTTAAACAATTGGGTAGTTGGTGGTGAGAATAGGAACCCTGGGAAAGAAGAGCATAGGAGAAATAAAGCAGTGGATGCAGTCAAGATTATGGAGGAGGTGTAATGAAAGGGATGGGCTGTGGATTGAAATGGAAGTCAAGAAAGGGTGTTGTTAAGGATTATAATTAGTTTCTCAACCTGAGTGGATATTGGTGTCATTAACAAGAATATTAAAAGAGAAGTCTGGAAGTTAAATATGAATGCCTCTCTATAAGTTGTTAGATCCAGTTGAATTTGAAGTGCCTCTAGGATTCACAGGTGGAGCTGGCTGGGAGGTTGTTGGAATTGTGAATCTGGAGCTCAGAACAGAAATCAAGATGGAGTGAGTCTGGGCAGGCATCTATATAGAAGGTAGAGTTAAAGCTCCATCTACAACGTTGCAATGAGGGTAAAAGGCTTAATACAATAAAAACAACTTCGGGGGCTCCTGGGTGGCTCAGTCAGTTGAGCATCTGACTTCAGTCCGGGTCATGATCTCACAGTTTGTGCCTGGCATCGGGCTCTATGCTGACAGCTCAGAGCCTGAACCTTGCTTTGGATTCTGTCTCCCTCTCTCTCTGCCCCTCCCCTGCTCATACTCTGTCTCTTTGTCTCTCAAAAATAAATAAACGTAAGCAAACAAACAACTTAGTATTTGGAGCCAAGTCTTGCTTCTTTCACTATGAGTGTGGTATATAAAACAGTATCCACCTTTTAGTCTTACATTCTGCCTTATACCGAGGATTAAACAAGCACCAAATAGTGCCTGGAGCCAGACCTCTGGGTTTCGATCCCAGTTTACCAACTGTGTAGCTTTGGGCAAATTACTTAACCTCCCTGTGGGCAGAGTGAGGATAATAATAGTATGGAGTTTAAGAGGTTGTTGTAAGGATCACAAAATCACATACAGTGCCTGGCACAGGGTAAACAATGTTATATGTGTATTGAAAATGCTCTATAAACTATAAAGATATTCATAATTGGAAGAGCAGAGGGTCATCTTCGAAGAAGACCTATCTTTAAGGGATGAGAGGAAGAAAAGAGAATTTTTAAAAAGAGGGAAAGAGGACTCAGAATGTTGGGATAATCAGGAAATGACCATGTCAAGGAAGGTTCAGTGGGGAGGGTGTGATGAGAATTGTTGTGATGATGATTTATAAAAGATTTCCTATCTATTTCAGTTATTGTTAGTCACCTCTTTTTCTGAAACTCTTGGAGCCTTTTGGACCATAACTATTTAAAAAGAAATAAGAGTTTGTAAGCATTTCACAATTTACAAAGAGATTTAACTATCTCCTCCAATTCTCACACTGTTAGGTAGAAGTTGTTGCCTCTATTTAGTAAGTGAGAAAATTGAGGCTCACAAGGTAGACTTGCCCAAGTAACAGAGCTTGAGTTGTAGTTCTGCTTTTTGATACTGAATCTCCTTTGATAATCCTATATGCCTAATTAGATCGCAAGTTTCCTGAGGCATTAATCTAATCAGTAATTCCTTGCCTAGCTCAATGCTGGATGGCTCTTCTCTTAGTGTTCGAAGTAGACTAAGTGAAGAGTGGCTTGGGTCTGGAATAACATGTTCTTTCTCCCCTCTTCCCTCTAGCGCCCTCACAAGGCCAATGCTGAGGAGATGACCAAGTACCACAGTGACGACTACATTAAATTCTTGCGCTCCATCCGCCCAGATAACATGTCTGAGTACAGCAAACAGATGCAGAGATGTAAGTCCATTCTGTTCCCTCCTTACTCTCAAGGCCCCAGTTGGATCTGCCCTTCAGTTGCAGAGGCTTACCCTGCCTTCCCTTGTATCTCCCATTCATCCCACACTTGATTTCCCCTGCCTTCCAAGGATGCCAAAGTGCAGCTCTTTAGTCTAGCTTTCCTTGTTTCTTGATTATAAAGAATAGTGTTTGATCTTTGTCTAGTTAGGTTCACAACAATATGCCAAGAAAACCGTAATTGTTGTGATGGAAAACGCACTGACGTAGGAGAGGGAGACAGAGATAGAAGTCCCAGCTCTGACTCTTAACTGACCAGGCTGGTCACTTCCCCTCAGATTTTTCTTTCGTAAAATGGACTGGATGTCATCCCATACAACTATAACTGCTCTCACTTTGTATTAATTGAGAATCAAGGGGCCACTTAGGACAGATTCTAGATGATGTAATCTTTGAGTTGAGGTGATTCTACCCCTGCTTCCTGAGACTTGAAACAGGTGTCATCTCGGAAGCTACACTCAGTTTGTAGGAATTAATGAGGCTTATTTTAGCTATGGGAGAAAATGTGTTTAAATTTGGAAAAAAACTTATATCTTACTTCTCCCTGTGTTATTTTAGAAATGATCTCTTAGCACCTAATATCTCATATAATAAAACAATGAAACAGCATTGTCCAAAAGTTTTGATTAGCTTGTAACAGTTTATTTGGAAATATCAGCAAATCTGTGGCACTTGTTGCTACTGGCCACAAGGTAGTCTGATTCCCAAGGCAGAAAGTTTATTTGTTATAATAGTTGTGCAGTTGTAATGATTACAGAACCACAGAGACCTTTTTTATTTTTTTATTTAAAAATTTTTAATATTTATTTATTTTTGAGAGAGAGAGACACACAGAGAGTGAGCGGGGGAGGAGCAGAGAGAGAGGGAGACACAGAACCTGAAGCAGGCTCCAGGCTCTGTGCTGTCAGCAGAGTCTGATGCGGGGCTCGAACTCATGAACTGTGAATCATGACCTGAGTCAAAGTCGGACGACTTTAACCGACTGAGCCACCCAGGTGCCCCTGCGGGTTTTTGTTTTTGTTTTTGTTTTTGTTTTTACAGAGGCCTTTTTAAAAGTATTATTACCACCCACAACTCCAGGAGCTGCTGCCCCTGTAAGTGCAGTATTTGCTCTTTGAATTGGCAGGATCTTATTTCCTTCCAAGATGAGACACATTCCTTTCTTTGCTCTAGATGGCTTTAGAGCTTTTCATAACCTATCGAGGCCAGTGATCAGGCTCCACTGTCAGCAAAGAGGACTCTCATTAGAGAAGCAGCTTGGTATTGAGGCAAGAAAATGAGTTATTTTTTGTTTAAAAAAATTTTTTTTTTAATTTTTTTTTAACATTTATTTATTTTTGAGACAGAGACAGCATGAACAGGGGAGGGTCAGAGAGAGAGGGAGACACAGAATCTGAAACAGGCTCCAGGCTCTGAGCTGTCAGCACAGAGCCCGATGCAGGGCTCAAACTCATGGACCATGAGATCATGACCTGAACTGAAGTCAGATGCTTAACCAACTGAGCCACCCAGGCACCCCTGTTTAAAATTTTTTTTAATGTTTATTTATTTTTGAGAGAGAGGAGAGTGCCAGTGGGAAAGGGGCAGAAAGAAAGGGAGACACAGAATCTGAAGCAAGCTCCAGGTTCCAAGCTGTCAGCACAAAGCCTGATGTGGGGCTCAAACCCACAAACCGTGAGATCATGACCTGAGCCAAAGTCGGATGCTTACTGACTGAGCCACCCAGGCACTCCAGGAGAATGAGTTTTGATGTCTTGGTTTGAATCCCTTAGCTCTACCACTTAACTGTGTGTTCTTAAGCAAGTCCTCTAGCCTCTCTGAGCCTTGTTTTCTCTTCTTTAAAAGGAAGACAATAGTGCTTATTTCATAGTGGAGGTTGTCGGGGATAGGTGAGATAGCACTGTCAGTGAAGCACTAACTGTCAATGAATAGTGACTTTTGCTGTGATGACTTACTATTTTCATCACTTTCCAATCTGTCAAGGCAGACATAAAATATTAGGCCCTCAGGAGTGCCCAGGTTTGGGTCTGACTTCCAGTTTGCTCCAGTTTTCCTGAAACTAGCATTCTAAGATTGTGCATTAAAAAATTAGGTCTGGGATTTTCTCTCATTGAAGATGGGTTAGGAAGGATGAGGTTCTCTATGGACTTAAGGTACCTTACTGACTTGACTCACAGGGTTATAGAAAGATGTCACTTAGTGAAGTGCTGTATAACCAGGGGTATCTTCAGAAACAATAACAGCGATGTGTGAGCTGAGCTCTTTTTTTTTTTTGTATGTACCAACACCTAACCTAGGAAGTTATACATGTAATAAGACTAAATAAGTTAGGTTTCCTTGCTCTTGGCTAGGATGTAATAAACATTTTGTGGTCATTTTGAGACTTTGAGAACTTTGATCAGAAGTTCTGATCTAATATTTTAATTAGTTAAAATGGGAACATGATGAGCAGTGGGCTTCCTGACAGCCTGACTCAGCCTGCCCATTTGCAGTTGGTCCCCTGGCAGCCAGCCTTGGCCTGCCAGGGAGTTCATGGCTTATTGGGCTGAGGCCTTATTAAAAATAATAATAAATAAAAGGGTGCCTGGGTGGCTTAGTTGGTTAAGCTTCTGACTCTTTTGTTTTTTTGCTTGTTTGTTTATTTGGGTGGGGGGGAGAAGGGCAGAGGGAGAGGGAGAAAGAGGACCTGAAGCAGGCTCCGTGCTGACAGCAGAGAGCCCCATGTGGGGCTTGAACTCATGAACCACGAGATCATCACCTGAGCCGAAGTCGGACGCTTAACCAACTGAGCTACCCGGGCACCCCAAGTGTCCCAACTTTTGATTTTGGCTCGGATCATGGTCTCACAGTTTTTGGGATTGAGCCCCGTGTCAGGCTCTGTACTGCCAGTGCACAGCCCGCTTGGGATTCTCTCTCTTCCTCTCTCTCTCTGTCCCTCCCCTGCTCATGTGCATGCACGCATGCTCTCTCCCTCTCTTTCAAAATAAATAAATATTTAAGAAAATTAAAAAATAACAGTGAATAAAAAATAAGATGGATTCAAACATGAATAAGTGCAATGGTGTTTTTTTTTTTGCCAGATTATCAGAATGTGAAACGTGGTGGAAAATGATAAAAGGGAATTATGGTGGTGAAATTTGAAGACATTGTCATTGTCATCTTTTTTATAGATGTATAAACTGAATTTTCCAGGGTCTCCTAACAAGGTAGTGGTAGAATGGAGAATGGAACTTGTCTCTTCCTGATTCTATAGTATTTTTAAATATGTTGCATGTAAAATATTTCAGACACACACAAAACGTATAAAAAAAAATAGAATGTACATCCATGTACCTACTACCTACCTTCCTTCCTTCCTCCCTTTCTTTCTTTCTTTCTTTCTATTTTGTTTTAATATTTATTTATTTATTTTTTTGTGAGAGAGACAGAGTGTGAGCTGAGGAGGTGCAGAGAGTGGGAGACACATAATCCAAAGCAGGCTCTAGGCTCTGAGATGTCAGCACAGAGCCTGACGCGGGGCTCGAATTCACGGACTGTGGGATCATGACCTGAGCCCGAGCTGGATGCTCAACTGACTGAGCCACTCAGGCACCCCCCCCCTTTTTTTTTAAGTTTATTTATTTTTGAGAGAGAGGGGGACAGAGCATGAGCAGGGGAAGGGCAGATAGAGAGGGAGACAGAATCTGAAGCAGGCTCCAGGCTCTGAGCTGTCAGCACAGAGCCCGATGTGGGGGGCTCAAACCCACAGACCGCAAGATCATGACCTGAGTTGAAGTCAGACACTTAACTAACTGAGCCACCCACGTGCCCCTACCAACCTTTCTTTCTAGGAAACAAAACGCTGCCAATACAGTTGAACCCCCCCTGGACACCTCCCCTTGGTCACACACCCTTTCTGTCCTACTCCCCAGTCCACCCTATTACACCACCACAGTGGTATAAGCCCTCTCCTGAAACCCCTGTTAATCCCATGCATCTTTCTGCAGGGTGCTTTTTACCACCTTCTCTACCTTCCTCCGCTCTCTCATCTCTCACCCAGTATTGTTCTCTTCAGTATAATGCCACCCTAAGAATAAGAAAAGTATTTGTGATAGGAAGAGGAGAACCCATACAAGAGTCCTCCCTAGTCTTACAAATTAGTCCAGGTGAGGGTCTCCATTTCCCCCCTTTCCGTCTCCAATCACACAGCTTGTTGAACTGGGAATAATGGGCTGGACACTTGAGCCACATGTTGGTTTGGGGCCTGAAGGGAAATATTTTTTTCTCATATCTAAAATAACCATTTTGTGGGGTGCCTGGCTGGCTCATTCAGTAGAGCATGCAACTCTTGATCTTGGAGTCTTGAGTTCAAGCCCCATATTGCTCTTAGAGCGTACTTGAAAAAAAATAATAATAAATAAAACATATCCCACATGAGAGTATAAACAAAACTCTAGAAACCTAGGCAGGCCAAACCCAATGAAAGACGAAGCAACTGGAGGAGGCATTCGGTTGCCAGTGGATAAATAGCTTGGCCCCAGGGACCAAAGTTCTTATTGACACAGCCTCCCAGTGTTTACCCGGGAAGTGGGGGTGAGAGCCACCTACTACTCCTCACCCCGTTATGCAGGCCACACTTCCTCAGAGCACTTGTCTTGGCAGGGCACCCTCCCAAGCCTAGGGCAGTGCCAGAGTTGGTAACGCTCATGGTTATTGCAGACTTTGAGCTTCAGCTGTCTCTCAGAAGGTTTCACAGTCCGAGCTGGGCTCTGCTACCCTCCTCATTCTAGGGCTTCTCCTTGCTCTACTTTGGGAATCCCAGTTGATAGCAGTGGATGTAGTAGGAAGGCTAGGGCAAGAGAATAAGGATCTAGCCTACCCCTGCCTCTAGTTTCCTGTGTCTCGTTGATGTCTCAGTACTTTCCTTTTCTGTGAGAGATGACTTGGAGCCCTAAGGTTCCTCTCTAGCTCCATGACTACAGCCCTCAGGTGTGCTTCCCTTCCTGTCTTTCAGTTTGTTTGCATTACTATTTGCATGCATTTCCTCATTGTGTGTTAGTTTGTACTTTTGCCCCGTTAGGCCTGAAATAACCTTACTCCAGTTGTCACTTGTAGGTGTAGTAGAAAGAGCACTACACTGTATGGGTCAAGACACCTGGACTCTGATTCTGGTGCTGCCATTGTCTTGCTATACAACCTTGGCAGCTCACTTAATTCTTCGTATCTGTTTGTTCAAGTACTTACTTGCTATATTCTTCCCCACATAAGATTTCTGTTAATCTTCTCAACATTTAGGTGAGGTGGATATCATGATTGCTTGTTAAAGATAATAAGCCAGGGGCGCCTGGGTGGCTCAGTCGGTTAAGCGTCCGACTTCGGCTCAGGTCATGATCTCGCGGTTTGTGAGTTCGAGCCCCGCATCAGGCTTTGTGCTGACAGCTCAGAGCCTGGAGCCTGTTTCGGATTCTGTGTCTCCCTCTTTCTCTGCCCCTCCCCTGCTCATGCTCTGTCTCTCTCTGTCTCAAAAATAAATAAAACATTAAAAAAAAATTAAAGATAATAAGCCAAAGCTCTAAGAAGTTAAATGACTTGACCCAATCACAAAGCCAGTAAGTAGTAGAGCCTGGACTAGAACCCAAGCCTTCTGAATCCAAATTCTTTGTTTTTTCCCATGAGCTCATAAATATGTAAACAAAAAACTAAAGAAATTGTGGAAACTAACTTTTCCCTTCTGTCTTTCAAGTCAACGTTGGTGAGGACTGTCCTGTATTTGATGGCCTGTTTGAGTTCTGTCAGTTATCTACTGGTGGCTCTGTGGGTAAGGAATATACCTCCCTCCTCGAGGGCAGTGCTGGGTTGTATTAGTGAGGTCTGCCTTTTAGGCCGCTATCCTAGTAGGGCTGATCTGTGACCCCATAAAATTGTCTTGTGAGTTTTTACCTTAGGTCTTTAAAATATCCTTCTGGTTCAGTCCCAGCCCAGGTTCAGTCTCTGACATGGTACTGACAGGTGTCCTTGACTGTCCTCTCCTACCCAGAGATCTTACATACTGGAATTCCCTGCAGACCTCGTGGGGTTGTTGAGATGCTGTACATAGAAGCAATTTGCAAACTGCAAAGTGCTATAAAAATGGGAAGTGTCATCATCTGTGTCTTACAAAAGAGCATGGTAATTACCTTTAGAGGTCAGAAATACTCCTCACGTATCTCCCACTTCCATTATTAACTTCTAGACTACCTCCAGGATTACTCTAAACCCTTTTTAACAAATATATATGTTCCTATGATCATTGTTTGGTCTCTTCTCCCCTTCCCCCTGCCTCTCAATATAACCTCAGAAAACAAAGATGTACACAGGAAAAAATTACCCACAATCATACTGTCCAAAGATAATCATTACTACCATTTTAGTGTTTGTATATGCATTCTTTTTTGTTAGTATATATCTGGATATAACATATACATCCATATTTTATAAAAATGTGTCATGTGTATATAGTTTTGTGTCTGAATTTTTTATTTAGTAAATCTTTAAGATTTCTTTGGTAGTCTATAGAATGATTTCTAGTGGCTTCAGGATTATGCCATGTTATGGACCAACGTCAGTTGATATAATTGGTCCCTCTTGGATCATTTGGCTTGTTCTGTGTCTTTATTGCTGTTAAAGTTACATGCCACAAATGCACCTGCATACACAAGTGTATATTTCTCTCACTTCTTGGGCCTGTTTGTGCTTTGAGCTTCTAGTTCCTTTAGTATCTTCATCATTTTTTGACCATGAACCATGGTAAGAAATACATTTACTCTTGCAATCCAGGTCGTGCACACACACTGTCATTCTGAAGCCAGTTTCACAGAAGAGCAACTTCCTTTACTGTTATTTTATTCTAGTCTGTTTTGTTTAAAATTGTGTGTGTATACACAAACACACACACACACACACTAATCATGACCCACTAAACCAATTTTAAGGCCTACTGATGGGTTTCCACCTTCAGTTTGGAAAAAAGTTGTTTGGAGTAGCCAGCCAATGTCATATTTACTCCCCGTTAGAATAGGGAGGGAGGGAGAGAACAGTCCAGCGATTGAATAGGCAGGTTCTACCTCTCACCAGGTTTCCTGGGCTTCTTGGGGAAAGGGGGAGAATGGCTTGCTAACAGTCTTGCGTTCTCTCTTTCACACCCAGCAAGTGCTGTGAAACTTAATAAGCAGCAGACGGACATCGCTGTGAATTGGGCTGGGGGCCTGCATCATGCAAAGAAGTCTGAGGCATCTGGCTTCTGTTACGTCAATGATATCGTCTTGGCCATCCTGGAACTGCTAAAGTATGCCTGCCTGGCCTTGTCTCTTGGAGGAGCACCTTAGGCCAGGTTCCCACTTCCCTCTCCCCCTGGGCTTGCCTCCCTAGTTTGCTTTTCCTAGCGGTGTGCTGGCTAGGATGTGTTCAGTGAGTGTCTCTGGCTGGCCATCCTCTCTTTGACGGGGTCCCGGTTTGATTTGAGCCCACGGCAAGATCAGGGGCAGGTGCTGCTCAGATCCTGCCTCCAGAGTGTCCCTGTGTGGCTGGAGTTGAGCCTGGCTGTAGAGTAGGAAGATCGGACTTGGTCGGCTTGGTCAGGCCTCTGGAGACACCCTGCCGCTCTTCCACCTTCCTTCAGCCAGTTTCCACGTCTCTGGTGCTTAGAGATACCTGAGGGAGGCAGCCAGCCCGGTAAGCTGGGACCTGGCGCCCTTGGCGCGTCCCACTCCCAGAGAGCCGCCAGACCCCTGACCCCCTTCTGATCCTAGGTATCACCAGAGGGTGCTGTATATTGACATTGATATTCACCACGGCGATGGCGTGGAAGAGGCCTTCTATACCACAGACCGGGTCATGACTGTGTCCTTTCATAAATACGGAGAGTACTTCCCGGGAACTGGGGACCTACGGGTGAGAACTCCCTTCAGGGGCCAGCCAGCTCACCCCTAGCTGCCAGCTCTAACTCTCCTATCTCATGTCACCAGAAACCACTTCCTGCCCCTTCTGCCATTCAGAATGCCATACCCCAGCCTAGGGTACCTGCCCTGGTCTTCCCTCCCTTATTCTGGAGGAAGGGAATGATGAGACACAAAGGGTTGGGAGGATAGGGGTCTCATGACTCATTGCAAGCCCCTCCTGGCCACAGCTAAGTTACACTGCACTATTCAAATGCCCCAAACAATTTGAATTTTAGGCTAGAGACATCAGGTTCTCTCTCATGGGCTAGGAATTGAGACCCTTATGGACCATCTCAAGGGTTCTTAACCTTCCCCTTTGATCATCTGACTGAAAGCTATGGACTCTGTCACCAGGAAAGCATAAGGAGTCTTTTGTATCTGATACTGAATAGTTAATTAAAGACACCTCCCCTTACTGAAGCCCATCTGTAGACCTCAGGATAAAAGTCCTTGGAAACTAACTCACTGAACTGTTGTATCTGCTTCTATTAGCATGAATATGAAACCAACCCTTTGCCGTGCACTAGCCCTCTGGTGAAAAAGTGGCACTAATTCATGTTTGCTGTGGCCAGCATAATAAATGGTCTTTCTTCTACCTTCTCTGGAGAGAAAAAGGTCGTCCCAGGGTGGGTGTTAGTTCTGTGACCCAACTACCAGCAGCTCTAACCCAATCCAAAGATGGAGGTCTTGTGCTCTGGGGTAGGATATTCCATCTCTGGCTCCATAAACGGTTCTCAGCCTGGGCGCAGGCTCAGTGGTGTGTCCAGAAACGTGAGCTAGACTTGCCAGTGAGGGGAATGGTATTAACCAAGGTGCCCCTGCTCTGTCCCTGGCCCACCTCATGGATTCCAATTGTCTCTCTTAGAATACTGCCTCTTTCCTTAGCCTCCCAGCCCCTGTCCTTGAACTTCTTCCTAGCTTCATCTTTCAGTTTTACTTTAATGTCCCTCTTGATTAGGATATTGGGGCTGGCAAAGGCAAGTATTACGCTGTTAACTACCCGCTCCGAGATGGGATCGATGACGAGTCCTATGAGGCCATTTTCAAGCCGGTAAGTGGCTTATCCACCACCCGGGCTACCAATGGGATTAGTCTAAGGGATGGGTAGCAAAGTACCCCCAGCATACCTCAGGGACCTCTCCCCACTGAGAAGCTGGTTGGGAAATGAGCTCTGTTTTGACCCTGGATTGTTATGCTGTGTGGTCAGCTAGAGGAACACAATTCATCCAAATATTTATTGATGCCTTCTGTGGGTCGGGCCCTCTGTTGGATACAAGAGTATCTAAGACATGAATCATGCCCTTAAAGACCTCACAGTCTACATCGTGGGAGGCAGGCACACACACAACAGTGTGTGGTCATTACTGTTTTGCAGGATGAACAGAGGAAGGGGAGACAAACCGCTGCCTGGGCTGGGGAGAGGGTAGTCAAAGAGGATTTCACAGAGGTGGCGACATTTGAGCTGGACTTTGAAAAATGAGGAGTTGCTATGTGAAGAAGGAGGTGGAGGCCGGAGGGCAGGGATGGCATTCAGCAGGGGGGACAGTACATAGCTGTATGTAGGTCAGTATGATGGGTGGGAGGAGTGTTGAAGGACGTGGGAAATGTATATGGGGGTCTTGGATGCCAAGCTGAGGAGTTAAATCTTCACCTGCAATCCACAAGGAACCATTACTGGAGTATTAACCTAATAAGGTTAGGTAGTCAAGTGCCTACTGTATGCCTTGCAGTAGGGGTGACAGAGAAGTCCAAGGTATGATCTTTGTCCTAGGTAACGTCAAAGTCTTGTGAGAATGGGAAAGGTGAAGGTGAGCACTCCCTCACAATAGGAGGCTCAAAGTCTCAAAAGACTGAAGGAGCAGGGCAGATGAAGCCAAGGGTCAGAAGAAGGGGCACTGGAGCTTGGGTAGTGAAAGAAGCGGAAGACTGAGGGAAAGGTGAGGCTGTTCTAGGTGCAGCATTACTAGAGCTAGAAGAAGCCTCTTGGAGAGCCTCCTAAATTGAAAAACTGAAATCCTAAATAGGGAAACAAGAACTCCAGACTGATACTTCCTCCTTACCACCCCGCACGAAGGAGAGTGGAAATGTAGGAATAAATACAGGAAACGGAAGAAGTACTGCAGCCCACCCTTTGCAGCCCCTAACATCACATAGCTTTTCTTAAAGCTGGCGGTGACCAGGATGTGTCCTTTTAGGTCATGTCCAAAGTAATGGAGATGTTCCAACCCAGTGCAGTTGTCTTACAGTGTGGCTCTGACTCCCTATCTGGGGATCGGTTAGGTTGCTTCAACCTGACCATCAAAGGTGAGACCAGGTAGCATAGGGATGGGTGGGCAGGGTTCTGCCAGGCGCTCCTGTAACCCAGCGCCCCTTTCTCCCACCAAGGGCACGCCAAGTGTGTAGAGTTTGTGAAGAGCTTCAACCTGCCTATGCTGATGCTGGGAGGAGGTGGTTATACCATCCGTAACGTGGCCCGCTGCTGGACGTATGAAACAGCCGTGGCTCTGGACACGGAGATCCCAAATGGTAATAGCCCTGGGCCAGGTTGGGCTGGGCAGAGCCAGAGCTCATGTGTCCTAGAGTTTATAACCCCTTCCGCATTGGCCATGTGGCCTCTCCTCTTCTGATACTGGGCATTGACTCTCTTCCCTATCTTCTTGTGATTGTCAGACCATCGCTTTTTCCTGAGTCCTTTTTTGACCCTGCCGCCTCTCCTTCCCACTTCTGGTCTAGACATAATGATCAGTGGTTATTTATAGCTTTGGAATTTCTACTCTGTAGGGTAACTGGGGTAGTGAGTGAGGAGGTGCTCCCAACGAGCATTGCCTAAATTTTTCTAAACCATGAGCTTGTACCTTCTCCTCAGTGGGGGGTGAGGTGTAGACACTGGAGAATGGCATTAAAAAGACTGAAACCCTGTAAGCACTCAGGTCTCACCCTGTCTCAGAGGCATTCTTCTCAGTTTGATGGTTGGGCTAGCAGTTCCAGATAAACCTACAAATGCTTTTCTCAGGGTCCCATGGTAGCCAGGTCTTTGACTCTTATCTCCTGCCCCCAATTAGAGCTTCCATACAACGACTACTTTGAATACTTTGGACCAGATTTCAAACTTCACATCAGTCCTTCCAATATGACCAACCAGAACACCAATGAGTACCTGGAGAAGATCAAGTGAGTATATTCCCCAGACACACCCTGATTGAACATTCCAGGCTCTGGTTTGTCCCTAACCAGCGCCAGCCACCCTCTCTACCATTGGCCATAGACAGCGACTGTTTGAGAACCTGCGAATGCTGCCCCACGCACCTGGGGTCCAAATGCAGGTGATTCCTGAGGATGCCATTCCAGAGGAGAGTGGCGACGAGGACGAAGAAGACCCTGACAAGCGCATCTCGAGTAAGACCCAGACCCAGGGGCCTGTAATTTCCCACTCAGTAGGTAGCTGACTTCCCACCACTGTTCTTGGTTCCACTTTCCTCTCAAGCTACCCACCTGTTGAGAAACCCCAGTTCTGGTAGTTGGGACAGTTTAGGGAGTCTGAGTTTCCTTCCTTTCTTCTTGGTCACCCCTTCCCTTGGTGTCTCTTGGACACACAGGGAGGCACTGGGCACAGGTCCTGAGGTAAAGATAATCTCCTGCTCTCTCACCCATTATTTCCCATTGCTTCCCAGTCTGTTCCTCTGACAAACGAATCGCCTGTGAGGAAGAGTTCTCGGACTCTGATGAAGAGGGAGAAGGCGGTCGCAAGAACTCTTCCAACTTCAAAAAAGCCAAGAGAGTCAAAACTGAGGATGAAAAAGAGAAAGATCCAGAAGAGAAGAAAGGTGGGTTTGGGTTGCGTCTGGACTTGGGTCTTGAGCCCCAGGCCCCAGAGGAGGATGAATCTATGTAGGGCACTGGGAGGAGGGAGCTGACTCAGGCCCTGCCTTCTGTGGGGCTGTCTCAGCTCCCAGAAGTGGCAGGGCCCACAAAAGAATGAAACTCGATTTGTCATCTCCAGTGGCTGATTGAGCCCTGCCAGGTTCCAGAGCCAGGGACATGCCTGGGCTCCCCTTGGTTAGGAGTGTGGCTCTCACATACCACCCAAGCCCTTTTCCCAGCACTTCACCCCAGTTTCCCAGGGGGCTGCCTCCGCCCACTGGGTTCAGGCTCTAGCAGGCCAGGAAACCGGTCCAACCTGTTTGTTCTCCACAGGGCTCAATGGAAGGGCCTGGGATGGGCTTTTCTCTCTTTAGTATGTCCACTGAGCTGCAGTGTTGGGGAAGGGGTTTCAGGTAAGTGAAAATTCCGTGGGTCTTTCTGGAAGGGATCCCTTCACCATCCCTACATTCTTATGTTCTAGAAGTCACAGAAGAGGAGAAAACCAAGGAGGAGAAGCAAGAAGCCAAAGGGTGAGGAAGGAGCTGTCAGCCATCTCCCTGGCATTGGAGCACCAGCCCTTTTGTCCGCTATGCCGAGGGAAGGCGCAGGGACAGCTGGTGCGGCTTACAAAGACCTCTTTCAGGAACCAGTCCATCTCTGCAGTTCTAGGCAGAGCTAGGAAGCCCCAGCTCTCAGCAGTCACCTGGGCAGCTAGGGTCCTATAGAAGTCATTGTCCCCATATTTTTGCCTCAAGGCCTCTGGGGTGCATGATCTCATGCCAGTCTCTGCTCTCTCCACAGGGTCAAGGAGGAGGTCAAGTTGGCCTGAGCAGACCTCTCCAGTTGTGGCTTCCTGCCAAGTTTCCCACCTTTCTCCCACAACCCCTCAGATTTTATATTTTCTATCTCTCTGTGTATTTATATAAAAATATATTAAATATAAATATCCCCAGGGACTAGACAGGAACCAGGGCCCTGAGCCCAGGGCACGTGTTAGGAGTGAGCTTTTCTAGTGGCTGCCTTGCCACCCATCCTTTCCCACTTCTTAATTTTGAACCATAAAGGGTGCTGGGTCTGGAAAGCATTATTCTTGAGAAGCCATAGGACAAAATCCTGAAATGTTAAGTGCCTGCTTAGTGGCTTTGGAAAGGTGTCCTTACTGGGCATTCTAGGAGTGGCTAGATCTTGAGGGACCCCCTGTCAGGCTCCTTAAGGTAGTATCAGCCATTTTTAGATTGGTTCTGTTATCATACCTTCCCACTGGCCCCCTGTGAGCCAAGAAACTCACAATGCCTGCCCTCTATCCTCGCCCAGTTCTGCAGGTGGAGATTGGTAGTCTAGTTTCCTTTTTGAGATACTATTTTAATTTTTGTGAGAATCTTTGTAATAAAATGGTACATTTCTACATCCTCCTGAGCTTGTCTCCTAGCAGTATCCCTGGGTTGATTTCAACTCCACTTCCCTGTCCTGGTGTCCATGAGAATCTGGGCAACCCTCCTGAACAACAAGACAACCCCACAATCTTACCCCTCACCTTAATCCCTCCCTCAAGGGTTGAGGTTAACCAGTCTTCTCACCCTACTCCCAGAAGACCACTCATTAAAAAGCACTACTAAAGGGACGACATTTATTCCTTTTCCAAATGTTACAGTAAAACCAGGTGGAAGAGAATGGTTTTAGCAGTTAGAAAAAAAAAAAAAGTACAAATCTGGGGTTTGGCCATTAAAAGTTATTTACAACAATGGGAGGGGGAAAAAAAGACAACAAGAAGTTGTTTCACATTACAGACCTCCCCCCCACCCCAAAGCCTAATACTTGCTTACCAAGTCAAAAAAGAGACACAGTCGATTCACAAGCTGGAGGTTTGAACTTGAGTAAGACATTTATAAAAACCTAGACAGGGGCAGTGTCCTCCCCAGCCCAGGTGCCACTAGGCACAGCACAAGAGACTAAAAACTCAACAGGGGTGGGGGGGGGGGGGGGAGGAGGAAGGCTGGACACTCAGGGTTTGGGAGTGTAGGCACCCCACATCTGGCTCAGGGATTTGGGGAATAGAGTAAACAAAACCTACTTGGAAAAGAATTGGGGAAGAAAACCAGCAATTGCCTTCTGCAGGGGTGGGGACAGGAGAGGTAGGGCCAGGGGCAGGAGCATTTCACATCACTAACCTAACTTGGGAAATTGCAAGGGACCATCTTCAACTGGCCTTAAGAGGAAGGCCAAATGGACGATGGGAGAATCCACAGGAGGGAAAAGGAGAGGGAACGTGGCGGGGAGGGGGCAACAGCCCCTTCCTTTCTGGGCACAGGAAGGCAGCCAGGGCACCAGGTCCAGGCAGTGACCTCACAAGGACAGCACAGTTTTTGCAGCTTAGAGATCACCCACCTGCCCCCACCCAGCTACTCATTCTGCTCGCTGGCGGGTGTAGGGCCACTCTCCGGCCCCGAGGGAGTGGATGGCTCTGCAGCCTGGGGCCCTGCCTCTTCTGTGTCTCCTCCCTTGGAGGCAGCACTAGCCTCTGCCCCCTTGGCCTGGGGCTCCTGGCTCTCGGGGGTGGCAACAGCCTTCCCTTCCTGGGCTGTGCCTTCCTCGCTGCAGGCACCGATCTCCCCCTGCTCCTGCTCTTCCTCTGTAGGTGAGGAGGCAGAAGAATCACCCCCACCCTCCTTCCGATTTCTCTTGAAGGACAGACCACTCAATTTGAAAGGCTTCTTGAAAGAGAATTTCTTCTTCTTCTTGGGGGTCTCCTTGGCGGGGGCATCCCCCTTGACCTCAGCGCCCTGGCTAGGGGGTGCTGGCTCGATGGCATCGCCAGTGGCCCCGGCTGCCTCCTCTGTTCCGTTCACGGGGGGCGATTCCCCTTCACCCTTGGGGGATAAGTCTCCATTGCTTTTCACGTGGCCATTCTCCTGCAGGGCAGAGGAGACAGCAATGAGGGCCGGGGCTCTACCCCACCTCCCCCAGCCCGCCCCTGACCCCTTCCAGGCAATGGGACCCCGACTATTCTGCAACCCGGGAGGTTGGCTGTAGCTTCACCCCCACCGGGATCCCGTCAAACATCTCCCTCCTGCCCTCACGAGCGCGCGGGGGCCGAGCGCGCAGAGGCCGCGACCGGCAGGAGGCGCTGGGGTCCCGTGGCCCCCCACCCACCTCCCCCGGGGCGCGCTCTCCATTCGGCGCAGACCCGCTCGAGGCCGCCGATCCCCGGCGGGCGGGCGAGCGAGCCCAGCAAGCCGACAACGGGCGGGAAGCCGCCCCAGGGCGCTCTTCTCCGCACCTGGACGGCCCATTTTCCCAGCCTCCTGCTTTGTGTAAACGGCCCCCCACCCACCCTAGGCTCTCCCATCTCGATTCCCCCCACCCCCCCACCGCCGCCAAAAAGAAGGCCGTGAGCCACCGAGATCGGGTCTAAGGGTGGAGTGCCCTCCCCCCCGGGCGCCCGCCCCGCGGCCCCTGGGCGCCCCCTTGGCGCGGCCCGGCAGCGCCTTTGTTCCTCGCGCGGCACTCGGGGCGGCCGGGGGGCAGCGCCGGGGGCCGGGGCCGCGAACAAAGAAGGCAGCGGGGCCGGGCCGGCGCCCCCTCCCCGCCCCTCCCCTCGCTTCGCCCGCGGGGGCTGCGGCGCCGAGAACAAAGGGACCGGGCGGGGGAGGGGGCGCCGCGTGTCCCGGGCCGGACAAAGCGCGCGGCCCCGGCCCAGGGCCCCAAAGGGGGCGAAGTGAGGGAGGAGGGGGCCGGGTCGGGCCGTTCCGAGTGCACCCACCTGTCCGTTGGCCTTAGCAGGGGAAGCGCCTGCTGCCTCCTCGGCGGTCACGTCGCCCCGGGGAGCCTTGGAGCTCTGGCTGCCCATGATGGGGGGGGGGGGTCTGCTGGGGGGCGCCCGGAGCCACCCCGGGCTCGCGCCGCAGGGGATAGTTCAGCCGGGTCGGCCTGGCCGGCGGAGGGGTGGGGCTCGCGCCTGAGGGGGAGGGGTATCGGGGGGGAAACCGAGCTGCACCCCCCTCTCCGCGCCCGACCCGCTAGCTGCACCCGCCGCCGCTCAGCTCCGCGCCAGAATGCCGCCCGCCGCCCGCCGAGCTGCCTTATATATGCGCCCCAGCTCGGGGCGGGGCCGGACATTTAAATAAGCGCCCAATCGAGGAGCAGAGGCGGGCTCAGGTCCCGGGCCCCACTTGCGCAGTGGGCGACGCCGGCGGTCTGGTACCCCCAGCCTACTCGCCTACCAGGGCAGGTGGGGTCCAGCGTGGGTAGGGGAGAGGCGGGTCTTTCGGCGAGCTGGGCAGGGGGGGGGGGGCTCCTAGAGGAAAGGGAGAGCAATCCTGTCACCACCCATCCGTCCGAGTGGACGCCCCAGCAACTGGAGTGGTCCCAACACCTTGGTCCTGCACTGACAGCCCCTGTCAGTCTCCCCCTAGAACTCTTCGAAGGGCTCACATGCCCAGACTCGTTAGAGGTTTGGTCCTGAGTTATGCTCCGGAGAATGTGGTCATAGAAGCCGCAGGGCCCCGCGCTGGGATCTGCGCCCCCTCAGGCCGGGAGACCCGTCAGAGGTCCCACCCACGTCCCTGCCTGCCGGTCCCGGTCAGCCTGGGGGGTCTGGCCCGCCGCGGAGTCCGTCTGGTCAAGACTGGTAAGATGCGTCCAACTCCCCCTCCCCTACCTCCCTTCGCAGCCAGTCACACACGAAGCCCCCACAGACAAACTCACCCTTGGTCTCTCCTGCCCCCAGCCTGGACCCATTACAAAGTTCCGATTAAGGTGGTCCTGCGACCTTGAAGGGCATCTCCGTCCCCACCTGAAAGCTGGAGAGTCTGAGGCTCAGAGACATTGGCATAACCTGTCTGACCTGTCAGATGCTCTCCCCCCACCTCTGCTCCCCCATATTAGGGAGCCTCCCGGAGCAGGCAGAGGAACCCCAGGAATTTAACAAACACTGCAGTGGAGGGGTGGGACATCAGCAAGGCTCCTGGGACAGCCCCTTGAGGACAGCCCCAAGACTGCCCAGCCTGGCCCCCTACCCAGCCTGAGAGTGAGGGAGCCTGGAGAGAGAGGCGGGGTGCAGGGGGTGGAGACCCTCCAGCTCTAGTCCCCTGCCACTTCCCCTTCCCCTGGTATGGACAGGTCTGTGGGAACCCCCGAGTCCTGACTGGCCCCGGATGTGTGTGTCCGGTTGCCTGCCCTCAGCCCCCAGGAGGAAAGGGATGGGGGCTGGAGGAAGCAAAGTGTTGCAAAAGTAAGGCTGTGCCCTGGACAGCTCAGCACGTCCCTCCCTCCCTCCTACTGGTATGGCCTCCTGGGAGGCCTGAGGCTGTGAGGTGTGGAGACACCGCAGGGCCTGAGAAATCAGGAACTCCCCACAAATCTGACCACAAAGGGGCGGAGGAGGGCTGAGGTGACATGACACTCAGCACTCACTCCTGTAGACCCCCCCCCCCCCACTCTGAGGCCACAGAATACTCTCAACTGCTTCAACACCCCTCCTCATTTTCCAGACTGGGACACCCAGGTTCAGAAAGAGAAAGTGATGCGCCCAAGGACACACAGCAGATACCGGTAACTGAGGGTGAGAAAGGATTTGGAAAGACCCACTAAAATGAGGTGGAGGCTGTACGGAAACCCCTGGAGAAGTCGTCCATTAAGATCTGGGACTGCCTGGCCGAAGTGGGAGGTCAGAAGGAACCAGCCTTGGGCTGGGAGGGGCATCCTGCCCCGCTGAAGTTCACTGACAGAACAGTGCCTTCTCCACCCACTGCCACTAAGGAATGGACTCCGTGACCTGCATCTCTGTCTCGACCACAATAGGGAACCCACAATGCTGCCAGGCGCTGCCCGCACCGGCTGGCAGGGCTCAGATGGAGGGTGTGCGAGTCCTGGAGGGGTTGGGATCAGGGGTGAAGAGCAGATCCCAAAGCTCCCGATTTCCGGGCGCTGCGCTGAGGGGCTGAGAGGCAAACCCAGGAGGAGAGAGCAAAGGGCTCTCTGAAGGACCCTGAGTTCCCAGAGCCCCAGAGGGAGCCAGGCCCACAGGGAGCTCTGCCTCTCCTCCAAGATATTGCTGGAGTCTGAGGAAGGGTCGTCTGGGAGCCCAATCCTTCAGTAAATCCAGGTCCCCGCAGGGTCTGGCTTCTGGAAGAGGGAAGAAGCTTAGGATGCTGTGGGGGTGAGCGGGGGGCGGTGTGCGGAGCCCCCACGGCCTCCTCCGTCCACACTGTGGCTCCTTCCTCCCCAGCTGCTGCCAGCCCAGACAATGCGCCCATTGTTCTGTGTCTCCAGGGGCCTGTGTGCAACTGTGTGTGTCTGTTTCTCTCTGTGTGTGACTGTGTATTGCTCTGTGTCTGTGTGTGAGAGACTTTGTGACTGTGTGTGAGTGTGTGTGACCAGGTGTGCACGTTTGTGGTTGTGTGAGCCTGCATCTTTGTTGGGCCGTGGGTATTTAGAGGGAGAGAGAGACTTGGTGACTCTTGGCGACTCTGAGACTTTCTGGGTGTGTGCCTGTCTGTCCTTCAGATTGCGCGTTGGTGACTAAGTCTGACTGAGATTGGGTGTACAACTATGAGGGTGTGTGGCCGTGTGAGAGAATGTGAGTGTGGATGAAAAAGTAGCTGTTGGCGTTTCTGTGCCTGTCCCCGTGGGTGGCTGTGTGTGCCTCAGTTTGATCGCTGAGGCCGTGGTGGTCAGAGCCTTCGAGGTATGGGCTTTTGCCAGCACAGAGGCAGGGAAAGGAGCAGTGGGAAGGACAGGGGGACTCTGGGATGGATGGGGGAAAGGCAGCTGTAGAGACTAGAACCCCATATGTGAAAACACATCCCTCATCCGTCCCAGCTGTCCAGTGAGGCCTCAGCCCCCTGCCCTGGCCTGAGATGCTCCTTAGCCTCCCTGGATGGAAGGGAATGAGTTTCCTTGGCAGGGAGCCTGGGACCTCAGGAGAGCCACAGGGTGGGGCTGAAAGGTGGGAGGAGGGCAGAAGAGAACACGGCCCTATAAAGGAGGATTGGGTACACTTGAGGTCTCCGCGGGGACCCTGTGGTGGGGATCCGGTGAGATGCCAGGTGAGGGGTGAGTGGGCAATAGCTAGTCGGAGGTGGGGGATGGGCCTTCCTAGCATGGGCGGGGGGAGGGGGGGCAGCACTTGCACAGGCCTGGAGAGGGGAAGAGACATCAGAGAATGGCTACGTCCCAGTGGAGACCTCAGCAAGGGTGACTTGATACGGCCCGGTTCCCAGCGCCAGTCACCCCGTCTCCTTCTGGGGGGGCGTCAGCTGGACCCACGGACCGTAGTTTTGCCCCAGGTCAGCCTCCTCCTGCTCTGGAACCTCCTTAGGCCTCAGTTTGCCGGTCTGTACAGTGACAGGTTGGACTCCATGATTCATACTCACAAACACTAGAGTTCCTCCACCAGCTGTGAGTCACGCAGAGCCCTTGCCCTCAGGGGTTTCCCGTCCAGGGGAAGAGGCAGGCAGTGCCTTAAAGGGAGAAAAAGAGCCAGACCGGGGTCAGCTAAGGAGGCTGGAGGCTTCACGAAGGAGGGGCATGTGCACGGGCCAGGGATGGAGGTAGAGTTTGGAACAGAACAAAATGGGAACAGCAAACGGTTTGTGTGAAGGTGTGGATGGAGCGACAGGCCCAGTCTGGAGCAAGGTTTGGAGACAGGATCCCTAGGACTCAGGGGCTGGCCGGCTGCAGGGCTGGGGTAGGGAGGAGGGAGGGATAATGTTGTCGCCTGCATTTCTGATGTGGGTGACAGCTGGCAAAGTGGATCTGTTGACTGAGACAGGAAAACGGAGGGAAAGAGAACTTGGGCTGGGGGGGCGGGGTGGCGGGGCTTGCTGAATTGAGCTTTGTTGAGTCTCAGGTGCCCAGGGAACATTCAGGGGCACATCCAGGAGGCAGCACATAGACATGCTATCGGATCATGTTTCCTGAGCCAAAGGCCAGGGCCCAATGTCTGGCTAGTGACCTTTCAGGGACAACGGACAGAGAAGGTTTTAAGTCAGAACTGACCCCAGGAAATCTGGGCCTCTGGATGCTGTGAGATGAAGGTAAACAGAGCCAAGCAATGCATGAGATCACCCAGGAAGTGCCCAGGCAGCGAGGAGCACTGTCGTTGGAGGGGCAGGGGATGGGTGGGGCCCTGGGAAGGAGACTGGGAAGGAGCCAACAGAGAGGGAGAGGAAACACCCCCGAGGACAGAATCCTGGAGATCCTTGAAAAGGCAGGAATGACCACCACCAATAATACTCATAGCTGCTAGCATTGCTTACACCCCTGTTGTATGCCAAGCCCTGTGCCAACTGCTTTCCATACCTTAGTTCATGACCTGGTGAGATGTGTACCCTCATTGTTCCTGTTTA
This sequence comes from Leopardus geoffroyi, assembly GCF_018350155.1. NCBI lineage: Eukaryota > Metazoa > Chordata > Mammalia > Carnivora > Felidae > Leopardus > Leopardus geoffroyi. Next base: position 24,506,954 of record NC_059328.1, read on the forward strand.
CAGAGGAGGAAACCCGGGGAGGCGGGATGTTTATGGGAGCAGCAGAGGAGGAGGTCAGAACCAGCAGAAAGTGGCTCTCAGGATCTCAGAGGAGCATGGCAGTGCTAGGTTCAGCCAGAGGCATTCATAAAAGCTTCTGATGCTTCGGGTTTGTGAGGCACAATTAGGATGTCAGCAGGGAGAGACAAGGCAGCCACAGGCTCAGCACCCCCGGGACTCGACTCCCCAGCATCCTGGGTACCCTGGGATCTGGTTCGGTTGTCAGCGGGACCCAGGTCTGTAGCCTCCCTGCCAATCACGAGCCTTGAACCTGAGTCTGGATACTGAGGCACCTCAGGGGCGCTTCCCTAGGACCCACCATCCCACCAGTCACCAAATCACAGGGACCTGGATTCCAAAGATTCAACATTTTAGGCCGCTCAGCCCTTTTATTTCTTCCTTCCCCTCCCTCTTGCCTTGGTCTCTGTGAACGTGCGTGCGCGTGTGTGCGCGCGCGCACACGTGCATGTGTGTGCATGCGTGCGTGCGTGTGTGGGACTGGGGTGGGGTGGTTGTGTAACACAGCCAGGGCCCAGTCACTATCAGAGCTGTCTCTCCGGGGCTCAATTTCCCCAATAGCCATGCGGCGTGTCATCGGCTCACCTGCCTATCTCCCCCAGGCTTGATGAGTTCACCAGAAATTCAACCCGGTTGCTCTGAACTGCCCTAGCCTCTCCCTTCCCCCTTCCCTCCCCTCTTCCCAACTTTCAGTTTCTTTTCAGATCCTGGGTGCCACTGGGGAAGAGGCAGCCAAACCAGTGGAGTGTGGGTTGCTTACAACTTTCCAATCAAAATTCCCCACTCAGGGGAAGTCCCTTTCAAAGGGAAACTGAAAGCCTGTCCTAGTCCAGTCCCCAGTGCCACCCCTTCCTCTCCGCACTGCTCAGACCCCTCACTTCTCCCATCCAACCTCTTCCTCCAAATGATCTGGACCCACCCTGCAGCTTTGTGACCCCAGACGAGTCCCTCCCCTCACCAGGCCTCCCAGTGCACACTCTGTAAATGAGGACCCTGGGTGTCACTTCAGGCTGTGGCCAGGGTTCAGCGAGGTGTTTTTGTGTTGAGGCAGTTGTAGTGATGAAGCGTCGCGTCCTTGCGGTGTGGCTGCAGGCCCTCTCTGAGCCTCAGTGTCCTCGTCTGTAAAGCGGGGATAATAGCCATGTCTTGGGGTTCCTGTGAGGTAAATGAGCTACGGCCACCAAGTGAGGCCCTTAAAACCGAGCATCTGGGGCGCAGAGCACAGGGGGAACATCCAGCAATATTCGTAGGTGCAGTTGAGTGAAATCCTGGCCGAGGGTGTGGCACATACTTGGCATTCACCAGTGTGCCCATTCCCTGGGCCTGGGGAGAGGAGGCAGGAGTCCAAGAGCTCCCTGAGATGACCTTGTGTCCCCTCCACCAACTTTCTTCTGGGACAGGTGGTAGAGGGCTGTTCCAAGGATGCTGACTTATGCAGAGGGAAATTTATTTGGCTCGATCAGTTCCTTACATGGCAACGGAGTCTCCCCAGAACCCAGAGGATTCTCTCCCTCTCCTCTTGCACCTGAGAAGTATCCCAGTGGGACCTCCTCTTAGTGACTTTTCCCAGAAAGACATGCTAGAAAGCCCCCCTCCAATACACACTTCATCTGTCCGTCCCCTCCTAGTCCCTTCGCAAATTCTCCTTCCTTCCTGTCTGCCCAGGGAGGTCTGATATCCTGGTGAGCCTCCCCGAGTGCTCCAGGTCATGCCTCAGAGAGATCAAGCTCCCGGCCTCATTTCCCACCCCCCACCCCCCCCCCCCACGCCCTGCCGGACTTTTTCTCTGGCTCACTGAACTTCAACTCTACTGGCTTTTCAGCTCCTCAGAGTATCAAGCTTCTCTCCCCTCAGGGCCTTTGAACATGCTGTTCCCTCAGCCTAGAATGCCTCTCTCCACTTCTCTACTTCCTGAATTTTTACTCTTCTCTTAAAGCCCAGAAACCCAGATCAAACCACTCCTGAGGACGTCCACGTTCCGCAGGAGGAAGAGAGGGCTCTCCCCACCACATACCCTATGGAATAGAGCCCCTGTGGGCCGAGGGTCCCCCTACTCTGTTGCCCAAGCCAGGAACCCAGCCTCCCACCTCAGGCTCATCATCTGCTCTCCTCCACCCCCACAGCTGTGGTCCTTCTCACCTACAGCATTTCATCAGCTCCTTGTTTGTGTCTCTGTCCCAAGTCCAGCCTCTCTGGCTGTTCTCCTCTGTCTCCGGGTCACTTTCCAATAGAGGCTGCTCAGTAAATATTTATTGGTTGATGGAGTAGATGTGTGAAGGAAGTCACGAAGGATTGAAAGAAATGTCAAATCAAGTATGTCCCTTTGGCTTTAAACCCTTTCTGTGGCTTCCTACTGCCCTCGGGATGTCTACACCTTATACGTAAGGTCTTCGCTATCTGATGCCCATGGTGCACTCTGGACTTTCCTCTGATCCATAACCCTGCTCTCCTTCCTGCCTTTACGCAGGCAGTCGCTCTGCTTGGATGGTCCTCCCTGCCGTGCAGCAGGGAAGCACTTGGTGGTTGCAGTCACCCAGGCAAGAGCCAGTGGGGGCCTGGGCAGTGTCAGCCAACGCGAGCATTTCCGGAGCTGGGCCCATTCTCAGTGCTGGGGCTTACGAGTGTAGCCTTGGAGTTAATGTTTGAGATGCCCATTAGAGTCCCCATGGAGACATCGGGCTAGCAGTTAATGGGTCCATGAGCCTACACTTGAGAATTTGGGGGTGTCCCAAATTTGGAGGCACACGATTCACCAGAGAGGAGTGGCTCAAGAAGACAACTCCAGGGACTCACCAACATTTAGACTCTGGGAGGGGAGCTGGCAGGGACATTCAGCTGATGGTCAGTGAGAAAGGAAGAGGTCCAGGAGCAGGGGTGTCGTGAATGCTGAGGGAAACAATGGTTTCCAAAAGCAGTGAGTGACCCACCATGTCAAATGCTGCTAGAGGGTGGAGGAAGATAGAGGGAGAGAGGTATGGGTGGCGTTCAGGGGCAAAAGGGCCGGGACTTAGGGAAGGACTAAGAATTGAGAGAGTGAGCCCCTGAGGAGGAAGAACGGAGCATGGCCCTGAAGGTCCAGCCTGGACAAATGAGGGGAAGGAGGTGCCAAGCGGTCCATGGAAGCTTAGAGGAGGAGCAGTGGGTACGCTTGGGAACAGAGAGGTCAGTTTGGGACAGGTTGAGGCGAGGTGACTTTGGGATGTCATTAGGATCCATGGGTCTAGACAGAAATGTGTGTGTGTGTGTGTGTGTGTGTGTGTGTGTGTGGGTGAGAAAGAGAGAGAGAGAGAGAAAGAGAAAGAGAGAGAGAAAGTCTATATGCTGATGACTGAAATCTCTGTCTCTAGTCTAGATCTCTCCAGAACTCCAGCTACCCTTGGAGATCAACCTGGATGACCCACAAGGACATACAAAACAGGAAAACAGGCTCTGGTAGTGTAGATGGGACAGAGTTGTTGGTGAGAAAACCAGGAAGAGACTGATCCAGATGAAAGTGATAGTGGCCGGAACTAGGTGAGGCCAGAGGGCAGGAGGAGAAGACAATATCCAGAGACAGTCAGGGAGCAGGGAGCACTAGAGACCGGGACTGGGTCCCGTGTGGAGGGAGAGGGGCTGGAGGAGGAAGGGAGATGCTTCTAGGAGCCTGCTCCTTTGGGGAGCTAGAGTGGGGCTGCCCTGTAGTTACCTGTTTACATGACTGAGGCCCCCACCAAGGGCATGGGATGGGCCATATGTGGGTCTCATGGGGTTGGGAAGGGAGCTGCTGTTGACCATGAGTGGATGAGTTAGGATAGCAGCCCAAAGACTCCCTCCTCCAGCCATCAGCACCCTCTGAGGCCGGGCAGGATCCACTCTTAGCCTCAGTCTCAGGTAGGAGCCAGGAGAGTGTGTGAGGGGGAGCGCAGGGACAGGTGCCCTGAGGCCTTGGACCTAGTTGAGGGTCAGAGACTACTCATTCACCAGCATGGACCCTGAGACTCAGGGAGGGGGGTCTAGACCTGGAGATGCCTTGAGGCGACCGTGTCCCTCCTTTGCTTTAAACCTGTCCTTGGCTCTCAACCTCCTCCTGGAGAATGTCCAACCCCTTGTCTTGGCGTTCAAGGTCTTTGAAGCTCCAGGCCCAGTTAGCCTCATTTTAGTCTGAGCCCACCGGCTGCCAGTCTCACAGTTCCCTCGGCGGGATGACCATTTCAGCCTGTATATGAAGGAAACTTCCTCCGTGCTGCCCACTCTGCCTGGAGTGCTGTTCCCTGTGTGTGCCTACCCAGTGCCTGCCTACCTGTTAAGATTTAGCTCGAGGAAGCCGTCCTGAAATCTTTCCCGATCCATCGGAGGACTCACTGTGCCCCAGACAAACTAATGTCACCCTCCTGCAGCACTTTACTGAGCTGGCGTATGTGTCTGTCTTTCTCTAGCTATGGCACTGTGAGAGTCTGGACAGCAGGAGCCAGGTCTGGTTCATCTAGTCTGTGCCACAGAGGGGGCTCGGGGGGATCTGGGGGCAGGGGAAGGGTCAGGAGTGACCGCAGAGGCCCTCCCAGCCCTGTGGGTTCAGTCTAATTCAGTGTGTGTGGGTGGGGAGAACTGAAATGATCATGCCCAAAGTAGAGAGAGCCAGAGAGAGGTGAAAACTGCTTTATTTGGGCAGTGAGGGGCAGAAACATGGAGATCCCAGGGGAGAAGGCAAACGTAGAGAATCTTCACGCACGGGGAGGGACATGGGACTGTGAATTGTTCCCAGGACATCTTCCTGCTCATCGTGGCTCGGCACCAGTCAGCCTTGGGACAATCATGTGATGAACCTGAAGCCTGTCTCCCCAGATCCCTGGAAAACAGACATCCGTGACACTCCTCTGGAGCCCCGGGGCGCAGGATGTGTACCTGGCCACTCCACACTGCCTGGTGTCACACGCAGCTCTGCCACCAACTCTCTGGGTGTCCTTGGGCAAGTCACGTGACGGCTCTGAGCCTCAGTCTCCTCCTCTGAGGATAATGGAAATAATAATGGTATCCGCCTTGTAGGTTTGTGAAAAGTCTTAAAAAAGAAAACTCACGCCAAGCGTCAGCATAGTACCTGGCAGAGAGTAAATGAGCAATACGGATTTGTTGTTACGATTATTACTATTTTGACAAGAGATCTGGGTTCTGGTCCCAGTTCTGCCCCGTTTTCCTCTCTGGGCCTGCCGGAATTTCTGTCTGTAAAATGGGGTGTTGAAGGACTCAGTGAGAAAAATGGCTGTGGCAGAGGCTTCTGAGATGAGTTATCACTCGGCCCCTCTGAGGTTCGCCTCCCTGGGGCTGCAGGAGGGTATTATTCCCACTGCGTTAGGTCTTTACTGGGTTCTCTGTCCAGGCAGGACTCCTCTGCCTGCAAGGCAGAATGAGAGGAAGGGCCGGGGCTCCCTCGGCAGGACTGTGGTTAGATAGCATGAGGGACTTCCTGCCGGGTTACAGGATGCTACTCTGGGAAGGAGCCAGAGGTTGTGGGACTCAGGTGGCCATGGGGAGGGCCTGCTTCCAGGAGGAATGGCCAGGCCAGGCTAGTTAGGTCAGAGTCCAGGGGGTGAATCAGACCGGCAGTGACCTCACTTCCAGAGACCCTGGAGGGCCGCTGTTTAAACCTGCCCTTCGATTCCCAAGATCACGGAGACAGCAAAGAGAAACAGAGACACAGCAAACAGGGAGACTCCAGGGCAGACAGCCAGAGGCAAGGGGCCACCCACTGAATGTAGGCTGTTCCCTCTGCTCAGAACACTCTTCCCAGGGTTTGGAGTGGTTGACCCTCATCCTTCACACCTTGATTGAGAGTTACCTTCTCAGACCAACCCATGCAGTCATTCAACATTTACCGAGCCCCCCAAAAAACAAACAAAACAAAAATAAAAACAAAAAACCATTTACTGAGCCTCAATTATGAGTCAGGCACTGTTCTAGATAAGACAAAGTCCCTGCTCATTCCATATAAAGCAGCTGGCCCAGCTTGTTCTTCTCAAGCACAGCACACTGTTTATCTCTGACTTCTTTTTATTGTCGGTCTCTCTAACCAGAATGTAAGCCCCATGAGGGCAGGGACTTCAGTAGTTCCTTTTACCCGATGACTCGGAATATAAACCTGGCACAAACTAAAATAGGCCCTTGATAAGTATTTGTTGAATAAATGAATGGACATAGAGATCAGAGATGGATACCCAGAGAAACGGAACCACGCTCAGCGGTGGACACAGATATTCAGAGATGCGCATCATAGGATGACTGCCAGGATGGTGCCTTCAAGGCAACCAGAGCTTTCCTTTCTCTTAGGTTGCTAGGCAGGAGACTTGTTTGGAATGCTGTTTTACCTTTATTATTATTACTATTGTTTTAAAGTAGTCTCTATGCCTAACGTGGGAGTCCAATTCATGAGCTTGAGATCAAGAGTTGCATACTCTGCTGACTGAGCCAGTCAGGTGCCCCTCTGTGTATTTTACCCTTTTTTTAAATTAATTTATTTTGAGGGGTGCCTGGGTGGCTCAGTTGGTTAAGTGCCCGACTCCGACTCTGGCTCAGGTCATAAACCCGCTGTTCTGAGTTCGAGCCCCACATCGGGCTAGCTGCAGTCAGCACAGAGCCTGCTTTGGATCCTCTGTGCCGCCTCTCTCTCTGTCCCTCCCTTACTCATGCTCCCTCTCTCTCAAAAACAAATAAACATTAAAAAAATTAAGTTTATTTATTTTGAGAGAGAGAGAGAGCAAGTGAGCAGGTGAAGGGCAGAGAGAGAGAGAGAGAGAGGGAGAGAGAAACTCCAACTGGCTCCACGCTGTCAGTGCAGAGACGGACACAGGGTTCGATCTCACTGAACATAGAGATCATGACTGGAGCAGAAATCAAGAGACCCACGCGCAACCGACAGAGCCACGCAGGCGCCCCTGCCTATTTTACATTTTTAGGTGCCTTTTGATGAACAGAACTTTTAATAGTCAAATCCATCAACCTTTTAGATTCTGTATATATATATTTTTTTTTTTACATACATATATAAGTAAATATATATATATATATATATATATATATATATATTTAAGTAACCTCTATACCCAGTGTGGGGCTGGAACCCAGAGATCAAGAGTCACACGCTCCAGTGACTGAGCCAGCCAGGGGCCCCAGATCCGTCAATCTTTAAAAAAAACTGTTTGTGGTAGAGAAAGGAACGGATGGGTAACCCCGCAGAGTCCCACAGCCGCCCTAGGGGCCCTTCGCATCGTGGCTCAACCCCTCCAGGTCCTGGAGCCTGGGAGGGAGCGGCTGCTGAGGACCCACTAGGTGCTCACACCTTGCTCTTCCCCCACCTCACCGCTAGGCCCCGCCTCTGGAACCGCTTTCCCCAGGGGTCCCGCCCCTATCGGCCGCGCCCTCTCTTGGCCCCGCCCCTCACCGGCTCTCACGGGCGCAGGGGAACTAGATGTCTCTTCCTCTTGCCCAGAAATTGATAGTTAATATTCTGCCATCGGTGCTTCCATCTGGAGGGAGGGAAAATTGGACAGACAGGATAGGGGCAAGGCTCCGCCTCCCTCCGGGTCTACGCCCATTCCGCATAGCCCCGCCCCTTCCCTCGGCTCTCAGCAGTCTCAGGCCCCGCCCTTCCGACTCAGTGCCGCCCCCTCCTCCCGCTCCCAGGCACCGTCAAGCCCAGCCGATCCAACCCCTGACAGGCCCTGGGCTCTGGGGATCCGCTCCTTCGCTCAGGCCCCACCTCCCACCCGCCCCCCGCCCCCGCCCCACCCCTCCAGGGCCTCGGCCCCGCCCCGCGCGCTCACGTGAGGCGCGGGCGCGAGCTGTAGCAGCTGGGCCAGCGCGCCGAGGGTACGTCTGCCAGGCCGGTGGCCCCCGGCAGCAGCAGCAGGTTCCGAGCTGGCCAGCGCCAGGCGGCGCCCGGCGGGCGGCGACGCTGCGGGCTCAGCCAGTAGTCGCCCAGGCTGCGGCGGGAGGCAGGCGCCGGCAAGGCCGGGCCCCGGCAGCCCCAGAAACACAACTCCTGGTCCAGGCGGTGCGGGGGCGTGGCCCGGGGCCGTCTGCGGGGGGAAACGGGGCAGCAGTCACCCCAGAGCACGACGGGCGAGGAGAAGGGAGCCTCCTCGGATCAGACGCGGCGGGGCGGGGGTCAGAGTCACTCTTGGTCGACACTTTAGAGGGACGGGGAGGGACATTGGAGGGGTTGCATCGGGGCACTCAGGCCTGGACGCCTCCTCCCCCGGCTGCGGGACCAGACCCCTTTATCCCGCCAGCGCCCTCCCCGGGGCCCCCTCACCGAGACAGAAGAAAATTCACTACGAAGTGGGCAGTCTCGGTGAATAGCATGGCGTCCAGCCCGCCTGGCCCTGCTTCGGCCTCTTAAATACCTGCCGGGGGTGGAGGGGGAGGCCTGAAAGCCCATAGTCCCCCCGGGATGGCTGTTTTTAGCAGGAGGCGTCAGCTGGCAGAGCAGGGTGGGGGCAGCACCAGCCCCCTCGGGCGGGTGGGGTCTGGTCTATGGTCCGACTTCACCAGCTGCTTTGGTGGGAGGGGGCCAGGCACCAGATACCCAGGATCTCCCGAGACGCTCCTCCCCATCCCATCCCCCCCCCAGGACCGAGGACAGAAGGGCAGAGGCAGCAAGAGGGGGCGGATGGCAGTAAGGTCAGCTGCCAGTTAAACCGTGCCCATGCCACCCAGGCAGACCCCTGATGGCATGCTCAGGCAGAACCCGCACCTCAAAAAGTGACCCTGCTCCCAGGCTTGAGTCCTCTACCTCTGCCTCCCATGACCCTTATGAGAGCCTTTTCCCTTGCTCCAGGGCACTTTCAAATGTCAGAGGCAGAAGGCTCCTCAACCAACACTAGTTCAGGGTTCTTATCTGGAGACATTCTATGAATGAACTTCTGGGGATCCAGGACCCCCTAAACTGTCTCAAAGTTCCAAATACACATATATTTCTGGGAAGAATTTAGAAAGGATCTGTGACAGCATCTCCCCCCCCGCCCCCGCCTCCCCCAAAAAAGTTAAAAGCTCTTGATCTGGTCTAACACAGTCTTTTGGGAAGGGAAACTGAGGTTCAGAGAGTGGCAGAAAAAAAGCCAAAAGAAAAACCCAGGCCTCATACTACTCTGCCTGCCCCTCCAAAGGGTGAGGCAGCTCCTCTGTGCCCTTGTTCTGGTTAGAGCATGGGGTTCAGGGCTCAGAGCTCAGGGCTCAGAGCCCAGGCTGGGCCCTGCTCCCCGACCCCCTGGGGATCCTGAGGAACGTGCTGGCCCAGCTCCCTTTCCCACACTGCCAATTTGGGCTATTTCCCCCCCAGTGACTCACACTGGCTGCTGGGGAGAGTGGGCAGCTGTTCCGAGCCCCCAGGGCCCAGTACAGGCCCTGACTTGCCCCCCAACTGTGCAGCCATATTTGGGGATTTTTCCTCCTTTAGGGAATCTTCCCTGCCTTTATCCCTTCCTCTTTTCTCCATCTCCAACCTCTCCCTCCCTGATGGCTCCTTCCCAGCAGCAAACAAACAGGCTCTAGTCTTTCCTATCTTTGAAAAAGAAGAAAGCCCTCCTTCAACCCCATGTCCTTCTCCAGCTCCCCTTCACAGCCAACATTCTTGAAAGAGTTGTGTACACACGCTGTTTCCACTTCCTCACTCAGCCCCTGCAATCTGGCTTCCTCCCCCACCATTCCCCAGGAACGCTTGCTCGTCAAGGTCACCACTGACCTTCTTGTTGCTAAATTCGAGGGATGCTCGTGAGTCTTTATCTGACTTGACCCTTTAGCAGTGGCTGACTTCAATACAAATACTCCCTCCTACTTGAAATACTTTCGTGTTCTTGTTTTTCTGGACACTGTGCACTCTTGATTTTCTTGCCGTCTTACTGGTTGCTGCCACATGGCAAATTTCTCATCCTTTGCTTACTGCCTAATCAGGTCCCAAGGGGATCTCATTGGTTCCCATGCCTTGGGTGTCCACCCATGTCAGAGACTCACTTCTCTCTTTCAGCTCTGATCTGTCTTCTCTGCCCTACACCTGTCTCCTGGACATCCCTTCCCCCTTCCCCTCCCCCTCCCCCCAGGTGCCCCACCTCGCAGGAAACATGCCCCATACCTGCCTTCCCTCCTATGTTCCTTAGCTTGGTCATTTTCTTGGTCGCCAGGACCAAAAATCTGGGTTTTTTTTTTTTTTCTAGGCTCTTCTCTCTTTCATATTTAAGCAGCTATGAAATCCTGTCCTCTCCAGAATATTTTATTTTATGTTCAAGCTTATGTATTTATTTTGAGAAAGGAGAGAATCTTGAGCAGGCTGTCAGTGCGGACCCGGATGGGCTCAAACTCACCAACTGTGAGATCATGACCTGAGCTGACGTCAAGAGTCAGATGCCTAATGACTGAGCCACCCGGGGGCCCTCGCATTTAAAAAATCCCATTGCTTCTATTTCCATTGCTAATGAATGCCTGGTCCAACACCGTTGCCTTTCACCTGGGAGGACACGGCAGCCTCCTGACTCGTCTCCCTGTTGCTACTCTCTATCCCTTTATGTGGCCTGTTCCCCACAAAGCAGCCAGCGTTGTATTTCCAAAACATGAGTACGTCCCTCTGGACAGTGTCTTCAGCACCAAGCTCACCCTTGGCATGCACCAGTCACAGTGCCGGGGACATTTCCCACCTCCATGTCCTTGCCTGGGTAACTGCTGCTCATCTGAGATTCACTGGGGGAACCATTCTGGGTCTCCTAGCTGGTTCTGTTCCTTCTCCACACAGCACTGGGGCCTCTCCCCTATGGACTTACCGAGCATTCACTAGCTAGTCTAATCTGCAGATATCCTACAAACTCCTGAGCCTGGCCATTCTAGGCCCCTGGGATGTCAGGATGAACACGACACAGCCCCTGCCCTCAGTGAGTCCACAGTGTGATGGGGGAAAACAGACATTCGTCAGGCATCAAGGAACAGATAAGCAGGTGCTATGAGAGGGGAAGGACAGGTGGTCAGAGGAGGCTTCCTTGAGAAGTGACAATTGGTGGATGTCTGAAGGGTAAGTGGGGTTGGGAGGGAGGCTATTCCAGGCAGAAGGAACAGCGTGCTGAAAGGTGGGAAGAGCGTTATGTGAATGAATTGCTGAGGCGTGTCTAGTGCTTTCCATATGCCTTCGTCCATCCTTTTCTCTCGAAGACCAGATCGAGGCCCAAGAGGTAGAAGGCTGCTGAGAAGGCCTCAGAGGAGGCAGAGGGGAGGAGAAAGGGGAAGTTGGGTCAGAGCCCGGATGTGATGGGGTTTCAGGAAAGTGGCATCTGGGGTTTCCTCAGAGTCTGGAAATTCCACTGTCTCTGCTCCACCTTGAGACCCCCCAATTCTGAGATGCTCGGACGCAGGGGCCCAGTCCTCGGAAATCCTCTCTAGGCTCTCTAGGGGCTGTGCTTCTATATCTGAAGTGCCACATCCATTAGTGGGTACCTGAGACTCAACAGCCCCTAATGTCAGGGTGCACCAACCACGAGCTGGCCGAATGCCCATTACCTGCGTGATCCCATGCAGTCCTCACAGTAACCCTTGGAGGCACATAACTCCTTCATCCCCCTTGTACAATGAGACTTCCAGAGCTTAAGGAACTTGCTCAAATTCCCACAGCTAACACGAGGCAGAATGAGGATTTGAACCAAAGTTTGACTGACATCAGACACTGCTTTTAACTCTGTGCTATATTAAGCCTGTCGACCCCCTGGTTGATCGGCTCAGTAAGGGGAGGAGGCTTTGTGGGGTATTTGCTTGTGGTTGGGGTGGCTGCCCCCCCCCCCCCCCCCATATCAAGCAACGGGAAATGGTAGTACTGACGTCAATTGTTGCCATGACGATACAGCAACCTTTTCCCTGCCATCTCCATGGTAACCTGGGGGTCCATCTGTACTTCGCCCCCTCCTTCTAAAAGGGGTGCCTTTAGGGAGGGGCTAGCTAATAGGGCGCCTGAGAGGCGAGTCAGGGGAAGCAGTGATTCGAGCATGCCCCTTTCCCCAGATGCCTCCCTATTCCTTGGGCCCAGAGAATAAAGTTGGAATCTCTCGGGGTCCTGCTTTGGGGTCTAGGGACGGCTTTACCCTCGAGGGTGAAGGACGCAGCTCTCCCTTTTCCACCTGGGGATTCCCCTGGAAATGTCCCCCGACCAAGTTCCTAAGTTCATGAGCAGAACTGCTGGGAAGTTGGCAGAGGAAAGCGAAAAGGGATTCCCCAGTCCTCTCCAAGGCTGGACATGGCCCAGCCCCTGGGGACGTGACTGGCTTGGCTCTCTGCTGCCCCTTGGAGCCAGAGGTAGGGGCAGCAGCAGCAGCAGCAGCCTCTCTTGCTCAAGTGCTACCTGTGCCAGAGGTTCCTGCCTGGTGCTGTACATGCATGAAACCTTCCAGCAGGTGTCATTAACCCCATTTTACAGATTTGGAAATGGAGACTCTGAAAGGCTAAGTAACTAGCCTAAGTTTGCACAGCTAGTAAATGGCAGAGTCAAGACTCAACTCTAAGACTAGAATTTAGGCCAGTGGCTTTTCTGGAGGCGGTGGGGCGGGGGGCGGGGCAGGGAGGTCAGGGAGGAAGAAACAGAGAACAGGATGGAAAAGAAGAGAAATAGGAGAGGGAAGTGACTCAGGATGGAACTTGTCATGCTCCCTTGTCAGCTACAGAAAAAAAGCTCAAATTCAAGGCCTCCTTGATCCAGCTTGTCTTCTGTTAACTCATCACTGGATCCCCTGAATTCTGAGCTCTGCAAGGGCCAGGAATCTGTCAGAATCAAGCCTGGTTCTTAGCACCTGGTGTAGCCCAGAGAGGTAGGTGTTGCTAGAAGCTGCTTTCCACCTGCTAGGCTATGTGAGTTCCAAAAGGGCCAGTATCTGTGTCCTTCAAGTTCACTCTGAATCCCCAGTGCCCTGCACAGGCCTGGCTGGTAGATTTGTATTGGCCGAGTGAAGGGCAGGGCCTGAGCTAGAACCCGGTGGCCTGACTCCTGGTCACACGGTCCAAGGCTCCTCAATGCCACAGAACGGAGTTGTCACCCTGGCTCCCGCCACTCTCTATCTCTTCTTTTCAGGCTTCTTTTCCTCCAGGTATACCTGATCTTTGCAAAAGCTCTCTCTGCTCCTGGAATTTTTCTCCATCTCTGCCCATTATTTTCTGGTGATGCTCTCAGTCACCTGGCCGGCCATGCTTCTAACTCCAGGGTAGGCTCACGGCTGGCCCAGCTCATCAGTTATAATCTCCCATTTCCCTGATAATGGTAACTGGCCAAAGGAGTGTGCATGTGACGCAAGAAGGATCAATCACTGCCCTTCCCAAGGTCAGGTAAACTGAGACTGGGAGAAAGCACTCTCCCTTCCAATTGCAGATTTCCAAACAGCAGCAGCCATGTTTCCTGCCCAGAGGAGATAATCAGGGATTAGAGAGGAACAAAAGGGGGCAGTCTTAGTGGGCCCAGCCAACATCCTGGTTCCTACAGTTCTTCCTTTAAGCTTAGGTATGTGGAAAGCTTATATCCTTTCCCAGCCACTTGAAACAATCCATTCCTTTTTGGCATAAGTTAACTTTAGTTGCCTGCAAAGGAGAGACCTTATCAATACAGAGGCCAATAATTTTTTTCTCTCTAAACTTACAGTGGCCTCCTAAGGAGGAGGAGTACTGTTTCCAGGGAAGAAGGCCCTTTTTCTGCAGAGCAGCAGCCCGGGTTGTTAGGCTGAGTAGGGCCTGCCTGGAGTTTGTTGGGGATGGAAACAGCTGGATTACTCCACTTAATAGAGAGTATTGAGAGCCCTGGGGGCTCTCTAGGAATTAAGGGTGGAGGAGGAGAGGAATAAAGGGGAGAGTGAAACCAGCACTGTGGCCTGAAGCCAGGGATTCTCCTGGTGGGTGAAAGAGAAAGAGAGGCATGGAAGGGCTTTTAAGAACTAGGGTGTTTGAAGGACCAGGCAGTGGATGGTCAAGTCTAAAGTCCTCACTTCGAAGTAGACCCTTTCTTGGCAAACATTCTCTCCTCTTTATTACTATTATTTTTTTCTAATGTATATCTTTTTTAGGGGCATCTGGGTGGCTCAGTCCGTTAAGCATCCGACTTTGGCTCAGGTCATGATCTCATCGTGGTTCGTGGGTTCGAACTCCCCATCGGGTTCTGTGCTGGTTGGTGCAGAGCCTGTTTGGGATTCTCTCTCTCCTGCTCTCTCTCTGTTCCATCTGTGCTCTCTCTCTCTCTCAAAATAAATTAAATTTCAAAAAATAATAATGTATTTATTTTTTTTTTTTAAGTTTTAATTTAAATTCCAGTTAGTTAACCTACAGTGTACTTAGTTTCAGGTGTGCAACATACTGACATTCTGTTCTCTTGTAATAAGTCTCCTACATTTGGGACTGCCTGGGAGAGAAATTGTGTGGAGATCGACAATGGTGGTCCTTTTGGGTGACTGTGGAATTCTGAAGTTCTCTAGGGAGGACTGGGACTTCTACCCCATGTGGAGTAGGGGTGTTAAGTCATTTGTACTTTGATTTCAGGGGGCAGGAGACTGAACCTGACTTTTGGGTTACGTATATTTTTTCCAATATTAAAATAATCCAGGGTCATTAAAACAAAATTGGAAAGTGGAAAATACTTGTTCAGTTCAATGTCGCACTTCCAGGCAGCCTTGGGTCATGGACCCCCTCTTCCCCCCACCCTCCCCATGGATGTAAATTTTAGAGTATTAAGTCAGAGGATACTGAGGAGTGTGCTAGCCTATCCACCTATCATCTGGGGGAACCCTGGGAAAGTCTCTCAAGGCTCAGTTCCCTCACCTATAAAATAGAAATGAGAAATCAAAGTCTTTCTATAAAAAAAAAAAAAAATTGCTGTGGTTCCTAGAGTTCTTCTTTTTTAAATGTTTATTTATTTATTTATTTATTTTAATTTTTTTTAACGTTTTATTTATTTTTGAGACAGAGAGAGACAGAGCATGAACGGGGGAGGGGCAGAGAGAGGGGGAGACACAGAATGGAAGCAGGCTCCAGGCTCTGAGCCATCAGCCCAGAGCCCGACGCGGGGCTCGAACTCACGGACCGCGAGATTGTGACCTGAGCTGAAGTCAGACGCTCAACTGACTGAGCCACCCAGGCGCCCCTAAATGTTTATTTATTTTTGAGAGACACACAGAGCACAAGCAGGGGAGGGGCAGAGAGAGAAGAAGACACAGAATCCGAAGCAGGCTCCAAGCTGTCAGCACAGCCTGATGTGAGTCTAGAACCCGCAAGCTATGGGATCGTGACCTGAGCCAAAATCCGATGCTCAACGGACTGAGCCACACAGGCTCCCAGAAATCAAAGTCTTTCAAACGATTTCTTTCCCTGTCTTTTTCTGGTCCCACCTCTCCTAGGAGAAATCAAAGCTCTAGATGGCCTAGGAGGCCCCTAATCCCTCCAACAAAGCCAGAGGTGCCCAGGGTCACAGAACAGCAGGTAGCAAAATCTAATTCCATCTTGGGAGAATTAAATGGGCCTAGTGTGGGCGGCCATTCTCTTTATTCTAAGTTGTCTGTCCAACCTCTCCAGTCCAGAGCTTCTCGGGACCCCCAGAACGCAGCACAGCTATGCCAATTTCAATGGAGAACCAAGGAGAGGGATGAGAAGGACGACGGCAGGGGGTAAGGTTGCCCTGGAAGGGGTCAGGACCAGTAAGAAATGGGGGAAAGGCTTGGCGGACTGGGAGGGCGGACCTCTACGGCTAGGTCAAAGGGAGGAGACAGCCGAAAGGAAGGTGCTATTGGATGGGGCAGAGCAATTTGCGGGCCGATCGACGGGATAGACATACACGGCCAGCCTGGAGTGGAAAGAACAGTTTATGCTGTGCTTTATTAAAATGTGCATCATTCTTTTATTTTAAAATGTGCATCATTGTCTCGTGCTCGGCGCGCGCGACCTCAGCGTGGTGGCCCGCGGCAGGCCTCGTCCCGCCCGGCTCCCGGGGAGCCGCCGTGCGCAGGCGCCCTCAGGTGGCGCGGGCCCGGGGGCTCCCGCCCATGGCCAGGTAGACGTCGATGGGCACGTGCAACAGTGTCAGGCAGTGGCAGCCCGGGCAGCGTCGAAGCGGCCTGGGGAAAGCGGGACCCGGCCGATGCTGCTGGGAACGCGCCCAGGGAGTGCACCCGGGCCCCGCCGAAGGGGTTCCGGCGAGGCTGCGGGGCCCTGACGCGGGGGCGGGGACCTGGGGAGGGAAAGTGGATTCGGGCCGCCGGGAGCTTCGCGCGGCGGAGAGGGCGGGGGCGGCGGAGGGGGTCGCGGGAGGGCGCCGGTCTCACCTGACCGGGTTGTGCTCCGTGGCTACAGGCTCCGGGCTGTCCTGGGACTCGGGGGCGGCGGCAAGGCCAGGGGAGTCTCCGGCCTCAATGGGGAATCTCCGACCCTGCGAGGGCTCCTGGGCACTCATGTCCAGGCCCCGGGGCGCTCTGCGCGGGCAGTGGCGGTCAGGCCGCTCCCGGGCCGCCGGGCGCCCCCTGCCCGCGCCCGCCCCCTGGGCCGTTGCTCACCTGCCGGAGGCCGAGGCCGGTCCCAGGCTGGAAACAGCTGCCCGACCCCTGGCCGCGGGAGGACGCTCCGGTCCAGGCGGAGCCCGGCAGGTGTCTGCGGCGCGCCACGGCCCGGGCGTCGAGGGGGCGGGCTGCATTGTGATCCGGGCCGCGGCGCGCTGACCTCACAGAGGCCGTTCCTCCCGTCGGGAACCTCCAGCCGTCCTGGGCTGCCCGGCACTCCGCGCCGCAGCGAGCCCGGGCTGGAGGGCCTTGGCCATGGCGCCTCGGCACTGGGTCGGGCAGGTTCCCCGCAGGCCGATCCGGGCGCAGGAGGCGGCGGCAAGCAGCCGCGAGGCGGCGTCCAAGAAAAGGAGCCCGTCATCCCTGGAGACGCGCAGACGTCCCGGGGCGCCCCCGGGCGGGCTGCGACTCCCTGCCTGGCGCGGGGGCGGGGGCGCAGGCGCAGCGGGGACTTAGCCCATACTGGATTTGGTAGTAGTGATGGTGAGGACAGGTAAGGGCTCTGCCCATTTTGGCCAAAGGGTCACACAGCATTTACATCACAATTGGGCCGGAGTTTTAAAATGTCTGGTCCTCTCCCTCCCCACCACCCGTGGCTGCTGTGTCCAGACGGAGAATGTTCTAGCGTGGGGACGGCTGCGGATGAAGTCCTTGGGGGGAAAAGGAGCAGGCCAAGGGCGATGGTGGAGTAGAGCTGCCTCACAGAGGCAGCATGAGCTGAGAGGGTGACAGGAAGGAAGGAGGCGCTAGACAGCATGGAGGACTTTCTGCTCTCCAATGGGTACCAGCTGGGCAAGACCATTGGGGAAGGGACCTACTCAAAAGTCAAAGAAGCATTTTCCAAAAAACACCAAACAAAAGTGGCAATTAAAATTATAGACAAGATGGGAGGGCCGGAAGGTGAGCTGGGGCCCCTTTGGAGAAAGGGAGGGCTGGTTAAGGTGGGTGGACACTTCCACCAGTGGGAAGGAACATCCCCACCTCCCCTTTAGTCTGCAATCAAGGAATCCCAAGAGTTTGTGGCTCTGGTGGAGGTCAGCGGGGAACAAAAGGATGCTGTGAGTCCAGGAACATCACACCCTCCAAAACCCAAAATTTAAGTGGCAGTTAGTGAAGGGTCCTTAGAATCAGAAGCCCAGCCTGCCGGCCTTCCCTGTTCTAGGAGGGGGACAGAGACAGGCAGAGAGACCATGGCCTGGGCTGGTGGAGGGCAGGAACTGTTGCCAATGCAGTTGGGGATGGGAAAAAGGAAGACCGGGCTCATGGGAAGAACCGTGGGTCAGGAGGCAGGGGTGTGAGGAGATGGCAAATCAGGCCTCATAACTGAGATTCAGTGTTTTTTTCTAAAAATCCCCAAAGCACTTTGATATCCATGGTCTCACAGGCGGCTCACAACAGTCCTTGAGGATGGCCTGGAGTAGTTCCTTTGAATAATATATTAACTACAAAAATAATAGCAGTGAACATTCATTGCAACGTCCAAGTAGCTAGACATTTAAGACTGTTAATGGGAACCAAGGCACAAGACCCAGAAATGCTGGGTGGAGAAACTGGAAGGAGGGGACAGGAGTGAAGGGTTATGCCCTCCTGGACTTGAGATCCCATCTCTTTTCTCTTTGTTTCCTCAGAATTTATCCAGAGATTCCTGCCTCGGGAGCTCCAGATTGTCTGTACCCTGGACCACAAGAACATCATCCAGGTGTATGAGATGCTGGAGTCTGCTGACGGGAAAATCTACCTGGTGATGGAACTGGCTGAAGGCGGGGACGTCTTTGACTGTGTGCTGAACGGGGGGCCACTTCCCGAGAGCCAGGCCAAGGCCCTCTTCCGTCAAATGGTCGAGGCCATCCGCTACTGCCATGGCTGTGGTGTGGCCCACCGGGACCTCAAGTGTGAGAACGCCTTGTTGCAGGGCTTCAACCTGAAGCTGACTGACTTTGGCTTCGCTAAGGTGTTGCCCAAGTCACGTCGAGAGCTGAGCCAGACGTTCTGCGGCAGCACAGCCTACGCCGCCCCCGAGGTGCTGCAGGGTATTCCTCACGATAGCAAGAAGGGCGACGTCTGGAGTATGGGCGTGGTCCTGTACGTCATGCTCTGTGCCAGCCTACCTTTTGATGACACAGACATCCCCAAGATGCTGTGGCAGCAGCAGAAGGGGGTGTCCTTCCCCACTCATCTGGGCATCTCAGCCGAATGCCAGGACCTGCTCAAGCGGCTCCTGGAACCAGACATGATCCTCCGGCCTTCAATCGAAGAAGTTAGTTGGCATCCATGGCTAGCAAGCACTTGATAAAAGCAATGGCAAGTCCTCCCCAATAAAGCAGGGGGAGAAAGCAAACCCAAAAACGCGCTTCTAAAATGGTGATATATATTTTACACTTTAAGTTTACTTGTGTCCTAAAACTTACCTACACCTTCCCTGGCCTTCTCTCTCTCTTTCCCTTGAAATATCTTCGTGGAACCACAGGGTCTCATTCAGACTTCCCTTTTATTACAGCTAACAAGTGATTTGCACACAGGCGTTTTAACTAAAGTTAATTAAAAACAGACCCCAGAATCATACATGTACAGGGGGAGGAGAGGAGAAAAATGACCAAGAGCAGCTGGAACCACTGTTGCTGCAACTTCCTTTCCGAATAAAAGCAGAAGCGTTGGGAATGCAGAAGTGGTCTCTTGACTCCTTGTCTTGGTAAGAGGCCTGTTGGGAGCCCTATCCCTGCCTCATCCCAAAGTCTAAGCTGTCTGAGATGAGGACCAGGGGTTTCCTCAGGACCCAGACTTCCCCCCAACTTCCACCATCCCTGCCCCTTCCCCGGGTCCAAGCAGAAAGCCACCCTATGCACTGTGTTCATCCCGCCCCGGCTCCAGGGCAACTGCTGTTGGGGACAAGAACGGACCCCCAGACACCTTCCAGCTTCTGTTGAATCTCTTTAATGCTGTTAACGGCAAGTCTGGAAAAGGTTCAGGACAAAGTTCTTTTTTCTTTCTTTTTTAATTACAAAACTAACAGCTGTTAGAATCTTTTTTTTTGTTTTGTTTTCCTTTTTTCTTTCCCTGGCTACAAAATACTCTGGGGAGATGCATTATAATTTAAAATATATAATATTGCACAAACAACCAAAAAGTTAATTAAACTAAAGAAATAATTACAAAGAGAAAAACCCCATCCCATCAAAAAAAAAAAAAAAAAAAAAAGATTCTCTCCATCCCACCCCCCTCACTGAAGGTTTCAAGTGGAACTGACCACCACTCTCTTGGCGTACCTGACCATAATCCCTTTAAATCATTGGTGAACACACCAGATTATGTACAAGAATCACCAGAGCAGCATCATGAAGCACCAGGGTCTCCAGGGATTCCTGCAGCCCCTCAGTCCTCCAAGAGAGGAATAGCTTTACCAGAGTGAAGGGTGAGAGCCACAAAGACCGGGTCTGTCTTCAGGAAGAAGAGCTTTTGCAGAAGCCTGATAAGAGTCTCAAGAAGTTCACCCCCAGCATATCCCTTCAAGCAGCAGAAGGGCTGAGGTGGAGAAGTTGGGCTTACCAGAGTTGTAAGGACTCAGCTTTGATCGCTGCTCTGTACCGCCGGTAGCTGGCTTGTGTCCTAAGCTACAGGGGGGTCGAGGTGGGTAGCTGGTTGGACAAGGTATCCCGCCAGGCAATGCACAGAAGGGCCTGAAGTGACCCCCTCCCTTCTTGGGGAGGGGAGAAATGCAAGAGCAGACTCTTGCAGGTGGCACAGCTGGGCTAAGGACTTGGGTGCATCTGACATGAAGAAGCCCTGGGAGAGGCATTGGGGACATACCAGCCTGGGCTGGACGAAAGGGAAGAGGTGGGAACTTGGGGTTTGGTCTCTAGATTTGGAACCACAAGGAACCTTTCTGGGAATGGAAAATGCCTGGGAAGGGGAGATTCCCAAGAGAGGCAAATTTCCCAGAGACGAATGCCTCTCACTCACTGGGATAGGAACCAAAATGTGCTTGCCATCCCTGTCTAGCTAGGACAGGTGGGATGGCCCTCCTTGCCTACTTTTGGGTGGACAGAATGTTCTCTCAGCTTCCTCCAAGAGACTGGTGCTTAGGTCCTGCACAGATAGAAGGGCTAGAGTTACCCCTTGGGACTTCCCAGCAAGAGTCCCCAAGAACAGTGGGTGTTCAGCAGAGAAATGTAGGCTCTTCTGGTGAGGGGGGTAGGGCTCCTCCCCTTTGAGTCATCCTATGGTTGGCACAAGTCAGAGTTCCTGGTTTGGATTTAGTGAGCCCCTTCCCAGATGTGAGCAGAGGCCCAAAAGACCAGTGAAGAGCCACCCAGAGGTCTGGTTGACAGAAGCCATTGGGGGGACATTCTCAGTCAGTGTCTTCCAGGGCTGGGCTGAGGTGAGCGAGGGGGTGGGAGGTTCTGTGGGCGGGGGAGCTGCGCGCTCTGGCCCCTCATTCCCAGTCCTCCCACTCTACATCTTCCAGCTGCGGACAGGAGGGGATAACGGAGAGCACAAACACATATTTACTCCTCTGAGTCAAGCCCGGACCCAGCCTCCCCTTGCTGCCCCCATTTCCAGACAGCCCTCCCCTAAACATCCTCCCCCAACTCCCTGCACACCCCGCCCTCCCACCCCTTGGGCCACACCTTGCCCCCTAGGAGAGTGAACCACTGTCTTAAGGAACACGTCTGGGAGCAGAGCTGCCCTGTGTCCGAGTGGTGGGGCTGCTGCTCTGATCATTCCAGGCCCAAAGGAAATGCTTCCATCAGCCAACACTGGACACTGGGAGGGGACATCCTGCTTCCAGGAACCAACCAAACTTGAGAGTAGCCCTGTGATCAGAAGCAAGGTGGCACTGTACTGCAGGTGCTCACAGGGTCTTCATCAGGGGCTCCAGTGCCCTAACTTCAACTGAAGTCTCTCCAGGGAACTTTCTATCGGCCTGCTGTCAGGTGACCCCCGGTATGATGGGTTGTAGAATGACTGCCTGGGTATATGGTGGCCAGGTTTTACAGAGGGTCGCAAAGACCCAGAAGGCATTAAGCCCCTGTGACATGATAGGGGATCATGGGCCTTCTCTACCCTGGGTATAGTGAGGTCATAGAAGCAAAGTACTCATGGGTAGGTCTCTACCTCTCCCCAGGCTTCAGTTTTCCCATATGAAAAACGAGGCCCTGCCTATCTTTCTAATCTGTTTCCCTCTTTACAGCAGGTTTATGAGCTACATGATAGAAGAAATCATGTGATTCTTGTGTAACAGTGGGAGTAACACTGACTTGAATGTTATATGTCTGGGCTGGAGCCTCACTCTTGCCACTTAGCTGTGAGAGCTTTTTTCCCTGCCTTTCATTCAAAAATGACTCCTTCTTGATTTTGGCAGGTAATGAAGAGTTAGAGTAATAAGGCCTCTGAGCTTCTAACTGGACTGGGTTTTGTGGTGGCTTCAGTAACATTCACTGAGAGCTCGCATGTCCCAGGCACGATGCCTAACATGTCTACATGCATTACCTCTCACAGCTTATGTGCTTCTAAGATCAATTCTGTTTTCGATGGGAAAACAGAGGCTCAGGTTAAGTGACTCGCCCTAGATCACACTATCTTTTGTCTCCAAGGCCAGGAATCTATCTGTTCAGGTCCCATCCCTGGGAACCATGAATCAGAAGATCTGGGGCAGGGTTTGGAGTCTACATTTTTTAGTAGTTCCTCAGGTGACTCTGATGCAGAGCTAATGTCAGGTACTCTCTCACCATCTACCCTGGAACTGAGGGGAAACAGAGCCTGCTGACGGAAACCATTCAGGGCCTGAAGCTGCCATCTCAGGAACAGGGATCCATCCTGAGGGGACAGTTGGACTTGATGGGAGGAGTCCTCAAACACTGGGATCATTGGGCTTGCTTTCCTGTGGCCAGCCAGGCCCACTCACCTCCCCAGAGGCATCCACTTTGGAGAGTGCCATCTGTACTTCTTCTTCAGTCATGTCCAAGTCAAAGTCCTTCTCCCAGTCCTCACTGATGTCCGTGCTTGAGCCTGGAACCATGATCCACAGTGTCAAAGGTAGGAAGGGGTATGTATGAGCAGGTTGTAGCTGGGGGTTATGGCACTCTTCAAAAGGGCCTGGCAAATATACATCAAAGCTCTCACATTCTGTTGTCACTCTGGCTCAGTGATTCCACTTTTAGGAATCCATTCTAAGGAAAAATCTTGGATTCAGTAAAAGATTTAGCCAAAGGGATGTTCACTGTAGTGCGGTTATAGTGATGAAAATTAAAAAAAACCTGGGGCACCTGGGTGGCTCAGTCGGTTAAGCGTCCGCCTTCGGCTTGGGTCATGATCTCACGGTTTGCGGGTTCGAGCCCGGCATCAGGCTCTGTGCTGACATCTCAGAGCCTGCAGCCTGCTTCTGATTCTGTGTCTCCCTGTCTCTCTCTTTCTGCCCCTTCCCCACTCATGCTCTCTCTCTCTCTCAAAAATAAATAAAAACATTTAAAATAAATAAATAAATAAATAAATAAATAAATAAATAAATAAACAAACCTGAGAGTCCACTGATAGGGAATTACAAAAGTAAATAAATGGTATAGTCACATGATGGAACATTATGTGGCTTTTAAATGTTAGGCTATAGACCACTTACATGCATGGCAAAATAATCTAAAACTATTAAGTAAGGAAAAGTAAGTTACTAAATAGTGAAGAAGCATTTTGGCCCAGAGGCTCCCAGGAGCCACAGAAATCTTCTAGAAGACATAAACAATGAACCTCTTCCTCTTCACTCACTCCATGCTACCTACACTGACCTCGCTACTCCTGAAACACACCAGACACATTCCTGCTTTAGGGCCTTTGCATGGGCTGTTCCTTGTACTTAGAACTCTCTCCTCAGACATCCACAGGCCAATTTCCTCGCCTCCTTCACGCCTTTGCTCAAATCCTACCATCTAAATGTGGCCTGCCCTGACCATGCCACTTTAAACTGCAACCCACTTCCGCACTCTGCTCTCTTTATTCTTTTTTCCATTGCATTTATCACTTTCGAACATATTACATCATTAGACTTAATATGCTTATTGTCAATAATAGAGGAACTAGAATGTGAGCTCCCTGAGGGCAGGGATCTTTGTTTTCCTTTCTTAGGTATGCCCAGTGCCTAGAATACAGAGTTTGCACCCAACAGATATTCATGGACCCTTTTCTAAACCAGGGTTGGCAAACTACGGCCCATGGACCAAATCCAGCCTACTGCCTGTTTTTGGAAATTCAGCTTTGGAACACAGCCCTTGCCATTTGTTTACATATTGCCTATGGCTGCTTTCCTGTTACAACAGCAGAGCTGAGTAGTTCTAACAGACTGTATGCCCCAAAAGCCTAAAATATTTGTGATCTGGCCCTATACAGAAAAAGTCTACTCATCCCTGCTCTGGGTGATTCTGATGCCTGCTAAGGTTAGCAGTCACTGCTCTAAACATTCATTATTTGGGTAGGACTTCTTAGAGGGAACATAAAAAAATGTCCATGTGAAGGTTATTACTAAGAAGAAAACTACAAAAAGAGTTTTTTTAAAAAAGAATATGCAGAAAAAAAGTATATGTATTATAAGTCCATTAAAAAAATATGCTCAAAGGGGCACCTGGGGTGACTCGGTTGAGCATCCGACTTCAGCTCAGGTCATGATCTCGCGGTTCGTGGGTTTGAGCCCTGCATTGGGCTCTGTGCTGACAGCTCAGAACCTGGAGCCTGCTTCGGATTCTGTGTCTTTCTCTCTCTCTCTCTCTCTCTCTCCCTCTCTCTCTCTCTCCTCTGCCCCTCCCCCACTCATGCTCTCTCTCCCTCTCTCAAAAATAAATAAGCATTAAAAAAAATATGCTCACAGATGCTTGTACACAGAGAAAAGATGTGTAAAATACCCACAAAAATACTAACAATAGTTACCTCTAGGTGATGAGGTCATGGGGTAATTTTCTTGGTATTTTTTTTTTTTCTATAATGAACACATACTACTTGTAACTTTTTTTGTCTATTAAAAGCATATTTTAAAAACGTAGGTCCCTGATCTCCCAGTGGCATGACCTGTAAACACGTCCTTGTTTCTTGTACAGCTTGCTCCTCACCAGGCACCCAGGCTCTGAGACCTCCCCTAAGCCCTGCCCCTGTGCTCCTTATAAGGGGTCTTGCTCTGTTCTCACTTCCTAGCCACAAGCATCCTGGGTCTCTGGAGCCCTGTAGACCTGGATGGAATCTTTACTTTTTTTTTTTTTATCTATTGTGTAGTCTTGGGTAAGTTATTTTGGGCTTCAGTCTATTTATAAAACAAGGATAAAACCACCCTCTTTGCAGAGAACCACAGGAGGAGCTTATTATGCAGATACCTGCCTCCCCTTCCCCCTCATTCAGATTCTGAACGTCTAAGTGGTGGCCCAGAACTCTGCATTATAAATAGATACCCGGGTGATTCTTTGTAGGCCTGGGCCTGCAGTTTGAGATCCAACAGTGTTAAGATTAGAAGTGTCAATGTGAAGTGCATGTAACACACATACACATAGTGGGGATTTAACAAATGGGGGCCGTTAAAGGCACGGTCTCAGAGTTCAGTAATTTTGCACATGGTCCCACGGCTAGGCAGGGCAGACTGGCAACCAAGACCACGTTCTTCGGACTCCGCATCCAAGTCTCTCTATGCCTTCAGGACATTTTGGCGGCACACACCTGGCTGGCTGTCAGTGTTGGCTTCCTGTGAGTTATGGCTGATACCTCATTTCAGAGGTGTGGCCATGGCCATGACTGCTTTCCCTAACCTCAGGTTGCCCTCTTTTTCAGGCTTTAAATGTTAGGGCAGTCCTTCCAGGGGTGGAAAACAGAGTACCAGCTTACAGTTTTGGAGCACCTCACACCCACCCTCTGAGGTGGGTATTAACAGTCCCAGTTTTCAGATGACGAAATGAAGGCTTTGAGTGGCAGAGATGAGAACCAGGGCTGTCTCTGCCATGTGCCTCCTCCCACCATCTTGTCCTCTCACACAAGAGTACTAACATCTCCATTACACTGTGCCTGTGGCGGAGAACTGAGCTATGCCAAAACAATTTAAGATTTCCTGATGGAGTTTGTCTGTTGTTTTTTTAAGAAAGGGGAGTTTTCAGGTGATTACTAACTAGCTCATTTTCTTCTGTTTAATTGGATCTCTGCTTCCCCAGAGAAGAAATGGAGGCAAAAGCCACTCTCAAGTCAGTCATTGGTGAAGTAGGGCCTTCAGCCCAGGGCACCTTCTGGTTTGCAGGCCATAGGCCTGTCTCAGTCTCTCCTTCCCCTCCTCCTACTGAGGGAACCTGAGCAGGGTAAGTCCAGGCTCTTAGATTAAATGGCTCTTGGGTCAAAATGCAGGTGGGAAGCAGCTCTGCAAGGACAACGATCGCCCCACTGCCCTTGGACTGTGGGAGACTGTGTGGCTAGCCTACCCCAAGAGACTCTGCTGTGCCCAGAGACCAAGCCTCTCTTACGTCATCTAAGATGTAGACCTAAGAGAAAAACGGAGTCACTCACCTTCTCCAAGCCTTCATTATTTCTTTTTAAGATTCACTCTCTCTACTCTGTTCCCACTGTCCTCCTGTCAGTCCAAGGCCCCATCTTCTCCCGACTAAGTGACTGCTTGTGGTGGGTCTTCGGCAGCGATAACCCAGCCCTCCTGCAAACCCCCGAGTGTCAGAGGCAGCCGAGCAGAGCAATGAAGAGCTTATGCCACAGCTCCCCCGTAATCTCATTTTGTCCCATTTCAACCCACCACTCATTTTTCTGACCCTGCTCTCCCACAGCCCAATTCCCAATGGAGCCTACAGTATTTTTTTTTAATAAATTTTTTTTTATATTTATTTTTGAAGGAGAGAGAGGAACACAGTGTGAGGGGGGAGGGGCAGAGAGAGAGGGAGACAGAGAATCGGAAGCAGGCTCTAGGCTCTGAGCTGTCAGCACAGAGCCCAATGCGGGGCTCAATATCGGGCTCAAACTCACAGGCCATGAGATCATGACCTGAGTGAGCCAAAGTCGGACACTTAACCGACTGAGCCACCCAGGTGCCCTGGAGCCTATGGCTCTTTAATCCAACTGTTTCACTGTCTCTCCTTCCCTTTCCCAGCTCCAATTCCATGAGCCACAATTCTGATCACTTTTTTGCATATACTTGTGGACTTTCTTCTTTTCCTCTACCGATTTCCCCCGGCTAAACTTGAACCCTGGTTAAATCCAGTTCCCCATCTATTCTGTGCCTGCACCTAGCTACTGACTGTAGCTGGACAAAAGTACACCAGTGCTGACTGGTGTCTCTTAAAATTCATGACTGCTATCTCAAACGGGCCCTTAGTACCACCCAGCCAGCAACTCCATACCACCTGTTGGGTCCCTCACCTACTCTTCCACTTTCCCAAAGTACTTTTTCATGCTTTTCTAAATACTTAGTGAGTGGGTGGTTGATCTCAAGTTTCCTACCAGTAAAAAAAAAGGGGGAGGGGGGTGGGAAATCACACAGACCTCTCTTGGGCTTCTGTGAGTACTAAGTGATATGCATATCCAGTGTTAGCAGAGTGATACAGACATACAGAAAGTGCTCAGAGATAGTACCTTTTATCATCATCATTTCCCCAAAGTAGGGCTCTACTCATATTTCTTCCCTGATTGAAGACCTATTGTGAAACAATTACCCCCAATTTGTAGAGGAATAAATGGGGCTTAGAGAAGATCAGTAACTTTTCTGAAGTCACCTGGCTTAGGAGCAAGATTGGGATTTGAACCCAGAACTGTTCAAACCCCAGAACCTGAGCCCTTAGCCTCTGTAAGTGAGGCTCTTCGTACAGGTCAGGCATCTAATGTGAGCAGCACGCCCTGCCGCTTTATGGCACCAAGTCCAACGTTCCAAGTTTGGCTAAGATTTTAAGTTCTTAAGTTCTGCTTCTGAGTTAACCCATCTAACCCTTCTTATTCCTCCCTCTCCTGGGAGATAATACAGCAAAGTGGGCTTTACTCACCACTTCTCCTGCCCATGGCCTCTGCTATCTGGACTTTGTAGGCCCCTGAGCCTCGCAGCTGCCCTCAACTCTCCACCTCTCCTATACAATGCCTGTCTCCTCAGTAAACCAACCGCTGATGCCTGGAGCCTTCCTTCTTTCTCTGAACTCCTCCGGCATCAAGCCTGCCCCATACAGCTTCATGTTTCATCATAAAGACTGCAGCTTTTGCCCCTCCCTCCTCAGTGTCTCATAAAGAGTAGGTAGGAGCTCAATGGATGACCTCACTGAATCAGAGCCAGAAGGAAAGCATTGTGTTGGAAACTGGAAACCCTGTGGTTTCCATCAGGGAGCAAGGGGAGGGGTGTGGTGGGGCCAGTTTCCCTTCCACTGCAGCAAACCAGTCTCTCAGCACCAGCAGGCCAGGGCTCACCTGCTGGGCAAGTTTCGTGGCTGACTGGTACTGTGTGTGTGTTTCAGGAGAGGCCTTGCTGACAATCAGCTATCTCTAAAGAGGGATTCTGGATGTGGCAAAACAGTCAACCCCAGAGCTCTTACTGTCCTTTCCTTCCCAGAATTAGAGAGGTTCCCCTTTGACAAAAAGTCAGAGTCTCCAGTCTCAAATTTCACTATATAGATAAGAAACTAAAGCTTTAAAACTTAAGCTGGGTCACAGCAAGTTCATGAGGATTCGTTTAATTCTTTTAAAAACTGTACGTGTTTAAAAAACACGTGGATTTCGTGCTCCTAATAATGGGATAAGCTTAGGGAGGCTAAATGACTTTCCTGAGGTCAAAAAGGGTGAGGACCCCTGACAATGACACAGGGATTTCCAACCCAGGGTAAGGCTTAATTGTCCAAACGGACAGTGTGGTAGTTACGGGCATAGGCTCTGAGTCAGAGACCTGGGCCTGAATCTGGGCCTGCCACTTCCTGGCCATGTGAATTTGAGCAAGTTACTTAACATTTCTGAGCCTCGTTTTCTTCATCCATAAAAGAAGGCAATAATACCGACCTGACTGGGCTGTGAGATGAAATGAGAAATTAAATGCAATATAACACACTAAGCCCAGGACATGGCATAAACCTTATTCTGTTGGACCTAAGACCCCAACGATTGTAAGATGCACTCTTATTTCAGAGCATATGTACACCTTGGATGAAATAAGGTAATAAATACTCAACAGATAGCAGCTGTCACCATCATCAGTATCACAAATGAAAGGGTGAGGAAACTGGCACCACAAATGCTTCTGGGATCCTAAAGAGACAAGTCTGCCTTATGGGGTAACAACTCTTGCTTGTCCCCCTCCCCCCTGCTCCCTGGGATTTTGGCCTCGACTTACCTTTCTTTCCATTGTTAGAGGGCGTAGACTTCCCACTGTCCGAGTTCAGCTCAAACACCCGTAAGTCTGTGAGTACCTCCTCCCTCAGAGTCTCTACTCTGGCTGGAGGCCTAGGCTCTGGGCCACTGGGGCGGCCAGCAGGGGTGTGGGGCTTGAACTGAGCTGGGGGCGGGGGTCCAGTCTCACCCACATCCACAGCCAGGCCCTGTTCCTCCAAAGATGCCTCTAGCAGCTTCTGGGACAGGTCCTTGGGCAACACGGGTGCCTCAGCTGCAGTGGCAGGTTTGGCGATCTGGGTCACGGGGGAGATGCTCTCACTGCTCTCTGAAGGAGTCACCTCTGTTGGAGGCTCGGCCGGAGTCATCAGATTCTCTTCACAGGGGCTCAGGGGACCAGGTCCTCCTTCAGGGGATGTGGAGGTTTTGGCCACAGGAACCTTTGCCTCTTTTGCAGAGGTGGGTGAGTCGCTCACAAGCTCCTCTGTTGAGAGAGAACAGGAAAGAGGGCTACGTACCCTGGTCAGCCCCAAGACAACCTTGGAGCTCTCTGAAGACAGACCTCAGGTTCCCACCAAAGCTTACTCCGATCAAGACTAAAGGGTGCCAGTTTCCTCACTCTTTCCCCATCATGGTTCCTCTGCAGATACTGCCTGCTGGTCAAAGTCTCTCCTACGCTGAGGCCTAGCATATGTCTTGTGGACACTCAGCTTCTGGCAGCACAGCCCAAGACGGTATTATAGATTCAAAAGCTAAGACTTGACAGTCAGTTCTGGGTTCAGGCTGGGCTCTGCTCTATCCTCAGTGTATGATCTCGGGCAAGACACTGAACTTTTCTTTAACTTACCCCCACTTAATAAATGTGTTAATAGTATACAGGTGGCTCCAACATACTATCCAAAGTTGAGCTACCAGGTAGAGGAGGCTGAGCTCTTAAGCGAGTGGTTCCCAAACCTGGCTAGGCACGAACCATTACCAGGGGAGCTCGTTAAAAATGCAAGTTTGGGGGCGCCTGGGTGGCTCAGCCTGTTAAGAATCTGACTTCGGCTTAGGGTCATGATCTCACAGTTCATGAGTTCCAGCCCTGCGTCAGGCTCTCTGCTGTCAGCATGGAGCCCACTTTGGATCCTCTGTCCCCTCCCCTTCTCTGCCCCTCCCCCACTCACGTTCTCTCCCTCTCTCAAAAATAAACATCAAAATTTAAAAAAAAATTTAATGTTTATTTATTTTTGAGAGACGGAGAGAGAGAGGGCACGAGTGGAGAAGGGGCAGAGAGAGAGGGAGACACAGAATCTGAAGCAGGCTCCAGGCTCTGAGCTATCAGCACAGAGTCCGACACGGGGCTCAAACTCACAAACCGTGAGATCATGACCTGAGCCGAAGTCGGTGTTTAACTGACGGAGCCACCCAGGTGCCCCCCCCCCCCCCAATTTTTTTAAAGTACAACTTTGGCCACATCCCTAGAGTCTCATTTAGAATGGGGGGAAGGGAATCTTGAATTCTGATAAGCCTCCTAGGTGACTGTGAAGTGGCTGGCCCATAGGCTGGCAGGGGAATCTGTTGCTACTGACACATGTGATTTCCTTACCTAAACCGGGAATTCCGCCAGCCCAGGCAAACTTTTCCTTTTTAGTTCAGCCTATCCTCAGCATGGACAAGCGCCGTATACATGCCCTACGCTTCCCTGCATGCCAGATCTCTCCGGTGTTCAGAGATGGCCAGATGGTCCCTACAGGCAGCACAGGACCTGTTACTTGCCCATCACCTTTCAATATCTCTTACCTTCTTCCTCCTCCCAGCCAGGCTCTTCGGAGATGCTCTGTTCTGCCCGTTGCTTCAGGGCATCCCTCCGGGCCTGCTCCTGAGTGTGGGGGAGATGGCCAGAAGCAGTCAGGGCTCACTCTCCCCAGACCCTGGCCCTGACCCCAGAACTCTTGGTACCTTGTGCCCCTTCTTCCCTCAACAAAATCCAGTCTACTTCCCCAAGGGCTGAGTGGACCTCCCCGGGCCAGGCCAGCATACCTGCTCTAGTTGATGCACTTTATAGAAATACCGATGCCAGAATTCTGAATGGGAAACAGCTGCTGGGACCTGGAGGGAGGGGACAGTGGAGATGAGACTTTGGGCGTGGTTGTGCACGGTCTGTGTCCCCAGCCTTATCAACCTGCTCCCAGCTGCTCTGGATTTCAGATGTGGCTCCGTGGCTGAGCGGTTTTCCTCAGAGCACTTAACACCCTTCCATCCCCAGACCCACTTTCCTGGCCTAGCTTGGCCAAGGAGAGAGAAAAGAATTCCCATCAGGTTTTGCTGGCCCTTCCATTTTTCCCCTGATTGCCAGAAGCCTGGCGAATCAGCTTTGCCCATGTAGAGTCTTGGCTCAGGACCTGGCTGGTCTGGCTCTAGAGGGTCTCAGACTGCTCTCTGGGCCAGGTAACTGCAGTGACTCTAGCTAGATATGTGCCTCCCACCTCCTGACACCTCAAGCTGAAGCTGGGTAAAGTCCTGCCAGCTGGGCCCTCACCATCTTGGTGTAGAGGGCCCGGATGGAGGGGCTGCCTACAAGGAGCTCTGAGATCTCCCCCTTCTTCTCCTCCAAGCAGAACTGGGAAAGCCAGGCGTCAAACAATTCCGGGGGCCCTGCAGAGGGACAGACACTGATGGTCAGTTTTTTGGGTCTGGAGAAAGAACACCGGGCCTACAGAAAACATATCTAAGCCTGGACATGGACAGTGAGGAAAGCTTAAGGTTTTTTTTCAAAGCCATTTGGCCAAAGGTGGGGGGTCGGGAAGGGTGAAGCAGTGGGTAGGCCCCACTGGTATCACGGCATAGCATTTAAGTGATCTCTAGAACAGGCTACTATCTGCATGTTCTCATGCTGCTTGCTTTTTAGCCCATTGCACTTGGCTACTGAACGCCCTCCTCTCCGAAACTGTTCTCAGGTCCCCAGGGACCCCCATGTTGCCAGTCTAAAGGCTACTTCCTGGGGCACCTGGCTGGCTCAGTCAGTTGAACGTCTGACTCTTGATTTTGGTTCAGGTCATGACCTCACAGTTTGTGGGATTTAGCCCCGTCAGGCTCCATGCTGATAGCATGGGGCTGCTTGAGATTTCTTCTCTCCCTCTTTCCTCCCCACTCCTGCATGCACACACACACTTTCTCTCTCAAAAATAAATAAACTTAAAAAACAAAAATAAAGGCTACTTCTCTGCCCTCTCTCATGTGACCAGTCCGGCTTCTGACCCTGGGAGCCACTGTCGTCCTCGTGACGCCCTCTTCTCTTCTGGCTTCTCAGTCTTCTATGATTCCCCTCCCACCTTTCCAGTTGTTCCATGTGAGTCTTCAGTGGCTCCTCTTTTTTCCTCTCCTTATGTCTTCCCATTCTCTGTTTTCTCCTAAGATAACCTCTACTAAGCCACAAGTTTTAACCTCTCCCTCCCCCAACAACTCCTCAATCTGTCTTTGCAGCCCAGGCTACCCTTCTGGGCTCCAGAGCCAGGGGTCCAGGTGTCCTCTGGAAACTTCTATCAGCTCGGGTGCAGCAAATGCAACGTGTGCTCATTTTCTTCCGTCCCTAAGCTGTCCCACCTAGTTATCCACCAGAACCCTGGGTGCTGTCCTGGACTCCTCCTTTATCTGATCGCCCTGGGTTCCACCTCCTCGGTGTCTTCCACACCTCATTCTTCATTCCACCTGCCACTCCCTGGGTTCTGGACTTACCTCTGACATGGGGATTCCTGCCAAGCCTCCTACCCAGTCTGCCCATCTTCTATCTTTCTCTATGCTTGATGGCTCTTTTACAAAATACAAAATCTGATCACCTCAGGCTTCAAAACCCTTCAGTAGTTCTCTAGGGAGGGCTTTTTATTTATTTTTAATTTTTTATTATTATTTTTATTAAGTAAACTCTATACCCAATGTGGGGCTCGCACTCATGACCGTGAGATCAAGAGTCATTTGCTTCACTGACTGAGCCAGCCAGGTTCCCCTGTAGGGAGGGCTTTTTAAGCTAGGGTCCAAGCATGGGCTTCACAGAGGGTCAAAGACCTCCCATATGGCATTATAAAATTTTGTGGAGAGGGGTGCCTGGGCAGCTCAGTTGGTTGAGCGTCCGACTCTTGCTTTCAGTTAGGGTCATGGGATCGAGCCCAGGCTCTGCACTGAATGGAGAACTTGTTTGGGATTCTCTCTCTCTCTCTCCCCCACCCCCCTCTGCCCCTCTCCCCTGCTTGTGCTCTTTCTAAGTAAGTAAGTAAGTAAATAAATAAATAACATTTTGTGAAGAGAGGGCCTGTCATTTTCAACAGATTTTTAAAGGCCTTAGGGGCGCCTGGGTGGCGCAGTTGGTTAAGCGTCTGACTTCAGCCAGGTCACAATCTCACGGTCCGTGGGTTCGAGCCCCGCGTCAGGCTCTGGGCTGATGGCTCAGAGCCTGGAGCCTGTTTCCGATTCTGTGTCTCCCTCTCTCTCTGCCCCTCCCCCGTTCATGCTCTGTCTCTCTCTGTCCCAAAAATAAATAAACGTTGAAAAAAAAAAAAAAAAGGCCTTTGTGACTAAAAAAAAAGTTAAGAACCACTACTTTGAGCCTTTCAGGACAAAACTTCAAACTGCATAGTCTGGCACCCAAAGCCCTTCCAATCCGGCCCCCACCAGCAGCTCTCATTGCCATCCCTCCCTCACATGCACCCCTTAATCTAGACTTCTCAAATGCAGGACCTTAAAATGTCCTACTGCCATGCTTGAACACCTTCCCCCACTGCTAAAAATAAAATTAGTCTACTTGTTTTTCTTTTTAAAGTAGGCTCCACGCCCAGTGTGGGGCTTGAACTCATAACCCTGAGATCAAGCGTGGCAACCTCCACCAACTAAGCCAGCCAGGCGCCCCCCAAATTAGTTTACTTCTAATTTATCCTTAAAAACTCAACACAAGTGTCACATCCTAGGTTCCCCAGGTTGCACCGGGTGCTTCCCTTCTGGGTTCCTACTGCCCCCACCTTTCTGTGGAAACAGTCACTCTACCTCTACTATCCTTGCTTTATTCGTTGTTTCCTGTCTCTCTTTCCTAACAGCAGGTTCCTGGAGGTCTGCACTGGGGTGAGGATTTGACTAATTTCTGAGCTCCAGTTCCCAGCCTGGGGCTTGCTGCATGAGAGGGGCTTGGCAAACAAGCGCCAAAGAGAAGGCAGGCAGGGCAGCAGGGCTGGGATGGGGCCTGAGCTGAGAATGAGGGAGCGGAGCAAAGTCTCAGCAGACTGCAGAGATGAACACAGTCTGGGTTCAGGGAGGAAAAGGGACTGTCAACCCATCCTACCACACATAAGGTACACTCTAGTCCCACTCTGGTCTCTCCACACAGGAGGTGCTGGGCCACTGCTAGTAGAGACCAACAGGGTGCTCATCCCAGATTCCCATGGTCTCCCTTCCCTGCAAGCCTCCCCCTCACCGCTACCCCCTCACCATCTGGTTCATTGCAGTAGGTTGCCGGGTCTGACTGCAGGCTGTAGAGGCGAGCCTGTAAGAAATAAAGAACAGAACTTCTGGAGTGCTAGGTGGAGAAAGCACCCCCTCTCTGACAGCAGAGTCTACCATTGTTGTTGATTTAGGTGCTCAGAGACTGATCATTCCCCTGTACATTTATTCCCATTTGGAAATCAGCCTCAACCCAGCCTCTCCCCTGCTGGCTGCCAGACCCCACAGGGCATCTGTCAGCTTGCCCATGGCTAGAAAGGGGAATACTGGGCTAGGGAGTGAAAAACTGAGGCTCCCGGAAAAATGGTCTCCCCTAGTATTCCACCTGGGGAATTAAGATACAGTGTAAGCAGGCTATAAACTTGTATGTATAAAATGCTTTTGAATTGTGTGAAACCTGAAAAACATTAGTGCAAATACACTAATAAAGTCCAAATTCATGGGCAAAATTTGAAATAATATATCTCCCCAAATTAAAAGCAAAAAGTTGTTGATCTACGTGCTCCGAAGACATCCTCCCCCCATACGTTGATTCCCACTGGAAATCAGCCTTAACCCAAACGGGGAGATCATACCTGTACAGCATTCCTTATCAAGGCTGAAAGCTGAAAGGACTCCCCAAGAGCAGCACTACAGAAATGACTGGAATAATTACGCTCTGCTCACTTGCAAGAATGTAAATAATTAAAAGGATGGTAAGAAAGATGCTGATATTTTTTATATGCGTTTTTACAGCAGGTTATAAAATTCGATGTATAAAGTGCTTTTTTTGTTAAAGAGAAAGAGTTCAAACTATCTTTACCAATGTTTGTAAACAAAAAGAAATGAAAGGTTATAGCCAAACAAGAAATAAGTGGTTCTCTTTCAGTGATGGGATTATGGATTTAGCGATAATTATCTTCTTGATTAGTACTATTCTCCAGTATAGTTATACACACATATTTATTTTCTGGCCTGAACACATTCTGCTTTTATGAGTGCACATTGGAAGATGGCATCTAGTGCTGTTAGGCACCTGCAGGGGAGGCTGCTAATGAATACCTTGGTGCCATCATAGGGCTCAGCTGTGCCAGAGGGTGTGCCCATCAGGGTGATGACATCGCAGTCTATGGTCTTGTCTGGTGAGGGAGCGAAGGTGTCGGAGATCACCCCTAGGAAGTCAGACAACCCCTTCTTCATCTTCTCTGTTGCCCCCGAGGAGCCTTCAGTCTGCAGAGAGAAGCGGAAGAGGAAACAAGTGGCCCAGGAGCAGGCTGCAAGTTAGAGTTTGGGGTACTGAGGGGTAAAGCATCAGGGGCAAAGGAAGCATCAAGGGTGAAGCATCCCTGTGTAGGGACCAGGGAAGTGCTCATGGCCTCTTACCCCATCTCTGAGGTTGGAGAAGGACAGAAGTGGCTAGGGTCCCCAGACACCAGAAGAGGGTGTGGAACAGGACCCCAGTAGGCCTATATAGTCGGAGCAGAACTCCCTGACTGGCTGTTTCATCAAAATTTCAAGGCTAGTCATACTGATCAAAAACTGGCAGGAGAGGGGATGCTCGGATGGCTCAGTTGGTTGAGCATCCGACCCTGGTCACGATCTCTCAGTGCGTGGGACTGAGTCCTGAGGTGGGCTCTGCGCCGACAGCAAAGAGCCTGCTTGGGACTCTCTGTCTCCCTCTCTCTATGCCCCTCTGCTGCTCATGCTCACTTGTTCTCTCTCTCAAAATAAATAAGTAAACATTTAAAAAAATGGGCAGGATAGGATGCATGCTGTACACCCTCTGTGGGGAAGGGGACCTGTGGGTGGAGTGGTGGGAAAGGTACTAGTTTTGGAGACCTAAC
Organism: Leopardus geoffroyi; assembly: GCF_018350155.1. Taxonomy (NCBI): domain Eukaryota; kingdom Metazoa; phylum Chordata; class Mammalia; order Carnivora; family Felidae; genus Leopardus; species Leopardus geoffroyi. Next base: position 24,543,126 of record NC_059328.1, read on the forward strand.
CCCCTCTGAGTCAGCTTCCTGATCTGTAAAATTAGGACAAACAGACTTCCTTCAGAGGGCTGCTGTGAAAAATAAAAAAGATCAGGCATGTACAAGCCTGGCATAAAACAAACATCTACTAAATAGCAGTACTGTAATATCACAATGTCATCATCATTGTTGCTCAGGAAGTAGAACATTCTCTATGAAAGACTGGGGATACATGGGCAGGATGAGAACACGTATCCTTGCCTAGACGCAAACCTGGGACCAGCTGAGGGCCAACGTATGCATTGTCTAGAAGGGGCAAGTGGGACACCAAGCTTGAGCCACACTGGCCGGGATATCCTTGAACAAGCAGAAATAGGATGCTGACAGGGCCAGGCTCTAAAAACCTCATGGAAACCATAGCATTTACTCCTGATTAGGCTATCCAAGCATTTTACACCCGGAATCTATCAGCATGCCTGGCACATGCTAGCACAGATATACAATCATATTTGTCAAATGAAAAAAAAAAGGAATAAATAGCCACCTGGGTGGCTGAGTTGGTTAAGCAACCGACTGTTGATTTTGGCTCAGGTCATGATGTCACGGTTCCTGAGATGGAGCCCCACATCAGGCTCTGAACTGACAGTGAGGAGCCTAGTTGAGATTCTCTCTCTCCCACTCTCTCTCTGCCCCTCCCCTGCTTGCTGGGTGTCTCTCTCAAAAATAAATAAATAAGGGGCGCCTAGGTGGCTCAGTCGGTTAAGCGTCCGACTTCACCCGGGTCACGATCTCACAGTCCGTGAGTTCGAGCCCTGCATCAGGCTCTGGGCTGATGGCTCAGAGCCTGGAGCCTGCTTCCGATTCTGTGTCTCCCTCTTTCCCTGCCCTTCCCCCGTTCATGCTCTGTCTCTCTCTGTCCCAAAAATAAATAAACGTTGAAAAAAAAAATTAAAAAATAAATAAATAAATAAATAAATAAACACTAAAGAAAGAAAGAAAGAAAGAGAGAGAGAAAGAAAGAGAGAGAGAGAGAGAAAGAGAGAGAGAGAGAAAGAAAAGAAAGAGAGAAAGAAAGAGAGAAAGAAAAGAAAGAGAAAGAAAGAGAGAAAGAAAAGAAAGAGAAAGAAAGAGAGAAAGAAAAGAAAGAAACAAAGAAAGAGAAAAGAAAAGAAAAGAAAAGAAAAGGAAAGGAAAGAAAAGAAAAAGAGGCGCTGGGGCGGCTCAGTCAGTTAAGCGTCCAACTCTTGATTTCAGCTCAGGTCACGATCTCACAGTTTGTGAGTTCAAGCCCCACATTGAGTTCTGTGCTGACAGTGCAGAGCCTGCTTGGGATTCTCTCTCTCTGTTCCTCCCTCACTTGTGCTCTCTCTCTTTCAAAGTAAACTTAAAAAAAAAATAAAAATAAAATTTTAAAAAGGAATAAATAAACGGAAAAAATGAGTGGTGTCTCTGCTGCTGGCTGGACCCTAGCAGTTCAGCAGGATTACTATCTGTCACTCCTGCTCATGCTCATGAGTAGCTGTGATTAGCCTGCAGACAGTATTTTACAAGAGGAGTCAACAAAATTAAGGTTGGCTAAAAGAACTCCAAAACATGTTTTTCATAACATGGCTTCTAATCTCAAGGCAACTGATTCAGCTGGAGATCAGATGAAGAAAGTGCAATTTCCCCAATACTAAAGGAGAAACTGTTCATGCAAAACCTATATATTATACTTCATCAGAAGCTTGAGCTTTGCAGGGATAGCCAACCATACACTATTTTCACTTTTCACACTCACTTTAGAATCTAAATCCTATCTCACAAGAAGATTCTGCCACACATCTTTGATTAATAAAAACAGGGCCCGTAAGAATAGAACTTGGCACCACCTTTCTGGAGGGTAGTTTTGCAATAAATATTAAAAGGCCTACAACTGTACTCACCGTATGATCCCTTCTAGTATTTTATTATAAAGAAAATATGAAGGCCAAAGATTTAGCAATCAGAATGTTTACTGTAGCTCTGTTTATCCAGTACCAGAAAAAAATGAAATAGGAAACTAGGAACTGATTAAACCTACAGAACAAAATAACAAGCCATTTATGATGCTGGAGAATGAGGTTTGCAATGATTAAGCCAGAAAGTAGGTTATAAACCGTGATATTCAGTTGATTCCAGTTTTGAAAAAGAAAGTGGACAAAGTGAAAAAGAACGAGGAACATACTCCCCAAATATTAACAGTCGTTACCTCTGGGAGATGGAACTAGGTCTTTCTTTTTCTTTTACTTACGTGTATTTTCTAAACTGTCTACAGTGAATGACTTTGCCAGAAGGAAAACATTTGCTAAAACAATACAGAAATGGGAGAGCTTATGAATACTTATTCTATATAGCTTGTTTGCTTGACAGACATAATTCTTTCAAAGCGGGAGCCTATGGGGGAAAAACAATCACTTAATAGTAGAAAGGTTGGGGTATCAGGCTGAGAAGGACAGTCAGAGCGTGAAGGGAGTACTCACAGCTAGCTTCTCCTTGACCACACTGGCTGTGGCTGCAATGGTGCAGGCCGTGTCATGCTGGACCACCTGGGTGAACTCTGTCAGGTCTCGCTTCATGAACTCCAAGGCTTCGGAGGACTACGGGGAAGACAAGAGAGGGATGACAGAGCCAGCTGGCTCCACTACCCTTTGTTCCTGTTCCCGGGGCTGCTTCTATCCCAGACAGACACATGGAAACCTCAAGTGACATGGGAAGCCTCAGCACAGAAACAATGATTGCCTGTCCCAATCCCATGACCTGGGATTACCGAACAGCAGAGAGTACAGAGGGACTCCCTGCAGCTCTGAGAATCGGGATGAGACTCAGCCCTGACCTTTATAAGCTCTGTGGCCACAAGTAACTCTCATCTAGTTTCAGTTTTCTCCTGAGGGAGGTACACTAAATCGGTGGTTCAAGAGCAGACTGGGGAAGGGGGTGCACACAGTCCGGAAACGAAACAGACTCCGATGCATTGCTCTGAAATCCTTTAAGTCATGACATTTGTTTCAAATTTCAAGTAACCTGAAGAAAAGGTGTGTGATTTTTTTTTTATCAAGGGACAGTGTTTCTATTTTTATTTATTTTTTATTACAGGGAAGTTCAGTTGAAATATGAGGCAGTATGTGAAATTATTTGTCTGAAAAACTAAATAAACATGTTGTACTAGTGACAGTAATAGTTGAGAAAGCGTTTATGAGCGATTCTTGGCAATTTAATACCAGAAAAAAGGTGTGTGGTTTTTACATTCCACAAAGGGGGTGTTGAGAGAAATACTGGATTGGATTGCCTCCCAAGTCTTGCTTCTACCATTCTAGGGTTCTATTCATCCATAGAGATCCTTCGGGCAGAATGAATATTTGCTTCTGTCAGACCGACCTGCTGCTCACCCTGCACTCAGACCAGGTTTGAGAGAGCAGGCCCTCAGCCCTGGTCTGAGTCTTGCCCTGCTTTGTTTCATCCTTACCCACTCTGGGGGTGCCTTCCCAAACTACCTCTGTGCTCCCCTGGCAAGCCCCCTCATTTTGCACATGCAGAGTCACCTGAAAAAAAATTTTTTTTTTTTTTTTCATTTTTGAGGGTTCTGGTGACTTTTTTCTAGTTTTCATCAGCCTGGGATGAAATGGGGGTAGTCTCATCTATCAGCAAGAAGCTTCTCTGGGAGTGGGAATCATGTCTCCATTTCAGACTCAGGACTCTGTAATTGGAGTGGAGGGGCCATTTATTCTCTATCTCCATCCACTCTGCCATTCTCCATCCTGGTCCAGGCCAGCCTGCTCTGTCGAACGGACTCCTCGCAGGTTGTATCAGATACCTCTACTGCCTTCTCCTTGTGACACTGCTGGGAGCTTTGGAAGTCAGAGCAGACCAGGTTGCCCCTGCTTTACATTCTACAGTGCCCACAGTATCCTATGAGCAAGTATACCATCTTTCCCTTCACTTACAAGGCCCATATAATCTCATCTCTGGCCCTCATCCTCTACCACTGTGTTTCTCACTGAGCTCTAGTTGGCTTTCTGCAAGTTTCTCAGATGCTCTAGCATCTTCCTTACCTTCATGGTATTAGAACATATGGTTCTAACTCTTCCAAACAAATAAGTGAAAAAAACACAACAAATAAACCCCTTCAACTGGTTAATTCTGGTTTCTCCTTCAGATCTACGCTTAAATGTCACTTCCCCGGAGAAGCTTCCCTGATGCCACCTCAGATTAGGTTGGGTCCCTGCTTCATGTTCCCAGGGCACCTGAATGTTCTCTAACGTTTGTCATACTATAGATTATGATTACCCGTCCCAAGTCTAGCTTCCTGGATAAACTGAGTTCCCTGAGCACAGAACCCGTGTTTTTTGTTCACTGATGCTTTCCCAGTATGTGACACAGAACGCGGCATAGAGCAGGTGCTTAAATTTGCTTGTTAAGTTTACATGTACCAGAGCAATTTTAATTAAATAACCATTAGCATGATTATTTGATAAATGGCTGTCACTAGACTGTGAGCTCTGAGGGGACAAATATGAACAGACATGGTGCCTGCCCTCAAGAAGATCGTAGTCTCCTGGCAAAATGTTCATATAACAGTGTTGATACACAAGGGCAGAGTGGTGACCAGTGTATTATCAGGAAGTTGGAAAGACTTGGTGAAGGGAAGCCTGGACTGAGCCCTAAAGGGAATCAGCAAAGGAAGCCTGCCTGGGGCATAGTAGGGCATAGGGCTTACCGAAGCCCATGTGCATTTCAGTCCTAACGAACATAAAAGGTAAAGCAAAACTGGTTTGGAATAAAGCTGGAGAGGTTGCCAGGGGCAACTATGGAGGGCCTGGTCAGCCCTGAAGGTAATGGGGAGCCACCAAGGGTTTGAAGGAGGTGGGACATGATGAGCTTTGCCTTTTTCACAGGTCACTCCAGTCACTGGCATGGAGTGCCATGGACGGGTCCAAAAGTGACAAGAGTAGAAGACAGAGGAAAACCAGTCAGGAGGCTGCTGCTGCAATAGTCCGGAAAAGAAAACAGAATATGAATAAGGACAGTGCTGGTCAGGATGAAAGGATGGGACTGGTTCAAGAAATATTAGTCAAAAAAGGTAGATTTGGTGATTGTGTTGACTGAGGGCAAAAAAGAGTCAAGGAAGGGCCACTGGCTGCTAAACTAGGTGCCTGGGTGGATGCAGGGCTGCCAGCTGAGGGAGAAAATGCCAAAGGGGAAGCCCGCTTAGAGGGAGGGTGATGACAATGATTTCGGTCCTGTAGAATGTGTGGTGTATCTGGATAGTTGTCCATCAGCAGCTATTCTCAAACACTAAAGTTCAGAGTAAAGGACTAGGAGTCACTCCATCATGGAAATGGAGGAGGTCACCCAGGAAGCGTTTGTAGAGTGAACAGAGCAGTGAGCGGAAGACAAGTCCCCTCAAACACTACACTTTTAAGGCGCAGGAAGGGAAAGTCATGAGACAGTCGGGAAAGAAAAGCCTCGAGATGTGGAGAATTGAGAGAGAAGCATGCCACAAAGCCAAAGGAGTAGAGTTTCAAGAAAGAGGGAGTGATCACTAGTGTCAAATGCGGCAGAAAGGTCCAGGAAGATAAGGGCTGAAAACCACCCACTGGATTTGGCAAGCGGTAGGTGAAGCTGAGTGTGTTTACAGATAAGCTTGTATGTGGTAGCTGCAGGGATGGGGACGGAGTCATGAGAGATCATGCTGTTGATCTCAAATTATAAACAGTAGGAGAGGAGGTTGTCTCCCAGAGGTAAAAGAAGAAGCAGTTGAACAGTGGACTTGAGGAAGAGTTAGGTTTGGGGAAAGTTTCTGAAGGCAAGGGGGAAGAAAAGCATATCAGAGACTGGAAAAGCTTGCTGGGTGTTGCTCAGGCCTGAGTAAGGTTGGTGAATCTGTGGTTGGGCCAAAGAGCAATATGACTTTCTCTATCACTGTCTGTGGGTAAATGCAAGCACACACGTACACTATAGGATGAGGTAAGGTGCACAGGAAGGTAGATTATACCACCATCTCAAACTTGTCTCTAAGGCAGTACGCTAAGGGGTGCAAGGGAACTGAGGGTCCTGGGAATTGAGTGGTCCAGGTGGAGCCAGGATGGGAAGGGGGAAGGAGGCAAGGCCAGGAAAGCACTGCAAGACCAAGAAAAAAAAAAAAAAAATGGAGGTAAAAATGGATGGGTGGTGTTTAAGGGATTTCCCCATCACCCTCTTCAGGACTTAATAAAAATAACTCCAGCTTATATACTACTTACTGTGTAATAAGCATTGTCCTCGGTGCTTTACACATTATCACTCAATCCTTACAATACTATCAGGTAGGTATAATCAGTACTCCCATTTTGCAGATGAGGAACTGAGCAAGGTTAAATAACTTGCTCAACTTGGTCTAACAGTAAGCAGCTGAAAGGGAGATTAAGTCCTCTTTCTGAATGGGGTAACTGTCAAAGGCAGAAACAACGTCCACACCCCTGCTTCAAACTGGGAGTTCCCCAAGAACGAAGATGGAAAGCTAACCAACTATCTATTTTTCATGAGTTATGGTAAGACCAGCCTTGAGAGAAACACACAGGAGCCCCTCGCACACCTGCTGAATGAACATCAGACTCTCCTTCCAAGAGATCGCTCAATGGAAGTGACCTTCTTTGAGGTCTCTTCAATTAAACTTCCTTGTGAAATTCTCCTCGTGCTTATCAACAACGTAAACAACTCAGGGCATTCTTAGATTTGCTAGGCTGTAGCTGAGAGGCTGTCCAGGACTGCATAGGCTAAAGGAGGTATTAAAATGCTCCCAGAGTAGAGGACTGATTTAACCGAGATCAGAAGCCTCCCGGAGTCTGCCCTGAAGCAGGACTCACCCCAATTCCCTGAGGTAAACGGTAATTAACTTTTTTCCACAATTCACTGGGGCCCGCTTTGACAAACTAGCACGGAAGGGAACAGAAACACACAACAGCATTGTCCATTGGTAGAGCAGAGCCTCACTCATCCCACAGGGATTGCTGCCTCCCTGCTAGACTGAGCTTCGTGAGGCCCAGGATTGCAGCTTATCCTCAGGACCTGTCAGAGAGTGCTGGCTGTGCCATTCTAATACCCGAATGACTAGAGCAGTAAGTTTCTATCGCCAGAGTTCTTCTTCAGGGCCTAGATCAAATGTTCTCTCTTCTACGAAGCTGTGAATTTCCTGAGCTGGAATAAACTGCTCTTCCTATGGATTCCTACAAAAGGGTCGCGCCAGCCTTTAAACCAACATGTATTTCACCGTGGCGACTGTCACACTGGCCTGAGTCGGGGTCAGTCCTCCCTTACACCGATAAGGTATAACAGTAGAGCTCGGTGGGCCTCATCTCGAAGGCCTGGCGCCCGCGTAGGTCGGGCGGGGCCGCTCGGACCTGGTTGCAGTGAGGCGGAGCGAGGCCCTGCCGGAGGAAGGGCGCCGGCCCGGCTTACCTTCTCCTTGACTGCCTGGTAGCTCTGCTGCAGCCAGCTCCGCCACCATCCCACGTCCTCCCTGTGGAAGACAGACACATCTGGCGGCCCTGCGGTGCGACTCTTGCCCGCGCAACGATCGGGTCTCAGTTTCCCCCTGAGATGTGGTCCGCGGGCCGAGACTTGGCAGACCGCTTCCCCACCCCCCTCACACTGCGACTCCACCCCGCCTTTTCAGTTCCGTCCACTCGCGCGCTGGCCTCCTGCTCCCCACGGGGACCCTGGCCCAGCACCCCGGCCCTCAGAGAATTCAGGCCCCAACGCCAGAGAGCAGGATGACGGGCTCACCCTTCCGCCATCTTGCCCGCATGACATCACCACTATTTACTGACCTCTGACTTCCGACACGGCACCGCCCCCTCAAGCACCGCCCCGGAGCGCTCGGCCCAATCCTCGCGCTGACACCGCCCCCAGCCCAATCTCCGCTCCGGTCCTCTACTGGGCCCCGCCTCCTTGAGCTCCGTCCAGTGTCCGTCTACAATTCGCCCTTCAACTCCGCCTCTGGACTCTTGGCCCAATCCTCACTCAGTTCGGTTCTCAGGGTCCACTCCCCAGCGGTAGCCCTACCCCCCCACAACAACTACTTTTTAATCAACGTACATCGGATACGGTGGCTGCTAAGGGCCACGTTCGTCCCTCTAGCTGGACCGCGGAGGCGCGGGAGCGGAGCGGAGAAAGGGAGGGAGCGGGGCTGGAGCTCGAAAGTCTGGACCCTAAAGCTCAGGTCTAGGACCACCCCCCTTTATGAAACAAGCCGCGTAACAGCTGCTTGGGGTCTCTTCGGGCTAATCCAACAAGCGCAGAGCGGAGCCCTGGGCTACGGTCTGCAGGTGTGTGGAGAAAATTTCATTACAGTTAACTTCCATGAGGCTTCTCGAGGGGCTCTGAGGATATTAGGGAGATAGACACACATTCACCTACCTCAACTTTTGATAGCCCAAATCAGAACTTTTTGAACTGGAGCTGAATGTGGATTGACTTGTGAAAGGGGGACGGAGACAAACTTTCTGGATCTGCTACCTGTCAAATCCCATGACCTCTTGTCTGTTTAGGGGCGTAGCTTTAGTAATTCCCCCACCAGCCATTCCGTTTTTTCTCTTTACATGATTGTTCCTGTCGTCATACATGGTATTTCTCCCACATTAAAAGCATGGAAATAAATATCAACCCTCTCTTGACCCGACACCCATTCCCTAATTCCCTTTACAGCAAAACTCCTATAAGACTTGCCCACCCGCGCTGTCTTCGACTCCCCTCTCTTCCCAATCTCTCTTGAATTCACTTCAGTCAGGTTTTTGCCTCCCCACAATAAGTTGAACTAACTTTTGTTAAGATGTTAAGAGCCATGGCCAATTTTCAATTCGTATTTGGACCATTAGCATCTTACTTGACACAGTTGATCACCTTCCTACTTTTTATTTTATTAAAAGTTTTTTTTAATGTTTATTTTTGAGAGAGAGAGAGACAGAGTGTGAGTGGGGGAGGGGCAGAGAGAGAGAGGGAGGCACAGAATCCAAAGGAGGCTCCAGGCCCTGAGCTGTCAACACAGAGCCAGACACAGAGGCGAATTCACAAACCGTGAGATCATGACCTGAGCCAAAGTTGGAGACTTAACTGACTGAGCCACCCAGGCACCCCATCTACCTTTTAAAACTTTTACTTTCTTCACTTGGCTCCAGGACACCATGCCCTCCTGACTTTCCTCTTATCTTGCTGGCATCTCCTTTTTGGTGTTCTCTACTGTTTTTTCACTGACCTCTTGTCGCTGGAATGTCCAAGGGCTTAGTCCTTGACCTTCTCCTTTTCGATGTCTGTAATCATTCACCAGATGATATCATCAAGTCTCACGATTTTAATTAATTAACTAATTTAGAGAGAGGCAGAGACAGAGTAAGTGGGGGAGGGGCGGGGGGGGGGGAGAGAGAGAGAATCCCAAGCGGACTCCTCACTGCAAGCACAGAGCCCCACGCAGGGCTTGAACTCATGAAACTGGGAGATCATGACCTGAGCTAATTCCTCAGCAAATCTAGTTGGCTTTACCTTTAAATTAAAAAAAAAAAAAAGTTTATTTATTTTTGAGAAAGAGAGACACTGAGTGTGAGTGGGGGAGGGGCAGAGAGCGAGGGAGACACAGAATCCCAAGCAGGGTCCAGGCTCTGAGCTGTCAGCACAGCACAGGCTCCAGCTCACGAACTGAACCGTGATATCATGGCCTGAGCCAAAGCGGGATGCTTATCTGACAGATCCACCCCGGCGCCCCGGCTTTACCTTTGAAACAACACCAGAATCCTGTCACTTCTCACCACCTCCACTGCTGCTGTGTAAGTCCCAGCCATTATGTTCCTCACCTGGATAAATGCAAGAGCTTTTTAACTGATATCTCTGTATCCACTCTTGCCTTCCTCTCGTATAGCCTTAATTCATCCTGAAAGTAATCTCTTAAAAAATATAAGAGAGTGGGAATGTAAAATGGTGCAGCTGCTGTGGAAAACAATACGGTGGTTCCTGCAAAAGCTGAACCCAGAATTACCATATGATCCAGCAATTCCACTTTCTTGGTATATACGCAAAAGAATTGAAAGCAGGACTTCTAACAGATATTTGTACACCAGTATTCACAGCTGCATCTTCTCAGTCGCCCAGAGGAATAAGAAACCCAAGTGTTCATTGACAGATGAATGGATAAATGAAATGTGGTGTATACTCACAAGGGAATGTTATTCAGCCTTAAAAAGGAAGGAAATTCTGACAGGCTGAAATGTGGATGAACCCTGAAGACATCATGTCATGTGAAATAAGCCAGTCACAAAAGGATGAGTATTGTATGATTCTACTCATACAACATATGGAGTAGTCACAATTCACAGAAGCAAAAAGTAGAGTGGTGGCTACAAGGGGCTAGAGGGAGGAGGGAGGGGGAGTTCTTGTGTAAGAGTGGGTTCAGAGTTGCAGTGTGGTAAAATAAAAAGGTTCCAGAGATGGATGACGGTTTTGGGTGTGCACCAGTGTGAATGTCCTTAATGCCACTGAACTGTTTAGTTGAAAATAGTTACAATGTGAGTTTTACGTGCCATGTGTTTTCTCACATGAAAAAATGTATAAGTCAGATCGTGATCCTCCTCTGCTCAAAATTCTCCAATATCTATTTACTGTGCTCAGAGGAAAAGCTGCTAAGTCCTCACAATCTCCTTCAAGGCCCTACGGAGTTGATCTGCCCTCAAACTGCTGGCCCCTTTAATCACCCTGTTCCGGTCACACTGGCCGTTGTTTTAAAGTTTGTTTGTTTGTTGATTTATTTATTTATTTATTTATTTATTTATTTATTTAGAGAAAGAGAGTGCAAGTGGGGAAGTGGGGGAGGAGCAGAGAGAGAGCGGGACAGAGAATAAATATGAAGCGGGCTCTGTGCTAACAGCAGAAAGCCCCAACCTGGGGCACCTAGGATGACGTCAGACCCTTAACTGACTGAGCGACCCAGGCACCACCATATTGGCCATTAAAATAATTTTTTTTTAATGTTTGTTTATTTTTGAGAGAGAGCGAGAGCGTGCAAGAGACGGAGTATGAGCAGGGGAGGGGCAGAGAGAGAGGGAGACACAGAACCAAAGCAGGCTCTAGGCTCTGAGCTGTCAGCACAGAGCCCCGTGTGGAGCTCGAACACGAACTGTGAAATCATGACCTGAGCTGAAGTGAGATGCTCAACCGACTTTGCCATCCAGGCGCCTCCCGTATTGGCCATTTTGATGTTCCTTCAAATTTGCCAGCACTCTCCTGACTCAGAACCTTTGAACTTCTTGTTCTCTCTGCTTAGAATGACCTTATCCCAGGGGGGCCTGGGTGGTCCTGCTCTTGATTTCTGCTCAGGTTATGATCTCATGATTCATGGGCTTTCATGGGCTGCGTTGGGCTCTGTGTTGACAGTGTGGAACCTGCTTGGGATTCTCTGTCTCCCTTCTCCTCTGCTCCTCCCCCACTCACTCTGTCTCAAAAATAAATAAACAAAGAAGGAAGGAAGGAAGGAAGGAAGAAAAAGAAAGAAAGAAAGAAAGAAAGAAAGAAAGAAAGAAAGAAAGAAAGAAAGCTCTTACCCCAAATACCCATTTGCTTCACCTCCTTCAAATCTTGACTCAAATATCATCTTTGGGGGCGCCTGGGTGGCTCAGTCGGTTGAGCGTCCGACTTCGGCTCGGGTCATGATCTCGCGGGTCCGTGAGTTCGAGCCCCACGTCAGGCTCTGTGTTGACAGCTCAGAGCCTGGAGCCTGCTTCAGATTCTGTGTCTCCCTCTCTCTCTGTCCCTCCCCCGCTCATGCTCTGTCTCTATCTCTCTCTCTCTCTCTGTCAAAAATAAATAAACATTAAAAAAATATTTTTAAATATCATCTTTTATCCACTCTGACCACATTTAAAGTTGCAACTTGCACCCCCACATTCCCATTCCTCTCCCATGCTTAAATTTTTTCTCCACATCACTTACCACCATCTGACATACCATATATTTAAAAAAAATTTTTTTAATGTTTAAAAATTAAAAAAAATTTAAAATTGAAAAATTAAAAAACATTTTTTTTTTTTTTTAACGGCCATAAGCCTGGAGTATAATTGCCAACATATACTTGGGGGTTAAAGATAAAGGAGGTTTGTAAAGGAATTTTTTGTGTGTTTAAGGAGATTGGCAGGATCCTGGGAGGTTAGGATAATGTTAAGGCAAAATTCCCTTTTGCCCGTAGCAAAATTTCATGGAGGCAGCTGAGCTCCTAGAGGGAGGTCACTCTGCCGTTTCAAGGACTAGTCAATGGGCTGTAGGCAGTAAGGGAATTTAATTTTTCATGTGCCTTAGTTTCCCACATCACCATGGCAAGCACTTAAACCCCCTTACATCTTGATGAGGGTGATATTAGGTCTCCAGAAAACGGAGTCTGTAGATTTCTGGAGATCAGCTATTAATAAGATTGTTCTTTTCTTTGTTGTTAGGCAGTCAGGAGTGTCTAAGGAATATCATACATATCCCACCTGCACAGGGGGTGGGAGGGCTGCTGTTAGCCTGTACTTTGCCCTCAGCTTGCCCCACGCTCCCTCATCACTTTGACTGACATGCCTCCTTCTGCCCTGCTGGACCCCTCTTGGCTGATGATTTCTTGTTCCAGGATCTTCCCGGCTTTGGCTCCCAAGAAGGCCTGACACCCAGGTACCACCAGGTGGTGCTGTGGACTCATTCAGGTGAAGCTAGCTCTCCATATCCAGGAGGCACGGAAGGGGGCAGTCTTAGGATTCCCTCTGGCTCCTCTGGAGAAGCTTGGTTTCCTCTATAGAAGGCAGATGGGCCCCAGATGATCCTGGGAGGTGAAGTCTCCAAAATCCACCCTGGGTCTGCACTGGAGATTCCAGCACAGGGTTGGCAGCAGACCCACTACATAATTTGTGGGGCCCAGTGGAAAATAAAAATGCCGAAGTTGCTGCTAGAGGCAGCATAACACATGCCTAAAAGCATGCAGAATGGTTCTGGTTCAGTCTTCTAGAGCTGACTGTTAAAATTTTAGCAATTTTAGGGGTGCCTGGGTGGCTCAGTCAGTGAAGCAACTGACTCTTGATTTCAGCTCAGGTCATTATCTCATTGTTTGCGAGAGATTGGCCCCAGAGTCAGGCTCTGAGCTGACAGCGAGGAGCCTGCTTGGGATTCTCTGTCTCCCTCTTTCTTTGCCCCTCCCCTGCTTGCTCTCTCTCTCTCTCTCTCTCAAAATAAATAAACTTAAAAAAAACTTAGGAGTTTTGGGGCACCTGGGTGGCTCAGTTGGTTGGGCGGCCGACTTCAGCTCAGGTCATGATCTCGTGCTCTGTGGGTTCGAGCCCCGCGTCAGGCTCTATGCTGGCAGCTCAGAGCCTGGAGCCTGCTTCCGATTCTGTGTCTCCCTCTCTCTCGGCCCCTCCCCTGCTTGCTCTCTGTCTCTTTTTCAAATAATAAACATTAAAAAATTTTTTAATTAAAAAATTTTAGGAATTTTATGAGCTGATTGTTGAACACAGCCATTATAAAAATTAAATGATATAAAAAGTATATGAAATAAATTATATAAAACCAAAGGTAATGAATACCCCAAACTCATCACTATATAATTATTTTTATTTTTTGATTGATTGATTTTTAGGGCATATGTCATATATTGACCCTGTGTTCCCTCACTCACTGGTCACTACTCTTGACTTGTAGAACAGGTACAGAACTGCAAGGAATCATCCCCAGCTCTGTGATAACCAGATACACCAGTTCTAGGGGTGGGGGGGAGGGGTGTCACATCATAGACTAGAATCGACAACCGTAGGGACGGGTGGTTCTGCCAGTTAGCTATGACCACATGTTCTCCTCACTCCCACAGCAGATCGTCAGGGTCATCTAGTTCATTAGAGACAAAGGCATCAGTCTGCACACGCTCGCAGAACTTGTATGTTTCACAGTAGACCAGCACTGGCACATTATGGGCTTGTGCCCCCAGGGCCAGCTCTGCTATCCCTACCCGTGACAAGATTAGTCACAATTAGTTAGCATATAGTGCAACAATGATCTCAGGAGTAGATTTCTTAATGCCCCTTACCCATTTAGCCCACACACCCCCACAACTCCTCTAGTAACCCTCTGTTTGCTCTCCATATTTAAGAGTCTCTTATGTTTTTGTCCCCCTTCCCTGTTTTTATATTATTTTTGCTTCCCTTCTCTTATGTTCATCTGTTTTGGATCTTAAAGTCCTCATATGAATGAAGTCATATGATATTTGTCTTTCTCTGACTGACTAATTTCGCTTAGCATAATAACCTCTAGTTCCATCCACATAGTTGCAAATGGCAAGATTTCATTCTTTTTGATTGCTGAGTAATACTCCATTGTCTATAGATACCACATCTTCTTTATCCATTCATCCATTGATGGACATTTGGACTCTTTCCATACTTTGGCTATTGTAGATAGTGCTGCTATAAACATTGGGGTGCATGTGTCCCTTCGAAACAGCATACCTCTATCCCTTCGATAAATACCTAGTAGTCCAATTGCTGGGTTGTAGGGTAGTTCTATTTTTAGTTTTTTGAGGAACCTCCATACTATTTTCCAGAGTGGCTGCACCAGTTTGCATTCCCATCAGCAGTGCAAAAGAGATCCTCTTTCTCTGCATCCTCGCCAATCCGGCAATCTGTTGTTGCCTGAGTTGTTCATGTTAGCCATTCTGACAGGTGTGAGGTGGTGTCTCATTGTGGTTTTGATTTTATTTCCCTGATGATGAGTGATGTTGAGCATTTTTTCATGTGTCAGTTGGCCATCTGGATGTCTTCTTTGGAGAAGTGTCTATTCATGTCTTTTGTGATGGCTTCCGGTCGTATGTTTAGGTCTTTCATCCATTTTGAGTTTATTTTTGTGTATGGTGTAAGAAAGTGGTCCAGATTCATTTTTCTGCATGTCGCTGTCTAGTTTCCCCAGCGCCATTTGCTGAAGAGACTGTCTTTATTCCATTGGATATTCTTTCCTGGCTTGTCAAAGATTAGATGGCCATGACATTTGTGGGTCCATTTCCGGGTTCTCTATTCTGGTCCATTGATCCAAGTGTCTGTTTTTGTGTCAGTACCATACCGTCTTGATGATTACAGCTTTGTAACACATCTTGAAGTCTGGGATTGTGATGCCTCCCTCTTTGGTTTTCTTTTTCAGGATTGCTTTGGCTATTTGGGGTCTTTTCTGGTTCCATATATATTTTAGGATTGTTTGTTCTAGCTCTGTGAAGGATGCTAGTGTTATTTTGATAGATATTGCATTGAATACGTAGATTGCTTTGGGTAGTATCGACATTTTAACAATATTTGTTCTTCCGATCCATGAACATGGAATATTTTTCCATTTTTTTGTGTCTTCTTCAAATATATTTATATTTTTATATATACTTAAATTTATATATAACTTATATATATTTAATTATAGTTATTTCATGAACACTTATGCTTTTGAAGTGACTTATGTTTATTGTGCCTATATGGTGAAAATACTATATAGTGGTGTGCTTCTTGGTTCAGGTTTCTTGCCAACTTTGCATTCAGTGATGTCACACTGGTAGTTAAAAATTGACAAAAGTCAGGGGTGCCTGGGTGGCTCAGTGTATTAAGCATCTGACTTCGGCTCAGGTCATGATCTCATGGTTTGTGAGTTTGAGCCGCACATCAGATTCTGCACTGACAGATTCTCTCTCTCTCTCTCTCTCTCTCTCTGCCCCACCCCACTTGCATGCACACACACACACACACACACTCTCTCTCTCTCTCTCTCTCTCTCCATCAAAATAAATAAATAAACTTTAAAAAATTGACGAAGGTCAGAGTGTTCATGTCATCAAAATCTACAAACACCACAAATCATGTTCGTCCCCCACTCCCCAGCTGAAGCCAGTTAAACTTTTACCAGTACACCCTGGTTGGACTCCTAATGTGCTGTGCCATGTGGTCTTGAGCAAAGCTCTCTTCTCTCCATCCTCCCATACTTAGTGTATCACTTTATAATTTACAAAAAAGGGACATTCTTTGTGTGCTGGGCACTGTTGTCCCATGTAACTTTTTTTTAAAAGTTTTTTTGGTGTGTTTTTAAATATTTATTTGAGAGAGAGAGAGAGAGAGAGAGAGAGCATGCACAAGCAGAGGAGGGACAGAGAGAGGGAGAGAATCCCAAGGAGCCCCCAAGCTGCCAGTGCAGAGCCCGACATGGGGCTTGATCCCATGAACCACGAGATCATGACTGGAGCCGAAATCAAGAGTCAGATGGTCAACTGACTGAGCCATCCAGGCACCCCTCATGTAACTCTTACAACCACCCAGGAGGTAGATTATTGTGGTACAAAGAACAAAGGATGTTGCCACAGAGGAGTTGATGACTTTGACTCCTGGGATGGCTGTCCCCAGGACTCCGGAAGGTGGCACTGTGGTTTGACTCAGGGAAGCCAGCCACATTCCCTTTCTGTGCCTCTGTCCTGCATTGAGAAAATAATAATAATAATAATAATAATAATAATAATAATAATAAATATAATAGTGGTCTTTCCAGCCATCTTCAGTGTTGTTTTTGAGACTTGTACATCAGAAGCCTGCTCCCTAGCTGTACCTTAAGAGTAGAAAGAGGAAAGATCTAGCCCTCTCTGCTCCTGTAGAAGGTCACAGCTGTAGGAGGTGAAAACTGGCATTTCCTTCTTACTATAACAACAGACAGTGAGAATTTTTCCCAAAAGGGAGACTGGGGTTGGATCCTTTAGGAATTCAGGAAATGCCAGCACAAAATATGATGCTTTGGTGTACTGATTATTTTGAACCTTGCACCTGAAGAAACAACAAATCTGGGGAGAGGCTTTCTCTGAATTCCCCCTCTCTGCTCAATGACAGATCCTTCAAAAGGAACTCAATTGTCTAAAATCCCCTCCCCTGGAGCTTCATCAACCAGGAAAGATTGACTTTTTTTACAGGAGAGAATAGAAATTGACACCACTTCTAGAAGTGACATCCAGACACACTTTTGTGGCAAACCATCATATCTCCCCTGTTTTCTTCTAAGGACCCTTCATTTATTCTCTCCCCTAAGTGGCCTATACCTCCCCTCTCCTTGCCTGTTAAGATGGTATATAAGCTCCCAATCCTACTGCTTTTTTGGGGTATTTCCTTTTTCCTCCCACTGTGATCCCCACCTGCATGTAATATTAAAAGTGAATAAATATGTATTCCTTTTCTCCTATTAATCTGACTGTTATCAGTCTATTTCATAGACCCAACTATGGAACCTAGGATGGCTGAGGGAAAGTTTTTCCTCCCCTGCAATGTGGGGGGCCCAAACATTAACTGTCCTATATACCCACTTGCAGCCAAATACATACACCCTGTGTCCCAAATTTACACTTGCTTCCCAATTAGCAGAAAGCAGCTATCACTCCTGTAATTAAAAACACCCTGAGTGCCTGGGTGGCTCAGTCGGTTAAGCATCTGACATCAGCTGACAGTTCTCACAGTTCGTAGGTTTGAGCCCATGTCGGGCTCTGTGCTGACAACTCAGAGCCTGGAGCCTGCTTTGGATTCTGTGTCCCTCCCACCACTGTCCTTCCCCCAGTCCCGCTCTGTCTCTCTCTCTCTCAAAAATGAATAAACATTTTTTAAAAATTAAAAAAACACACAACCTTACTCCCCAAGGAAGGAACCCCAATGCCTTGATGTTCCTTCTCTAGCTTTCTCAAATTCCCTTCTCAAAAATCTGCACTCTGTGACTAATGGTGAAGTTAATAATCCCTACACAACCACCTGGAGACAATAGTAGGGGAAAGGGAGAAGATGAAATATCTAAAATGTGTAAATAGACACATCAAGGAGGGAAGTTCAAGTAGAGGCCATAATTGTCGCCTCCATAACCCATTTTAAGGCCGATGTTGTATTTATGGCTTTGCTTCTTCACTATATCTATTTCAGGTTTCTTCTGCTTTCAGTCAGTAAGGGACAGCCAGGTTCTTAGCTCATAGAAGAGACTCAAGCTTTGATTCCCGAGAGATCTGTGCCCTGGGGGACCCTCTTGTATGGAACTGCAGCAGTCTTGCTGTGACTCTGATCACAGGATTTGTGCTAGGAATAGGATCATTCGAGAATACAGGTAAGTCTTTCACTAAGCCTCCTTGCCCCCTCTGTGTGGTAACAACCTATTTCCCCTTGATAGCCAGACACTGTCACCCCAGAAAATACCTTGATTTCTTTTTTGCTTGTCTGTTCAGGAGCATGAAGCGTTCAAAATGGTTGGGTGGCAGTTTCAACTTCCAGTTTGGTGGGAAAACTGTGTCACTTGGTGGAGGCATTCGTCCCTCAGACACTACAGGCTTTTAACACACCTCTCCTCCGTATAGTCATGAGGCCAAGAAGCAAAGAATGTTTGAGTTGTAAAACGGTTTCATTGTGAGAGAGCCACTCCTACATCCAGCCCCTTGGTCCTCGAACTGCTCTCTGGCTAAAGGAGAAACAGTACGTACCCTGGTTCAGAGCATTACTATATCCTGTGGATGGCTCTCTAGTTCATGAAGTGTCTACAGCTGGGACCTTACGTGGACCTTCAGGAGCCCTTTCTACCATGGTAGAATGCTGACTAATGGAGCACGTGGTAAGACCAATGACTCCTGCGGGTATCCCCTGCTCAGTTTCCCACTTCTTGTCTTGCAAAGTGATTTCCATGGTTAGAAACAATATTTTGTGAGATAACAAGACTGCGTATTAAGTCCACAGATGGAGGTTCTGGCAGAGGCATGTGAGGCAGGAAAAGCAAATCCAAATCCAAAGTAAGCACCTCTTCTAGTGAGACAAATTCCCCACGAGGAACACGGTCCTATGTACTCCATCTGCCACCGTGTAATTGGCTGGGTTCCTCGAGGTATGACACCAAATCAAAGGTCCAGGGCCGATTGCGGCTGTGGGCAAACTTGGTGTCAGTAATGGTGGCTGTCAGGTTGGCCTTTGTGAGGAGATGTCCGTCTTCTTTAGCCCATGCAGTTAGTCTCCACTCCTGTCATCATAGTCCTTTTTCAATGAACCTATTGAACAAGAGCCGCACTGGCTGGGGGAAAAGGCCATCTGGTTAACATCCACAGAACATTCTATTTGCTATTCAAAGCTTCCCCCATAGTTGAGGCCCATGGTGACTATTTGTATGGCATACCTTCTGTCTCATGATCTGGGACCATTCTAAGAAATTCATCTTTCCCAAGCCTCTTTGTCATGAACTTCCAATCTTGTAAGACTTTCAGCTGTTCAAATCATTAGTCATTGCCCATGAACTGGTACAGGTCCTCACCTCGGGCCATCTTTTCTTCCAGGCAAAGTGGGTAATGAGACATGTTGCTTACAGTCCTGCCCTGCTGAGGGATCTCCTTCTCCACTATCCCTCAGGGCCACTTCTTGCTGTTTCAGAATCTGTCATCAGAAAACCAGGCTCTAATAATTTCCCCTTCACAGTGGAGCCTTGTTGTACTCACTCACATAGCTGGGAACATTCTACTGGTCTGGGCCCACTCCAGCAGGTCTATCCTTGCTCCTCTGTCCCCATCCTTTTGTTCCCAAGTCTCTCAAGCAATCTCCTTGAGAACAACCTGCTTCTATATGGACCCTTTCCTCGAGGGAACCGCTGGGCAGAGGGGTCAGATGGCAGTTCATTGGGGGGCAGCTCAGGTTACAAGGTCATCTGGGGTGCCCTTTGGTCAAGTGTGCAGTCTGCCGGAGCCCAGCGAAAACCCGGGAGCTATTTCTCAAAAGAAAAATACTCACTTTTGAATGAAGCATGTCTTTGCCTCCAAGCCCTGAGGGCCTGTTTACAGCGACCATCTATCAGTGTCTGTGGTAGGCCTCAGGGAGCACTCTGATTTGCCTCAGGCACTCCGGAAGATCAGGGCTGAAAGCCTGAACTATGTGCACTGCATGGCCTGGACCAGGTCGGGAGGCCTCTTCTGCCCTCTCCCCCTCTGTGCCTTACTCACAGCTGGAGACTGGCAAATGGGTAGGAGCAGTCAGTGCACCAGGCGGTGCTTCCAAAATCCCAAAGGACCCATCAAACCCTAGGGCTCCGTCTAAGAGGTGGGAAGTCCAAAGTGCAGCAACCTGTCCTTTGCTTTGGAGGGAATGTCCTGAAGTGTCTCAAAACATGTGACACCCAGAATTTTAATGAAGTGGCAGGGCGCTATATTTTCACTGGCTTTATCTTCCACCCTTTGGCACCTGCTACTTTCTCTCTCTCTCTCTATCTTTTTTTTTTTTTTTTTTTTTTTGGTTCTATCAGTATCGGGCCACCAGTATGAGAGCCTGTGGGATGAAGTGACAGAAACTTGGAATGGAATCTTGACCTCTATTCCGTCCTCCTTCTATCTGAGGAGGTGTAAAGCTAAAAACACTTCCCAGGCTCCCTTACAGCGGAGGTTCTGATGTAAATCCAATTCCTTCAAGTAGATGCACCCACAGGAGACTTGGGAAAGCAGAAGTAAAGCAGAAATCATCTCTCTGCAGCTGTGGCTGCTGGCAAGCGAGATCTGTTTGAAAGACCAGGAGCAGCTTCCGGTTTTTCGCACGGGACTGACTGAATACGGTAGGGTCAAGGCTCCTGCAGACTAAATTAGGGCATAGACCAGCAGGTGGGCTTTTCTCTGAGGCAGGACTATAAAGCTAATTGTTTCTCGTATATTCTTTGTCATAGTGGAGAAAAATGCATTGGCCTGATCAAGTTCTGGGGGTTGTACTGATATCTGTCCTCCCCAAAGCCACATCTGAAACAGCATTTGCAATTGGGGTCACCATTTGATTAAGTTTACAATATTCTTCTGCCTTCTTCAAGACTATCTGACTTTTCCAGTTCCCAAACAAAGACACAGAGATTTATATATATCTCTGTGTCTTTGTTATATATATACATATATTTTTAATGTTTATATATATATATATATATCTGTGTCTTTGTTGTGTATATATATATTAATGTGTTTATATATATATCTGTGTCTTTGTTATATATATAAACATATATATGTATGTTTAATGTTTATATATATGTGTCTTTGTTTTATATATATATATTTTTTTAATGTTTATTTATTTTTGAGACAGGGAGAGACAGAGCATGAATGGGGGAGGGTCAGAGAGAGAGGGAGACACAGAATCTGAAACAGGCTCCAGGCTCTGAGCTGTCAGCACAGAGCCCGACCCGGGACTTGAACTCATGGATCACAAGATCATGACCTGAGCCGAAGTCGGATGCTTAACCGACTGAGCCACCCAGGCGCCCCAGGACACCGATATAAATGTGACAGAAATCACCACCTCTGCATATTTTAAGTCTTTAATGGTGGCATTAATCTTTGCGATGCTCTCAAGCTCTTTTATTTTAATTTACATTTTATGGGAATCAGGAACTTCAATGACTTGCACTTTGTTTTTCCAATAATAAAAGCTGTTAACCAACCTATGGCCTGAGTGCCAATGCAGGATTCTGCCAGTAGTTTATTTATTCTTTTTTTTTAATGTTTATTTATTTGCTTGAGAAAGCGCAAGTGGGGGAGGGGTAGAGAGAGAGAGGGACAGAGGATCTGAAGCAGGCTCTGCCCTAACAGCAGCAAGCCCAATGTGGGGCTCAAACTCACAAATGATGAGATCATGACCTGAGCTGAAGTCGGTCGCTCAACTGACTGAGCTACCTAGGTGCCCCTTTAAGATATTTAGTCTAATTATACAAATGAGGAAAAACTAGCAGATGGATTTAGGAGCTAGATCTATCCCTGAGTGGACTTTGGTCAAAACTCCATTTATAACCAGGCTCTCTATACTTCATATTTTCTCTAGGTGCCTAGCCTCTTACCTGTCCCACTGTGATCTCCCTTGGACTGCCAGGGCCAGAATCTTGCAAACTACATTTCCCAAATTCCCAAAGTCCATTGATAGCCGTGTCCCAGTTAGGTTGTGCCAATGGGAGGCACTTGGTTATATTTAATTTTTTTAACGTTTATTTATTATTGAGAGACAGAGAGAGACAGAGCATGAGCAGGGGAGGCACCAAGAGACGGGGAGACACAGAATCTGAAGCAGGCTCCAGGCTCCGAGCTGTCAGCCCAGAGCCTGACACGGGGCTCGAACTCACAAACCGCGAGATCGTGACCTGAGCTGAATACGGACGCTCAACCGACTGAGCCACCCAGGTGCCCTGGCACTTGGTTATATTTAAAGGTGGGAGGAAGGGAGAAACCTTTCTGCTTCAGGAGGTACCTTGGCTTTGACAGCACTGGGTCCTCCAGCATTGTCGGTAGGGAGTGTGGGGTTGTAGGCTACAGCCCAAGGGCAGTAGCAATTTCCTGGGCTCTGGATAATGCTCTCTCTCTCCCACACTCTTCAGTATATCCAATGTCTTTGTGACCAACCCCCTGCATTAAAGTCTTCTCTGCTTTAAATATGTAGGGTGGTATCTGTTTTCCTGATTAGACATTGATTCATACATTTCTGTAAAGCCCACACTCTAGTGCAGCACAGAAGCATCCTGGGTGTCCAGGAATTTGTGTGGCCATTGTCTGATTGTTCCCGAAAGGTTTGAATATTTGAGTACAAATTCTTTGGAGAAAGACTCATGGTATGGTCCTGCAGGTTATTGTTGGGTCTTTCCTTAAGGGTCTTTAACTTTCTTTTAAAAAAAAATTTTTTTTAATGTTTATTTATTATTGAGAGACAGAAACACAGAGCGTGAGCAGGGGAGAGGTAGAGAGAGGTGAAGACACAGACTCCGAAGTAGGCTTCAGGCTCTGAGCAAGCAGTCAGCACAGAGCCTGACGCGGGGCTCGATCTCACAAACTGTGAGATCATGACCTGAGCCGAAGTCAGTTGCCTAACCAACTGAGCCACCCAGGCGCCCCTAACTTTCTTTTTATTCAGTGGTCGACACACCTGAACCTACTCAAGTATGGACATTGGATGAAAAATCAAAACTGTCTTTTGGTGCGCCTGGGTGGCTCAGCCGGTTAAATGTCCAACTTTGGCTCAGGTCATGATCTCACGGTTTATGAGTTTGAGCCCTACATCAGGTCTGCACTAACAGTGTGGAGCCTCCTTGGGATTCTCTCTCTCCTTCTCTCTATCTCACTTTATCTCTATCTCAAAAAAATAATTAGAACAAAATTGTCTATTGCATCAAGATAGGCCTTTGTTCACTGGGCATGGAAGTATTTTTTTTTTCCTGTTACTGTTATAAAAATTAAATGGGAATTTAGTAGACTGTCCCTGATTCGTTAGTTGTTTCCAAAAATCTCTGGATCAAATCACTCTGATTTCATGCCAACCCTGCTGCTTATTAGTAACACTTCCCATTTTGTATTTGTTGGGTAACTGCCACCACTTGGGCTGTATCATTCCAGACTCCTCCTCCTGAAATGAGAGTACATTTCAATTATAGACCCATCCGCCATCATTCCTGGCTTAGAGAGGATGGTCAGTAAAATGCCTTTTAATGATTTTGGCACTTCCTTCATCAATTGTCCTCTGGTTTTGGTAAAGGAGGTGAATTCTGGGTCTTTTCAAGGAATATAACTATTGGGTTGATCAGCAAGATGCACAGACAGATTCAATAAATCATCCTGACTCCTGAGATCTTTGAATTTATTCCTCTGGTTTATGGCAAAAGATTTCCACTGTCATACAAATGAATGACAGGTCAGTATTGTATCCAGTTTTGCATAAACCAACACTTCAATTGTTAGAATAACAGCTGCCAGCCATCAGAGGAAGCTCCCTGGATGCAGAATCTCCAGTGAATATATTCAAACCAATAAATTCATTTTGATCTGAAATTATATTCAGGCTTTCCTTATTTAAGTACCCTCAAAATTCACCTCCATAAATAGTCCCTTGCTTTTTCATCAAATAAAATAGCAGTTTCCTGCGATTGTTTTCTTTGGGCAGGCCTCCCTTTCCCTAGTTTTTGTCTGGTTTTCATCCTCCAGGACGTGTTATACTTGGGCTTTGGTTCTGGCCAAGGGGCAAGAAGGAACTTAAGTTTTCTTCAGCAATGAAGGTTCAATCTTATCAATTAAGGAAGGATGGAATTTTTCATGTACAGGAGGAGCGAACACTTCCTTGGAGCTCAGCAGACAATACTATGTTCTTGCTAAGAAATTCAATCCCGTCTCATAACCTAGATTAAATTTATTAGAAGAACTTCTCTTAATTAACCTACACTTAACTGATTTACTGAATTAACTGGTAATCCCCATGATCACTTTCTCTCCACATTTTTTAAAAAAAGTTTATCGATTTATTTTGAGAGAGAGAAAGAGAGTCCGAAAATGGGAAGGGCATAGAGAGGTGGGGGGAGAGAAAATCTCAAGCAGGCTCCACTATCAGTGCAGAGCGCACAGCCTGATGCAGGGCTCGAACCCATGAACCAGGAGATCATGACCTGAGCCAAGATCAAGAGTCAAAGTCAGACGCTTAACTAACTGAGCCACCCAGGTGTCCCCTCCACACTTTTTTTTTTTTTTAATTAAGGTAAAATCCACCCAATATACATTCAGTCATTTAAAAGTATACAAGTCAGTGGCATTTAGTGTATTCACAACGCTGTACAACCACCACCTATTTCTAGTTTCAAGTGTAGAGCTTTCTGAGTGCAGAGCTCTGTGTGACCTGCACAGTTGGTACACCGGTTAAGCTGGTTTGCCTATCTCTCACTCCCTTACCCCGGTGGCTGTCCTCCTATTTCTTAGGCACATCCCAATCTGTTTTTAGAACCTTCCTACTAGCTCTTTCCCTGCCTGCAATG
Organism: Leopardus geoffroyi; assembly: GCF_018350155.1. Classification (NCBI taxonomy): domain Eukaryota; kingdom Metazoa; phylum Chordata; class Mammalia; order Carnivora; family Felidae; genus Leopardus; species Leopardus geoffroyi. Next base: position 24,567,909 of record NC_059328.1, read on the forward strand.
CTCATCTGTTTAACCTGAGCATGGCAGCTGGAAGGTTGCCAACTGAGAGAGGCCATCCTTGACCTTCAGCCCCTCATAGCCACCAAATCACTTTGTTGGATCGTCTACCTGTTTTAATTCTTTGCCATGCACTTCATATATTTCCTTTTTTTAGTTGTTTTTTTGTTTATTAGCCATCTCCCCTTGTTATGGGTTGGACTCTGCCTGCACTCCACCCCCCCACCCCCACCCCACCCCCCCCCCCCCCCCGCCCCCATTCGTGTGCAGAAGTCCTAACCCCCAGCACCTCAGAATATGACCTTATTTGGAAAACAGGGTTATTGCAAATGCACTCGTTTGTTGAGTCGAAGTTGTACTGGGGTAGAGTGAACCCCTAATTCACTATGACTAGTGACTTTATATAAAGGGGAAATCTACACACAGAGATATATACAGGGAGAGCGCGGGTGAACATGAAGAGGGCCAGCTACAAGTCCAGGAGAGAGGCCTGCGACAGATCCTTCCTCCAGAACCCTCGGAAGGAACCAACCCTGCCCACACCTTGACTTCCAGCCTCCAGATATTCGAGACAATGAGTTTCTGCTGTTTAAGGCGGCCTGTAGTGTTTTGACACAGCAGCGCTCACAAACTGATACACCCACTATGAGAACTGAGCTCCGCGAGAATGGCAAGCTGGTTTGTCTTGTTCACAGCTGTCCCACAACATGTCAGTACTGTTCCTGAGCACCGGGTACCGCTATTTAACTGTTTCACTTGCATACATGACCCTGAAAGCTTTTCAAGGGAAGAGGGTGTCGGGGTGTTCGTTAAAAACCTGTTGAGGGGCGCCTGGGTGGCGCAGTCGGTTAAGCGTCCGACTTCAGCCAGGTCACGATCTCGCGGTCCGTGAGTTCGAGCCCCGCGTCAGGCTCTGGGCTGATGGCTCAGAGCCTGGAGCCTGTTTCCGATTCTGTGTCTCCCTCTCTCTCTGCCCCTCCCCCGTTCATGCTCTGTCTCTCTCTGTCCCAAAAATAAATAAAACGTTGAAAAAAAAATTAAAAAAAAAAAAAAAAAACCTGTTGAGTACATGAAACCGTTTCACTCTTTCCAGAATTTCTGCGAAGCGCCGGCAAGTAAAATGTGTGCGGACTGATAGGTCAGAGCTCTCATTCTCCGGGCCACTTTAATATGCACGTCGTGCTTTCAGCTCTCCGGACAAAGACGCCGACACTTCGCAGGTCCCTCGAGTGGGACTCAGAAGACCGAACAGAGCTCCAGCCTTCTGCTAGTGTCCGTTCTTGCCCCTTTTGGCATCTCGGGACTTGTAGTTTTGTCCACTATATCTTTGCTGGAGAAACGAACGCTGAGACCACAACTCCCGTCACCGCGCGAGGACTGGCGCCATCAGAGCGCAGCCTCAGGAGGGGGCACGGGCGCCATTGACTAACCCGCTGGTCGAAGGGTCCGCCTTCCTGAGCCTAGGAGCCCCTGTGATTGGTCAGCTGCCTCGCTTCTCACGGAGGGGGCGACAGGTGAATGAAAGAGGGGCGTGTCGCTGTGCGGTAGCTCGGCCGCAAGGCTGGATCCCGCTGAAAGGTGAGAGTCGAGAAGCGGGTTCGCGCTACCTCTTTCATTGGTTTGGGGAACATTCGGGGCGCCCCAGGAGGTCCGCCGTGGGTGGAGGGAGCGGGCAGAGAGCTCCCCTCTTGGTCGGCCTCCCTCGGACCTCCCGGCCCTGGCTGCTCCCGAGACCTCCCGCCACCCAAACCTGAGCTGGATGACCGACCCTTCCCTCCCTCCAGAGTGGGGAGCGTCGGCGCGGCGGCAGCTGTCCCCCTTTCCTTGGTATGGGGCTGTCTCGCCGCGTCGTCCAGCCGGGTGGTCCTGGCGCCCGCCCATTGCGATGGTGCTGTGACGCGAGGGCTCGGCCAGGTTGGGGCAATGCCCACCGCAGCGATGGTCACTTTGTCTGCAGGAGGCAACGAGACGGGTAAGGCCCCTGTTTCCCACCCTCAGGAGCCAAAGACCGGTCCAGGAACTGGTTCCGGTGATCTCCGCAGGGTCGTCCGTCTTTGGAAGGTGGGGAAGGGGTGGAGATCCCCTTGTCTTGGGAAGAGTTTAGCGGGTGAACCCAAGGTGCAGTTGACCCTGAAATTTTTTCTGTGAAAATGGAAACTCTTCTCCCGTGTCCTTCCCCTTCCCTCCATGCGTTGGGAGAGGAGTGACTTCCTCAACCCTATGGGGAGTCAGGTTGGCATAGCGGATAAGAATGTCAACCCTGGAATCAAACCAATTTTGGTTTCAGTCCTGACTTGCACATGTTAGCTATAAATCTGAACTTCAATTTCCTCCCCTAAAAAAGAGGGTATAACAATGATATCTACTGCATTGGGTTATTGTGAGGTAAAAGTTAATTAATGCTTGTAAAGTACTGTCTACAGTGCTTCATGAAGAGTGGTGTTCAGTAAATGCTAGGAATGGATGAGCAGGTTTTCATTATTCTCAGGTTGGTGAGACTGAAGGAGTCTTGGCAGAGTCGGCGGGTGGAATTCAAGGCTGGTTCTGGTGCCAGCATGAAGGCAGTCATGTGATCTGGGTAGCATTCCCTGGGGGAATGTGGGAGTGTGCTGTAGAGAGTAGTGTTGGCATCTGCTCTCTCCCGGAGGACATGCACGGTGTACTTGGCTCATTTTTCTATTCCTGGCACCTTCCTTGTATGTAACCAGTAACTGTTGAATTGAATTGCAACAGTCAGAGGGCTGGGGGTTCCCCTAACCGGTGAGGCTAAATGTACTTCTGACAGCAGTAGATCCAGAGAGCTTCTTTCCAAGGAGAAGTAGTGATCCTCAGCCTGTCTCACGGTTGCAGGGCACCAAAGGCAAGTGATATGAATAAGGATTTCCACAGTATATGCCAAATACAGGGTTGGGGAAAGGGTTGTGGACAGACTTTTGCCAAGTTAAGGAGTATTGACATGACCCGACAGAATCTGGATTATTTGCAGAGAGAAAGCCAAAGGAAATGGGTTTGGGGTACGGTTGCTGGAAAGGAGCATCTTCCAGTGAAAGATGGAAGTGCCCTGTCGATAAAACTGTTCTTCAGCTAAGAAGTGTTGGGCCTGCACCGGTTTATCTCCCTGATTGGCCAACTCCTTATTCCTCTGCCCTTCCTCCTTTACCCCCTTTGTTTAAAAAGAAAAAAATGAAAGCAGTACATGCACTTAGTGAAACATTCTAACAGGTTGAAAATGAAAAGTGGAGATCCCTTCACATACTTCTCACCCTTAATCTCTCTTCTCAAGGGTGTCTGCTATTAACTCCTGCTTGTGTAACCCTACATTGAAGAACATCATGCTTATGCAGATGGAATCATATGGTACATTTTGTTTTGCTTCTTGTCTTTTTCTCTCAATATACCTTGATGACCTATCCATAACGAACACACACAACTCTGGCTCATTAAAAACGTGGCTGCATAGTATTCCCCTGTGTGATTGCACCTCATTTATTTAACTTGTCCCCTGTTGGACATTCTTTATACTTTTGTGCTCGTCTAAAAGCCTGGTGAGTGGACATCTCTGAACTTGTAATTTGATATTTTTTGGCAACCCATCCAAAAGGGTAAATTTTTATATTGATATTTCTGGGACAAAAGAAGTGTGCATTTTAAGTTTTAATAAATATTGCAAAATTCCTCTCTAGAATGGTGTTCCAAGTTACATCTGCATCACCAGTGGATATTAGCACATGACAGTTGAAAAATGTGATGTTACCAGTCTGATAGGTTTTCTTTCAGTTCTGAGGAAGGGAGTAAACTATGGTATTGAAAAGTTGTATTTTCCTATATCTTGATTTTCCCTTCATATTTTTTCTTTTTCTTTAAAGTTGATTTATTTATTTTGAGAGACAGAGAGAGAGAGAGAGAGAGAGAGAGAGAGCATGAGCAGGGGAGGAGCAGAGAGAGAGGGAGAGAGAATCCCAAGCAGGCCCTGAGCTATGGCAGAGCCTGAGGCGGGGCTCGATCTCATGAACCCATGAGATCATGACCTGATGACCTGAGCTGAGATCAAGAGTTGGACCCTTAACCAGCTGAGCCACCCAGGCACCCCGTTTATATTTTTTAAAGGTTTTTTTTTTTTTAATTTATTTTGAGAGAGAGAGAAAGAGAGTGTGCACCAACGCGTGTGAGTCAGGAAGGGACAGAGAGAGGGAGACAGAGGATCCAAAGCAGGTTCTGCACTGTCAGCGTAGAGCCCGATTCAGGGCTCAAACTCATGAACCTTGTGAAATCAAGACCTGAGCCACACAGGTGCCCTTCCCTTCGTATGTTGATTGCCAAAGGCAGCAGCAGGAACTGCTGGGAAGGCTTGGTTGGAAAAGTCAGAAGAGGTGGGAATGACAGTGAAGCCTTAGTCCTGTGACAACTTTCAGGGTTAACTTATTTGGGAATCGTAGAATTTTGCAGATATCTAACAGTTTTCTTGCTTTCTGAAGCAAATGTTAATTTTAACTACTTTGGATGAAAAAATTCCAGAAATTATGATATAACTTCCTTGACTTTAAAATGAATATAAACAGATAAGAATCTTCTTGAGGACTTAAGCCCATCACTTATAGCCCTGGGCTATAATTTAGTGCTGTCCTAAGGCCATTTTGAATATGTAGGAGCATTTAATGTTGCTTAGCTAAATGGCCTCAGGCTGATGTTTTGAAAAAATTCCTGGGTCTATTTTTTTAAGAAACATTTTTTACCTTTTCCTAGCTGTCAACTCTCACTTTTGTCAGTTTACTATCTTATAGAGGACCCTCTCTACTTCTCTCCCTAATTGGTTGTCTAGTTTCTAAACTGAAACAAGTGAAATGCATCACTTGTTATAAATATGTATAAAGTAAGTGTGAACTGCCAGTTAATAAGGTTCTTGTGGGTCTTTATTGAGTAGAGTCCGTGTAGTTAGTACACAGACTATGGGGAATCAACTTTGCCAATGGAAGAGCCCTTTTTGTGGGGAGAAAGTGCCTGGTTTTTGGCTGGTTAGGGTATTGTGGCATTGCATTTGTAGAAAGGAAGAGCACTAAGGAGTTGTGAGTTGTGGTTGGCAGCTCTAACCAGGCCTTTTGTGATTCCAGTAGAGGGATGATGGACTTGGTTCTAGAAACTTCCCTGTGCTCAGTGGGTCAATACGGAAAAGGGGTAGTCAATGGATTGTTACGGAAACCGAAGTTCTGCTGCTTGTCGCTCTAAAGGCCAATACTCAAGAGATGAGTTTTGATTGAAAAAAATATGTGAGTTTTGTTCAGAAGCCCAAGGACCTGGGGAGAAGGCGGACTCTTGTCCAAAAGCCAACACCGAGGTTTCTGCCTGACCCAGGGATTTTTAAAGCGATTTAATCAGTTAACGGAGTCCCATGGTCTTTGACATTTCTTGATTGTGTGAGGACTTGATGATGCCAGCTACAGAATTCTCTCAGTGCTCAGAGGTTGTGCAAGAACGTCTGGTTCCTGGTTACCCGGGGGTTGTGCAAGAGCACTCTGTTCTTTCTGCAAAGGAGGGCAAGGTTTGCAGATGTGTAAAGGGAGGTCAGCAAAGTCATTTGCGTGACCTTAAAAAAGAAAAACATTTCGCTCAATGTTTCTGGGCTAATCAGAAAGCTGAGGTGGCTTCAAACAGACTTGCTGGCCTTTGTGGCCTAGGAAAGTTCTGGTCCTTCATTCCCCAAGGCCAGTGGTCCGCAAGTCTTAAAAGAAAGTAAATTAGTTCTGTTACAGATCAAGGGCCTTAAGTCAGCAAGCAAGGAGTGTGTTAACTTGAAGTAGGTTGACCCTTAAGACCAGGTTGGAGTGCTGTTGCAGGTTGGCTCTGTGGTTTGTGTGATGGGAAAAGATGGAAGAGAGCGAGCTCGGGGAAGGTCAGCATCTGTCTTTCTCAGTAGCAGAAGGATTGTAAACTTGATTTATACCTGCTCTACTTAGCAGTTAAGAAAGGAGTATTCCTTTCTACTTACCGAACCTACTTTGTCCAAAGCACTCTGCCAGGTGCTATGGGGGATAGCAAATGAAGTAAGATGTGGCTTGTACCTTCCAAGGCTTTTAGTCCCCTGACCAATGAGGGCCAGGACCTAAAGTTTGGAGGAGTGGACCAAGGATAGTGGAGTCAATCCGTTGAGAGTCTCTCAGTTGCAAGAGATAGAAAACCCAACTCAGACCAGCTAAGGCAAAAAGGGACTTAACTGGCCTCTGGCACAGCATGAGTTGGGGCCCAGACGGTGTCCCCGGGGCATGTGTTGCTCCTGTCTGAACTGAGCTGTCATCTTTGTTGGGCGGTTCCCTTGGTGGTGAGGCAGCATCTTAAAAAAAATTTTTTTTAATGTTCTTATTTATTTTTGAGACAGAGAGAGACAGAGCATGAGCAGGGGAGGGGCAGAGAGAGAGGGAGACACAGACTCAGGAAGCAGGCTTTAGTCTCCGAGCTGTCAGAACAGAGCCCGACGCGGGGCTCGAACTCACAAACTGGGAGATCATGACCTGAGCTGAAGTTGGACGCTCAACCGACTGAGCCACCCAGGCACCCCTGTGAGGCAGCATCTTTGACATCCACATACCCACCGAGTAGAGAGTGCTCTTCTTTGGGTGCCCCAGTAAACATTTCATTGCTTTTCATTGCTCTGACCAAGCCACATGGCCATCTCTCAGCTAATCACTGTGGTCAGAAGGTGGGACATGTTGATTGTGGTGGCCTCTATTAGATCTAGAGCCTAGGGATGGGGCCAGCTTGATGCAAAACACATTGGCCAATGGAGTACCTGGGTGCCTCAGTCAGTTAAGCATCTGACGTTGGCTCAGATCATGATCCCACCGCTCATGAGTTCGAGCCCCCCATCAGGCTCTGTGCTGATGGCTCAGAGCCTAGAGCCTGCTTTGGATTCTGTGTCTCCCTCTCTCTGTGCCCCTCTTCCAATCGTACGCTCTCTCTCTCTCTCTCTCTCTCTCTCTCAAAAATAAATAAAGATTAAAAAATTAAAAAAAATTCAAAACACATTGGTGAAGAATGGGGGAAGGATGGTTCTATCAAAGCCAGAAAAACTACCAAAACCATAAGAATAATGAATGTATGCTGGCTAGCCCACCAAATGCTTCCATAAAGTAGTAATAGGTGTGTGCCCAGACTGGTAAGTATGGTCTCTGAGTTCCGTATCAGGACCGAACTATAAGTCTTAGATTTGGGTGTTATCTATATTTTGAGTCTTTAAAATTTTTTTAAATGTTTATTTTATTTTGGGGGGGAGGGGCAGGGAGAGATGGGGGACACAGAATTTGAAACAGGCTCCAGGCTCTAAACTGTCAGTATAGAGCCCGATGTGGGGTTCAAACCCACAAACCACAAGATCATGACCTGGGCCGAAGTCGGGCGCTTAACCAACTGAGCCACCCAGGCGCCCCAGTGTCTGACTCTTAATATTGGCTCAGGTCCTGATCTCATGATTCATGAGATCGAGCCCCCCTCTGTGCTATTAGCACAGTTGGGATTCTCTCTCTCCCTCTCTTTCTGCCCCTCCCCATTCACGCTTTCTCACTCTCTCTCTCAAAAATAAACTTTAAAACAAAAGGAAAAATCAATTGGTAAATTAACTTCAAAAAAACAATCTTGGCAGAGATTCAGGCTACTCCAGAGCAGCAGCAGCTGGTGGAGACATGGAGATGCAGTCCTATCATGCCAAGCTCTTGGGGGAGTTGAATGAACAGCGGAAGAGGGACTTTTTCTGTGACTGCAGCATCATTGTGGAAGGGCGGATCTTCAAGGCCCACAGGAACATTTTGTTTGCCAACAGCGGCTACTTCCGAGCCCTGCTCATTCACTACATCCAGGACAGCGGGCGGCACAGCACCGCCTCCCTGGACATAGTCACCTCCGATGCCTTCTCCACCATCTTAGACTTCCTGTACTCTGGGAAGCTGGATTTGTGCGGGGACAACGTGATCGAAGTCATGTCGGCGGCCAGCTACCTGCAGATGAACGACGTGGTGAACTTCTGCAAGGCCTACATCAGGTCGTCCCTTGATATCTGCCGGAAGATGGAGAAGGAGGCTGCCGTGGCTGCGGCGGTGGCGGCGGCGGCGGCGGCGGCGGTGGCGGCTCATCAGGTGGACAGCGGAAGCCCCAGTTCAGGCAGGGAAGGGACCTCCTGTGACACGAAGAGCGTGGTCCCCTCTCCGGCCGAGGGAGAGGAGAGGGTGGACTGTCCAAGAGAGCCCCCTCGCAGTGACTGCAGAGGCTGCCACCCACTGGAACTGGCGGCGAAGGACGGCCAGGGCAGTGGCCCAGCTGACAGTGACCTCTCTATTCTGCCCAAACAGATAGAGCCCAAGGTGGAGTTTGATGCCGACGAGGTGGAGGTGGAGTTGGGCGAACAGCTGCAGCCGTATGCCACCCCACTCAGCCTGGCCCACATGGACGAGGGTTTGCCCGGTGGCCAGGCCATCGACTTGGCTTACGGTAACTACCACGTGAAGCAGTTCCTGGAGGCACTCCTGCGCAACGGTGCCGTCCAGGGCAAAGGTGACGTGGACCATCACTTTTCTCGAAGTTTGGAGGGAAGACCAGAGGGTGCGGGAGGAGCCATGAGTGCCGTGATGGATGTCCAGACTGACTGGTATGGAGAGGACTCAGGTGAGCTCCATTCGCCTTCAGCATTTCTGTCGGTCACTTAGCATGCACACCTGTGCCTTACTGGCTCCCATCACCATGATCGTCAGCATTGCCATTGTCACTGCTGTCATCACCACCATCTCCACCACATTATCACCACCACCACCAGTAGGTGTTAGTTGAGCCCCTGCTGTGTGCAGGGCATTGTCTCTCCCTGTGTGTTACTATTTTACCTCTACAACTAGAGTATAAGGGTGTTGAGGGCAGTTTGAAGACGTGGGAAAAAATCTACTGTCTTTTACTAACCAGCAGTGGGGCTTCAGTTAAATCAGTAAATCTCTTTGAACCCATTTTGTTCTGGAGATAATCGTCCCTGCCTTGCCTTTCTCACAGCATTGAGGACCAAATGAGAAGGTTTTCAGAATTTTTTCTCATGTACGAGAACATATTCTAAGAAATTTATTCTTCTCTGTGTTAACCTTGGTGCCTGGCACATGGTAGACAGGCAGTTTTGGTCGATGGTGCATCTACTTGAGAAGATCTAAAATGAGTCGGCATTTGGCTTTATGTGAGTAAATTTCATATATCCTTTGGTAGGCTTTTAAAAAAAATATTTAAGGGGCGCCTGGGTGGCTCAGTCGGTTAAGCGTCCGACTTCGGCTCAGGTCATGACCTCACAGTTTGTGGGTTTGAGCCCTGACTTGGGCTCTGTGCTGACAGCTCAGAGCCTGGAGCCTGTTTCGGATTCTGTGTCTCCCTCTCTCTGCCCCTCCCCTGCTTGCACTCTGTCTCTGTCTCTCTCAAAAACAAATAAATATTAAAACAAATTAAAACAAATTTAATGTTGATACATCTAAAGATGTGTGTGTTTTAATTAAATCATCAACCTTAAACTAGCTTTTATATCAAATATTTTACTTTTGTAGGCTTTTGTGTTTTAAGAGAACTTGGTTGTTCCCCTGAACATTCTGAGAGATGAGTTAACATGACTAACTCTCCTGAACAGGTGGGGTAATTGTGTTGTAAAGTGTCTTGGAGAGAGAAATAGATTTGGCCGCTACCTTACTGATGAAAGTACCCTATAGCTTCCAGAACCTCAAGCCAAGAAATTAACGAATCCCAATTTAAATTCAGCCTTCAATACTGAGCAGTGAAAGTATTTTAGATAAGGGAGATCAGCTGCTTTTATTTGTTACTAAGTGGCTGTCTTGAGATGTTTAATTTCATTTTTTTAAAGCAAGAACGCTCTCTATGTCTGATTAAAACTAGGCTTGGAAACTTGAAAACGCTCTTTCTGATCCTCAGGGACACTGGCTTAACCAGCATTTAGGAGGTAGTGGCTGTTTTCAGTGAACACACTGTGGGAACGGGTTGAAATCTCATTTCCGTGCATAATAGCACTTCACAGACGGTGACCACCCTTTCACATCCATTAGACCCTCGTGAGTTTGGCAGATGAGCGTGGAGAAACCAAGACCCACAGGGTTTGGTGAATTTCCTGAGAATGCAGAGCTGGTAAGTGGCAGAGCTAAACCCGGCAACCTGGGCTGGCTTCATTTCATTGAAACAAACTCTGAAGGCAGCACATGGATTTCAGGGCCATGGTTTTATCTTTCAACCCCTCTGCCCATAAGCACAAGTATCAAGAAATAGTCTTCAGCTCTACGCCATCTTCATTCAAGTCCAGTCCCTCAGTCTGTAAAGTCAGGTTTCCAACTACAAGGTGCTGTGGCAAGGCAGCCCACCCCGGCCCTGGCCATGCCTGTTGTCTGCCAGGTTTCGATTCCATTCACACGGCTCCTGGGTAAATTTATTCCAAATGCCAAGGCACAGAGTAGGACTGATTTGTTTGGTCATTCATTTATTTGCTCAAATATTTTGAGTACCTTCCTGGTGAAGATTCGAAGATAAGTCAGACATGGATCCAGCCCTCAAAGAACTGAGGGTGTCTTAGAGGAGATGGGATGTGTGTAATTGGCATCACATGATGAAAAGTCACCAGGGCTGGAAGACAGATGGAGGTGTGATTTTCACAGTAGTCCAGAAGCAGGAGAACCGGATTCCTCGTGGGAGATCAGGGAGGCATTATGAAGGTGGCATCTGAGGGCAAGAAGAGACATAGGGAGAAATTGATTGGAGTCGGATTATGGAAAACCTTAAATGCTGAGAGGTAAGGTTTTGTCTGTAGGCATAGGGGAATTTTTGATAGTTACTGAGCTTGGAAGTGGACAGGATCTGTGCTTGTGGGACAGTAATTTGGCCTCAGCACCCGATGGTGTGGAGATGGGAGACAAGGGCAGGGAGACAGTCAGGAGGGTGTTGCGATAATTCTGTAGCCACATTGCTTATATCTGACGTTAGCAGACACTGCCAGATCATAAGGTCCTCCTGTAAAGTCTTCTCCCCCCAGACCTCCCAACCCCAGTTCCAGCACCTGCCATTGCTTCTCGGAGAGTTCATCTACATTGGTCACCTCCACTGTTTTACTTCCTACTCTTTTCTCCGCTCACTGTGGTCTGGCTTCTGCCCCCTCCACACCACTGACACTGCTGCCATGAGGTCAGTCATAGATTTGCTAGAGTCAATCCAGTGAGCGATTTTCAAGTGTTACCTTACTTGGCCTCTCTCAGTAGTTGACTCTGCCCTTTCTTTCCTTCTTGAAATTCTTTCTTCCTCTGGTTTCTGACACTGTGGGTACCCATTGCTCTTAACCTCTGCCCATTCCTTTCCAGTCTCATCATGGGGTCATTTAATGCCAGTGTGGCCAGTTCTCCATCATTGGCTTGCTTCTTCAACATCTTATCATTGCTGCTAACTAATTAATTAACTAACTCATCAGTTTGTTCTCTGTATTTATAGGTCTGATTCTGCTTTTTGTTTGCTTATTCATTTATTTGTTTTTTTAGGTTCCATGGATGAGTGAAATAATGTGGTGTTTGTGTTTCTCAGTCTGACTTATTTCACTTAGCATTATACTCTCTAGGTCCATGCATGTAGTGGCAAATGACATGATCTTATTCTTTTCTGTGGCTGAGAAATATTCCAGTGTGTGTGTGTGTGTGTGTGTGTGTGCGTGTGCGCACGCGTGCATATGCACCACGTTTATGTCACATCTTCTTTATCCATTCATCTATTGATGGACACAGGTTGTTTCCATATCTTGGCTATTGTAAATAATGCTGCAATAAACATAGGGGTGCATGCATCTTTTCAAATTAATGGTTTTCTTAAGCTTATTTATTTTGAGAGAGAGAGAAAACACGAGCAAGGGAGGAACAGGGAGAGAGAGAGTGAGAGAGAGAGAGAGAGAGCACGCGAATCCCAAGCAGTCTCCGTGCTGTCAGCACAGAGCCTGATGCAGGGCTCAAACTCACCAACCGGGAGATCATGACCTGAGCCGAAATCAAGAGTCAAATGCTTAACTGACTGAGCCACCCAGGTGCCCTCAAATTAGTGTTTTTGTTTCCTTTGGGTAAATACCCAGTAGTGGAATTTGAGAGACCTCCATACTGTTTTCCACAGTGGCTGTACCAATTTATATTCCCACCAACAGTGCACACGAGTTCCTTTTTCTCCACATCCTTTTCAGCGCTTGTTATTTCTTTTTGATTCTAGCCATTCTGACAAGTATAAATAAAGGTGATATCTCGTTGTGATTTTGATTTGCATTTCCCTGATGATTAGTGACGTTAAGCATCTTTCATGTGTCTGTTGGCCATCTGTATGTCTTCTGTAGAAAAATGTCTATTCAGGTCCTCTGCCTGTTTTTTAAATCATACTGTTTTTATGGTGTTGAATTGTGTAAGTCCTTCATATATTTTGGATATTAACCCCTTCTCGAATTTATCAGTTGCGAATATCTTCTTCCATTCAGTAGGTTGCCTTTTTGTTTTGCTGATGGTTTCCTTTGCTGTGCAAAAGCTTGTTATTTTTATGTAGTGCCAATAGTGTATTTTTGCTTTTTTCCCTCTTGCCTTAGGAGACATATCTAGAAAAATGTTGCTGTGGCCGATGTCAGAGCAATTACTGCTTGTGCTTGCTTCTAGAATTTTTATGGTTTCAGGTTTTACATTTAGGTCTTCAATCCATTTTGAGTTTACATTTGTGTATGGTATAAGAAAGTGGTCTGGTTTCATTCTTGTGCATGTAGCTGTCCAGTTTCCCCAGCATTGTTTATTGAAGAGACCGTCTTTTCCCCATTCGTATATTCTTGCCTCCTTTTTCCTAGATTAATTGGCCATGTAAGCGTAGGTTTATTTCTGGGCTCTCTATTCTGTCCCACTGATCTGTGTGTCCATTCATTCAATCATTTAACAGATATTTATTGAGCACTGACTATGCCAGACACTGTTCATCAGCATGAACAAAAGGTAGTCCTTGTCCTCATGGAGCTGATGTTCCAAGGCAGGGAGACAGACAACAAACATAGAAATAAGTGTATAATATGAAGAGAACAAAAGCAGGGGAAAAGTTGACAGAGAGTGAAGGGGATGCTATTTTGTTTAGTGTTGACAAGGAAGGCCTTTCTAACAAGTTGCTTTTGAGCAGAAGCCACGAGGGAGGAAGAGAGCAAATTGTGCAGGTAAATCAGGGAGAAGCACATTCTGGGCAGAGGAAAGAGCATGGTGCAAAGTGCAGGTCACACTTGTCGGGTGACCAGCAGGGTGCTGTGGAGGCTGGAGTGGAGTGGGCGAGGCAGAAGGTGCTGGAGGATGAGGTCAGAGAATTTGGGTGAGCACAGATCAGCTAGGGCCCTGAAGGCCATGAGAAGACCTTTGGGTCTTACTCCAAGAAGGGATACCACTAGAAGTTCTCAGCCAAGAGTGACTTGAAATGACATATATTAAAAGGATCCGGGGCGCTCGGGTGGCTCAGTCGGTTGAGCGTCCAACTTCGGCTCAGGTCACGATCTCGCAGTTTGTGAGTTCAAGCCCTGCGTCAGGCTCTGTGCTGACAGCTCAGAGCCTGGAGCCTGCTTCAGATTCTGTGTCCCCCTCTCTCTCTGCCGTACCCCTGCTTGTGCTCTGTCTCTCTGTCTTTCAAAAATGAATAAACATTTAAAAAAACTTTTAAAAAAAGGATCCCTTTGGGTAGTGGTCTTCTTGGATAAGACTGGACTGTCTCTCAAGGTAGAACGAACCGGATGTGCTAATGGCTTATGTGAGTGGTATGAGAAAGACAGAAGTCAAGGATGACCCTAAGGTCTTTAGCTTGAGCAGTTGATTTAGACATGTTATGTTTGTGACGCCTCTCAGATATCCAAGTGGAGATGCTCAGTAAGAAGTTGCATCTGTATGTCTGGAGTTCCGGGTTAGGGGGCGCAGTCAGAGCTGAGATATAAATTTGGGAGTCATTAATGGGTCCATGGAATTTGAAACCTATATATCCCATGAACTTATAGGTGTAGAAGAAGAAGATAAGAGATTTAAGGACTGAGCCCTGGGGAACTCCAGCATGTCAAGGTCAGAAAAATAGGGAGAAACCAGTAAAGGAGACTGAGAGGGGGCAGGCAGTGAGGTAGGAGGAAAATCGAGAGTGATGGATGCCAGGAGGAGAAAGCGTTTCAGGAAAAAGGAGAAATTGACTATGTATAGTACTGTGCGTAGGCGGATTGAAAACTGATCACTGGGGAGGTCTTTGGTGGGTTTGACAAGAGCAGTGTCGATGAAGTAGTGGAGCAAGAGACCAAACGGCCTGAAACAGAGCTGGGGAATATAGACGGGAAGACAGTGAGTATTGACGCTTCTTTCAAGCAGTTTTGTTGTGAAGGGGACAGAGAAATGCATCAGTGGCCAAAGGGCCATATGAGGTCTAGGTTTTTATTAAGGTTGGAGGATCTAAAAGCATGTTCGATTGCTGATGGGAATAGTCCAGGAGAGGGGAGGATAATTGATGGTGGAAGAGAGGGGCAGTTGATAGATCGAGGGAAGACAAGGTCCCTGTACAAATGGCAGGGACAGTCTGGCTCTGCATGTGAGGAAGGACAGTTCGTTCGTAGGAACAGGAGTGAAAGCAGACCACATGTGTTCATAGGAGAGTTTGGGGGTAGCTGGGAGCATGCAGAGGTTCTCTTCTGATTGCTTCTCCTCAGTTAAAGCAGCAAGGATGGTGGCTGAAAGGAAGGAAGGGGCAGCGGGGGTGGAGAGCTGAGCAGAGGGAGGGTGTGGAATAGTCCCTGAAGAACCAAGGGCTCTGATATTAGTGCTCAGAGAGTGATGGTTAGATGGATTTGAAGTGAGACTAGAACACACAGTTGTGTTATTTTTCACCAGTGATGTTAGCTTGCCTTGTTTCAGATATGGAATAGGCAGAGATTTGTATTTACCCAGAATTTAGGTTTAACCAGGGGAATACAGATAGAGGGAGAGACAGGACTCAGGCAGTTGAGGGTGGATGTGAAGGAGTGATTTCAGTGGTGGATTGTGGGTACTAAACTGGGGAAGGAGAGGCATGAGGATCCAAGGAGGTGAAGGACAGTAAAATGGCAGCATAGTCCATGGCTTGGTCCCAGCCAAGAAAGGACACTTAGGGGGTGAGCTGGAAAGATATGAGATGGTGACTGGGAAGTGGAGTGCTTGAAATGTGGACTGTGGAGCAAATGCAGTTATTGGCAATATCTTGGTGTGGGGCCATGATTCCGCTCCCAACTGTACACTAGCAGGGTGCTTTAAAAATATGGTTGGGAGGCATTTGGGTAGCTCAGTCAGTTAAGCATCAGACTTTGGCCAGGTCATGATCTCAGGGTTGGTGAGTTTGAGCCCACATCTGGCTCTGTGCTGACAGCTCAGAGCCTGGAGCCTGGAGCTTGGATGCTGTGTCTCTCTCTCTTCCTGCCCCTCCCCAACTCGTGCTCTGTCTCTCCCAAAAATAAATAAACATTAAAAAAACTTAAAAGATATGCTTGGGACAGAGATTGGACATCAGTATTTTTTAAGTTTCCCAGGTGATTCTTTTTTTTTTTTTTTAAGTTTATTTATTTAATTTGAGAGAGAGCATGAGTGAGGGAAGGGCAGAGAGAGAGGGAGAGACAGAGAATCCCAAGCAGGCTCCACACTATCAGCGTGGAGCCCGACATGGGTCTCAAACGCATAAAATGTTGAGATTGTGACCTGAGCCGAAATCAAGAGTTGAATGCTTAACTGACTGAGCCACCCAAGCACCCCTTTCCCAGGTGATTCTGATATGCAGGTCAAGTTGAGAACTCTTGGTCTAGGACTGGGTAGCTGACATGGGGTAGAAGACAAGGAGAAAAGGAGGTCATGGAACAGAGAGGCCAGGGTGCTGGGTCATTTTCAGTATTCACACCAAGAATTACGCTAGGGGTTATGTTGTGAAGGCAATGTGCTCAAATCTCCATGGAATGACGAGGTGACGTCGGGGCTCCTAGATGACTATGATAAGGAGAGGTTGGTATGCCACTGATGAGGTTTTGGGGTGATGGTAGGGTGGTCTGGAGCTGATGGCCAAGAAGGAAGTCTTGAAGACGTCTTTGGTGCAAAAAGTGATTTTATTAAAGCTTGGGGACAGGACCCGTGGGCAGAAAGAGCTGCACTGGGGTTGTGAAGAATGGCTGGTTTTATAGTATGGAATTTGGGAGGAGGCCTCCAGAGGGACTTTGACATGCTAAAGCAGACTCCTAAGATACCTGAGGCCTGGGGCGCCTGGGTGGCGCAGTCGGTTAAGCGTCCGACTTCAGCCAGGTCACGATCTCGCGGTCCGTGAGTTCGAACCCCGCGTCGGGCTCTGGGCTGATGGCTCAGAGCCTGGAGCCTGTTTCCGATTCTGTGTCTCCCTCTCTCTCTGCCCCTCCCCCGTTCATGCTCTGTCTCTCTCTGTCCCAAAAATAAATAAACGTTGAAAAAAAAAAATGTAAAAAAAGATACCTGAGGCCTTGCTATCATCAAGCCAAGATTGTTTTCCCTCTAAGTAAGGCATTAACATTAGGACAGTAAGGGTTTCCTGGAGAAATGTTACACTCTGTATTTGCCTCAAGTATTTGTCAATGGGCTGCAGGTTATAAGGAATGTAATTTTACCTGCCATTTCCTTCTTGCCTTTGTTTCCCACATCACTATTAAGGGGTGATGTTGGGGCTCCAGGAAATGGAGTCTATAGGTTTCTGGAGATTAGGCTGTGGATAAGATTGCCTTTTTCTTGCAATTTACTAAGATATTTGTAAACCCATGTCCTATAAGACTGTGATCTCTGTCAGCTGGCCATTTCCTTTGTCCTTAGGCAGCCAGGAGTGCCTAAGGAATATCACACACGTCCCACCTGGGGAGGAGGGTGTGCTAGCTTGCATTTTGTCCTTAGCCCACCTCATGCTCTCTCATCACTATCATTCGATGGTGTGAGCTTCAAAAGATCTTAAGGTTTTCGAAGATGGAGGGAGGGACAGTGGTCTGGAGATGACAGTGAAGCACAAGGAAGATCCTACTCACCTCCGACCCAGAGGTGTCAGGGTTATGGGGTAAGGTTAGCAGGGTGTTCAGGGGAGAGCCAGGTCTCAATTAAAGCAACAGGTCCAACTTGCTGAAGATTTGCAAAACTGTATTCTTCCCTTCTTTCCCTAAGTTCCAGATGTATCTGTCTAACCCAGATATTCCCCCATGGATGCTATGGAGCTGCCCCAAACACAGTAAAATCCAAACTGAACCCCTCATTGTCCCAGTACCTGCTTTTTCTCCTGTGTTCCCTGCCTCAGTTTATTCCACTGTCATCTACCAAATCAACAGACCCACAATCTGTGTCATTTTGAATCTTCTCTTTCCCTTCTCTCCCCTCCCCCATGTGGTCACTGCATGCTGTTAACTTTACTTCTCTGCTTTAATTCATGACATCTCTCATCCTCTCCCCCTCTCTTCCTGCCTTTCATCTTGCCTCTCTTAAATCCTTCCCCTGCATTGCCCTCTGAGGGAGCTTTTAAAACTCAGATCTGACCATGTACTCCCCCTCCTTAAGATTCTAGCTGCTTAAAGAATAAAGTCCAGGGGCTCCTGGGTGGCTCAGTCGGTTGGGCGGCCGACTTCGGCTCAGGTCACGATCTCGCGGTCCGTGAGTTCGAGCCCCGTGTCGGGCTCTGTGCTGACGGCTCAGAGCCTGGAGCCTGTTTCAGATTCTGTGTCT
Organism: Leopardus geoffroyi; assembly: GCF_018350155.1. Lineage (NCBI taxonomy): Eukaryota > Metazoa > Chordata > Mammalia > Carnivora > Felidae > Leopardus > Leopardus geoffroyi. The sequence goes on from NC_059328.1 coordinate 24,585,656, forward strand.
CCCTCTCGCTGACCCTCCCCTGTTCATGCTCTGTCTCTCTCTCTCTCAAAAATAAATAAAACGTTAAAAAATTTTTTTTAAAAAATAATAAAGTCCAAGAGGGATGCCTTGGTGGCTTAGTTGGTTAAGCATCCAACTTCGGCTCAGGTCACAATCTCAAGGTTGGTGAGTTCGAGCCCCGCATCGGGCTCTGTGCTGACAGAGCGAAGCCTGAAGCCTGCTTCGGATTCTGTGTCTCCGTCTCTCTCTGCCCTTCCTTCATTCGTGCTCTGTCTGTCTCTCTCTCAAAAATAAATAAACATGAAAAAAAATTTCTTTTAAATCTTGCTCAAAGATGACCCTTCTGTGAAATCCTTTTCTGAACTCCTAGAGAGAATTCATTACTTTCCTGTCTATACTTCTTCATCACTTTGAAATTTGCATGTGTTACATTACATTGTATGAATTTGTTCACATGTCTTTCTGTCCTGCTAAACTTAACTTCTTGAGGGAGGAAACCGGTGTCTTGGTAATGATGGACCTTGTTAACGCAGCGTTGGGCATTCAGATGAACGTTTGTGTTGGCGAAATCAGATCATGAGAGGGGAAGGGGAGTGTGCTCATTCTTACTTTTCTGGTGGAGAAATAGTTAACAGTTGGTTTTTCCAACGACTAACACTGGACCCATTTTACTTAATGTTTTTGCAGATAATGGAGAAGAAAGGTAAAGTATAACACCAGGCCGGTGAGGATAGGTGGCCAGAAGGTTCCACAACCTCTGAGGAGGGAGCAGGAAACTGGCATCTCAGCCCCAGTGTGACCAATGAGAACTAAAACAATCTAACATATGTATATAGTGATGAGCCACGAGCTGCTGCTTTTATTCTGGGAAACCGCTTTGGACTCACTATAGATTATGAAGAGTGTTAGGCATTATCGGACGGGAACTAGAAACCAGAGAAAATCTCCACCCTTATGTAGAATGATGTCGGGTTCTCACCTGCGGTTCAGCTTGCCATACTTTTGGCAACACCTTGGAAGAGACCAAGCCCAGCTAGGTATCCCGAGAAGGCCCCAGAGAAAAGGAGTTACTCCAGTGTTGAAAGAAACCACAGAAGCCTGGCCTGCTTCATCAGTAAGGACACCAAGGACTTGGTGTTTGTGTTTATTGACGATGGTGACAAAAATGACTGATATTTATGAGCCCTTACCATGTCCCAGGTGCCGTGCTTTAGGTGTTACTTCATTTCATTCTTACCATAATCCTTTAAGGTGGGAACTATTATCACCCGTATCTTACATACGAGTAAAGTAAGGCGCAGAGAAGTTACGTGAGATGTCCAAGGTCACACGGCTGGTAAGTGGTACAGCTGGGGCCTGAACCCAGGCCTCAGTGCCTGGAAAGCTTGAGTCACTAGTGCCTTCCTATGTGACGTGATATGACCAAGGTCTACAAAAAGTCCTGAGGGGACACATCTTGGAATACTGTAGTAAGGGTAACTCGGGAAACTTGAACAGTTTTTATACCTGGGGATTAATTGTGTTGTCAATCATAATGGTTGTACAAGTAAGATGGGGAAAAAAAGTTGGAAAAAGATTTAAGTGAATCCCTGGATAGTTGATGATCTCAGGTATATAGAGTTAATACGCATTCTAGTTTACGGTCTGTGTCATAGCACACCATTTCTGCACGTGCCTGGAAGCTGTTCTTAGGAGCTCCTGTCAAAGAGAGCATGGATCCTAGGGGAGAGAGAGACAGAGAGAGACAGAGAGAGAGAGAACATGGATCCTGATCCAGGGGTGTGATCCATCAATAACAGAGGTTTCCAAACTTTTGGGGGTCATGAGATCAATCGAGGAGGTCTGTGTTAGTCAGTTCAGGCTGCCACAGCAGAATACGACAGACTGAGTGGCTTAAACAACAGAAATTTGTTTTCTCACAGTTCTGGAGGCTCAGAGTCCAAGATCAAGGTGCTGGCAGGGTTTTTTCTTCCTGGCTGGCAGACAGCTGCCTTCTTGCTGGTCCTCACGTGGCCTTCCCTCTGTGCATGAACAGAGAGAGAGTGAGATCTCTGGTGTCTCTTCCTCTAATTATAAGGACACCAGTCCTATCAGGGTAGGGCTCCACCCTTATGACCTCATTTAACCTTAATTGCCTCCCTATCTCCAAATATAATCACACTGTAGTTTAGGGCTTCAATGTATGAATTGGGGGGGGGGGGATGCAATACGGTTCATGACAAAGTCTCAATCAGCGTTGTCTTAAAATGAAATCAAACAAAATAGATACCGTCAGATTGACTGTTATTTTGGGAAGCTTTTCCACTTATCCGCTGGAAGACACCACTGAGGTGGTGATGTAAGCTGTATCTCTAACTGAGCCACAGAGGTTGAAAGCCAGTAAGAACTGTATGGCATTCCTTGCAACCCTTTACCCTCCGGCTGATGGGGAGCCAGACAAAGACTTGGAATTTGCAGTGTCTTGCCGTTGGCTGGTGGTAGAGTTGATGTCCTCCCTCTCAATCTGGGCTGGAGGAATTCCCCAGCTCCTGATCACCTGTCAGAGGGTGGCCAGTGTCATTGTTGCTTACAGTGCAGCTAAATCAACCCATTTGGTTCCCCAGGTGATGTGCTGGTGGTCCCCATCAAGCTCCACAAGTGTCCTTTCTGCCCTTACACTGCCAAACAGAAGGGCATCCTTAAGCGGCACATCCGCTCACACACAGGCGAGCGGCCCTACCCCTGCGAGACGTGCGGCAAGCGGTTCACTCGACAGGAGCACCTGCGGAGTCATGCCCTAAGCGTAAGTGTCTGGACTGGCAGGTCTCCTGTGGTGAGGGCGGCGGGGGACACAGGGGAGGGGGTTCCCGACATCTGTCTGAAGTAAGGGTAAACCAGCCTGTCTTTTGGGGCGCCTAGGTGGCTCAGTCAGTTAAGTGTCCAACTCTTGATTTCGGCTCGGGTCATGATCTCACGGTTCGTGAGTTTGAGCCCTGCATCAGGCTCTGAGCTGATAGTGTAGAGCCTGCTTGGGATTCTCTCTCTCTTTCTTTCTCTCTCTCTCTCTCTCTCTCTGCCCCTCCCCTGCTGGCACTGTCTCTGTTTCTCTCTAAAAACAAAAACAAAAACAAAAACAAAAACAAAAAATAACAAACAAATAAACAAAACCTTAAAAACATACAAAACAGTTTGTCTTCTGTGTCTTTGTCCACTGGACTATTTTCAGAGAATTTTAAACATATGTTTCTACTAAATTAAAGCTGGGTTGGTAGCACTTAGAGAAAGTTAAAACTTATATGATTACAGACCAGTTTTCTTAGACTCAAGAAAGTTTAGATCCTAGTTAGGGATGGTTGTCATAAGGCAGAGAACAGCGGGGCTTGGACAGGGGATTGTGGGTCTGTTCTCACCAGTGTGATACTAAAGGTGAGAAAGCTGTATCCTCAGTTTCCCACCTAATGCCAGTACCTGGACATAGGGAAAGGACATGCTGCCCTTCATAAGGCCACCTGTGGGCAGCAAACAGGGCTCCAGACCAAGGTGACCTCCCCTCCCACTGGCTACTCCCTGGGAGCCCATCTCCCAGGTGAGTGGTTAATTCCCACCAGCTAAAATGCATTCAGGCCATTTAGGAAGGCATGTATTTAAGATCATCTTTGAGCAAGGCAATCAGTCTTTGGGAAATCAAACATAACAATGGGTTTGGACTTCAAAGGACACTATCAAGAATGTGACAACCCACAGAAAGGGAGAAAATACTTGTGAACCGCTTATCTGCTAAAAATCTAGTAACCAGAATATATAAAGAACACTTTCAATTTAACAATAAAAAACAAATAACCAGATTAAACAATGGATGTGAAGAGACATTTCTCCAAAGAAGAGATACAAATGGCCAACAAGAACATGAAAAGATGCTCAACATCATTAGTCATTAGGGAAATACAAATCAGAGCCACAGTAAGATACCACTTCAAATATACTAGAATTGTTATCATCAAAAAAAAAAAAAAAGTGTTGGCAAGGATGTGGAGGAATTGGAGTGTTCATACACTGCGGATAGGAATGTAAAATGGTGTAACCAATGTGCAAAAACAATTTGGTGGTTCTTTAAAAAGTTAAGCATAAAATTGCCATAGGTCCCAGCAATTCCACATCAAGGTATATACCCAAGAGAACTGAAAGCATGCATTCACACAAAAAAGTACATGCCCACAAATGTTCACAACAGCATTATTCACAGTAGCCAAAAAGTGAAAACAGCCCAAGTGTCCATCAACTGATGAATGAATAAAGAAATTGTGGTCTATCCATACAATGGACCCTTATTCAGCCATAAAATGGAATGAAGTTCTGATACAGCTACAACATGGATGAACCTTAAAAGCATTATGCTGCTTGAAAGAGGCCAGTCACAAAAGGCCACGTATTATATGATTTCATTTATATGAAATATACAAAATGTGCAGACTCATGCATATAGAGTAGATTAGTGGTTAGTAGGGGCGAGAGGGGTGTCGGATGGTAGCGGGGTGACAGTTAATGGGCACACGGTTTCTTTCTGGGGTGAGGAAAATGTTCTGGAATTAGCGGTGCCTGGGTGGCTCTGTTGGTTAGGCATCGACTTCAGTTCAGGTCATGGTTTGTGAGTTCGAGCCCCGCATTGGGCTCTCTGCTATTAGCACAGAGCCCGGTTTGGATCCTCTGCCCACCCCATCCCTCTGCCCATCCCACCTGCCCTTCCCCAGCTCATGCTCTCTCTCTCAAAAATAAATAAACATTAAAAAAAATGTTCTGGAATTAGATGGTGGTGATAGTTGCACAACCTTGTGAGTGTACTAAAACCCATTGAATTGTTTGCTTTAAAAAGGTGAATTTCGGGGCACCCAGGTGGCTCAGTTGGTTGAGTGTACGACTCTTAACTTTGACTCAGGTCATGATCCTAGGGTCATAGGATCGAGTCCCACGTTGGGATCCGTGCTTTGCATGGAGCCTGATTAAGATTCTTTTTCACTCTCCCTCTGCCCTCTCCCCTGCTCCTCTCTCTCTCTCTCAGAAAAAAAAAAAAAAAAGGTGAATTTTATAGAATGTGAATTATGGGTTTGAAAGAATCCAGACTTAAGATAAGTACAAAGTTACTGACTGCTTCTGCTCTCAGGGCTGGCCCCAGCACACTTGTCTGAAAGTAGCTTCATTCCATGGTCTTAAGTTTTTGTTTGTCTTTTTTCCTCCTCAATTTATATCTCCAGTCTGTCTTGGCAGCAACAAGTCCCTGGTGCCCCTAAGATGTTTCATTGATTGGAATCCTCATTCCCTCTATCTTTCCACATTATACAAAGTCCAGTCTACTGCAGCCTAAAGACGTGGTATTCAAAGGCACCATCAGGTTGCAAAGGTCATGTACATATTCTGGTTGGCTCAAGTGCTGTGGGGTTAGTGTAGGAAGCCCAGAAGACCCCATGGAAGACATGGACATTGGCCAGGATGTAGTGGCAGCTCCAGCAAGCTGAGTATAGTGCTGTTGGCCCTTGTCCTCCACCATTTCTCTCTGTCTCTACCTCTTGTGTCCATCCTGCATCCAGAGTCTCTACAGGAGAGGCTTTGGTTCACAGAGCTCCTTTAGGCTGGAGCTCCTGAATAGTGCACACATTAGATAGTCCCTTATATGGAGGGGGGGCCCTGGGGCTGCTGCCCTGAGGAGTTGCTGCATGGGGTAGGAGATCAGGTTCCTTTTTCTAGTATGCAAAGTGCTTCTCCTAGGTAAGGAATGTATTTATCAATGAAGAGTTAAGAATGAGACATCTGCCACATATGGAGAAGATACCATCTAACAAGTCTGCCTCCCTAATAACTAGATAGTCCCAGGTACAGAAAAAGCCATGCTTAAAATCCCCATCAGTTTCCTGAATGCTGTTTATATGCTGGACATAGGGATATAGTAACAAATGTGACAGAGAACATGAATGAGAATGGTCCCTGCCTTCTTGGAGCTTATAGTCTAGTGAATTTACCAATAATTTGTTAGAAAATCAACAAAGGAAGTATAGGTGGGAATATATAGCTGGGGACCTAACCTGACCCAGAGCATGAGCGAAGAGTTCCTTCAAAGGTATTAGTAGTAGCGGAGGCCTTGGCAATGGGGGGTGGGCACGTTCCTCGCATATCCAATGGCCTTGGGGGTGGAAACACCTTCGTGAGGCTGAGGCTGTGGCAGAGAGAGCAAGCAGGAGAACGCTTACTGTGTCTGCTTGTAATTTTAGGTCCATAGATCCAACCGTCCAATCATCTGCAAGGGCTGCAGAAGAACCTTCACGAGTCACCTGTCCCAGGGACTGCGGCGCTTCGGGCTATGTGACAGCTGCACCTGTGTTACAGACACACACGATGATGAAGACGATTTGATGCCCATCAATCTTAGCCTGGTGGAGGCCTCGTCCGAAAGCCAAGAAAAGAGTGATACAGACAATGACTGGCCAATCTATGTGGAGTCTGGTGAGGAAAATGACCCCGCTGGAGATGATTCTGATGGCAGACAGCAGATTCGGCCCAACTTGTCAGATCAAGAGACACTTACGTAGCGGAAAATTCTGGGGTGTGGGTAGGGGGAGAGGTTTTAGAATTTGTTGTTGCTCATTCTATGTTCGAAAGCCACCATCTGTCCAATTTTGTGGAACCCGGAGAGGAACATGTTTTCACTGTTACTATCGTTACATTTTTGTTACATTACACGGTGAAGGTTGGATTTTGTGACTCAAAGGACTGATGACTTCTTAGTGGAATGCCCTCGCTTTCTGAGGGCCTTGTTGAGTTAATTCTGAGTGAATTAATGCTTGCCCCAAGGCTTCCCATGTTTCCTGTTGTGCACCCAAACTCTGGTTAGGAGAAAGACAAGAAAGTCTTTTAATTGTCTCATTCCTCTAGATTCCTTTTTTTTTTTGTCAGCCTTTTTCTCTGGAAATGTAGGCAAAAATATTTTGACATCAGTCTTACCTTTGCCAAGCTTCTCCTGATGGATTCCATATTTTAATTTTCTGGTGAAGTATTTTTTTTTTTAACATTTATTTATTTTTGAAAGACAGAAGGACAGAGCACGAGTGGGGGAGGGGCAGAGAGAGAGGTAGACACAGAATCCGAAGCAGGCTCCAGGCTCCGAGCTGTCAGCACAGAGCCCCACATGGGGCTTGAACCCATGAACCGAAGTTGGACACTTAAACAACTGAGCCACCCAGGAGCCCCTCTGGCGAAGTCTTAAAGACAAAGCTTCACTGATACAAAGCAGGCAGGGCTGTTTGGCTCCATGAGTGTAAAGATACTTCTAAGACTTAAGTTTTTAATGGCTGGGAGTATTTATGTGCACCCAAGCATGGCAATGAGCTGAGAGACTCCTGGGCACTCTGACTTGCCCAGCTAAGTTCAACTTTAAGTTAGTCCTGAGAAAGGAGACTGTGAGCCCAAGTCTGGGTGGTTTCCCTGTTTAGTTTGGGATCTGACCGGTCTGCACACACAGATAACCTGTTTTGTGATCATAAAACAAGTCATTTGGATGAAACTCAAACCCCTTCCCTGTGTTTTCCTGCCATTTTCAAGAGCTGCTGCTGTGTAATGTGGAAATGTAGCCCCTGCTGACGGCCTTCTACTTCGATTATGAATAGAACTTTAATTGGAGGGAAAGTGTGAGCCTGTATAAACAAGTTATATTTCTGAATCGTTTGCCTTTTAAAGTTTATTTATTTATTTTGAGAGAGAGAGTGAGAGTGAGTAGAGGGAAGGGGCAGAGAAAGAGGGGAGAAAGGATCCCAAGCAGGCTCCGGGATATTAGCCCAGAGCCTGATGCAGGGCTCGATCTCACAAACCATGAGATCATTACCTGCGCTGAGATCAAGAGTCAGACACATCTTTTACCTTTTAAAAGATCCTCTGGAGGGAAAGAGAAGATTGGTAGAAGAACAGGTTTTTAAAATCTTTGCAGCCAACACAGTTATTCTAACAGAAGAGGCTATACTTCTTTAAAAGGCTGAAGAGCAAGAAATATTAGGGATTAAGGGATATTCAAGGCACTTTCATAATCTTGTCTTATATTAAAGACATAAGACAAAAAGATAAAGACATAAAGATAGATTTTTAAAAATTATTTATGTATTTATTTTAATTAGACTCCACACCCCACATGGGGCTTGAACTCATGACCCTGAGAGCCAGCCAGACACCCTCCAAAATGGATTTTTAAAAGAAATCCCTTTTTCTTCCTTTAATTTTAGTCTAGTTGTGTTTCCAAAGGTAGTGAAATCACCTTTCTGCCTCTTGAGCAAAAATAATAATAATAATAATAAAAAACATTATAAATTGGCTTGTGAATGTTAGTCATTGAAGAGTTCAAAATGTGCTTAAAGCATCTTCTCAATAGAGGTTAGAACTCCAGAATGGTATTACTTGAACTGTGGCCCCCAGACAGCTGGTCTGTGAATTCTTCGATACCAATCTACACAGCAGGACCATGTGTTGGCCTGTAGTAGGTTGGAAACCTCAAAACTGGTCTTTTACCACAGATAGTTTGAAAATTATTGTTCTAGATCAAGAGTTGAAGACTAGAAATTATCAAGGACCAGAAACACTTTTCTTCCCTGAAACGGAAATATTAGCTGTTGTTTAAAAGGAGGGATCTTCGCAAATGGGAAACCTAATCGATTGTGTAGAAGGTGTACTTTGCAAGGAGTTAGGTTTGATATTTTTGCTCTGTTGAAGTTATTTCTGATGGTGTTTTTTTTTTTTTTTTTAAAGATTTTATTTATAAGTAATCTCCACACCCAACATGGGGCTCAAACTCACAACTCTGAGATCGAGAGTAGCATGTCTCACCAACTGAGCCAGCCAGGCACACCTAAATTATCTCTGGTGTTTTAATGTGACTTTTCTACCTCCCAGTTCAACTTCTGTGCCCACTTTCTTTGGTAGAGCAACCTCTTCAGTGACTCCATGACTTAATCACATGGCTGGGTCCAAAGTAAACACATTTACACTAGCAATTTCACTTTAGGACAGTGACTTTCAACTGCGGGTGATTTTGTCCCCCAGAGGACATTTGGCAATGTCTGGAGGCATCCTCAACTGTTACAACTCAGGGCAGGGTACTGCCGGCAGCCGGATGAGGTTGGTGTTCAACATCTTACAACGCATAGGATGGCCCCTTATAACAAAGGATTTTCTACTCCAAAATGTCAGGAGTATCAAGGCTGAGGAACCTTACCAACAGAAAAGTTGGATTTTTAAAATGACCTTTAATGAGTGAACTTAATTTTGTGTTATGTTTTAGGTTACCTTTTACCTTCATAATATTTAGTAGGCCCTCATGCTCCCACAAGTCTTGGAAAAGAGTGGAATTAGTAAAATCAGGAGCTGAGGCTAAATTGTTCATAACTTGCCTAAGCTCTGATTAGGTTTGTGATGTAGAAACTTAGACATTCTAGGAGCGCCTGGGAGGCTCAGTTGGTTAAGCGTCCAACTTTGGCTCAGGTCATGATCTCATGGTTCATGTGTTCAAGTCCCGTGTCAGGCTCTGTGCTGACAGAGCTCTGTCTCTCAAAAGTAAACATTAAAATAGAAATGAAGGAAGGAAGGAAGAAACTCTGATCTGATTCATACTCCCAGAACCATTACTAGGTTCTCGTCATTTTAGCACATTTTATTTTATTATTTTTTTTAATGTTTATTTATTTTTTTGCGCGCGAGAGAGAGACTGAGCATGAGCAGAGGAAGGGCAGAGAGAGAGGGAGACATAGAATCTGAAGCAGGCTCCAGGCTCTGAACTGTCATCACAGAGCCTGATGTGGGGCTTGAACTCACAGACTGCGAAATCATGACCTGAGCTGAAGTCAGATGCTTAACCAACTGAGCCACCCAGGTGCCCCTATTTTATTATTGTTTTAAGTTTATTTATTTATTTTGAGATAGAGTGCACGCATGCACATGAGCGGGGAAGGGGCAGAGAGAGGTAGAGAGAATCCCAAGCAGGCTCTGTACTGTCAGCACAGACAAACTGTGAGATCATTTCGGCTTGAGCCGAAATCCAGAGTAGAACGCTTAACCTACTGAGCCACCCAGGTGCCCCTTATTACATTTTACAGTAGCAAAATTACTGGGAGGAAAATGGAACATGAAGCTTAATATTTAAATTATTCTTTCTGTAATGTCTCAGATTGTTGCATTTCCAATTGGCTGTTTCGAGTTTGTATGCTGACTTTAGTACTAACTGGACCACTGAGTTCTATCACTTTTAATGGAGATAATCCCTTTATTTGGACTATCGAATCATAAACATCCTCTGTTTTAAATTTATGTTCACAGTTAGCGGTCAATATTTATAATTGCACAGTGTCTTTGGGGTGTAATTAATGGGGCTGGTGACATCTCTATAAGTAAATTAATAGTTGGGTCCAACACAGGCCATTAATGATTTATTTTATATCTGGCATCTTTCTGGCACCCTCTTCTTCCCCTCCTCCCCCTCCTCCTCCCCCTCCTCTTCCTCCTCCTCCTTCTTTTTTTTAATATAATTTATTGTCAAATTGGTTTCCATACAACACCCAGTTCTCATCCCAACAAGTGTCTTTCTGGCACATTCAATCCAAGTTCACAAAGAGATTATTTGTCTTATGTTAGATACATTGCATGGACAGTAACAGAATTCTTATTGGTAATGGAATTTAAAAATGGCATCCATGGGAAGTTGTTTCTTTTGGGGGAAAGGGACAGACCTTCATAGCAAGGGTTGGAAAGGAATGTAAATGAGGCTTGTATCTGTAATAGACTAAGAAATGACATAAAGCAATGGGACTTCTGGTCATTTGGTAGATAGATGCCATTTTGATGTAAATATTTTGGTGGTCACTACAGTTGGAATATTCCTTGAGAAAACTACTGACCTGGTGGTTTGCAAAATATTGTGAAATTGAGTATTCTGGGGGTTCAGAATACACGATGGGTTTTTGTTGTCATTAATTGATGTTGTGATAAACTGCTTGGGGAAAAAAGCCATGTGTATGGCTGCGTGTGCTGATTCTGAGGGCAGTGGGAAGACTGGAGTGGCCTTTGGTCAACTGAGTTCATTGGACTTATAAGTTTTTTTATGTGTTTCTTGTGCATTGATAATAGAATGACCTCTGTGAAGTCTAGTGTCATGGGGTGGGAGGGGCAAAGGGTTGGGGTGGGTGAGAAGTTCTTATTGCGCTCTGTTTTGAGCAGCACCACTGTACTTCCTGTCGTTGTTCATCTCTTGTAGCTTGCTTTGTGCTTTCATGTGGCTGTGCTGTCTTCCAAGTCCAAAAAGGGGCACTTGATTCAGTTGCTTATGATGGACAATGTTTTCATGGATTTTTGTTCAGTATTTCTGCTACATATGACTGTGCTCCTCAAACGTTTCATTGTAGTGTGGAAAAATTGAATTCTTTTCTTCAGATAATGCTTCTAGAGGGAGAAATGAAAAGGTTTTTTTGTTTTTGTTTTTTTTTTTGGCAGGAGGAATTTGGTTGGTTCCTAACATGCCCTAGTTTTAAAAGGTGACAGTAACTCACACTATTGTGATCAGAGGATATGGAACCTTCATAACTGGAGGACTTCTAGCACCTGCTCTGACCTCCAGGTAGATTATTTTACTACCCCCAATTCTTCATTGACAACTCTGGTTTGAGGGAACAATTTTATATCTGTCATTTGATTTTTGGACCTTTGTCAATAGCATGTTAAAAATTGGGGGGTTAGGGTGGGGACCGTGTGCTTGGGTAGAGAAGGTTCAGTAGGAACAAGCTTGGGGGTTTTAAGGGAAGGCATCAAGTTGAGATATATGTCTTGGTGACGTAATGGAGATGGATTGTCCATCCTGCAGACAGTGAAGGGTACAATCACGGGTCTTTTGGAAGCAGAAAACCATGCCACACAGTGTCACATCTCTGGTAGTCCCTGTGGAGCATCCACTACGAAACAAAACGAAACGAAACAAAACAAACCACGAAGCAAGTAGTATACAATGCCCTCCCGGGGTCTACTTAGGCTCAACTGAGCATTTAGAAACATTCATACTCTGAAACTGCTACACTTGGTATCATCGGAGTCACTTAGAAGGATGTGGGATGAGGAGCACAGCTCAGCAGCAGGGCAGAACTAGATGTTGCTCTTCTACGGGAGTCCCTACAACTCTCTGTGTGTCGTAGCTTCAGTGCAAGGAGACGGACCCACATCAGGCATGTATGGAACCTATCCTGGCTAAAAGCCTCTTGTCTCGTGGGAGCAAGTGTCGGTTATAACCACTCCATAGACATATTTTCCAGGGTCCCCTCAAGAGATATGTCTGTTCCAAGAGTCACTGTGCTCAGGGAAGCCCAGAGCTGTGGCTTCCTCTCAGGCATTTATAGTTCTCCCAGTCTGGATGCAGTTTACCAATTAGGGGTCAGCTCTACCATACGTAATGATTCCAGCAACATAGGTGATGCACTATTCTTTATTAGGCTGCCAGGGGAACAGAGCTAGAAAGTTAACGAAAGGTCAGATTCTCATATGGAAGGGGAAAAGGTCCTGTTAATCCATTACCAAGCAGTATGCTGAGCAATTGCACAGCAGATACCCCACCTAGTTCCTATAACATGCAGCCAGAGGAATGTCCTATTAAAATATAGCCGACACCAACTCATTTTCTTCTCTTGAAGGGTATTCATTCTTTGTGTTTAGCAGCTTATGGTGAACACGCAGTTGGGAAATTTTCTGAGGAATGAGTAAGAGTTGGATAAATTGTCAAAATGATCCCACGAAAAGGCCATACATCCTTTGGTGCTACTAATAGTAGGCAGGTATAGTAGGACATTCCAAAAGGACATTATTGAATGGACGTTTGTGGGGATTCCATGAGTCACACGTTGATGGGAATCTATGTCCTCCGGGCAACCACAAACACTAGGCTCTTGGTAACAATGCCTCTTATTGCTGCCACGTGGTACTACTCTTGCTTGCTTCTGTTGCTTCTGGAAGATCAGTAAGTGGAGATAGCTGGCTATTTATGCAATAGTTATCCAACAATTATTCATGGAGTCCTTGCTGTATGTCAGGCACTAGGGGTACACCAGTGAACAAACTCCCTGCCCTCAAGGAATTTGCAGTGTGTGGTCAGGGGGACTAGCAATTAAGCAGCTACAACATAGGTCTAGGTGTGACAGTGGGGCAAGGATGCAATGGGGGCTCTGAGAGAGCTTGGGTAGAACACCTGCCCCATCTAAGCAACTGTTATTGTGGTCCTTCTCATCCGGTAAACTTCTGTCTCTGGGATATAATTTATAAGCACTACAAAATTTTTTTTAATGTTTACCTGTTTTTGAGACCGAGAGACAGAGCATGAGTGGGGGAGGGGCAGAGAGAGAGGGAGATACAGAATCCGAAGCAGGCTCCAGGCTCTGAGCTGTCAGCACAGAGCCTGACACGGGGCTCGAACTCACGAACCATGGGATCATGACCTGAGCCAAAGTTAGATGCTGAACCGATTGAGTCCCCCAGGCACCCCAACACTTTATTTATTTATTTATTTATTTATTTTTATTTTTTTCAACGTTTATTTTTTTGGGACAGAGAGAGACAGAGCATGAACGGGGGAGGGGCAGAGAGAGAGGGAGACACAGAATCGGAAACAGGCTCCAGGCTCTGAGCCATCAGGCCAGAGCCCGACGCGGGGCTCGAACCCACGGACCGCGAGATCGTGACCTGGCTGAAGTCGGACGCTTAACTGACTGCGCCACCCAGGCGCCCCCACCCCAACACTTTAAATAGTTTCTGACACTTCCTGCCTTTCCCAAACATGGTGGCTTTAGACATCAACAATGTTTAGATTACTTGTTTTATTAAGGGATGCACGAATATTGTAAGCATTTCAGAATATCCTACTCTTTAGAAAATATGCATCAGATGCTATGGTTTTCGTATTCAAACACCACTCCCACCATTCCCACCACCACCACCACCACCACCACCACCACTAAATAACTTCCCATTATCCTCATCCCGTGTGATAAGATAGAACAAGGTATTGTCACTGTGACAGATGTGGAGGAGCCCCATTGTGTCTGGATTGGGTCTTGGCTGGCCATGTTAACTAGTTAATACCCCGGAAACCAGATAGATATGGAACAGAACCATTCAATCAAAGAATTAGAAAAATAGAAGGGACTTTAGGGATAGTCTAATCTAACTCTATTTTACAGAGAGATGAAATGACTAGTCCCTAGGTCCCACACAGCTAGTTAGGGTCAGAGACCAGTTCCTGCCAGGCCAATGCTGATAATAAACATGTTGGGGCAGGCAGCAAAGACCATCCATAGATAGCATTAGTTTCCTTGGGTGCCCATCAGACTAAAATGACAGAAGAGGAAAATGCTCTGACTCTGTGTGATCATGGCTTACATTCTTGTAATGCTTAGACAGGAAGAGGGCAAATCACATGCTGAGAATGGGGAAGTTACTTTAATTTCTGTGCCTGTAATACCTACACATATCTGAACAACATAAACCACCATCAACACACACACACACACACACACACACACACACAGGCCAAATCAAAATCTTTATTGCTCACTTATTTAATATGTATCATGTATTTGATTTTTTAAATAGAGGTTTTTTATTAAAGATATTTTTAAAGTTTATTTATTTATTTTGAGAGAAAGACAGCACAAGTGAGGGAGGGGCAGAGAGAGAGAAGGAGACACAGAATCCCAAATAGGTTCTGCACTGTCAGCATGGGTTCAAACTCATAAAACCATGAGATCACGATTCTGAGCTGAAATCAAGAGCCAGATGCTTAGCTGACTGAGCCACCCAGGAGCCCCCACAAGAACAATCTTATCTGAAACACAAATCACATATTTAATTTATTTTTTTTAACGTTTATTTATTTTTGAGACAGAGAGAGACAGAGCATGAACAGGGGAGGGGCAGAGAGAGAGGGAGACACAGAAACAGAAGCAGGCTCCAGGCTCCGAGCCATCAGCCCAGAACCCAACGCGGGGCTCGAACCCACGGACCGCGAGATCGTGACACGAGCCGAAGTCGGACGCCCAACCAACTGAGCCACCCAGGCGCCCCACAAACCACATATTTTAAATCAGCAGCACATATAATATTAAGGTATTCACAAAATGAATTTGGGTATTTCTTGATTTAGCGTATTAAAAATTTTTTTTTAATTTTTTTCATGTTTATTTATTTTTGAGGGTGGGGGCAGAGAGACAGAGGGAGACACAGAATCTGAAGCAGGCTCCAGGCTCTGAGCTGTGAACACAGAGCCCAGCGTGGGGCTTGAACTCACAAACCATGAGATCATGACCTGAGCTGAAGTCAGATGCTTAACCAACTGAGCCACTTGGGTGCACCCCCCCCACAAATTTTTTTTTTAAGTTTATTTATTTAGGGACACCTGGGTGGCTCAGTCGGGGTTAAGCACCTGACTTTGGCTCAGGTCATGATCTCATGGTCCATGAGTTCAAGCCCCACATCGGGCTCTCTGCTCTCAGCGCAGAGCCTGTTTTGTATCCTGTTTCCCTTTCTCTCTGCCCCTCCCTTGCTCACACTCTCCCTCTCTCTCTCAAAAATAAATAAACATTAAAAAATTTTAAAGTTTATTTATTTATTTTGAGAAAGAGAGAGACACACACACACTAAGTGGGGGGAGGGGCAGAGAATAGGAGAAACAGAATCCCAAGCAGGCTCCACAACATTACTGCAGAGTCCCATCTCGGGGCTTGAACCCATGAACTGTGAGATCATGACCTGAGCCGAGATCAAGAGTCTGTTGTTCAACTGACTGAGCCACCCAGGTGCCCTGATTTAGTGGATTTTAATAAACTTTCTGCAAAAGCAAATTTTATGTAAAGGTCCATGACAATATATAATAGTTATTTGTAAAATAGATTAGCCACTTTATGATCTAAAAATATGTAGAACCGGTGATCTTGGTTATTAATGAAATATTTATCAAGTTTGGGGTTAAAATTAGTGCAAATCATCTGTGACTTGGTTAAATCAACCTGAGACTAAGTAGGAAATAGACTGAAACTAAATTTTTCTTTGGATTTATGTGAAATCAGATTGAGACCCCTAGTGACAAGTTTATAATAGAAACAGCCTTATCCTGGTTCAGGAAAAAGGTTTGTTTTCTTCATTGCTCATTTTGTCTTCAGAAACCAATGTAATTTAACTATTTTCTATACTTGGAGAATTTAAAATTGACCTAAGTTAGATAACTGGGAATGTTGGAATGACTAAGTTTGAAATGGTTAAGGCAGTTGTAGAATGAATGAAATGAATTGAGGATTGATCCCCTCACATGAATGAGTTAATAAACCGTCGTAATTTAAAGTTAGTTAACTTTTTCTCAGTGCAATTATTTTACGTGAAATTCTAATGAGGAATTCTATGAATAAGATATTAGTTAAGAAAACAAAGAAAGCTGTTAAATAGAACTCTAAACAGAAGCAGCTCCCATCAAACATCTTTTCACACCTTTCTGTCCCTTGGTGATAGGACCAATTACTTCCTTAAAAGAGACAGTTTCTGGGCAGAGAATCCCAAGCCAGGACACCTAGATTCTGTGACAGAAGACTGCCCACTGTTTGATGAGTAATGCAGAACGCAGTAAGAGGCAAAACTGGGGCGCCTGGGTGTCTCAGTCGGTTGAGCGTCCGACTTCGGCTCAGGTCACGATCTCACAGTCCGTGAGTTCGAGCCCCGCGTCGGGCTCTGTGCTGACAGCTCAGAGCCTGGAGCCTGCTTCGGATTCTGTCTCCCTCTTTCTCTGCCCCTCCCCACCTCATGCTCTGTCTCTCTCTGTCTCAGAAATAAACATTAAAAAAAAAAAATTAAAAAAAAAAGAGGCAAAACTAATGGCAGGCAACACAAAAATCAGAGAAGACACAACCATTCTAAACCCTGAGCTCTACAGTCACACACTTTGCAACAACTCTTAGAAGGAAAATAAAAACTGACTTGATCTTTGGCCATCAAGTCTTACAAAGGCACTTGTCAAAACTGCTATCAAAAAAAAAAAAAAATTGAGAGAGAAGATGAAGTTGGAAATGATTCTGACCATTAAAACAACAGCAACTGAGATCTTTTTTAAGGAGTGGGAAACCTGCTTTTTGGAACCAAGTTGGTCTTTATGTTAAAATGGCTATGTACAAAGTCTGTTTATATGATTCATTGTTGTCTGGGTTATGTGTTGATTTGCTATTTTTACTTTTTATATATAAAGAACTAAAAATAAGAGAGAATAAAGTAATACATTGGTGGATATAATCTATATAATATAGATCTAACTTCTTGTTTCTGTTGTCTCGACATTCCATTTTTAATGTAAACCTTTAAGACGTGCATATTTTTGTTTTGAAAATTATTTCTGCTTAAACAACAGTGACAAATATTTATCCTTTAAAGATAGGAAGGTGGTTCAGTTTTAGCTATATTTTGGTATAATTTTACATTTTTTGAAAATGTTTAGGCTGGGTTTATTTAAGATTGGCTGGGCTTACTGCCAGCTCTTGAGAAAACCTATAGTTTTTAAGAGTCCCCATAACAATATATAACTGCTAACAGTAAATACACTTTCCATCTGTTTGAAGACTCATTAACTTCATTTAATAATAGAAAAAAAAAAGTACTGTCTAAAACAGAATTTGGGCCGAATCCTGCTTGCCGCCTGTTTTTTGCAAACAAAATAAAGTTTTATTGGAACACAGGCACACCCATTCCTTTCTACATTGTATAAGCCAGCTTTTGTGCTATGGTGGCAAAGTTGAGTGGTTGTGACACATATCTTTCATGTGCAAAGCCCCAAATAGTTACTATCTGGTACTTTACAGAGTGTGCCTACCAGTGATCTAAAATGTTGGTTGGCACAAGAGATAGATCTATTATACCTTATATAGGATAGTGGGCATCACTAGGACTAAACCTATCTGGTATGTATGGACCAATCTGTGAACATCACTAAGATTTAAACATATCTAATATGTATGAGGGTCAGGGAAGGGACACAGCTGATCCATATGAAGTTTTCTGGGGGAAAGTCTCTGGAAATATCTGACCAGGAGAAAAGATGGTCACTTGGCTCAGCTCCAGGGAAGTATGCCTGAGCCTGCAGCGCGAGAGCTATAGGCAGAAACTAAAGGAGCATGATCTTAAATCTTGGTGAGATGCTGGGAGCTCAGACTGCACTGCTTGGAACACCTGCCAAAAGTATGAGGCAGAGCAGGAGGGTGGGGGCACTGACTGCCCTGTATTTCGCAACTCTGCACATCCTCTATCCTCGTGTATCCTTAGCACAGCTAAGGCAAGAGAGGTTAAATCCAGCTGGATGGGCCCTATTGGTGAGCACTGCAGGCAGCCAGGATTTCAGCTTTTCCAAGCCCCTACAAATTCAGCAGCAGACATCAGAGTGCTTTTGGCTTCAAGGAACAGGCATTCAAGCAAGCTGAAGGTAATGGTTCTCAATGTGTGGTCCCAGAACTATCAGCATCAGCATCATCCCAGGGGCGTTCTGGTGTAAACTAAAATTTGAAAGCAGTTTTAAAAGGATTTGTTTCAAGATTCAAATGAGGGATTTTATGAACATCCTAGGGGAAGAAATCAGCAGATCACCTGGAATTAGCAAGTAAGGACTGGGACTGCTCCTGGTCTCCCATGGTCCTTGTCTATACTCCTTGGCTGCTTCTCTCTGCCAAGCGTGAAGTTCCCCAGCCACTCTTAGAGGATTAGCTTTCTTCTGTCCATTCATTGAGCTCTAAATGGCTGTCCCAGCCCTGACCTGACCACTGCTCTGTCCTTCAGGTAAAATTCTCCAAAGGAAAACACCTCCATTTCTGCCCAGCAAAGCTGGGTTCTATGGGGTCACATGGCACCGTGGGTCAGGCAGCAGGGGGTTCTAATCAAGAGGTTAGGGTGGGATGGGGAGTGTGTTATTTGGAAGCTGGGGCTGGGTGATAGTACAGGGGACAGATTCTCTGGGAAGGGGCATTGGAGAGAGCAGAAATATTGTCCCATGTGTCTCCTTTGAAAAAAAATTTTTTTTTTTTTTAGTGTTTTATTCATTTCCTGAGAGTGAGCCAGAGTGTGAGCAGGGGAGGGGCAGAGAGAGAGGGAGACACAGAATCCAAAGCAAGCTCCAGGCTCAGCTCAGATGCCAGACTTGAACTCACCGACTGTGAGATCATGACCTGAGCAAAAGTTGGATGCTTAACCAACTGAGCCATCCAGGTGCTCCTGGCCCACATGTCTCCTATATGAACAAAATCAAGGCAGACAGGAAGTTTTACTAGAGCAGGCATTGTATACCTCCAGGAGTTCCCAGAATCAATGGGGAGAAACCTGCAGGTGGCTGGACAGTTTTTCCATTAGTAGGACAGCAAAAGTCAATTCAGTTATACATACTCAGAAGAACTGAATTTGGAAACAGGTGTTCATACAACAACTTGTACATACATGCAAACGATCACAGCAGCTCTATTCAGGATAGCCAGAAGGTGGAAACACCCAAATGTCCATCAACTGATGAATGGATAAACAAAATGTGGCATATGCAAGCGGTGGGATATTCCTCACCCATCAAAAGGAATGAGGTTCTCATACACTCTACAACATGGATGAATCTTGAAAACATTATGCTAGGTGAGAGAAACCAGCCACAAAGGGCATCATATTGTATAATTCCACTTACATAAAATGGCTGGAATAGACAAATCCACAGAGACAAATAAATAAATAAATAAATGACAGTGGGGGTTGCCAGGGGCTGGGCGGGAGACAATGCAGGTTTCCCTTTGAGGTGGAGGGAAAAGTTCTGGAACTAAATAGTGGTGATAGTTGCACAACACTGTGAATGCATTTAATACCAAGGAGTTGTCCTTAAAATGATAGGTTTTATGGGTACTTCACCACAATCTTTTTTAAAACGTCTATTTACTTAGCGTTTCTGGGGTTCCCGGAGGTGTTCGCGCGGAGGGCGGGCGGGGCGTCGGGGCTGCCAGGACGGGCCGCGCGCCTGGCTGCTGGCGGAGGGCGGGCGGCGGGATGCGGCCGGGGCGCGGCGCCCCCAGACGTCCCCGGGCCGGGAGAGCGGCGGGAGGCGCAGAGGCGGGCGGGCGCCATTTGCAGCCCCGGGCGCAGCGGCGGCGGCGGCGGCGCGCCGGTTCCGAGGGGCTAGGGACGGTCACAGAGGCGGTGCGGGCGGCTGGCGGCGCGGGCCCCGGCCTCGGGGCGGCGGCCCGCGGGGAGAGGCGGGCAGCGCCGGGGCGCACCGGCTCGGGACCCGGAGGCCGCCCTTCTCCGCGGCCGCCCGGCCGCCCCTCCTGTGCGCCCGGGAGGGGCTGCGAGACAATGGCCGCGCCGTCGCCGCCCGCGCCCGCGCCCGCCGCGCCTCCCGGCCCCGGCCCAACCGCGGCGCGGGGAAAGGTGGGAAGGCGCGCGGAGCCTCCTGGCGGCGGCGCGGGGACGGTGCCCGGCGTGTGTGGAGCCGTCGGGCGCCGCGGACTCCAAGAGGGTCGGCGGCCGGCCGGGCTCCGGCTGCGCGGCGAGTGACGGGGTCCCAGCTAAGGTGGAGATTGTCCCTCTGTTTGCTTTTGTGTGTCCAGTCTTGCCTGCATCCAGGCTATGCATTTCTGGCAGGACCATCACAGAAGTGATGCTGCGTCCTTCTCAGCGCGTCGTATCAAGTGGCACTCAATTTCAGCTTCGTCAATTTGTCTCATTACTGATGCTGTTCACTTGGATGCTTGATTAAGATGATGTCCCACATGCTTCCCCACTGTACAGTGACACTTTTCCCTTTTGAAATTATGAAGTGTTATATACAGAGGTATTTGAAACTGTAGCAATCACCCATTTTTCATCAAACCTTTTAATATTCATTTATTTTTTTATACCACATGGACTCGCGGGTTCCTGTTTTAGCCATTGGGCTAGAATCTGTTGCTGTCATTTATTTTAATGCTTCAGTTGTTTCAGATTTGACCAGTGGAAGCCCATTCAGCCAGCTTCTGTGTCTACTTGACATGTCCCAGCTTCTGTGTCTACTTGACATGTCTACTTGAACGCTTCCTTTCTCCCACAAGATGTTCCAGGCTCGCCTTGTGTTTTATCCTTGCCCCAGTCCTGGAATCAGATACTTCTC
Source organism: Leopardus geoffroyi (assembly GCF_018350155.1). Classification (NCBI taxonomy): domain Eukaryota; kingdom Metazoa; phylum Chordata; class Mammalia; order Carnivora; family Felidae; genus Leopardus; species Leopardus geoffroyi. The sequence goes on from NC_059328.1 coordinate 24,606,828, forward strand.
CAAGTAGCTTTGGTTCTTTTAGTGGAGAGCTCTTACTTAGAAATGGATATCATCATGTTGGGTATGCTCATTGCTTTTGAAATGTTGCTGCTTTCATGACCTCTCAGTGGACATTTACATAGAGAGTGTGATAGCTAGATTGACACCTTGGTGTAGATACACAGATACCGATTGATATATACATAAGTAATTCTAGGTCCAGTCCAATACCACAGGATTCATTCTACAGGTATACCACAGAGATATTGCAGGTTCATTTCTAGACCACTGCAATAAAGTATCACAATAAATCAAGTTAAATGATTTTTTTTTTTTTTTTTTTGGTTTCCCAGTGCATATAAAAATTATGTCTGGGGCGCCTGAGTGGCTCAGTTGGTTGAGCATCCAACTTCGGCTCAGGTCATGATCTCATGGTTCATGGGTTCGAGCCCCGCATTGGGTTCTGTGCTGACAGCTCTGAGCCTGGAGCCTGTTTTCAGTTTCTGTGTCTCCCTCTTTCTCTGCCCCTTCCCCGCTCATGCTCTGTCTCTCTGTCTCCAAAATAAATAAACATTAAAAAACTTAAAAAAAAATTATGTCTATACTATGCTGTAGTCTACTAAGTGTGCAATAGCATTAAGTCTGAAAAGTGTACAATACTTTATTGCTAAGAAATGCTAACCATCATCTCTTTCAGCAGGTCTAATCACTGATCACAGATCACCATAACAAATATAATAATAATGAAAGTTTGAAATATTGCAAGAATTACCAAAATGTGACACAGGGCACAAAGTAAGCAAATGCTGTTGGAAATATGGCGGGATAGACTTGCTCAAAGCAGGGTTGCTACAAACCTTCAATTTGTAACAAATGCTATACCTGGAAAGTGCAACAAAGCGAAATGCAATAAATCAAGGTGTGCCTGTAATTTTCTCCTTCTTCATTATTTCTGGTACTACCACATTTATTCTTTCAAAAATTGTTATTTTCATTATTAAAGTAAAATATTCCCTTCAATAAAATTTGAAAGTACCGAAAAATAAAGAGAGGAAAATCAACCATAATTTGGCATAAAAATACAACCATGTTTTGTAGATTTACTCTCAGTCTTTTCTTTATGTGTCAGTCCCCTTTTTTGAGTTATGGAAATCATACTATAAATACAATTTTGCATCCTGTTTTTCACTCAATTTTGTATGGGTAGGCAAGTCAGTCCACAGGCCAAACCTGGTCCACTGTTTGTTTTTGTCTACAAGCTAAACTTGGTTTTTACATTTTATTTATTTATTTATTTATTTATTTATTTATTTATTTATAATATATTTTTTAAGTAAACTCTATCCCCAAGGTGGGGCTTGAACTCACAACTCTGAGATCAAGAGATCATATGCTCTACTGACTGAGCCAGCCAGGCACCCCTAAAACTGGTTTTTATTATGTATTTATTTTAATTTAAAAAAATTTTTATTTATTTTTGACAGAGAGACAGAGTGCAAGCAGGGGAGGGGCAGAGAGAGAGGGAGACGGAGTCTGAAGCAGGCTTCAGGCTCTGCAATGTCAGCACAGAGCTCGACACAGACCTCAAACTCAACAAACTGTGAGATCATAACCTGAGCCGAAGCGGGATGCTCAACCTAATGAGCCACCCAGGCATCCCTAAAATTGGTTTTTAAATTAATAATGTTTATTTATTTTTGAGAGAGAGACAGAGACAGAGACAGAGCATGAGCGGGGAAGGGGCAGAGAGAGAGGGAGACACAGAATCAGAAGCAGGCTCCAGGCTCTGAGCTGTCAGCACAGAGTCTGACACGGGGCGCGAACTCACAAACTACAAGATCATGACCTGAGCTGAAGTTGGATCCCCAACCCACTGAACCCCCCAGGCGTCCTGGTATGAAATTCAAATTTAAGTGTCCATAAATTAAGTTTCATTGGAACACAGTCATGCATATTCATTTATATATTGCCTATAGCTACTTTTTGCTGCAACAGCATAGTTAAATAGTTGTAAAAGAGACTGTATTGCCCACCCAAGCATAAAATATTATTTGGTCCTTTCCAGAAAAAGTTTGCCAACCCCTGAAATATTGCATCTTAGTCACATTATTAAATTGGCTGCTAACTCTGTGCTTTGAAATGTTATGGGAGTGACAATACTTAGCATATTTTAGGTGCTTAATAAAGGAATTTCCTCTAAAGAATCCAGGAAGGGAAGGGAATAGGAGGAAGAAGAGGAAGAGGAAGAGGGACGGTTTTTAGACGTGTCTGTTTTCAGGTATCTGCAGAATTTATAATTCCAACCAGTGGAAAAGGTGTCTTCTCACTAGTCATTTAAAAGAAAGATGTCTTTCATGGCTAAGATAATACCTTTGTAAATGCCCTTTTAAAAACTTATTGAGGGCCAAAATAATCTTGTTGCTACCAAATTAGTAATATATATAATTTTAGCCAGCTTTTCCCCTTAGCTTTGCAGAAACTTTGGTGAATTTTTAAAATGGCTCCATAACAAATGTGGAAAGATCCTAGGGAGCTGAAAAGACCTCTCCTACCATTGTCCTCCACACCCTGCCAACCCCCAGCCATGGGGTCTGAGCAGGGATAAATGCTGAGAAACCGCCTATGTAGATCTCTTTGACCAAAAAACAGCCACGAGTTTGTTGTTTTTATTATTTATGTCTGTAGTTTTTGAAAGTGGCAAGGAATTATTTTAATCCTTCTCCCACCAAGAGATGGGTCTTTGGACTCTGTCCTTGAATCCGGGTGGGTTTGTGACTGCTACACCCTATAGGGTATGGCAAGAGTGACGCGTGATTTCTGAGGCTAGGAGAGGCCACGCGCCTTCCACTTAGCGGTCTAGGAACGCTGATTCCTGAGACATGCCTTCTGGGTTTGCTCCCCCGTGGAACCCAGCCACCATGCAGTGAGAAGCCCGGCCACATGGAGAGGCTGTGTTCAGGTGCTCTGCAATGACAGTTCCAGTTGAGCATAGCCTTCAGCCTTTCCAGCCCAGGCTCCGCCAAGTGAATGAGGAAGCCACTTTAGAAGGATACCTGCAGCCCCACCCCTTCTAGCTCCCAGCCGAAGCTCAGGATAGGGTGGAGCGCAGAAGAGCAGCCCCTACTGTGCTCTTTCAGAATTCCTGATGCGCAGAATCAGTCAGCATGATAAAGTGATCGTTTTATACCACTACATTTGAGATGGGTGTTGTGCAGCAGTGGTAACTGGAACACTACCTTCTCAGTAAAGGCCCTTACATATGATCGTTGAGTCCATGTAAATAACAAAAGCCACGGAGAGCAGAGGGGTAATTAAGGGTAAAGGTAGTTAGTATAACTGAATATTAATGGGGCACCTGGGTGGCTCAGTTGGTTGAGCGTCCAACTTCGGTTCAGGCCATGATCTCACAGTCCGTGAGTTCAAGCCCTGCATCGGGCTCTGTGCTGACAGCTTGGAGCCTGCAGCCTGCTTCAGATTCTGTGTCTCACGCTCTCTCTGCCCCTCCCCCACTCATGCTCTGTCTCAAAAATAAATATAAAAAAACCATTAAAAAAATAAATTTAGGGGCGCCTGGGTAGCTCGGTCGGTTAAGCGTCTGACTTCAGCTCGGGTCATGATCTCACGGCTGGTGACTTGAGATTCTCTCTCTCTCTCTCCCTCTCTCTGCCCCTCCCCTGCCTGCTCTCACACATGCTCACTATCTCAAAATAAGTAAATTTTAAAAAATAAGGGGTAACTTCTTTATCATCAGTTTTATAGAATTCACAAGGGCTGTTTCAAATATGGACCATTAATAAAATCCAAGTACACGACACTAAGTCATAAACTCATATTGTCTACGTGTGTAGTTTGATTCAGAGACAGAGCTTATAAAATCCAGAGGAACAAGTGATTAGCACATTCTTTTGACCCTCTGAGCAATCATATCAACCAGGCTTTCAGCAAGGCTTGTCAGCATCCAATTAATTAACAAATACGTATTCCAGAGGCACCTGGGTGGCTCAGTTGGTTAAGCGTCGGACTTTGGCTCGGGTCATGATCTCACATTTGGTGGGTTCAAACCCCACGTCAGGCTTTGTGCTGACAGCTCAAAGCCTGGAGCCTACTTCAGATTCTGTGTCTCCCTCTCTCTCTGACCCTCCTCCCTGCCATCTTAAAAATAAACATTAAAAAAATTTTTTTTAAATAAAAAATGTGTATTCTGGTGAATAACTGGATCACGGGAATTCTGTGATGTTGATTGCAGGTAGTCCCTTGCATGATTTAAAACACACAAAAAAGAAGGTGGCAACACCTATAACATCTCAACATGGAGGTGGCGCTACAGACTGGAGGCAGGGCTAGAGCTGTCTTGGAAACTCATCAGAAAAAAACAATTCGATTTTTTAAGATGAGCAAAAGATGTGAACTTCACCTAAAAAGACACATGGATGGCAAATAAGCACAGGAAAAGACGCTCAACAGTATTAGTCATTAGGGAAATGCAAATTAAAACCACAATACAAAGTAAAACCATACCACACACTTATTAGAAAGGCTAAAATCAAAGCCAAAAACCCAAACCCAAACAAAACCTGGTAAAACCATGCACTGGCAAGGACACAGAGCGCTGGAACTCTCATATGTTGCTGGTGGGAATGCAACATGGTACAGCTACTCTGGGAAACAGTTTGGCAGTATTTTGTAATGCAGAAAGGACACCTAGCATATGACCCAGAAATCCTCCCACGTATTTACCCCGAGTAAATACTCCTAAGTATTTACCCAAGAAAAATAAGCACTTAACATTTAAACAAAAATCCATATGTGAATGTTTAGAGCAGGTTTTTGCATAAATACCCCAAACTGGAAACAATCCCAATGTTCTTTGTCTTATGGATAGATAAATGGGTGGTATATTCATACAATGGAATACTGCTCAGCAGTAAAAAAGGAAGCGCATCCATGCAACAACATGGATGAATCTCAAATTATGTTGAGATTCATTATGTTGAGAGAAACCAGACTCAAACAGTTACCACCCAACGGTTTTATGGCAAATTTAATGCTATATTCATATTTTCACACACACACACACAGACTACATAGTATAGGATTCCATTTGTGTGCCATTCTGGAAAAAAACAAAGCTAGAGAGATGGAAAACAGATCAGTGGTTGCCAGGGGGCAGGGGCAGGGAAGGAGGAAGGTTAACTACTAAGGTTCAGCGTAAGGGAGTTTTCTTGGGGATGTGTGAGAATTGTTCTGTATCTTGATTGTGGTGCTAGTTCCATGACTCTACACCTTTGTCAAAACTCATGGAATGGGGGGCGCCTGGGTGGCTCAGTCAGTTAAGCGGCCGACTTCGGCTCAGGTCATGATCTCGCAGTCCGTGAGCTCGAGCCCCGCGTCGGGCTCTGTACTGACAGCTCGGAGCCTGGAGTCTGCTTCAGATTCTGTGTCTCCCTCTCTCTGACCCTCCCTTGTTCATGCTCTGCCTCTCTCTGTCTCAAAAATAAAATAAACGTCAAGAAAAAAATAAAAAAAAAACTCATGGAACAGTACACCAGAAAGAGTGAATTTTATTCTATGTTAATTAAAAAATAAAAATTTTAAATTTCTAGCAGACTAATTTAAAAATGATTAGATATTATCAATATTAAAATTAATATTATTAGTTTACCATTTTATTTAACTCAATGGGCTAAAAATATAATCTCAATATGTAATCAATATAAGAAATTCTTAATAAGATATTTTACATTTTTTGTACTAAGGCTCAGGGATTTGGTATGTGTTGCACATACAAGCCACGTTAGTTTGGACCAGCCACATTTCAAGCGCTCAGCAGCCACATGTGGCTTGAGACCACCATAATCAGACAGCACGGGTCTAGATCATGATCTTTTTTTTTTTTTTATAAAGACTTTATTTTTAAGTAATCTCTGCACCCAACATGGGGCTCGAACTCACAACGCCAAGGTCAAGAGTCGCATGCTCCACTGACTGAGCCAACCAGGTACCCCTACAGCATGATCTGAAAAAAAAAAAAGTAAGGGTAGTGTTTCCACCCTCAAGCAGCTATCATCAAATAAATAGAATATTTCCACCAAGTAGCATACGCTGCTTAAAATGGTCAGACTTTTAAAAAATCTTAAAACAATCATAGTGAAAAGGTAAACATAAAGTTATAAATATTAACTCAAGGGAGTCATAGTCTTGCTGATGCAGCCAAACTGGCATCATCTTCAAAGTGACCTTGCCCTCTCACTTGCATCTTCTGGAATACTCCCTGAAAATGCCATTCCCTTTCATGTTGTATTTGCTTACGTTTTCTTCTGCTCGCTTATCTCTTCCTCACTCCACACACCCATATATACACTTCTCCACCCTGGTGAAGACTTACTTCTCCTTCACAGCCCAGTCCCAGTGGACTGTCTGTCCCCCAAATCCCTGCTCCATGAGGGCAGGAACCATGCCTTATTTTCCTGCATGGTGGGCCCTCAACGCTCTTCTTTCTTCCAATGTTTACTGAGTCCCTCTCCGTGCTGGAGATACTGGGTGAAAGACATACAGCCCTGCCCCCAAGTATCTTGCGGTCTGGTGGGAAGGACAGACAAATTAAAAAAGGATTCGACTATAGTTTGCTAAGTGCCAAAGCACGGTGCTGTGGGGAAGCCAGCCTTTCCTGCACAACCTCTGAGGCAGTCAGTCTCTCTCCTTTTTCCTTTAAGAGGTCACTGTGGAAGTCAGCACAGGGTGGGCCTTGCCATGAGTCCCCATGCCTACTCAGCCTCAACCAGCTGAGTCTTATGGCGGGGAGGGGGGGCACTTCAGTGGAGATCACTGGGAGAGCGACCACGGAAGTGAGATTGCTTTGTCTCTATGCTAATATTAAAATGTGGGTACATTCCCACCAGACTCATTCCCTGGTGAAAACTCACCAGCAGCCACCTCCCTTGGAAACCCCTGCCTGTACCACTTTAAAGAAACAATTGTCCCACAGTGGAATCCAGGGGGCCTTGTCCTTGGGTGAGCAACCTCATCTACCAATCCTCTGAGGGCTGAGCCACCCGTCCAACAATGTACACAGAAGCCAGCTGTCTTGAGCCCCCAGTGGGGAAGGGCAATAAGAGGAGAATGTAAGGCTAATTGCACATACTCTATTTCTCACTTCTAAGGAAGAAAGGACATTTCCGCAGGAGGGAGGAGGTGGTGTTGGTGACAGTGCCAGTGGTTGGCAAGGGTGCTGATTCCATCCCTCTCTACCAGTCACAGAATGATTTGTGTTTGAACACCTCCTGTTTTCAAGTGCAGATAAATTTGCAGAAATTTAAAAGTCATTCTTTTTTTTAAAATTTATTTATTTTGAGAGAGAGTGCGCGTGCATGAGCAGGTGAGGGGCACGAGAGAGAGAGGGAGAGAGAGAATCCCAAGCAGGCTCTGCATTGTCAACACACAGCCAGACATGGCGCTCGAACTCACAAACCATGAGATCATGACCTGAGGCAAAATCAAGAGTCAGACACATAACGGACCGAGCCATCCAGGCACCTCTAAAAATCATTCTTAAATCACTGTGAAGTGTTAGAGTGAAATAGTGAGACTGACACCCTGAGTTAGGGAAGGAGCTTCAATGATGATTAGGAGGAAGGAAAGAAAATTAAGGGTGGGTGGGCTTGGAGGAGGCAGGAGAATGGGAGGACTTTATTAAAAACGCAACCTTTGTCTACTTCGTGAGTTTTATTGAATCTTTGCGGCAGCAAATCGATTTTAGCTTATTTTTATTTTTACCTATTTGTTTAAGTAGGCTTTACGCCCAGCACAGAGCCCAATACAGGGCTTGAACTCATGATCCTAAGATCATGACCTGAGCTTGAGACTGAGAGTGAATGCCCAACTGAATGAGCCACCCAGGTGCCCCAATTGTAACTTATTTTTAAACATTGTACTGTTGACTGGTTGATAGGTGACAAACACCTGCTCCCCAGAAAAAAAAAAAAAAATGAGTTTCTCCTCCTCTGAATTCTCACAGGCTTTCAGTCAACAATACTTGTTCAATGCCTGCTATTTGCCAGATCTGGTGCTAGGTTCTAGAGCTTTTGAATGTTTTGCACTTAGCATATTTCATCTTATATTATGGATGAATAAAAGTTCATGAATTTAAAAAATACTCCACATGTAGTGCTAGCTTTTCTTTTGCTGAATGGTGAGCTGTCTCATCAGGGAATGAGATTCATTTGAGAAAAAGAGCTCACTGAAAATATTCCAGTCATCTCTGTAGCACTAAGTATCTAGCTTAGTGCCTGGTACATAGGCGGTGCTTACTCAATGTTTGTTGAATGACTACAAGGCCTCCCAAGTTCACCACCATGGAGCTGAGAAAGGTGATGTCAGACAGGGAGAGATGTGCTACAGAGGTCCCCCTTCATGAAAGAACTGGCTGACAGCCTCTGATTGTTAGTGCCTTCAACTGCTTCAGCTTTCCAGAAGCCTGGCCAAAACACGGGCCACTGGGCAATGCCCTCCACTGGGCAATGACCGCTCTGGAGGTTCCCAATGCTTCTGCTTCCTTTCCTTCCCAGGCGTTACTCCCCACCAATTCTTTCATGTTCCCAATTTTGTCTCAGCATCTGCTTCCTAGAAAACCCAACCCATAAGGGACTTTAGTCCTAAGCCCATTCACTGTAGACTGGTAGGAAAACACACAATTCTGGCAATAAACCAAAGACGATTGATGCAAAGAAGTAATGACAATAGTAAACATTTTCTTGGTGCTTTTGTACAAGGTTACTTTGCTGAAATTATAATTTTTTAAAAATGTTTATTTATTTATGTATTGAGAGAGAGAGCGAGAGAATCCATGCTCCCAGCGTGGAGCCAGATACGGGGCTCAATCTCACAGACCGTGAGATCATGATGCTTAACCAAGGCACCGCTGAGCCAACCAGGCACCGCTGAAATTATACATTTTAATTTCAGTGTAACAACGAGTGCCAAAATGGGCAGAGAAAGAAATGTACCTTATTAAGCCTTAATAAAAAGGTTATTCCATTTAAAATTAATGCTGTAGGGAGCCTGGGTGGCTCAGTTGGTTAAGCATCTGACTTCAGCTCAGATTATGATCTCACAGTTCATGAATTCAAGCCCCGCTTTGGGTGAGCTCAAGCCTTGCTTTGGGTGAGCACGAGCCCTGCTTCAGATAAAACAAAAAAACAAAAACAAAAACATAAACAAAAACATGAGCCCCACTTCCGGTGAGCTCCACTTCTCTCTCTCTGTCTCCATCTCCCTCTGTCTCTCTCTCTGGCCCTCTTAGGATTCTCTCTTTCTCCCTTTTTGTCCCTCATGGGATTCTTTCTCTTTCCCTCTCTCTCTCTGCCCCTCGATCACTTGCACCCTCTCTCTCTCTCTCAAAAAAAAAATCAAATAAAATTAACGCTGTAAAGTATAATACAAAGCTACAGTCATTAAAAGCAGTATGGTATTAGCACATCAGTGGATAATAGATGAACGGAACAGAATACCATAACCAGAAAAAGACTCTTGACTGTATGTAAGTTTAATGTATGATAAAAGTGTTTTTTTTTTTTTAACCCAGAAGGTAAAGATGATTTATTATATAAACATCATTGGGACAACTGGATAACTTATTGGGAAAAAATTAGACCCTACACATTAAAATAAAATGTAGATGAATTAGAATTCCAAACATAATGAGATAGTTATGAAAGTATTAAAGGAAAATAAAGGATGATATTTTATAATCTTGATGTGAGGAAGTCTTTTCTAAGGAAGAGCATAAAACCCAGAGACCATAAAAGAAAAGGATGGATAGGTTTCACCATATCAAATTAAATCTTTTGTAGAGTGAAAGATATTATAAACAAAGTTAAAAGATAAGAATGGATGGAGTCACATATTTGGCAAAGAAAAGAGAAAAGATGAATATCAAAAACACATAAAGAACTCCTTAAAAGAAGCCCAAATATCTCAATAAAAAATAAAAGGCTGTGGGGGAACTTATAGAAGAAGAAATAAATAAAACACCCAATGGCATATGCAAAGATGTTCAGCCTCACTGGTAAACAGGGATACAAATCAAAACCATAGATGGTTATTATTTTTCTAACCAACCAGATTGGCCACAATTAAAATGATTCATAATATCCAGTTCTGATGAAGTTGCAGGAAAATGAGCACCCTCATGCACTATTTATGAGAGTGCAAACTGGTAATTTTTTGGAGGGCAATTTGTCACTATGTGAGCAATTTAAATATGCACACCCTTTGACCTAGCACCTCTTATTCTAGGAAATCTCTTTTAGAGGAATGTGGGAAAGCCATGGGGAAGGGAGATGGATGTAAACGGGGAGATCAGAAGCAGGCTGAACCGCAAGGAAGAGCTAGCACCCCATGGAGATGGGCTGGAACCCACACCAGCTTTTCACTGCTTCCAGTCTTGCTGATGTAGGTGTCCTGCAGAAGCTAGGGCCCTTTGTCACAGAGCAAAAAACAAGCGCTTGGCTCAGGGGTTGCAGAAGCTGATGGAGGACCCAGGGGAAGGTTGAGAAGTTCAAGTCCAGCTGCTGCTTCACCTCCAAGGAGGTAAGTCAGCAGATCAGCAACTATGTATATGAACTAGAAAATGGCAGCTGCTTTCCTTCCGCCCTCCAAATATCCCCCCAAATCTCCCCTATGGCCCGCTCTAAAGGAAACAGAAGAAAGCACATTCTGGGAAGTATAATTCAGCCCAGCCAAGTGGACACATTACAAATTGGACATACGAGTGGATACCTGTCGGTGCATCATCATTGTTTGTATCAGGAAAAATTGGAAACAACTTTAATGACCTTTGTTAGGGGAATGGGCAATAAAGTTATGGTGTACATATACCATGAAATACTATGCAGCACTTAAAAACAATGAGACCAAAAAAAGGCGGGGAGGGGAATGTCTGCGTGGCTCAGTTGGTTAAGCCTCTGGCTTCCATTCAGGTCCTGATTTCACAGCTCATGAGTTCGGGCCCGCATCGGGCTCTGTGCTGACAGCTCCGAGCCTGGAGCCTGTTTCGGATTCTGTGTCTCCCTCTCTCTCTGCCCCTCCCCTGCTCACTCTCTGTTTCTCTCAAAAATAAACACTAAAAAAGTAAAAAACAATGGGATCACCACAATGACATGCCACTACACACCCACCACAATGCCTAACAGGAATAAAACTGACAATACTAAGGGTTGACAAGAATGGGTAGTAATGGGCACTCTGTACGTTGTTTGTGGAAGTGTAAAATGGTACAGCCACTTTGGAAAATAGTGTGATATTTGCTTATGAAACTAAATATACACCTACCCCATGAACCAGCAATTCTGTTCTTAGGTATCTACTCAAAGAGAAATAGGAATTTATGTGTAGTGATCTTGCTGGGTCTCAGGCTTTCGTTCCTGTGTCTGCCAGCTCGCTCCTATCCCGTGACGACAAAGCCTGCTATGACTTCCTCCCTTACCTCCGCCTGTAGCTGTGTCCTTGAGACTCTGCCACCACATTCCAGGAGCACCTGGTTCAGGGCTCCATCCTGCAGAAGGTGCTGGGGGTGCTTAAGGATCTCATCAAGGAGGCCCCCTGGGATAGAAGCAGGAGCGGCGTAAACCTGCCAAGCACAGATTCCTCCCACGTCTCCCTGGTGCAGCTCACCCTGCCTGTGGGCTTCCACATGTGTCGCTGCCACCGCAACTTGACCATGGACATGAACCTCACCAGCATGTCCAAGATACTAAAATGTGCCGGCAACGAAGACATCATTTCACTAAGAGCTGAAGATGATGCGGACACCCTGGCACTAGTATTTGAAACTCCAAATCAAGAAAAGGTTTCAGGGGTGCCTGGGTGGTTCAGTTGGTTGGGCGTCTGACTTCGGCTCAGGTCGTGATCTCATGGTTGGTGAGTTCCAGCCCCGCGTCAGGCTCTGTGCTGACACTCAAGAGCCTGGAGCCTGCTTCGGATTCTGTGTCTCCCTCTCTCTCTGCCCCTCCCTGGCTCACACTCTGTCTCTCTCTTTCTCTCTCAAAAATAAACAGACATTAAAAAAATTAAAAAAGAAAAGAAAAGGTTTCAGATTCTGAAATGAAGGTAATGGCTTTAGGTGTTGAACAACTTGGAATTCTAGAACAGGAGTATAGCTGTGTAGTAAATATGCCTTCTGGTGAATGTGCACGTATATAGGGAGATCTCAGTCATATTGGAGATGCTGTCGTAATTTCCTGTGCAAAAGATGGAGTACTAGGAGGTAGAAATACTAAGTTTTCACACACAAGTAATGTCGATAAAGAGGAGGAAGCGGTTACCATAGAGACGAATGAGCTAGTTTGGCTAACTTCTTTTTGCACTGGTACCTGAACTTCTTTACAAAGCCATTCCACTCTCTCCTACAGTGACACCCAGTATGTCTGCAGATGTATCCCTTGGTGTAGAATGTAAAATTGCTGATATGGGACATTTAAAGTACTATTTGGCTCCCAAGATCAAGGATGGAGAAGGATCTTAGGCATTCTTAAAATCTAAGAAAATGAAATTAAGCACTTTGCAAATTACTTCTTAGACGCCAACATGTACTTAAGTCTCTTCTGTCACCAAATTTGTACTGCTGAGTGCATACGTAGATATTTTCTGTAAATACCCTATTTTTCCTCCATTCCTTATAATCTGTTTAAAGAACAGTCCAAAGTCCAAAGTCAAATCTGATCTCGTTAACCTAGAGATATTTCTGTCTTACCTAGAAATACTCATAATTTTCATAGCAAAAGGGTTTTGACTCTAAATGCAGTTTTAAGAATTTTTTTTTCCAATTTAGGGTCACCTGGGTGGCTCAGTCGGTTAAGTATCCAACTCTTGATTTCAGCTCAGGTCATGATCTCAGGGTTCGTGAGATCCAGCCCTGTGTGGGGCTCTGTGCAGACAGCACAGAGCCTACTTAGGATTCTCTCTATCTGCCTCTCCCCCACTCGCATGTGTGTCTGCTCTCCCTCTCCTCTCTCTCAGAATAAATATTTGTAAAAAAATTTTTTTAACGTTTATTTATTATTGAGAGACAGAGAGACACAGAGCATGAGCAGGGGAGGGGTAGAGAGAGGGGGAAACACAGAATCTGAAGTAGGCTCCAGGCTCTGAGCTGTCCGCACAGAGCCTGATGCGGGGCTCAAACTCACAAACTGCGAGATCATGACCTGAGCCGAAGTTGGTCGCTTAACCAACTGAGCCACCCAGGGGCCCCTCTCAGAATAAATATTTTTTAAAAAGAATTGTTTTCAATTTAAATAAAAGTTATTTGAATTTCAAACATCAAAAAAGTTATGTGCAGGGGCACCTGGGTGGCTCCGTCAGTTAGGCATCCGACTTCGGCTCAGGTCAGGATCTCACGGGTCGTGGGTTCAAGCCCTGTGTCGGGCTCTGGGCTGACAGCTCAGAGCCTGGAGCCTGCTTTGGATTCTGTGTCTCCCTCTCTCTCTGCTCCTCCCCTGCTCATTCTCTTTGTCTCAAGAATAAACATAAAAAAAAAAAAAAAACACTGAGATAAAAAAAAAGTTATGTACATAAAAAGATATACAAAAATGTGCATATTCATAATAGCCACAACCTGGAGACAGATCAAGGGCCCATCAATAGGAGAACAAATATATAAACTCTTCTATATTCATGCAGTGGAATACCATTCAATGATACAAAGGAATCACTACTACATGTAACAATATGGGTGAATCTCAAAAACATTATGCCAAATGAAACAACCCTTACACAAAAGAACACATGTTTTATAATTCCACTTACATGAAATTTTACAACAGGTAAAACTAAACTTTTATGGAATAAAATTGGAAGAAATTTTATTTCTTCTTATCTGCCTATAGAAGATTAGGGTCAGGAATTGACCTGGAAGGGAGCAAGAGGGAACTTGCTGGGGTGGTGATAATGTTCTATGTCTTCACAGAGGGTTTGATTACACAAATGTATGAAATCTTAAAATCTCAGCAAAAGTAGACTTTAAGATTTGTACATCTCATTGTACTTATATTTTGCCTTGAATGAAAATGTGTATGCAAACTTTAAATGCTAATTAATTATATGTATGATGCTTTTTTGGGGGAAAGTGTACTGATGTCTGCAATTTACTTTGGATCCATCAAAAAGGAAAATGAATGGGTGAAGGAAGTGAGGGATGGACAGATATGAAATAAAGCAAGTCTAAGAAAATGTCAATGGTAGGGTCTAGGTCATGAGTACACAGGCATTCACTGTAAAGTTCTTCCAACTTTGTTGTATGATTGAAAATGTTTATAACATTTGGAAAAAATGAGATTGAATACGTGTATACTAATATTAGAGATATCCAAAACATATTGTTAAAAAACAAGCCTCAGAGGAAATGTATAGTATGATATGCACGTAAAGCAACTAAGCAAAACAAAAACTTCACTTCTGTGAGTAAATTAATAGAGGATACATATTAAACTATTAACAATGGTGACCTTTGGGGAAGAAAGTAGAATGAGAGGGTTGGAATCTTAACTTGGTTCCCTAGAAAGCAAAGCCTAGGGCAAAAGCTTATGTGCCAACACTTTCGGGGATAGTGCAGTTCTAGGGAAGCAGGAGTGAGGGGCAAAAGAGAGTAAGGCAGGGAAGGGAGACAATAAAGATGTAGATGTATCACTGAGCTGGCCCAGCTTTATAGCAAGCACCAGTGATTATTTGGTCTCAAGAGAGGTCGTCAGAGATGCTGTATAAACCTACTGTATCTTTCAACTGTCCATGGTGGGGAGGAAGGGAGAATTTACCTGCTCATTGCTGTATTTCACTAGACAAAGCATTCACCCCCAAAGGCATCAACTCTCCCCACATTTTTGGAACCAGCCTGGCCAGCCAGTCTGCAAGCATGGGTGTCGAGTAGGTTGTATGGAATATTGTGTCTTAGCAGCAACAGATAAGCCCCAAAGGTGATTCTGAGGCCCAAGGCAAGAATGGGTCATGCCTGTGAGCAACATGGGGGGCCAGGAGTAGTCCCCATGGTAAGCCCTCCAGGATAAACCAGTAGAGCACCAAGGCAATTTCTCCTCTGCCTTAGGAGCGTGACAGGCCTCCTCCCTGCAGACTAGAGGAATGTACTTACTACCAGGCAATCGTTTCAGGGGCCTTCAATAACGGTGAGAGAAAAGACCACTGAGCACATCTGGGGAAATGCATAATTGGGATCCAGCACAACCGATCTTGGTAAGCGAAGACTTTCACTTTTAGCCATGTATACTTCTGCATTGCTTAAATCTTTTACAAGACTGCATTCACAAATTGCTTGTGTAATAAAAAAACAACAACAAAATCAAAATGTGATAGTCTTTGTGTAATATTTTGTAGCCAAATATAGTAGGGAGATAAACAGAATGAATTATGGAAATGTTAGCCTAGGGACGTCTGGGTGGCTCAGCCAATTAAGCCACCGACTCTTGATTTCGGCTCAGGTCATGATCTCACGGTTCCTGAGATCGAGCCCCTCCCCCCCCATCTCAGTCTCTCTCTGCCCCTCCCCGCTCACTCACTCATGCTCCCTCTCTCAAAATAAATAAATAAACATAAAAAAGGGAAATGCTAGCTTAATATTACCTGAACCAATAAGTTTAAATAAGATATTATTTTAGGTGGAGTAATACATTAAATGAAACAAAGTGAGATTTAATTTTTATTTCCTTTGTAAATAGTCTTAGGGAAATAAATTCAAAACTGGGAAAATAGTTCATTGTGATGATGTGTTCTGAATTGTGGCATGGGTATGGATTTATGGTCACTGGAATAATAAGCATACGAAGTACAGGTTTCTACTTCTGGGATAAGGGTAACATAATCACATTTGTTAAAGAGTTAGTAAAACATCACAGGAATCGGCCCATCTTGTCCTCTTAGCTCTCTGTTAGTCTCTGATCTCCCTGGTCACCAGGAGTCTTACAGCCTATTTCCCCTTTTTCTTCCAGTAACAAGCCCCACACCCCTCCTTATTAAATTTTGATACGTTTTTCTCATTTGATTATCTCAGATAACACATGATCCTCCTACTTAGTTACAGTTCTTGGTGATGAAAACATTCATTTGGGGGCTCCTGGGTGACTCAGTCAGTTAAGCATCTGACTTCAGCTCAGGTCATGATTTCCTGGTTGTGGGTTCAAGCCTCATGTGGGGCTCTGTGCCGTCAGCTCAGAGCCTGGAGCCTGCTTCGAATTCTGTTGTCTTCCTCTCTCTCGGCCCCTCCCCCGCTCATGCTCTGTCTCTCTCTCTCTCAAAAATGAATAAACGTTAAAAAAATTAAAAAGGAAAACACGCATTTGTTCCTTAAATGTAGCGATTTATCACATTATTGTCTAAATCTACCCTTCTTTGCCCTTTTTTGGTGAAAAGAGAAGGACCCTGTAAGCATGTCTTCTTTGTCAGCTGGAACAATGTTAGTCCTTGTTAATAGAGGGCACTGGAGAGACACTGCAATAGCAGAGGCAGGGGTTCTGGCTCTGGTTTATCTTTGTTCTTGATCCTAAACCAGGGGAGTGTTGCTCACATTACAGCAAGTTATACTGGCCTGTAGGTGGGTGGTCTCTGACCCTCCAGTTCAGGCCTGTGGCACCTCAGTGAACTTTATCATCCAGTGAGCTGCAGAGAAATCATCAGTCATCTAAATCTCCTTGGCAGGAGAGATGGGAGGGTCTTGTAATTTTGTTCCTTGCTAGCCGCTCTTGTTTTTTGTTTGTCTGTTGTTTTGCCACTAGTTATTCCTGTTTTCTTTGAAGTTCTCTTTTACCCTTTCAGTAGATAATCACCTGTGATAGTTAATTTTATGTGTTGAATCAACTTAGAGGGTAGTTTTTGATGAGAGTAACATTTAAATTGGTGAACTTTGGGTAAAGCAGATTACCCTCCATAATGTAGGTGGGGCTTATCCAATCAGTTGAAGAACAAAAAGACTGGCCTTTCTGAGTAACAGGGACTTTACCAGCAGACTGCCTTTGAACTGGAAATGGAACATTGGCTCTTCTAGGTCTCAAACCTCCTCCTGCTCCTCCTCCTCCTTCTTTTTTTTAGGTTTATTTATTTTTGAGAGAGAGAGAGAGGGGGAGAGAGAGAGAATCCAAAGCAGGCTCTGCACCATCAGCACAGAGCCCAACATGGGGCTCGAACCCACGAACTGCAAGATTATGACCTGAGTCAAAATCAAGAGTAGGTCGCTTAACTGACCGAGCCACCCAGGAGCCCCAGGGTCTTGAACCTTCTGACCTGCAGTGCAGATTTGGACTTGACAACCTTCATAATCATGTAAGCCAATTCCTTATAATAAATCTCTTTATATAAGTAAATAAAAAAAAATGTTTGTGTGTAAATATATATATATATATATATATATATATATATATATATACATACATACCTTTCCCCAATTAATAATTCTTTATAGTGGGGTGCCTGGTTGGCTCAGTCAGTTAAGCGTCTGACTCTTGATTTCGGCTCAGGTCATGATCTCACAGTTGTGAGATCAAGCCCTGTGTCAGGCTCCACACCGGGCATGGAGCCTGCTTGCGATTCTCTCTCTCCCTCTGCCTCTCTCCTCCACTCTCTCACTCTCTCTCAAAAAAATAGAATTCTCTATACTAAAGTTTCCATGCTTAAATTCATGGTGTGCTTTCTGTCTCCTGACGAGACATTGATTGATACCAGCTGATATCAGGCCACACACATGAAGATGATCATAGTAAGATAAGATACAGTACCTTCTTTCAGTAGTTGAAAGAAATGGACAAAGGAAAAGCTATGAAAACATTACATAAGAACAATGATGGACATGCTTGTTAGGGCCATGCAGAAGCAGAGAGGAAGGAACACCTACCTCATGGGATATATCATAAGGCTTCACAGGATGGATGATGTCTGGACTGAATCTTGAAGGAAGATAGTTTCGCAGGCAAATGAAGGTACAGAGTAGCATAATCCAGATGGAGGGGAGAAAGCATGTCCAGAGGCAAGAGGAAGCACATTACATACTGGTAGCTTCCTGAAGCTGGGGAACAGGAGGCAGGAGAGAATGGTAAGGAACATGAAAGATATCGTGAGCCACTTTAAGTAGTTTGCATTTAGAGTTCCAGGCCAGAGATTTTCAACCTAGTTTGCATCAAGACACCCACCACAGATAATATTCATATTCTTAACAATTCCATACCTGAGCCAGGTTTTTGCTGCAACACCCCTCCCCTAGTTCACGGGTGTAACAAAGCATCTGTAATTTATAGTTGCTGCATCCAAAAATGGAACATTGATAATGCTTGCTCCTTACTGTCTATAGCATAGATAAAATAGGCTGTGGGGTACACAAAATTCCTGGCTCTTACCCCAACTCTTTCTCTTCCATTTAGGAAAACATAGCAGAATGCATATGTTCCCCTCTCCCTTCTCCAACTGCTCTGATCCACCTACCAAGTAATCCAAAGGATTGACAACTTTGAGTAGGGCCCAAAGAAATAAAAATATTTCCAACAGGTTCAGGCTGCAGTGCGGAGAGCAAAAACCCAGGCTGCCAGTACTGAAAGACTAATATGGGGGCTCTGCCAACTCCTGCTGGGGGATTAAAGATGGGGGTGAACCGACTACAGCACGTGAGCATTCTCTCTGCCAGCCTCTCCTCCAAATACTCAAGGCTAAGGAATTACAAGCTAAGAGGATACCTTATCCCAATGCTGCTTCTGCTAAGGAGTTGAAAGGTAAAAGCTCAGAAGGGCTGCCGGTCCACAGTGACAGCAAATGGGAAGGATCCAGAGCAGTTTGGTGGTGCCTGGCACTCCCTTCTCTGAAGCTACTCCCTTCCCTCTCCTTAAACTCATTTCGACTACATTAGTCATTTTTGCTCCAGTAACAACCAACCTCAAAATCGCTGTGGCTTCCAACAGAGGCTGGCAAACTTCTTCTGTGAAGGGCCAGATAGTAAATATTTTGGGCTTTGTGGGACATATGGTGTCTGTTGCAGCGACTCAGTTATGCCCTTAGAGCAAGGAAGCAGCAGTAGACAATATGCAAACAAGTAAGTGTGTCTACGTTCTGATGAAACTTTATGAATCTAAAATTTGAACTTCATATGGTTTTTATGTCCCAGATCTCATCCTTCTTTTGATCATGTTTTATTGAGATATACTTCACATATAACATTATATTAGTTTCAGGTGTATAACATAATGATTTGATATTTGTGTATATTTCAAAATGATCACCTCAGTAAGTCTGGTTAATACCCATCACCACACTGTTACACATTTTTTTTTCCTCATGCTGAGAACTTTTAAGGTTTATGCTTTTAGCAACTTTCAAATACACAATATGATTAACAACAGTCACCACGTGTTCACTACAGTCCCATGACTTATTTCATAACTTGAAGTTCATAACCTTTGACCCCTTTCACCCATTTTGCCCCCCACCCCACCTCCCGCCTCTGGCAACCACCGATCTGTTTTCTGTATCTATGAATTTGTTTTGTTTTGTTAGATTCCACATATAGGTGAGGTCATATAGTATTTGTCTTTCTCTGACTTATTTCACTTAGCATTATGTCCTCAACACCCATCCATATTGTTGCAAATGGCAAAACTTCCTTCTTTTTTATGGCTGAATAATATTCCAGTGTGTGTGTGTGTGTGTGTGTGTGTGTGTGTGTGTGTGTGTATCACATCACATTTTCTTTATCCATTCATCCGTGCATGGACACACTTAGGTTGCTTCCATGTCTTGGCTATTGTAAATAATGCTATAATGAACGTGAGGTGCATATGTCTCCTCAAGTTAGTGTTTTCGTTTTCCTTGGATAAATATCCTAAAGTGGAATTGCTGGATCATATGGTAGTTCTATTTTTAGTTTTTTTGAGGAATATCCATACTGTTTTCCACAGTGCCTGCACCAGTTTACGTTCCTACCAGCCGTGCACAAACTTTCCCTGGTCTCCACATCCTCAGCAACACCTGTTTTCTTATCTTTCTGGTAACAGTCATTCTAACAGCAGTGAGGTGATGTCTCATTGTGGTTTTGATTTGCATTTCTCTGGTGGTGACGGATGTTCAGCACCTTTTCATGTACTCGTTGGCCACCCATGTGCCTTTTTAGGAAAAATTTCTATTCAGATCCTCTGCCCATTGGTTTGGTTTTGTCAGACTGGTTTTGATTTTTGGTTTTTGGTTTTTGGTTTTGCTATTGAGTTGTATGAATTCATTATATATTTTGGGTATTAATTCCTTATCAGATATATGATTTGCAAATATTTTCTCCCATTTAGTAGGTTGCCTTTATTTTGTTGAGCATTTCCTTTGCTGTGCAGAGGTTTTTTAGTTTGATGTTGTCCCAGTTGTTTATTTTTGCTTTTGACACCTTGGCTTTGGGGTCAAATCCAAAAAGTCATTGCCAAGTCCCGTGTCAAGGAGCTTACAGCCTACGGTTTCATCTAGGAGTGTTATGGTTTTAGGTCTTACATTGAAGTCTTTAATTCATTTTGAGTTAATTTTTGTGTATGATAGAAGATAATGGTCCAGTTTCAATCTTTTGCTGTCTAGTTTTCCCAATACCATTTATTGAAGAGATGGCCCTTTCTCCATTGTGTGTTCTTGGTTCCTTTGGTGTAAGCCTCGTTAATATATGACTTATGGACCATATATTACCTTTCAACTTTTCAAAAATGAAAAAAATTCTTAGCTTATGGACCTTACAGAAACAGACAGTAGATTGGATTTGGCCCATGGGCTGTAGTTTGCAAACCCTTGGTTTACAACCGCCAACATATATTTTTTGCTGTCTTTACAAGTTGGTGATTATAGGTCAGCTTCCATGGCTCAAAGTACCTCACTCTGGGACCCAGGTTGGGCTATAAAAGCAGCCCCTATTTGGCTCACACTATTTTTTTAAATGTTTATTTATTTATTTAGAGAAAGAGAGAGAGAGAGCATGTGAGCAGGGGAGGAGCAGAGAGAGAGAGGGAGAGAGAGAATTCCAAGTAGGATTTGTGCTGCTAGTGCAGAGCCTGATGCGGGGCTTGAACCCACAAACTGTGAGATCATGACTTGAGCTGAAACCAAGAGTCGGACGCCCAACTGACTGAGACACCCAGGTGCCCCTGGGTCACATATTTATGTGGCAGAGAAGAAGAACAAGAGCACTGGTGGAAACATACGATGTGCCCTAAAGCTCCTGCTCAGAACTGGCATGCTGTCACTGTTCATACTCCGTTGGCCCAGGCAAGTCACAAAACCAAACTAGACAATGGGTCCGGGAACTGCACTCTGTCTCCGGAGAGGCAGTGAACATCACACAGCAATGGGTGGTGACATATAATCCTCTCAGAATGAAAGAAGGGAATAGTTGGAAAGGCTAATACAATATATCACTCTGAACCAATACCCATTTCCACTGTGCATTAGGACAATACTGGTCAATGTGTGGTTCACAGACTGATGTCCACAGTCTGTAATAAGTACAGAAAGTGAAAGTAAGTGAAAAAATGTAAGAAGTTTCATATAATAAAGACGTTACAAACAAAAACAATCTGGTTCTTCAACACAGTTTGAGAAGCACTTCATTAGCCGACACAATAGCCAATACTTTCAGGGGACATGAATTCATGAGCCAGTATACAACCAGTATGAGAGAAACAATAAACCGAATCTCTCTCTCTCTCTCTCTCTCTCTCTCTCTCTCTTTCACACACACACACACAAGCACATATATATATAATCTAAGAACTATTGGAATAAAATAAAAAATTTAAAATAAGGATGATAAAAATACTTAGAGAACAGATTATATTAACATATGAGGTAATGAGAAATCATAAAAAAGAACCAAGAAGAAATATGAGAATTGAAAATAGAACACAAAAGATAGAATAAATAGAGGGATAGATGTGACTGAAGAAAAATTAGTAAATTTCAAGATCATATTGAGGAACTTTCCATAAGATAGCAAGAAAGGACAAAAAGATAAGGAATATAAAAAGAAGTCAAGAGACATGGAGAACAGGAATAAAAATGCCAACATCTGAAAAATTAGGGGTTCCAGAAGGCAGGCGAAAAAACATGGAGAGGAATAAATTATTTTTTGAATAGTGAAGGTAACCTTCCCAGAATTAAAGAAGGATGAAAGGTTTAGACTAAAAGGACCCATAGAGTGCCGAACAGGAGCATTAAGACAAAAATCTACACTCAGACACATTATAACAAAATATAAGACTATCAAATGTAAAATGCAAGAATATCAAAGACAAGAGAAAATTGTAAGGGAATTGTAAAAGAAGAATTCTATGGGAAGAGGGGTGCCTGGGTGGCTGAGTTGGTTAATCATCATGATGCATCAGGCTCTGTGCTGACAGCTCAGAGTCTGGAGCCTGCTTTGAATTCTGTCTCCCTCTCTCTGCCCCTCCCCCACTCACTCTCTGTCTCTTAGAAATGAATAAACTTTTTAAAAAGTTAAAAAAAAAAAAGAATTCTATGGGAAGATAAAGAGTGAGTTGGTATCATACTACCTAACAGCAACACTGGATGCAAGATAAGAATAGAGCGATATGTTTTATAGTATCACAGGAAGAGAACTTTGATTCTAGAATTTTATATTCAGTAAAATTGTCATTCAAATGTTAGAGCATGATAAAAATATTTTCCGGTACACAATGCTTTGGAAGCTTTGCCACACAAACACTGAAAATAGTATTGGAGAAAGAATTTGAGATGAGATACAAATCCCAGAGATGCTCCAAGAGATTGAAGCAATATGAGTGTTCAGGTGCTTTGGGGTGCTTGGCTGGCTCAGTCGGTACAGCATGTGGCTCTCGATCTTGGGGTCCTGAGTTCAAGCCCCATGTTGGGCCTAGAGTTTACTTAAAAAAAGAGAGAGAGAGAGTATTCAAATACTTTTGTAAAGTTTATCTTTGTTTTTAAAGAAAAGGGGTTGTATCAAATAAGGTGAAAAGAGAAAACACATCTATAACAAATAATATCAATTCTCTGAAAAAAAAGAGAGAGATGAGCATATGCTTAAGTACTTTCTTATTAAGGTGAAGAAATAAATATTGATACATTTAATTATTCACAGGAGTAAAAAACATGAATATAGGTAATAAATTAAAGACAACCACAACATGAACAAAATATAAATATATAACTTTTGAATCAGGAGAAGGAAACTCAATCTAACCAATAGACTAAAGAGAAGAACAGTAAAAATAGAATAAAAGGAGTAAAACATAAAGCAAATGTAAAATATGACAGAAGTAAATCTTAACTGCAAATACAATAATTGCATTAAATTCAAAACTAAAAGGCTGAAATTCTCAGACTAGCTTTTAAAAATCCAACAATATAATTTATCAAAGCATATACTTAAAAGAAATGGAAAGGTTGAAAATAGGATAGAAAAAGCTATGCCAGGGGTGCCTGGGTGGCTCAGTAGGTTAAGCATCCAATTTTGGCTCAGGTCATGATCTTATGGTTTGTGAGTTCAAACCCTGCATCGGGCTCTGTGTTGACAGCTCAGAGCCTGGAGCCTGCTTTGGATTCTGTTGTCTCCCTCTCTCTCTGCCCCTCCCCTGCTCTCCCTCTCTCTCTCTCTCTCCAAAATATATTAAAAAAGAAAAAGCTATGCCAGGCATATCCAAATCAAAAGAATCTAGAGGCCAATAATCCTAATATGTAATAAAATAGGACTTAAAGTAAAAAACACTTCATAAAAGACAAAACATATTATGGGACAGAACACAGGAAGGAGAGGAAGGAAATTATAAATGCCAACTATTCCCTGTGACCAGTTTTAGAAACAAGGACTGTAGTAACTATACACATTTTCTTTCTTGGTTACAGAATATCATATTATGATTTAATGGATAAGACATGAATATTTCTCAGAGAATGATGTAGTTCTTCATGAGTCATTGGGTATTCCCTTTCACTGAGATAATGAGAATTTTTTTTCTATGACAGTTGAATTATATTAGGCGGGAACATTTTGTTACTTTTTTTTTTTTTAATTTAAGTATGGTAAGTTTGTACGGATAACTAGTATACAAAATGATGGACTGTGGCATATACTGTGTATTGGCTCATTTAACACACTCTCCAATCCCCTTCTTGTATTCCTTCCTATACTGCATAGGCTGGAAAGCTAAAAACTACATTTCCCAGACTCCCCTGGAGTTATTTTTCAAATAGATGCATCCTCGTGAGACTGAAATGGAGGAAAGGAGAAATGTGAGGCAAAAGCCATGGCTCTGGGTATATTAGCTATTCTTGCAAGCCTAGTTTGAAGGGGCTGGTTCTTCTGGGGCAGTTTGGCAGAGATTTCAATGTCTATTCCTAATGTCATAGTATTAGGTGGTGGCAGCATTTGGGATCCTATGACAATAGTCACATGGTGTGGTTGGGAGTTTCTCATGGTTGATGTTGTCCTGAACTTTCAGCATCTAAGCATGATTCTCTGGCCCACCGGGATATTCATAAATCACACAATGTTGTCTAATAAAAAGCTCTTTCAGTTTAAAGTACCCTGAGTGGATTCTATTCTCTACAAGTAACAATACTGACTCTAGGAGACTGTTAGTGGTCCCTCAACATCTTTTCTATCTTCCTTAGTAAGAGAATGTTTAACTATACACATTACTACCCCATGTAAAGACCGTATTTCCCAGATTCTCTTGCAGCTAGATGTGACCATGTGACTAAGTGCTGACCAATGGGATGTAAATGAAATTGTGATGTGGCAGATTCCAGCAATCTTCCTTAAGTGACAGCAAATATATGCCTTTTACCCATTCTTCTCCTTTTCTCTATCTTCTTTGAGAGTTGGCAGTCCATTTTAGAATAGGAGCATTAGGGCCACATGCTAGGTATGGTGGAACAGAAACTTGGTAACAGGCTTGGTTCCCTGAAGGCTTCATAGAATGGAGCTCCTATACTAGCCTTGAATCATCCACCTTCAGGTTTTTTATGTGAGAGAAAAATAAACTTATGTCTTGTTGAAGCCATTGTTATTTTAGATTGTCACTCTCAGACAAATCTAATTCAATGAATCAATGACCAATAAACCATCACCCCAATTCAGAAAATATATACCCTTCCTTTCTGCCCATTAATCCCTTGTTCATATTTAGGGATTAGTTAAAATTTTCATGTCATCCAGTCTCTCATGTGAATCCACATCTTACAGTAACTCCCAAGGGTATAGTTCCTTAAATACAGCTCCTTGAAGATGGTCCCTCTTGATCTGAAGACCCAGGAACTAAAGAGAAAAGTTATCTGTTTCATGCTTACCCACTGGCAGTCGTGGTACATATGGGATAAGCACTATGGACATTCCTGTTCAAAAGGGATGAAAATGCAGGCACAAATCAATCACTGGTCCATAGTAATTCTGAAATCTATCTGGACAAATGTTGGAAATTCCTTGATTAGAACTCAAGGCCTGGGGTTAATCATCCATGGTTCTTGGTTCTATTCTCTGGGCTCTTGATTCTGCCCTCTGAGTCATCTTTCCTTTTGCATGGAAAACAATTCCGATTTGCAACTATGTAGTTTTAATTTTTTTTTTTTAACGTTATTTTTGAGACAGAGAGAGACAGAGCATGAACGGGGGAGGGTTAGAGAGAGGGAGACACAGAATCTGAAACAGGATCCAGGCTCCGAGCTATCAGCACAGAGCCCGACGCGGGGCTCGAACTCACGGACCACGAGATCATGACCTGAGCTGAAGTCGGCCGCCCAACCGACTGAGCCACCCAGGCGCCCCGCAACTATGTAGTTTTCACAGATTGCATTCTACCAGCAGAATTTTGGGGGTCAGAAGGTGTCTTTTCATTTTGTATTGCCTCTGATCCTTTCAGTCCAAGTGGGCAGCGTTCTTCCAAACACTTCTGAAAAACATGGGGCTCTCGCGAATCTTCTTGAGGTTCACTCCATTAGAGAAAAGGTATCCTCACAAAGCTCTTCAAGATAAACCCTTCTCTGCCTTGAGCTTCTGTTGAGGAACAATAAGCTTAAGTTTCTTAGAATTCTACTGTTTGAGGGGCTCAGGTCATGAGCTCACGGTTCATGGGACTGAGTCCTGAGTTGGGCTCCTGCACTGACAACACAGCCTGCTTGGGTTTCTCTCTCTCCCTCTCTCTCTCTGTCCCTACCCTGCTTGCTCTCTCTCTCTCTCTCTCTCAATAAATAAATAAATAAACTTAAAAAGGAATCCAACTCTTTAAATGAGGGTCCCTGAGTCGCATCCTTAAATCTTTAAAGGGCTTTTTATCTAAATGAACAATACTCTGAGGTAATACCTTCAATCTTTCTTAGATCTTGGCAAAGGATTTTAATGTTACTCCCTTCATTTCACCTTTGGACTGTGTTTTCCTGGATTTAATATTTGCTCAGAAGCCATTTCTTAATTTTAGCACCATTTGCCACCTGGAGAGGCTAGGAATTTTCCAGAAAGTTCTGGAAACCAGAAAGTTCTGGCTTCCTTTTGTCAAATAGTCCTTCCTTTACCTTATCTCTTTCCTTTCATATTTTACTACAAGTGGCAAGAAGAGACCAGGCAGCCCCTTCAACATTCTGCTTGGGAATCTCCTTAGCTAGATTACCTGATTTATTAGGTACATTTTCCACTTTTCACCTTACTGCAGGCAATAGTGCTGCTAAATTTCTATCAACACATCACAAGGACCCCTTTTCTTTCAGTTTCCAATCAGATTTGTATGGCTTTCCTTTAAGCCCTCACTGGCAGCTTCCTCAAAGGCCATCAGGACTCTAATATTTTTTGAAAGAGTCAAGTTTCATTAACACTCATCTTTCAAAGTCCTTCCATTTTCCCCCAATGCCCAGTTCCAAAGTCACATTTTTTAGGTTTTTGTTATGGTAGCATTTTTAGGTACGACAATGTGTATAAGTTATCTATTGCTGCATAACAAATTGCCCCCACAACTTAATGGCTTAAAAGGACAAATATTAATTACTTCACAAGATTTCTGAGGGTCAGGAATCTGGAAGCAGGTTAGCTGGTTGGTCCGGCTCAGGGTCTCTTGCAAGGTTTCACTCGAGTTGTTAACTGGGACTGCAGTCTGCTGAAGGCTTGTCTGGGGCTGGAGGATCCATTCCAAGGTGGCATACTCTCATGGCTGTTGGCAGAAAGCCTCAGTTCATCTCCATGGACACCTGAGGATACTGGCTTCTCCCAGAACAACAGATCCAAGACAGAGAAAGAGCAAGCAGGAAGCTGTTTTGCTTTTATCACCAAGACTCTGAAATCACACACTATCATTTCTACTTTATTC
This sequence comes from Leopardus geoffroyi, assembly GCF_018350155.1. NCBI lineage: Eukaryota > Metazoa > Chordata > Mammalia > Carnivora > Felidae > Leopardus > Leopardus geoffroyi. The sequence continues at coordinate 24,634,133 of NC_059328.1, forward strand.
TATTCTATAGAAGTGAGTCACTAAGTCCAGCTCACACTCATGCAGAGGGGAATTAGGATTAACGTCTTGAAGGGAACAGTGCCAAAGAATATGTAAGCATTCAAAAATCACCATGACTAGGGGCACCTGGGTGGCTCAGTTAGTTAAGCGTCTTACTTTGGCTCAGGTCATGATCTCACGGTCTGTGAGTTCAAGTCCTGTGTTGGGCTCTGTGCTGACAGCTCAGAGCCTGGAACCTGCTTCTGATCTGTGTTCCCTCTCTCTCTGCCCTCCCTTGCTCATGCTCTGTTCTCTCTCTCTCAAAAATAAACATAAAAAAAAATTTAAAACCACCATGACTATCCATGTTCTTGTCCTTGCCCTCTAGCTCCAATGGAGATAGTGGAGTTTTCACTTTTCCTATCTAGGCGCTGCTCCTCTGTTTGAGATTTTGATCTCTTTCTCCCTCAATTACACAAATTCAGCCACTATCAGTTATTCTTCTTGTATATTTAATCTTTTGTCTTCACGCTTTCCATTAGCATTTAAACACATTTATTTTTAAGTCTTTTACCATATTGCCTTCTAGCTAATACCCTCTCTCTTTGCTAATAGTTTTATTTATTTATTTATTTATTTACTTACTTACTTAATTTATTTGAGGGAGAGAGAGAGGGAGAAGTGGGGCTCACCCGAAACGGGGCTCTTGCTCACCTGAAGCAGGGCTCGTGTTCATCCGATGAGGGCTCACGTTTACCCGATGCAGGGCTCAAACTCACGAACCATGAGATCATGCATGATCTGGGCAGAAGGCAGATGCTTAACTGACTGAGCCACCCAGGTGCCCCTATAATAGATTTTTTTTTATAATGTTTATTTATTTATTTTGAGAGAGACCGAGTACAAGCTGGGAAGGACCAGAGAGAAAGGGAGACACAAAATCCGAAGCACGCTCCGGGCTGTCAGCGCACAGCCCAACACAGGGCTCAATCTCATGAACTGTGAACTCATGACCTGAGCCAAGATCAAGAGTTGGACACTTATGGGTGCCTGGGTGGCTCAGGTGATGAGCTCACAGTTCGTGAGTTCAAGCCCCACGTTGGGCTCTGTGCTGACAGCTCAGAGCCTGGAGCCTGCTTCAGATTCTGTGTCTCCCGTTCTCTGCCCCTACCCTACTCATGCTTTCTTTCTCTCTCAAATAAAATAAACATTTAAAAAACTTAAAAAAAAAAAAAATAGTTGGACACTTAACCGATTGAGCCACCCAGGAGCCCCTGCCTGCAGTAGTTTCAAAACATGTCCCCAAATTCTCTGAGATTCTTCCTGTTAACAGATGGCAGCTATGTCCCTTTCCGCTTGAATCTTGGTAGGTTGTGACTACTTTTCCCAATGGAATATGGCAAGTGAGGCAATGTAACTTCTGTTGATAGGTATAAAAGATCACACAGCTCCTTCCTAGTTCTCTTGGATACTCCATCTTGGTAGGCTCTCTTGAGAGAACACTTCCTCTCAGAACCCAGACGCCATGCTGCGAAAAGCCCAAGCCGCATGGAGAGGCCATGTGTAGGTGCTCCAGGTAGCAGCCCTAGCAGAGCCAGTTTTCAAGTGATCCCAATCTTGGTGCCAGGCCTGTGCGTGAAGAACCCTCCAGATGATTCCAGTTCCCAGCAGTTCGAGTCATGCCTAGCCATTTGTGTCTTCCCAGCTGAGACTCCAGACACCATGAAACACAGACCGGTTATCCTTGCTGTCACTTGTCCAATTCTTGATCTGTGGAATCCGTCCGTAAGCACGATGATATAGCTTTCTTTTATTCCATTGAGTTTTGGGTTGGCTTGTTACATGGCACTGGAACATACCCTTTCTACCCAGCTCTCTCTAGAGTTGTCTATTCTCATCATCTCTATTTTTTTTAACCCCCTACTTATTCCTCTTATCTGGATTTTACTCCTTTCTTAAGTCTCTGAAGTCAATGATCTCCAAGTTATTAAATCTAATAGACACTTTCTTAGACAGGGTTTTTTGTTTTTTTTTTTTAAGCTCATTTATTTATTTTGAGAGAGACAGAGCACAAGGGGGGTAGGGGCAGAGAAAGAAGGAGACAGACTTCCAAGCAGGCTCCACACTGTCAGCGCAGAGTCTGACTTGGGGCCCAAACTCACAAACCGTGAGATCGCGACCTGAGCCGAGATCAAGAGTTGGACGCCTATGCGACTGAGCCACCCAGGCGCCCCTCTCTTAGACTGTTAAGAGAAGTATTTAACACTATTGTTTAGTTCTTCATTTTTGAGTTACTCTTCTCCTAGTTTCTATGACACCACCCTATCCCAGGCCTTTTCCTTCCTTTCTAGTTGCTTCTTGGTGTCGTTTGCAATTTCATCTTCCTCTAACCAGCCATTGGGTGATGATGTGGCTGCAGGTTGGTTCTAAGTCTTCTTCTTCTCTTCTCACTTTGTATTCTCTCTCTATCCAGATCCATGGTTCTAATTCCCATCCATGCGACATCAGTGACAACACTTTATCCCTAACTATTGTATCTAGTAAGCTCTATGCCATATGTCCAGATGCCTTCTTAACATTTTGTACCAGTCAGGGTTCTTAGTTGCACACAGACTGGCCTTGGCTGATTTAAGCAGAAATGAATGGATTAAAAGTTCCCAGAGTTCCAGGCAGAGCAGAGCACAGGGGCTGGAGTCTACACTAAGCAGGCAGAAACAATAGCCAAATCATACCACAGGGCTGGCCTGGTGAGGATACCAACAACTGCTCTCAGCAAGCAGAGACATGGCAGCTGGCACCATTGATAGCACTAACCTTGGATAATGTGGATGCTGCCACTAACAGTCCTGCCACGACAGCACCTGGAGATACTACCTTGCTGTAGCTGTTACCACTGCACGAAAAGCTTCTTTGAGGTTCCTGCTTCTTGGTGTCATAGCTCCCTCTTCAAAGTCCCTGGTGCATGCATCTGATTATCAAAGTGTAGTGCATGGGCATTGTCCTAGCTGCAGGGATTCTGGGAGAGCAAGACACTGGCACTTCCAGATTCTATTGCAGAAGGCAGAATCTACCTCTCACCAATTAATCATAACGTAAGGAATTCTCCAAATATATAAACAAGTTTCAGAAGCTAGGAGGGGGAAAGAAGGTGAGGGGAAAAAAATTCCCATTACTTCTTCCTTGGAACAAAGAGTTTATCACCCACCTGACGTGCTCTCTTGAGGATCAAGTTTGTAGAATGCCTTTGCATGTTTTAATGAATGAAGGCTGAAATAAAACCTTTTGCTATAAAAATGCCCAGGTCTTTCTTGGCAAGTTCTCAATGGGGATGCTTGCAGAGTACTTTGAGTACATCCAACCCTCCTTTTTGAACATGTTTCCGTTTACCTGTTCAGAATGTGAGGATATGCAGCTAAATAGCAAAACACCTCTAGAGTAATAGGTTAGTGACGTTAAGAGTTGGTTGTGGATATTCTGTATCCCTCTCATAAAACATATGATCCTCAAAATGCATAGCTAATTGTTGTTGGAACCAAGGCAATAAACTTTGCCTGATATGACTATCACGTAGGAGAGGAAGCCATCGAAAAACTAAAGGTTTTGACATTTCCCCCCCAGTTTTATTACATCATGGTGCTTTTCAGTACCTGACCCAGCATAAGGAACTAGAAACTAATCTACAGAATTCATGTTTCTGCAGAAATCATGTTTCTGCAGTTGCAGTGAAAATTCAGTGATTTAAGATTTTTAGCAAATATTTAACCTGTCTGTACTTAGGGTCATAAATACGTCCTCGGAAAGTCTTGATGTCCAATGAATCTTTGTATTCGAAAACACAAAACCTGCTATTTTTACTACTTTTATATTTTCTCTGAATAAGCGAGAATTATTTTCTCATATCTCAGACTCTCTGGGTTTTCCTCTTCAAATAAAATGCTCGCGACCTGTAGAGGTTTAGAAAAGGTTATCCCCGACCAAAACAAGTGCCTCAATAAAGGGCAAAATTCCGTGGAAATCGCTTGTATTTGACGTTGCTAAACTTAAGTACAATAATGTCACATGTACTTATACAGTAATTGTGGGCACGCCTAAATCCCTCCCTCTTTCCTAAACCAAATTCTCCAGATCCTAGAAATCCAGCCCTCCTGCCCTCCGGAGGCGCCTTTCTCAACGTAAAGTACAATTTTAAAATTTAAGCTCCTGCCTAAATAATGGTTCTGTAGTCAACTGCCAGGGAACCTGGGCACCCCAGAGCCTCTGGAGGGTGCAGCGGGGTGTAGGCTAGGGCAGGGGGAGTGGGCGAAGCTGCTGGTTGGTGCCTGAAATCTGTGCGTTGCCCCTTTAATTGTGTCCCCAGCCCTCGGGCGTTTCTGTCCAACGCCCACGTCAGCAAATACCTTTTGTTTCTCTCACGTTGGGGCTACTTGTTTTAGGGCGCAAAGGAGCGGCTTCGAAAGTGGGTATTTCCCCTGCCGAAGACCAGGAATCCTCCCCGAGCCCGCGCGCGCGACCCGCCGGTGCGCCGCGGCCCGCGGTAAGTGGCTGCGCGCGGCGCGGGCGGAGGGCGGGCGGGGCGTCGGGGCTGCCGGGACGGGCCGCGAGCCTCGCTGCGGGCGGAGGGCGGGCGGCGGCGGGATGCGGCCCGGGCGCGGCGCCCCCAGACGTCCCCGGGCCGGGAGAGCGGCGGGAGGCGCAGAGGCGGGCGGGCGCCATTTGCAGCCCCGGGCGCAGCGGCGGCGGCGGCGGCGGCGGCGCGCCGGTTCCGAGGGGCTGGGGACGGTCACAAAGGCGGCGCGGGCGGCTGGCGGCGGGGGCCCCCGGCCTCGGGGCGGCGGCCCGCGAGGAGAGGCGGGCGGCGCCGGGGCGCACCGGCTCGGGACCCCGAGGCCGCCCTTCTCCGCGGCCGCCCGGCCGCCCCGCCCGGCCAGCCCCTCCTGCGCGCCCGGGAGGGGCTGCGGGACAATGGCCGCGCCGTCGCCGCCCGCGCCCGCCGCGCCGCCCGTCCGCCCGGGCCCGGCCCGACCGCGGCGCGGGGAAAGGCGGGAAGGCGCGCGGAGCCTCCTGGCGGCGGCGGCGGCGGCGGCGGGAAGGCGGCGCGGGGACGGTGCCCGGCGTGTGTGGAGCCGTCGGGCGCCGCGGACTCCCGGAGGGTCGGCGGCCGGCCGGACTCGGGCTGCGGGGCGAGTGACGGGCGGCCTGCCCAATGGGGCGGCGGGGGGCGGGCGGGCCGGGGTCCCGGAGCTGCTCCCCCGCGTCCCGGGCGCTTCCTCGGGAAGGTGGCTCCCTAGGCAGTAGTCCGAGTTTCTCCTCCAGCTTCCATCCTTTGGTTTTATGTCGTGATGCAACAGATCCGGGCTCAGAACCGAAGGCAGACTTGCTACACCTCACACATATTGAGCCATAATTATTGGGTTATGACGGAACCGCACAAACGCACCTTCTACCCATGTGTAGACTGCCTCTTTTGTAAGTTAGCGGTTTGGCCCCTTCCCCTTCAAATGCGCTTGTTTAGCATTGATTGTGCTCCTAGGCAGACTCCACATCTTTCCAAGAAGTGTTAGGTTTTAGTTCTCTCTTAAAAAAAAAAAAAAAAAGATATAATCGATATGTAACATTTTGTGTTAGTTTTCATTTAAGACGTCTTTGGAAGCAGTAGATTCCCACCTAGTGGGCTTCTAACTACACACGTCAGTATTCTGTTCTCAATAAACGTTTCTATTTGTGGAACTTTATTTAGTAAATGGAGTGCCTTCACCTATATGAATTATTTCACTTAATTTCACATAAAACAGCAACCCAGTTGGGTCGATGGTTATTATACTTTCCAGATGAGGAAATGCGTTATGTGCAGAATGTAACCGTTAAACCAGAAGGTGAACGATGGCAGCCTCCCAACGCCCTTGCCTCCTGTTCTTGTTCTTCATTCCCTCCTAAAGGCACCTCCAGAGTCTTCTGGAAAGCAAGTCAGTCACTTGGCTTTCCTGCTCTAAAAACCTTGATTGATCTTTATCAGAAAAAAAAAAAACTCCAAAATCCTCAGCAGAAGAACCAAGGCTCAAACTTCCTCTCTAGGGTTATCTTCCCCAAGCTGCAAATATGGGTGGGTTTGTGGAACCCCTGAAAAGCAAGAGTTCTTCACTGATAACCGGTGATCAGGTGTCTATTTCTGGGAATCTCCCTGGCCACACCAGTGGTAAACGGGAAGGGAGAATCTAACCCCCAGCCCTTGGGCAAATAGGCATGGGTAGGTTAGACTCTAAGATGTCAGCAGAAGGCATCCTGAAAACCTGGGCTCTTTCCAGGTCATGTAAATTTCTGACCCCTTGATACTCGATTCATCCTATATAATTTCAGTCTTATTTCCTATAATAAAACTGGGTTTCTGTTTAATAGGTTTAGCCCTTTCAGTGATATAATTATATGTTTATAATATTTAAAGGATTTGGTGTAAGTTTTTGATCCTCTCGAGGGAAGTTTTTGTCACTTCTTTGTTCAGAATTGGTCAGTGCCTCCCCATTTTCAGTGGTTCCCCATCTTACTCATAGTAAAAGCCAAGGCCTTGTAAAAGTTGGTCCTGTGATGTCTTTCTGGCCGCACGATCTCCCCTTCCTTTCTGACTCCCATTTCTCATTGCTCTCTCCTTCCCTCCTTAATGTTCCTCCAGTCCTCCTTGCCTGCTCCTTCTTAGAGCCTTCGCCCTTCATCTGCCTGGAACACTCTTCCCTCAGATACCACATGACTATCTCACCTCCTTTGGACTTAAATGCCAACTTCTCAATGAGACTTTCCCAGCTATGGTTTTGATTTTCTTAAACATTTTAATACTTCATTCTAAATCTTACCAGGGTTAAAAGATGTTCATTCACCAAAGAATACAATTACCATGCTAGTTAGCCCAAATTCTTTGACTCAGGGATTTTTGCTAGGGAGGCTAATGAGATTTATTTTGGTGACCCTGACGGACACACTAAATTCTAGATTAATGATTATATATCTTAAAAGAGATGGTCTTCTAGCCCACAGTTTTAATTGACTGTACTTGTCACCTAAATCTTCAATCATAAAATATGTGTTTTTTCCTTCTATTCCAAGGACATTTGAACTTTGGTTCCTAAAACATGTAATTGACTTTTCCATTCACCTGTTTAAAGATCTTTCAACTGCGAATCTAGATTTCTTTAATATTCTTAGGATTTTATGATATTTAACTCTATCTCTTTTATAGATATCTAAAATATTTCGTTGAATTTTGGATGTCCCACATGAATTAAAGTAATTTGCTGTTTCAACTTATAAAGTCAATCTACCAAGAGAAGAAAATTTGAAACATATTACCCATTTCCATGACTGAATCACATATTTTGAAAGTAACTTAAAGCTTTCTTAATGATGTGAGTACAGTTATGAATGTAGGTTATGTTAATGTCCTGTGGATGTAAATATTACCAAGTTGTAACTGAACCCAATTTATAGGACAATTCCTATTGTCCTGTAAAAGTTGCTGTTTTTGCTCCTGCCTATGTCTCTACTGCCTGTCTTAGTGTAGTCCCTTTACCATGTCTTGCTTTGACCATTGCCATAAGCTTTTAAATTGGTCTCCCTGGGCCTACCTCTCCCACCTTTTCTCTTCCATGCCCTCTCAAGTTTTCTTCTGGTAACACAAATGGAATCATTGTAACAATAATACCTGATATTTATTGAGCCGCAGCTGCAGGCTGGGTCTTGTGCATACTCTCTGGACAGAAGAGTGCAAAACTCAGGGTTGTTGGTTTAGGGTCAGTCAGCCAGAATTCCAGTCTGTTCACTTGATCCTGTGCAATCTTGGAAGTTTTTAAAAATTTTCCGCATGCCTCAGTTTCTTTATACAGTGTGCATCATGGATCGCAGCTTGAGGCTGTTGTGAGGACTGCAATAAGATGAGTGTATAGTGTTTAGCACAGTGCCAAGTAAACATTCAAACATTAGCCATTTGGGGGTGCCTGGGTGTCTCAGTCAGTTGAGTGTCGGACTCTTGCTTTTGGCTTCGGTCATGATCCCAGGGTAGTGGGATTGAGCCCCGGGTTGAGTCCCAGGTTGGGCTCTGCGCTGAGCATGGAGCCTGCTTGAATCTCTCTCTCTCTCTCTCTCTCTCTCTCTCTCTCTCTCTCTCTCTCTCCCCCCCCCCCTCCCTCTCCCTCCCTCCCTCCCTCATTCCCTCTCTTCCTCTGCCTCTCTCCCCTGCTTGAGCTCACTCTTTCTGTCTGTCTGCTCTCTTTCTCTCAAGAGCCTGCTTGAGTCTCTCTCTCTCTCTCCCTCCCTCCCTCATTCCCTCTCTTCCTCTGCCCCTCTCCCCTGCTTGCGCTCACTCTCTGTCTCTGTCTCTCTCTCTCTAAGAGCCTGCTTGAGTCTCTCTCTCTCTCTCTCTCTCTCTCTCTCTCTCGCAAGCTATTTTTATTGAAGTATAACTTACAGGTCATAAAATTCACCCTTTAAAGTATAGGTAATTCAGCGGTTTGTAGTGTATTCATCGAGTTGCACAACCGTTGCCACCCTCAAATTCCAGAACATTTTCACCATAATATAAAGAAACCTCATACCCATTAACCATCACTCTCCATTGCTGTATCTCCCTAGTCCTGTGACAACCACTAACCTGGCCTGTCCCTATCTGCCCATTCTGGACGTTTCATTTATTAAATTTTTTTTAACGTTTATTTTTGAGAGAGAGGGAGAGAGGGAGAGAGGGAGGGGCAGAGAGAGGGAGATACAGAATCCGAAGCAGGTTCCAGGCTCTGAGCTGTCAGCAGAGAGCCTGACATGGGGTTCAATCTCAGACTGCAAGATCATGACCCCAGCCGAAGGATAGCTGACAGAGCCACCCAGGCTCCCCTGGACATTTCATTTAAATACAATCATAAAATATATGGTCTTTTGTGACTAGCTCCTTTCACTTGGCTAGAGGGTTTTAAGGTTCACCGATGTTGTAGCAAGTATCAGTACTTCTGTTCCTTTTCTTGGCCTAATAATGTTCTATTGTATGGATGTGACACGTTCTGCTTATCCATTCACCAGCTGATGGACATTTGAGTTGTTTCTATGTCTGAGCTATTATGAATAATGCCTCTGTGAACATCTGTGTGCAAGCTTTTTTGAGGACAAATGTTTGTATTTATCTTGGGTGTATATCTAGGAGTGGAGTCATTGGATTAAGTAATTTTTAAAAATAGCTTTATTGAAATTCAATTTGTATACCATAAAATTCACCTATTTAAAGGGTAAAATTCAATGATTTTTTGTCTATTCATAGATATGTACAACTGCCACCACAGTCCATTTTAGAACATTTTCTTCACCTCAGAAGGAAACCCTCTACCCTTTAGCTCTAAGGCCACTCAGCCCATCCCCCTCCCCACAACCCTTCCTCCTAGCCCCAGGCAACCACTTATCTACTCTCTGTCTTCTAGATCTTCCCATTCTGGACTTGCATAGGAATTGAATCCTATAGTAGGTGGTCTTTTGTGATTGGCTTCTTTAATTTAGCATAATGTTTTCTTCTTTTTTTATATTTATTTATTTTTGAGAGAGAGAGAGAGAGAGAGAGAGAGAGAGAGAGAGAGACAATCTGAGACAGGCTCCAGGCTCTGAGTCGTCAGCACAGAGCCCAAGGCCTGGTTCCACGAGAACTATGAGATCATGACCTTAGCTGAAGTGGGATGCTCAACTGACAGAGCCCCCCAGGCACCCCTTATTCATTCATTCATTCATTCATTCATTCATTCATGTTTATTTATTTTTGATAGAGAGCCAGAATGTGAGCGGGGGTGGGGCAGAGAGAGAGGGAGACACAATTCAAAGCAGGCTCCAGGCTCCGAGCTGTCAGCACAGAGCCTTATGCAGGACTAACCCACAGAGCGTGAGATCATGACCTGAGCTGAAGTCGGAGGCTTAACCAACTGAGCCACCCAGGCACCCCATGTTTTCATGGTTCATCCCTATTGGAAGCATGTACCTGTACTCCAAACCTTGTTAAGGCTGAATAACATTCCATTGTATGCATATTCCATTTTCCCCTTGGTGGACATTTGGGTTTCCACCTTGTAGCTATTCTGAATAATGCTGCTATAAACATTTGTATACAGATTTCTGTGGGGACATATGTTTTTATTTCTCTCGGATACATACCTAGGCGTGGGATTGCAGGGTCCCATGGTAACCCTATGTTTCATCATTTGAGGAACTGCCAGACTGCTTTCCAAAATGGCTGCATCATTTCACATTCCCACATTAGTGTCTGAAGGTTCTGATTTCTCCACATCCTGGCCAACACTTGTGTGTGTGTGTGTGTGTGTGTGTGTGTGTGTGTGTGTGTGTGTTTATTGGTGCGATCCTAGTGGATGTGAAGTGGTATCTCACTGTGATTTTGATTTGCATTTCCCTAATGGCCAATGATGTTAAACATATCTTTATGTGCTTGTTACTATTTGTCTTAATTTATTTCTTATTCCATGAATCTTATTTATCTTAGCTATTATCTTATTTAATCCTCTTAACAGACTTCCTTAGAGCCTCTTAACAGTCAAGATCCTCATTTTACAAAGAAGAAACTGATGTGTAAAGTAGCTTGACTATGTCACACCGTCACTGGTAGACCTATAATCATGTCACTCTTCTTAAAATCCTTCAAAAGTGCCCCGAACCTGCAAAAGTGGAGGCACTTCAGGATCTGGTGCTTACATGCTTTTCTCTTTTTATCTTCCACTATCCCTCCACAGGCCTTAAGTCTGTAGCCACAGCAACATTTTTATCATCCCCGAAGAAGGCATGCTGTTGAATACCTGCCTGTGCCTTTGCCCTTGGTGCTGTATCTGGAATGTCCTTTGTGTCCTCTTTTTCATGAATGAACTTTTACTCCTCCTCCAAATAATAAAGAAAGTACAAAATATAAAGAAAAATAAACAAATTAACCTGCACTTACCTCTGAAAACCTTCAGGGCTGGTGTGAGAAAGACAAGAGAGAGGAGGGTTATTGTGGAGGACGACTTTCACTATCACTGACGGAATCACTGCTATCTATTGGCTCAATGGAATCTTTTTCTTTTCACGCACCTTTAACAAGGAACCTATCCAGTGACACTTGCTTTTGCCTCGTTTGAGGATTTCACAGAAATGTGACATTGCGTTGTCTTTAAACGGATTCATCACTGCCACTGCTACTGCCTTATTCAGGTAGTGCTTTCCTACAAAATTTTGCACTGTTTCCCACGTTTTACACATCTCCCTAATCTCATTTGAAGTGAGGGATTCCTCCTCCTTTTTCTCCTCCTCTTCTGCAGAGGAGATGCAGCCATAGACATCAAATCTTGCAATTTTGGCCACTCACATACCTCGTTCATACTTCTCAGTGATTTCCTTCTTCACTTCCACCATAATCACCTCCTTCTTCTCACCTCCTTTCTTTTCACCCTTCTTCTGCATGGGGGCCATTGTATACGCTCACACGGATGCTGACTACAGTACAGTATTAATAAACTCTTGTCATCTACTGTATTTAATGTAACTGGCAATAAGGCAGCAGAGGATAGGGTCTATATCGGCAGGCAGCCTGACCTAGAATGAAGCAAAGCATTCCTAAGCTTACTTTTGTATGGAAAAGCAGAGGACTGTTGTCCATAGGTGCTTTGAAGTGACAAAAAATACACTAGTGCCTGTTGTGGGCACCTCCCAACGTTCTGAAAAATCACTGATTGCTGTCAAACACTGTGGCCTGAGACCAACCATCTGAGCATGGGAGATGATCACCCACAATCCCACAGTGAGAGAGAGAGAGTGTGCAAGAGAGAGATGAGAACCATTGATTCGGTTGTGATCATGGGATGTTCAGCGTCAGGTACTGCTTGTATTGCAAGACATCGCTCGCTTATCAAGTTAACATTTATTAGAAATGTTTGTTCGTCTTGCAGAGCACCAGCAGAACAAGTTACTCGCAATCCAAGGTTTTACTGTATTTTTTCCATTGTGTTGTGACTTTATTTAAAAGTTTCTTTCTTGGGGTGCCTGGGTGGCTCAGTCGGTTGAGCGGCCGACTTTGGCTCAGGTCTTGATCTCACAGCTTGTGAGTTCGAGCCCCGCGTCGGGCTCTGTGCTGACAGCTTGGAGCCTGGAGCCTGCTTTGGATTCTGTGTCTCCCTCTCTCTCTGCCACCACCCCCCCCACCGCCTCCGCTCAATGCTCTGTCTTGCTCTGTCTCAAAAATAAATACAAACATTAAAAAAAAAATTTAAGGGGCACCTGGGTGGCTCAGTTGGTTAAGCGTCCAACTTCAGCTCAGGTCATGATCTCGCAGTCTGTGAGTTCGAGCCCCACGTCAGGCTCTGTGCAGACAGCTCGGAGCCTGGAGCCTGCTTCAGATTCTGTGCCTCCCTCTCTCTTTGCCCCAACCCACTCTCATTCTGTCTCTGTCTCTCTCAAAAATAAATAAACATGAAAAAAAGTTTCTTTCTTCCTCGCTGTCTTTCTCTTTCTCTGACTCTCTGTCTCCATAGATAGTGTGGTGTTCCAGAGCACTGACCTTTGATGTGTCATCATCTTTGTATTCCCAGAGTCAGAGAGAGACTGCCAAAGAGTTGGTGCTCAATAAATATGTATTGAATAAATACATTTATCCTTTCGGTTTGAGGATCTTTCCTTCTCATAAAAATAGAATAAAAGAGTTTTGCTTTAAGAAAATTAGAGAAGAAAGCATATAGAGCTATGTGGAGTTCAGAACAGGGTGAAAGTATTCAATCAAAGGTTGAAGTTGCTCTTTCCATTTTTTTTTTTTTTTCCCTAACCCTTCAGAAAGTCTCCACTGCTGTTGAATCCTTCCTTGGATCTCAGCAGCATCTGAACCATCCAGGGTACAGCAAATACCTTTGTGTCTGCTTCAGTTCCCTCTGTCTCACTGGTTCTGTTGGATAAGGTGCAACATAAGGTTTTTATGGTTCCAGGATATTTGGGAGAAGCTTTATTTCAAGATCTACATCTACAGTGTAGTTTCCATCAACAGAAGATACCAGCAAACCAAAAAAAAGGTGGGGAAGGGGATGCCTGAGTGGTTCAGTCAGTTGAGCATGGGACTCTTGATTTTGGCTCAGGTCATGATCCTGGCGGTGTTGTGGAATCGAGCCCTGCATCAAGCCCTGCGCGGGGCTTCACACTAAGCATGGGGCCCTACTTAAGATTATCTTTTGGGGCGCCTGGGGGACTCAGTCGGTTAAGCATGCAACTTCAGCTCAGGTCATGATCTCACAGTCTGCAAGCTTGAGCCCCGCGTGGGGCTCTGTGCTGACAGCTCAGAGCCTGGAGCCTGCTTCAGCTTCTGTGTCTCCCTCTCTCTCTGCCCCTGCCCTGCTTGCACTCTGTCTCTCTCTCTCTCAAAAATAAATAAACATTGAAAAAAATATGTTAAAAAGATTATTTCTCTCTCTCTGCCCCTCTCCCCCACTTGCGCACACTCTCTCTCTCTCTCTCTCTCTCTGAAAAAAAGAAGATACTAGCAAACCAAACAAGGCCATAATTTTATCTAAGGCCTTTTTTTATTTTTTAAGACTTTCTTAATATGTACATTAAAATAGTATCCTAAGCCTAAACACTAAAATTAGAAAAAAAATTTTTAATGTTTATTTTCGAGAGAGAGAGAGAGAGAGAGAGAGAGAGAGAGAGAGAGACAGTGTGAGTGGGCGAGGGGTAGAGAGAGGGAGACACAGAATCCGAAACAGGCTCCAGGCTCTGAGCTGTGAGCACAGAGCCTGACGTGGGGCTCGAACCCACGAACTGCGAGATCATGACCTAAGCCGAAGTCAGACGCTTAACTGACTGAGCCACCTAGGTGCCCCTAAACACTAAAATTTTAACTTTCAGATTGTAAATCTTATGGAGAGTATAGATCCTATTCTCATGAAATCTCTGTAATAAGTTTAAAAATCTAAATGACAAAACAAGCTCAGTGTTAACAAATGTATGGGTATGAAGATGTGAGATATAAATGTAGATATAGATATAGATACAGATACGTAAAATGGAATAACATTCAGCCATGAAAAAGAAAGAAATCCTGTCATTTGCAACAGCATGGATGGACCCAGAGGGCATTAATGGTAAGTAAAATAAGCCAGATAAAGAAAGACTAATGCTACATGTTATCACTTAAAGTTTTTTCTTTTTTTAATGTTTATTTATTTTTGAGAGAGAGAGTGAGACAGAGTGTGAGTGGGGGATGGTCAGGGAGAGGGAGACACAGAATCGGAAGCAGGCTCTAGGCTCTGAGCTCTCAGCAGAGAGCCGACGCGGGGCTCGAACTCATGGACCATGAGATCATGACCTGAGCTGAAGTCAGATGCCCAACCGACTGAGCCATCCAGGCACCCCTACATGTTATCACTTAAATGTGGAATCTCAAAAAAAAAAAAGTGAAACTTATACAAATGGACTAGAAAAGTGGTTGTGAGGGGCTGGAGGGTGGAGAAGATAGGGAGAGGTTGGTAAGAGGGCATGAACTTTCAGCTCTAAGGTGAATAAGGTCTGAAGATCTGTAGTGTAATGTGGTGACTATACTTGATAACACTGTATTGCCTAATTGAAATTTGCTGTGAGAGTAGAACTTAAATGTTATCACCAAAAAGCAAAAACAAAAACAAACTCCAACACCCCCCAAAATCAATGACAGATATGTGAGGTGACAGATTTGTTAATTAACTAGATGGAGGGAATCCTTTCACAGTGTATATGTATATGAAATCACCGCAGTGTAACTTTAAATATCTTAGTTTGTCAATGATCTGGTAACTGAAGCCGAAGAAAATCTGAATAGCAAACACCCAGGTTCCTAGAGCATAATTAATGAGGTAACATTTGAAAGGGAAAATGGCAACAATTGTTTTTAAAGAATAGCTCTTCCTTAGGGCGAGGTCTACAACAGCTAGTTAGAGTAGCTTTTACTAGTTGCCCAGTGAGAATGGAGTTTTGCTATCTTCATGTACCCTGGGGTTTTGGAAAGATCACTTTCTTTGGGTACAAATATGATGGACTCAGTCACATTTTTTTCTGTGTCCACCTTTGTATAAGTTAGCATTTTACGGGCCACAAGAAAATGTATGGTAGGAAAATTATAAACTGTTTACTTTTTCAACTCAGTTAAAAAAGTGTTTTAAAGTGGTCTGCATAATTAATAATAGTGATTTTATTATTATTACTATAATCATAGCTAACATCTGCCAAGGGCTTGTTATAAGCCAGGCACTGTTGTAAGCACTTTACTTAGATGATCTTCTCATTTACTCTGTCCTGTAACTGTAGAAGGTATTATTATTATTATTCCATTTTATAGAATGAGAAACTGAGGCTCTAGGAAGTTAACTTCCTGTGTTATCTAGTTGTGTGTGGCAGAGCCAGAATTTGCACCTGGATAGTCTGATTCCAGAGCCTGTACCCCTGAGCACACTACCCAGTACTGCTGCTCACAGACAGACTACTCACCCTTCTGCTTAAATTTTGAGGCAAGCGATGTCCTAATATGCCATCTGGGCCCTTTTGCAGGAAAAAGACACCACACCAGTGTTTTAATTCGTTTACTAAAGGGAATTGAGTGCTTACAAAATCCCTGGAAAGGCCGGGAGGAATGGGCTCCAGGCTGGGCCTGCAGAAATCATTCCCAGAACCAGACTGCCAACCAGGTCCCTTAGGGGAGGGCATCAGGAGGCCGCCACAGCACTGCTAAGTTCCAGATGACATTGCTAGCTGCAGTTCAAGGGTCAAGAAATTGCTATCCCCAAACTGCCCCTCAGCACCCACCAACTGGTGACGGTTGTCTCCACCCAACTTATGTCCAAACAGCCATGAGTGACGCTCTGGAGACTGGAATTCTGCTGCAGGAAAATCCAGTGTTTCCATAAATGTGCTTGCCAGCATTAATGCCTAAGCAGCAGGAAGATGGTCCCCGCCTCATTTCTGCCTTCCAAATCTCGTAGAAGAACATCCGATGGATGGACCCTATTTCACATGGGGAAACAACTGTAAAGGAGTCTGGGAAATGTACTTTTTCATTTACCAAAAGGAAGTAATAAAGGATGCTGAAGGTTAATACACAAACTAATATCTGCTAGGGTAGGGGCATTTGGGTGGCTCAATCGGTAGAGCATGTGACTCTTGATAATCAGGGTTGTGAGTTCAAGCCCCATGTTGGGCATATACATATATATATATCTGTTAGGGTAGAACGTGGTGGTTAGCCCTAAAAATGATATTTTATCCGTATGTAAAAACTGTTTCGGGCACAGACTATATTCAGAAATCAGTGCTCTTTGGGGCGCCTGGGTGGCTGAGTCGGTTAAGTGTCCAACTTCGGCTCAGATCGTGATCCCACGGTTTGTGAGTTCAAGCCCCACATCGGGCTCTGTGCTGTCAGCTCAGGGCCTGGAGCCTGCCTCCGGTTCTCTGTCTCCCTCTCTTTCTGCCCTTCCCCCACTCGTGCTGTTTCTCTCTCTCTCTCTCTCTCTCTCTCTCTCTCTCAAAAATACATAAAGAATCTAAAAAAAATTTTTTTAAGAGAAAAAAAAGAAATCAGCGCTCTTTAAAAGCTACAGAATCAACTTTTGCTTTCCACAGTACAGACCCAGTACTAGTTAGTTTGCTGTTAAGTACCTTTGTTGAAATAGTAAAGCTATCACAGGAAGTCCCTTTACTGAGTGTCCTCCTAGCTCACTGGGCTGGGTGATAGATGAGCTTTTAGTGTAGGAAGGAGTTGTTTTCCAAAATTAATAATTTTGTTCCCCCAACTACAGTTTTCTCCTCAAAGATTTTTGTAAGCCTCGAGGCAGCAATGTTTTGAATGGTTTAAGTTGCCAGAATTCAGACCTCCTCATGAGTGGGTAGTTGACGTGCAATCGCTTTACTAATTTAAATATATTTGAACGGTTCTTCTTTCTCTGGTGGTGTTTTCAGGATACTCATTTAAAAATTATTTCAGTTTCCTTCTTTCTACTGGCCTGTATTTTCTAAATTTTCTGTAATTATATAATACCTTTATAATCAGAAAAAAAAAAAAAGACATATTACCTTAAAAAGTGATTCCATTACTTTAGGCAAAAGTTTTTTGGCAAGAATTCTTAACTGATTGGTTTAGAAAGCATCAAATTCATTTTCCACTGCCTGTGGACACCAAGCCTGACACTCTCTTTGATTAACAAAACTTCATGGTCAATGAAAAACATAAATCAAACCGATTAAAAAAAATTTTTTTTTTTTTTGGTAATGAAAAAGGTTTGGAATAGAATAAAAACTGAACATTTTATAACATTGTTACAACTGATATTACAAATTACGGTACACTCAGGGAACCCTGAGGGGCAGGAAAAAAAATTGTGTTACACTCTGGTATAATCTGGCAAATTGAGTAAGTTATAAAAGATCTGGTGACTGTAGTAGGGCTTTCTGAACATATTTTTTTCCCCCACTTCCCGCAACCATACAGTTTTCCAGAAATGTTGCGTTTTTCAAGTTGAATCTTTAAAGCTCTTCTGTTTGGTTTTCTTGCAAATCATATTAGGCCACTTGGAGGCAAAGGGTAATAAGACATGTGTTGCTGTTTTAGTATCTCATCTGCTGGCCTGCCTTTGAACAGCTGTTGTCTAAAGAAGTTTATTTTATTGTCACAGTTAAAAAGTGTGTCTGCTTTCAATTTGCCATAATACATTTTAATATCAGAGCTCTCTTCTTGCAGATTTGAATATTAAGGTTTCCGTTAGAAATACAAATTTATTTATTTCCATTAATTAATCATCTGTGCCGATTATCTATTTTTACGTGCTCAAAAGTGATACCTGATAAGGGCTGCCATGTAATTTATTTCAATAAGTATCTTTTAAGGACCTTAGCAGATGTTTCTGTCTCTTATAATGTAAAAGTACATTGTAAATAGCTATTTGCTCTCTCTACAGGACAAACCTTCATATACAGAGTGTTTTTGACTTGGAACCTTCCCTTTTTTACTCCACTCAATTGACTTAGCAGGGTTTCAAGAGCAGCGTTCATAAATTTGCAGGTATGAACAATTTTAATTCTTGATATTGTATCTAACTTAAATATATAGACAGAAAGTAGAATTTCGTAACTATAGATTTTATATGTCAGAGGATGGATTTATTGCTTGAAAAGTCACTGTATAAAACATTCAGCATTCTGATTTTCTTGGCCGGGACTCCCTGTTCACTTATTGCTAAATTTTTAATCCATTGCCTCTCTTGTGTATGTATACCTTCCATTCTGCCTTAATCAAAGATTCATATTATATTAGAGCTGGAGATTATGTAGGCCCATCCCCTCAATTTGCAGAGAAGGAAATGAAGCCTAGAAAGGTGAAGGTAGAGTCCACGGACACAGAGCCAATTGAGTAGTAGAGCTAGTGTCAGACCTCTCAGCTCTTCCCCCGACACTTGGGCAGGAGTATAGTTCAGAAATTACATCCCGCAGCTTTGGAGTCACTGTCTGGGTTAATACCCTTTTCTGTGGGGAGAATAATACCACCTACCTGATGGGTTGTTGTGTGTGAGGATTAAAGAAGACAATATATTGTGCTTCTGCTATTATTGTCTGTGGCCCTTTTTACTTCCCATTGGGTTGACCCCTTCACTGCTTCTTGAAACTCCACACCTTGGCTCACGGTTGCAATGCTGTCCTGATTCTCCCTGTAATTCTCTGTGAAACTGGCTTCTCTTCCCCATCTTACTCCACAGACGAGGGCAGCCCTCCAGGTTCTCATCTCAGCCCATGTTTCCTGTGAGCCCCTCCATCCGTTTGCCGAGATCTTCCACTTCTCTGTCTTCAAGTCTGACTTACCCCCTGAGCTTCAGATCGGCATTTCCAGTGGCCCCATGGCCGTCGCTTCCCGATTTCCCATTCACCTCAAACATGGTGAACTTAAAACCAAAGCCATTCCTTTTCCCGTAAATAAGTTCTTCTAACTGACTTCCTAATTTCTGTTAGTGATACTACCAAACACCGAGGCTTTAAGAATCCCCACGTTCTCGGGGCGCCTGGGTGGCTCAGTCGGTTAAGCGGCTGACTTCAGCTCAGGTCATGATCTCGTGGTCCGTGAGTTCGAGCCCTGCGTCGGGCTCTGTGCTGACAGCTCAGAGCCTGGATCCTGTTTCAGATTCTGTGTCTCCCTCTCTCTGACCCTCCCCCATTCATGCTCTGCCTCTCTCTGTCTCAAAAATAAATAAACGTTAAAAAAAATTTTTTTTAGGCTTTCTAGCCTTCCACAGCCAATGACAAATTGTGGTACCCTCGGGTACAATCTGGCAGATTGAATAAGTTACAAAATATCTGGGTGGCTGCAGTGAACATTTGTAGTAGGATTTTTCAATCAGCCATCAAGACCCGTGGATTTATTTCCCATTGAAGAATTTTTCATCTTTTCCTTCTTTCCCATTCCTGCCGTCATCACGGTGTTCAAGCCATTAACCAGATCCACAGTTGCCAATAAAGTAGCTGTTCTTTCACTTGGAAATGGCTGGGTTCTTTTTCTCTCTCTCTCCCCCAGAAATACAGCCTCTTGACTTTCCATGCTTGTTCATTTAGCACATGCATCTTGACTTAAGTACAGACACAGAATATCCTTAACTCTGAGAACTTCCAAAATATCTTAATCTTGAATTACAACCCAGATCTGGCTAAATGTAAGACTCATGCTTAATATTTCACCCATATGTTTGACAGACTTTAAAATTTTTTATTTTTGAATATATTTTTAATACTCAAACCGCAAAATATTTAAAAGTTTACCATATAAAATCTCCCTCCCGTTCTTGTTTCCTGTCTCCCAGACCCCATTTCCACTCCAACTGGCAACCACTGTTCTATGTTTCTTGTTAATCTGTTTAGAGTCTCTGCTTATTCTTTTCCTGTGTGTGTGTGTGTGTGTGTGTGTGTATGTATATATACATAACTTAACTATGCTTTTTACAAAACTTAACTATGTGTCATAGCCATCTTTCCATATAGCTATCCCTTATTCGTGGATATTTTTCTAACCCTTCACTGTCACAGTTGTTCTTCAGTGAATAACCATATACGTGTGTCTTTCTGATTATGTACCAGTGGCCCCGTAGCATAAACCCCCAGAAGTGAAATTGCTTGGTCAGAAAAGATACACATTCGTAATTTTGAGAGCTATTGCCAAACTGACCTCCAAGGGGTCATACTAATTTACATTCCCACCAGTAATGATTGAGGGTACCTGTTTTCCCACATTTTTATAAATATTATCACATTTTTGGATTGGTTTGCTGCCTTGAGAGGGGAAAAAATGATACATCAGTGTGGTTTTAATGTGCATTTATATTTTATGACCAAGGTTAAATATACTTTTCATATGATAAGGGACATTCATATTTCTTTTCCTGGGGACTGTCCTTTGTCTCATTTTGTCTCATGGTTATTGTTCTTTTACTTGCCAATTTCTAGACGCTTGGTGTGTATTGAGATGACCCTTTTCTCTGATAGACTCTTTTACCATGTTGTCATATGCCTTATGCCTTTGCTTGTGGTATTTTTTTATTATGATTTTTTTTGCTATTCATGTTTCATCTTTATGTAATCAAATGTATCAATCTTTTATTTAAAAAAAATTTTGGCGGGGGGAGTACCTGGGTGGCTCAGTCAATTAAGCGTCCAACTCTCAGTTTTGGCTCAGGTCATGATTTCGTGGTTTCATAGGTTTGAGCCCTGCATTGGGCTCTGTGCTGACAGTAGAGAGCCTGCTTGAGATTCTCTCTCTTCCTCTCTCTCTACCTCTCCCCCACTCATGCTGTCTCTGTCTCTCAAAATAAATAAATAAAACTTAAAAAAAATTTTTTTTTTATCAGTCTTTATGGCTTTTGTATTTTGAGTCAGAGGCCCTTCCCACTGTGTAGTCTTCCATATTTTCTCTTAGAACTTTTATGGCTTTGTTTTCACATTTAAATGTTTGATCCATATGGAACTTATCCTTGTATGAGATGGGAATTGTAAATCCACTTTAATTTTTTTTTTCTGGAAATCTAAAATTGCCCCAGTGCCATTTATTAAATTGCTCAGTTTTTTATGACAGGCTTATCGTCTATTAAATTCCCACCTGAAGTAGGGTGTATGTCTAGATTTTTTTAATTTTTAAAGATTTCATTCTTGAGGCGCCTGGGTGGCTCAGTCGGTTAAGCGTCCGACTTCGGCTCAGGTCATGATCTCATGGTCTGTGAGTTCGAGCCCCGCGTCGGGCTCTGTGCTGACAGCTCAGAGCCTGGAGCCTGTTTCAGATTCTGTGTCTCCCTCTCTCTCTGCCCCTCCCCCGTTCATGCTCTGTCTCTCTCTCTGTCTCAAAAATAAATAAACGTTAAAAAAAAAAATTAAAAAAAAAAAAGATTTTATTCTTTTAATAATCTCCACACCCAATGTGGGGCTCGAACTCACAGCCCCGAGATCCAGAGTCGCACTCTACCGACTGAGCCAGCCAGGCACTCTGGAGTTCCAAATATACTCCACTGGTCTTTTGCTTTATCTCCCTCACCACAGTTTTCTTTACCGAGGAAGTATAATATAATTGAATAGATGTTGGTGCTAACTCCTTCTCTTTATTCTTTTTTTGTAATGTTTATTTATTTTTGAGAGAGAGACAGAGCGTGAGTGGGGCAAAGGCAGAGAGAGAGGGAGACACAGAATCTGAAGCAGGCTCCAGGTTCTGAGCTGTCAGCACAGAGCCTGATGCGGGGCTTGAACCCACAAACTGTGAGATCATGACCTGAGCTAAAGTTGGATGCTTAAACCAGCTGAGCCACCCAGGCACCCCCTCTTTGTTCTTCTTTTTTCAGAATTTTAACTAGCTATTCCTGTGTGTTTATTTTTCCATAAAACTTTAGCATCAACTTGCATTGATCTTAAACTAACCTGGTGGTGTTTTTATGATGCTCATGTTATTATAAAATGTCTTAGGAAGAACTGACATCTTAACATGTCGAATCTTCCAATTCAAAAGGCTTGGCTTTCGATAGTCTTCTTTTGTGTCCCTGTGTTTTCTTCATATTATGAGTCTTGTGCCCTTGTTAAATTTATTCCTAGTATTTCGTATTTTTGATGCTATTGTAAATGGGAGTCTTTTATTCCATTATATCTCTTACCTAATGTGGGTGTCTTTTTGTATATATGAAAGTTAGTGATTTCTAATATTAATTTTATAATCTCTTTCCCTTCTACTTGTTTTTGTTCATTTTGCAGTTGAGACTGTTGTATTTCCCAGGTATACAGTAATAATATCTGCAAATAATGATAATTTTGCCTCCTACTTGCCAGTGGTCCTTTCTCTAGTTTCTTTCTCAAGTTAAATGCCTTGGCTAACACCTTCAGAACAGTGTTAAATAATAGTGGTATTAGTGGGTATCCTTGTTCTTTTGCTGGCTTTACTGGAATGTTCTATTCAGATGCTAGGTTTTAGACTGAAACAGATAGATATATTTTATCACCACAAGGTTTTACTGAGTACAGATTATGGACCAGATGCTGTACCATAAAATAGAGATTTAAAAAAAAAAAGAAAATGAGGGGGCACCTGGGTGGCTCAGTCAGTTGAGTGTCTGACTTCCGCTCAGGTCATGGTCTTACGGCTCGTGGGTTTGAGCCTCGTGTTGGGCTCTGTGCTGACAGCTCAGAGCCTAGAGCCTGCTTTGGATTCTGGGTCTCCCACTCTCTCTCTCTGCCCCTCACCCACTCACGCTCTGTCTCTCAAAAATAAATAAACATTTAAAAAAATTAAAAAGAAAAGAAAATGAGTATGACTCTGCCTGGCTTCAAAGAGTTTACAGGGAAAGACAGATACACAAATTAGTGTATTAACTGTATTAACTTCCTTGCTGGTCTCTGCAGCATCTGTGTATCCATGTTATGGATGTCACAACAAAGTTATATAGAGTATACAGTGGAGACACAAAAAAGGGCGATAGCTGATCAGCTTAAGCCCCATGTCAAGATAAAATTCCAAAGAACAAGGTACTAAAACATACTAGCTTAGTTTGCATTGAAATGTTTTCATTAAATTCATTATAAGATGTCCTTGACTTCGGAGGCAACGTATAGGGAAAGTCGCGTGAAGAATCTTTGTTAGTTCAGTAAGGACACTGGTGAGAATATTTATCAAATGCCTCCAACATAACAAACATTAAACTAAGGCCAGGCATACACACAGACATGATCTCTGCTCATATGGATGTTACAGTGTAGCAGGGAAGGACCTTAAGATAGACCAATAGGGGCGCCTGGGTGGCTTGGTCGGTTAAGCATCCGACTTCGGCTCAGGTCATGATCTCACGGCCCGTGAGTTCGAGCACTGCGTCGGGCTCTGTGCTGACAGCTCAGAGCCTGGAGCCTGTTTCAGATTCTGTGTCTCCCTCTCTCTCTGCCCCTCCCCTGTTCATGCTCTGTCTCTCTCTGTCTCAAAAATAAATAAACGTTAAAAAAAAAAATTAAAAAAAAAAAAAGATAGACCAATACAATCCAGCACTTGCCACGAAGTACACGTATAAGGTACATTGGAGGGAGTGTGGAGGAAGTTGAAATTAACATCAGCCCAGGGAAGTCCAGGAAAGCCCCCAAGGGAGGCTCTGTTTGAGCTGACTCTGAAGGAGGAATGAGAGCTTCTCAGATTGAGAAGGATGGTTTTATTGTAGCACAGGAACAATATGTACAAAAGCTTGGCGGCCTGAAGGGTACTGTGTGTCTGGGAATTGGCATGTAGCTCAAGGATGGGAGGCGAGGTAGGTGGTAGGAGATAAGCATGCCGAGATTGACAGAAGCTGGGTCCCAAAGAGTATTAAATCCATTCATAGAAATAGGGATTTTACCCAGCAGGCAGGAAGGAGCTATTAAAGAATTTTAAGCAGCAGAATCCAGAAAGATAACATACTTCAGGGTGGATTGAAGGGAGAAAGATAAAAGGCAAGGAGACCAATTAGGAAGTTTATTGTATTAGTCCAAATATTCTCTATGATGACATTTAGTGTCCTTATATAAGGATTCATGTGACAAATTCCTCCTAGAAGTCAGTGGCAGAAAAATGCTCATTTTTACTGGGGAGGTGATGTGAACACTAGATAAATCATTTGTTTTCCCTGTTGTTTGTTTTTGCCCTGGATTCCAGAACAAATGTTGTTAAATTTAAGTGTATAGAAATCATCTCGTTTCCTTTAAATGTCTAATTTGTTTTCAAATATGTTGTATATATATTTTATTTAAAACTACTTGCAATTGCTTTAAAAAAGATAGATAATCACTTCAGAAAATGTGGACAAATATAAAGAAAAAATATAAATTCCTGAAATTATGCAGTCTCACCTCTCCCCAAGTGCATTCATCCTAAATCAGGGACACTCAGCCTGTACTACAGCAGAAATATAGAACTCATTACTTTGCAAGGGGGCAAATTCTGTTGTTGAACAGCTTAATCCACTACTTCTCTATTTGTTTTACCAAACCCGCAGGAGGAAATGTATTTTACATCATGACCCAGTACACACATATTTGTGATTCTGCGTATTACTCTCTCTCTATCTGAAACAAAAAAACTCATGAAAGAATTCTTACTACTTGAAATAAGCCCTAATATTTTAAATTCTCTTCTGTGTTCTTTAAAATCCTAAATTGATTTCAAAACCCACTAATGGATTGAGACAAGCAATATGATAACTGTTGGCTTAGTACTTAACCAAACCTCAGTTTGCTGGCATATAGGTGTGAAGGCACTAGATCAGGATACCTGAGCTCAACAAATCCCATTAAGTTCTCGTTTTTCAAAAGCTATTCTTCACATTGAGCTAAACTCTGGCTCCCTTTAGTCCCATCCTTGGTCCACTTTGGCTTTCAGAACCACACTGAACGTTCACTCAATAAACACTGATTGAACACCTGTGTGCCAGACATTATGCTCTGTACTAGGGATGCTTGGGTGAACAAAACAGAGTCTCCACCCTTTAGGGGAGCGCATTCTAGCGATTGGTCCAGAGGACTTGTCTATTGGAGTGACTAAAAGAATAATTCTACTTCTTCCACATAACTGGCCTTCAGTATTGGAAGACAGCCATCATGTTCCCTTTGCATCCTTTCCCCTGGTTTCTAAACCATGCCTCCTAGGACATAGTTTCTCTGATACCAGCCATTGAGCTATGGTGAGCTATAGTGATACAGTAGAACTCCTCCTCGTACGGCAGATGGGCTTGTTAAGATAACCTCTGATAACATGACATTGAAGCAAAGACTTGCATAAAGTTGGGGAACAAGTTATGTGAAGATCCAGGTGAGGAGTGTTCCTGAGATAAGGGCCACCAGAAGTGAACTGGCACATTGGGACACATCAAAACCAATGAGGTTGGTGCTGGGGGTGGGGATGGAGGTAGGAGGAAAAGACATCTTGCAACCCTTTTAGATCAGGGTAAAAGATTTTGGATTCCTTTCCTAGTAAGATAGAAGCCTTTGGAGGTTTTGAGTAGAAGAATGCTATGCTCTGACTTAGGTTGAGTAGATCCCTTTGGAAAAAGCAGAGACCAGCAAGGAAGTGAATACAGTAGTCTGTTTACTCAAGTGTTCACTTACAATCCTTGGTAGGGTTTTGCCATTTTTGTGACAAACTTCCTGCATGCTTCTGATTAAAATATTTAGTTTCAATTATTTTCGTGAAAGGGATCTTCCATTGTATCTGCAAACTAGCTATTTACTTTTCTGTATTAATTTTATAACTAGTCATCTTACCAAATTCTTTGGTTTCTGGGATTTTGTGTTCAATTGACTTTATTAAGGTGTAATTTACATACAATAAAATGCACCCATTTGAAGGGTACAGTTCAATGAGCTTTGACGTATATTCACGTGTAACAGTCCCCATAAGTAAGATAGAGAAAGAACATTTCTATTGCACAAAATTTCCCTCATGTCTTTCCCCACCCCCCTTATGCCTTTTTGTAGTTAAACCCTCCTGTCTGTCTCACTCCCAACCCCAGGCAACTATTAATCTCCTAATTCTGTCACTCTGGATTAGTTTTGCCTGTTCTAGACTTTCATGTAACAGGAATTGCACAATATGTACTCCTTTGTGTCTGGCTTCTTTTGTTGAGGTTAATGCTTTTGAGATTCATTCATGCCATTGTGTGTATCAGAGGTTTGTTCCTTTCTACTGCTCAGTACTATTCCATGGTACGTATGAACCACAATTTAGCTATTCACCAAGTGATGGACATTTTCTTTCTAGTTTGGGGACTTGTATGAATGAAGCTGCTATGACAGTTCTTGGACAGGTCTCTTTGTGGATGTATGTTTTTATTTCTTGTGGGTAAATACTTAAGAATGAAATCATTGGCTCAAAAGTAGGTATAACTTTATTAGAACTGCTAAGCAGTTTTTCAAAGTGACTGTCCCAAGGCGCCTGGGTGGCTCAGTCAGTTGAGTGTCCAACTCTTGATTTCGCCTCAGGTTATGACCCTATAGCTGTGGGATTGAGCCCCGAGTCAGGGTTCACTCTGAGTATGGAGCCTGCTTAGGATTCTGTTTCTCTCTCTCTCTCTCTCTCTCTCTCTCTCCCTCTCCCCCTCTCCCCTACTTGTGCATATACTCTCTCTCTCTAAAATTAAAACAAACAAACAAAAAACAAAAACCAACAGTGACTGTCTCATTTCATATTCCCACTGGCAGCGGTGAGATCCAATTTCTCCACATTCTTGTCAACACTTGGTACTGTCCATCTTTTTAGTTTTAGCCATTGTAGTATGTGTGTAATGATATTTAATTGTGGTTTTAATTTGCATTTCCTGTATGAAGAGTGATGTTAAACATCTTTTCATGTACTAATTTGTATATCTTCTTTTGGGAAATGTATGTAGTTTGTTTTACTGAGTTCTTTTTTTTTTTTTTTTTTTTTTAATGTTTATTTATTTTTGAGACAGAGAGAGACAGAGCATGAACAGGGGAGGGGCAGAGAGAGAGGGAGACACAGAATCTGAAGCAGGCTCCAGGCTCTGAGCTGTCAGCACAGAGCCTGATGTGGGGCTCGAACTCACAGACTGTGAGATCATGACCTGAGCCAAAGTCAGAAGCTCAACGGACTGAGCCACCCAGGTGCCTCCCACTTTTTTTTTTTTTTTTTTTTTTTGAGGTCTTTGTATATTTTGGATACATGTCTTTTGTCAGATATATGTATTGCAAATACTTTATCCTAATTCCTGGCTTGACTTCTCATTTCCTTAATAGTAACTTTCAAAGAGCAGAATTCATCAAGTTTTTCATTATGGCCCATGCTTTTTGTGAGCTAAGAAATCTTTGCCTACCCCAAGGTCCTGAACTTTTCCTCCTATGTTTTCTTCTAGAAATTGAACTTTACATTTAGTTTTGTGATCCATTTTGAGTTAAAATTTATGGAGCGCCTGGGTGGCTCCGTCGGTTAAGTGTCCGACTTGGGTTCAAGCCCTGCATCAGGCTCTGTGCTGACAGCTCAGAGCCTGGAGCCCGCTGTGGATTCTGGGTCTCCCTCTCTCTCTCTCTGCCCCTCCCCTGCTCGCACTCTGTCTCTGTCTCAAAAATAAATAAACATTAAAAAAAAATTTTGTCTGTCGTGTTAAGTAAGGGTCAAGTTTCATTTTTTCCTGTAATGTATACTCAGTTATTCTGGCACCATTTGTTTGAAAGTATTATTTCCTCATTGAATTATTGTGGTGCCTTTTAAAATTTTTGATAAAATGAACTTGACTAAAAAACTTAATTGGTAATATATTTGTGTGCATATTTCTGTACTCTATGCTATTCCATTGATCTTTGTGTGTATCCTAATGTTAATATTACACTGTCTTCTTAATTAAATTTAATATAATTCTCTTTAATATAACTACAGGATAGGTATATTAAATCTTAAAATCTGGTAAGGCAAGTTCTCTTTTACTCTTTTTAACATTGTTTTGGCTATTCTAGGTCCATTTCATGTTCTGTTAGTTTTAGAATGGGCTTGGTAATTTCCACAAAAAGAACCATTTTGGATTTTGATTGAGATTACATTGATTCCATAGGTTAATTTGAATAAATTGACATATTTAATGTTTTGGTCTTCTAATTCATATGCACAGCCTGTCTCTCCATTTATTTAGATCTTTGACATTTCTCTCACCCATTTTGTAATTTCCAGTGTGCATATATTTTATTAAATTGATCCCTAAGTGTTTCATGTTTTTGATGTTTTTATGAATGCATTGTTTTTTTAAATTTCAGTTTCTAATTGTTCATTACTAACTTATAGAAGTAGAAATGATTTTTATATGTTGACCTTATATCCAGTGACCTTGTTAAATTCAGTTATTAGTTCTAGAAGACTCTTGTAGATCTTTTTTTTTTTTTTAAGTTTATTTTATTTATTTTGAGAGAGAGAGCGCATGTGCACAAGCAGGGGAAGGGGAGAGGCAGAGAGAGAGGGAGAATTCCAAACAGGACCCATGCTGTCAGTGCAGAAACCCTCATGGGTCTTGAACTTATGAACAGTGAGATCATGACCTGAGCTGAAATCAAGAGTTGGATGCTCAGCTGAGCCACTCAGACACCCCAGATCTCTGGGGATTTTCTGTGTACATTATTGCTCTTGGGATTTACTCATTTGTACAATGAGTAAACACTAACAGTTTTTTTCTTCCTTTTCATCTTCTTTTATTTCTTTTTCATCTTATTACATTGACCAATACCTCCAGGTCAATGTTGAATAGAAGTGGTGAGAGCACAAATCTTTGCCCTGTTCCCTATCTTAGAGGAGAAAGCATTTATTTGATCTTTAGCTTTTTGTAAATGCTTTTTACTAGGCTGGGGAAGTTCCCTTTTATTCTTGTTTTACTAGAGTTTTTATCATGAACGTGTGTTGAATTTTTCAAATGCTTTTTCTACAGCTGTTTATAATCTATTCTGTTAATATGGTGCATTTTGCTGATTGATTTTCAACTGTGTAACTATATTGGCTTCCTGGAGTAACCCTTAGTTGCTACAGTCTTTTTATATATTTGATTTGCTAATATAATGTTAAGGATTTTTTGTGTCTCTGTTTACAAAGGATATTATTCTGTAGTTTTCTAGTTTTCTTTTCTTATGGTGTCTTGGTTTAGGTACCAGTAATACTGGCCTCATAAAGTGAGTTGGAAAGTTTTCCTCTCTCCATACTTTTTGAGTGTTCGTATAGGATGGGTATTATGTCTTACTTAAATGTCTAATAGAATTTAACATTGAAGCCATGTGGGCCTGCAGTTTATTTTGTGTAGGCAGATTTTACAATTACATTTTCAATTTCTTTAATATTAAATGTTCAGTTTCTTTTTTTTTTTAATGTGTTGACTTTTTTCTTTTTTTTTTAATTTTCTTTTTTATTTTATTTATTTATTTATTTATTTAAAAAATTTTTTTTCAACGTTTATTTATTTTTGGGACAGAGAGAGACAGAGCATGAACGGGGGAGGGGCAGAGAGAGAGGGAGACACAGAATCGGAAACAGGCTCCAGGCTCTGAGCCATCAGCCCAGAGCCTGACGCGGGGCTCGAACTCCCGGACCGCGAGATCGTGACCTGGCTGAAGTCGGACGCTTAACCGACTGCGCCACCCAGGCGCCCCTCTTTTTTATTTTTTAAAATAAAAATACATCCAAATTAGTTAGCATATAGTGCAACAATGATTTCAGGAGTAGATTTCTTAGTGCCCCTTACCCATTCAGCCCATCCCCCCTCCCACAACCCCTCCAGTAACCCTCAGTTTGTTCTCCATATTTATGAATCTCTTCTGTTTTGTCCCCCTCCCTGTTTTTAGATTATTTTTGTTTCCCTTCCCTTATGTTCATCTGTTTTGTCTCTTAAAGTCCTCATATGAGTGAAGTCATATGATGTCTTTCTCTGATTTCACTTAGCGTAATACCCTCCAGTTCCATCCATGTAGTTGCAAATGGCAAGATTTCATTCTTTTTGATTGCCGAGTAATACTCCATTGTGTGTGTGTGTGTGTGTGTGTGTGTGTGTGTATACATACATACATATATATACCACATCTTCTTTATCCATTCATCCATCGATGGACATTCGGGCTCTTTCCATACTTTGGCTACTGTTGATAGTGCTGCTATAAACATGGGGGTGCATGTGTCCCTTCGAAACAGCACACCTATATCCCTTGGATAAATGCCTAGTAGTGCAATTGCTGGGTTGTAGGGTAGTTCTATGTTTAGTTTTTTGAGGAACCTCCATACTGTTTTCCAGAGTGGCTGCACCAGCTTGCATTCCCATATATGTTCAGTTTCTTTAATTGATACATGGCTACTCAGATTTTTTTTTCCTGTATCAGTTTTGAATATTTATATCTCTTAAGAAATGTGTTCATGGAGCACATAGGTGGCTCAGTTGGTTGAGTGTCCTACTCTTGATTTCAGCTCAGGTCATGATCTCACCCTTCGTGAGTTTGAGCCCCGCATTGGGCTCTGTGCTGATAGTGCAAAGCCTGCTTGAGATTCTCCCTCCTGCCCCTCCCCTGCTCACTTGTGTGTGCGCTCTCTCTCTCAAAGATAAACATTAAAAAAAAATGTGTTCATTTTATCTAAATTGTTGGATTTATTGACAGAGTTGTTCATAGTATTTTGTTTTTGTTCTTTTAATGTCTGTAGGATCTTTAATGGTGTTTCCTTTTTTTATTGCTGCTATTGATAATTTTTTTCTTTTTTTTTCAATTGTTTTTGAGAGAGAGAGAGAGAGAGAGAGGGAGGGAGAGGGAGGGAGGGAGGGAGAGAGAAAGCATGTAAGTGGGGAGGTAGCAGAGCAGGGGGGAGAGAGGATCTGAACTGGGCTCTTCGCTGATATCAGAGAGCCTGATGGGGAGCTCGAACTCACAAACTGTGAGATCATGACCTGGGCCCAAGCTGGATGCTTAACTGACTGAGCCACCCTGGCACCCCTCTTTTTTTTCTTAATTGGTCAAACTAGAAGTTGATAAATTTAATTAATATTGGTATCAGTTTTATTGCTAGTGATCAATTTATTGATATTGATATAGAGAACTAGCTTTTGGTTTCATTGATTTTCTTCTGTCATTTACTCAATTTCTATTTCTTTTTTTTTTTTAATTTTTTTTTTTTTCAACGTTTATTTATTTTTGGGACAGAGAGAGACAGAGCATGAACGGGGGAGGGG
Source organism: Leopardus geoffroyi (assembly GCF_018350155.1). Lineage (NCBI taxonomy): Eukaryota > Metazoa > Chordata > Mammalia > Carnivora > Felidae > Leopardus > Leopardus geoffroyi. The sequence continues at coordinate 24,665,323 of NC_059328.1, forward strand.
CAGAGAGAGAGGGAGACACAGAATCGGAAACAGGCTCCAGGCTCTGAGCCATCAGCCCAGAGCCTGACGCGGGGCTCGAACTCACGGACCGCGAGATCCTGACCTGGCTAGTTGGACGCTTAACCAACTGCGCCACCCAGGCGCCCCTCAATTTCTATTTCATTTATTTCTGATCTTGTCTTTATTTAATTTTCTTCCTTCTCCTTATGTTGGGTTTAATTTGATCTCCCGTTTCTAGCTTCTTAGGTAGAAACTTAACTCATTGGGTATTAGATCTTTTTTCTTTTTTAATATAAGCATTTGAAGCTATACATTTCCCTCTAAACACTGCTTTAACTACGAATGAGAAATTTTCATATGTTGTGTTTTTATGCAGTTCAAAACAGTTTCTAATATTGCTTATGATTTCTTTTACCCCTAGGTTATTTGAAAGTTTAATCTTCAATTTCCAAAATTTGGGAGATTTTCATTTGCTATTGATGTCTAATTTAATTCCATGTTGGGAGAGAATATGCTCTGTATGATTACAATCTTTAAATATATTAAAAAATTGTTTTATGGCCAAGTCTGTAGTCTATTTGGTAAATGTTCAAAATGCACTTAAAAAGAATGTGTATTTTGCTGCTGTTCTATAGAGTGTTCTATAAATGTCAATTTGGTCAAGTTGGTTGATAGTGTTGGTCAAGTATTTTATATCCTTATCAGTGTTTCCAGCTATTCCTTCTATCAATTACTGAGAGAGTAGTGTTGAAATATACAATAATAAATATGAATTTCAACATTTCACTTCTGCCAGTTTTTGCTTTCCATATTTTGAACTCCTGTTATTAGGTGCATACATACTTTTGGTTATATTTTCTCAATGCATTAATTTTTTTAAATTATAAAATTTCTTTTTAGCTCTGGTATTTTCTTGAGTCTTCTTTGTCTGATATTAGTATAACCATTCCAGCTCTCTTATAATTAGTGTGTTTATGGTATACTTTTTTACAGTTATTTACTTTTTTTTTAACAATTGATTACTTAAAAATTTTTTTTTAATATTTATTTATTTTTGAGAAAGAGAGAGACAGAGTGCAAGCAAGGCAGGGGCAGAGAGGGAGAGAGGGAGACACAGAATCCGAAGCAGGCTTCCGGCTCTGGGCTGTCAGCACAGAGCCTGATGTGGGGCTCGAACCTATGGACTGCGAGATCATGACCTGAGCCAAAGGCAGACGCTTAACCAACTAAGCCACCCAGACACCCCTACATTTATTTACTTTTAACATCTGTATCTTTATATTTAAAGTGCATTTCCTGTAGACAGCATATATTTGACTGGTCATTTTTCATCCAGTCTGATAATGTTTTTAAGTGTAGTTCAGAATATTTACATTTAATATAATTATCAACATAGTTGGATTTAAATACACCATCCTTCTGTTTTCTGTTTATGTGATCTTTGTTTCTTTCCTGTATTTTCCTGACTTTTCCTTATCCTGCCTCAATAAAGAATATTGAGTAATTTTTGTATTCTGTTTTATCTTCACATTAATTTATTAGCTTAATCTCTTTGTTTTACATTTAGTGGTTGCTCTAGGGGTTACAGTATATGCATTTTCCCTCATCACAGTATGCATTTTACTTATTACTCATCTCATATTATACCACTTCATATATAGCAAGGGTTGGCAACTGCAGCTTTAGGGTCAAGTTTGGATCCCTGTCTCCTTTTATAAGTAAAACTACAGCCATTCATGTACATGTTGTTTATGGCATATTTTGTGCTACAGTGGCAGAGTTCAGTTGTTGCAACAAAAACCATTAGCCTCTAAACCTAAAATATTTACTATCTTGTCTTTTTTGCCTTTTGGCAAAAAATATTTACTTGTTTGTCAACTTCTGATGTACAATAAAGTATATTTCTGTTTCTCATCTTTTCTTCAAATATTTTTTCTGCCTCCACCTTTTTCCGAACTTCAATTACATATTAGACCATTTGATATTGTTCCACATGTCACTAAGGATCTGTTCATTTTTTGTCAGTTTCTCTCTTTTTCTTTTTTTAAACATCTGATAATTCCTGTTGTTATGTCTTCACATTCATGGATTATTCTGCCATTTATAACCTGCTATTACTATTTCTTTTAATTTACATCCAAGTTAGTTAGCATATAGTGCAACAATGATTTCAGGAGTAAATTCCTTAATGCCCCTTACCCATTTAGCCCATCCCCCCTTCCACAACTCCTCCAGCAACCCTCTGTTTGTTTGCTATATTTAACAGTCCCTTATGTTTTGTCTCCCTTCCTGTTTTTATATTATTTTTGCTTCCCTTCCCTTATGTTCATCTGTTTTGTCTCTTAAAGTCTTCATATGAGTGAAGTCATATGATATTTGTCTTTCTCTGACTAATTTCGCTTAGCATAATACCCTCTAGTTCCATCCACATAGTTGCAAATGGCAAGATTTCATTCTTTTTGATTGCCAAGGAATGCTCCATTGTATATATATACCACATCTTCTTTATTCATTCATCCATGGATGGACATTTGGACTCTTTCCATACTTTGGCTATTGTTGATAGGGCTGCTATGAACATTGGGGTGCATGTGCCCCTTCGAAACAGCATACCTGTATTCTTTGGGTAAATACCTAATAGTGCAATTGCTGGGTTGTAGGATAGTTCTATTTTTAATTTTTTGAGGAATCTCCATAACTGTTTTCAAGAGTGGCTGCACCAGTTTGCGTTTTCACTAGCAGTGCAAAAGAGATTCTCTTTCTCTGCATCCTCGCCAACATCTATTGTTGCCTGAGTTGTTATGTTAATGTTAGCCATTCTGACAGGCATGAGGTGGTATCTCATTGTGGTTTTGATTTTATTTCCCTGGTGATGAGTGGGGTTGAGCATTTTTTCATGTGTCCATTGGCCATCTGGATGTCTTCTTTGGAGAAGTGTCTATTCATGTCTTTTGCCCATTTCTTCACTAGATTATTTGTTTTTTGGGTGTTGAGTTTGATAAGTTCTTTATAGATTTTGGATATTAACCCTTTATCTGATACGTCATTTGCAAATATCTTCTCCCATTCTGTCGGTTGCCTTTTAGTTTTGCTGATTGTTTCCTTTGCTGTGCACAAGCTTTTTATTTTGATGAGGTCCCAATAGTTCATTTTTGCTTTTGTTCCCTTGCCTCCAGAGATGTGTTGAGTAAGAAGTTGCTGCAGCTGAGGTCAAAGAGGTTTTTGCCTGCTTTCTCCTCTAGGATTTTGATGGCTTCCTGTCTTACGTTTAGGTCTTTCATCCATTTTGAGTTTATTTTTGTGTATGGTGTAAGAAAGTGGTCCAGGTTCATTTTTCTGCATGTTGCTGTACAGTTTTCCCAGCACCATTTACTGAAGAGACTGTCTGTATTCCATTGGACAGTATTTCCTGCTTTGTCAAAGATTAGTTGTTCATACATTTCTTCTGATTTTAGCATGATTTTTTTTTTATTATTCTTTTTTTCTTTCTCATATGTCTAGTAATTTTTGGTGAAATGATGAACGAAGTAAATGTTTTTTGAGTGTCTGAATTTCGTTGTCTTTAAAGACTTACGAATTTTGGTTTACTTGATAGTTTAGTTGTTAAGGGATCAGTCTGATGATTTGAGGCCTGATTTTGAGCTTTGGGGGCAGTTCTAGAATACTGTTAAGTTATTTCTTCTACTAAGGTGTTACTGTTCTGGGGTCTCTACTTAATGCCCTGGGTGTTCAGCAGAGAATTCTTACTTGGGCTGGTCAAAACTCAATTGTTTCCTAACTCCTTGTGAGCTCTGGGAATTTTTCTGCCCACAGTAGTTCTTTACTCAGACTCCTGAAGTTTCACACTACACCTGCACGGATTAGTGTTCAGCACAGAGGTAGAATATTCCTGTATAGATTTATTGACCTCTTTGCCTGTGTAGTTGCCTCCTCTGTCACTTTACCCTATAATTTCCAGGTACCACAGCCCTCCTGAACACTAACTCTGTTCAGTCTGTGCCCTGCCCTTCCCTCCCTGCCCCCCCACTTTTTTTTTTAATTGAATAGGCTCCATGCCCAGCATGGGGCTCCAGCTCACAACCCTGAGATCAGGAGTCACATGCTCTACCAACTGAGCCAGCCAGACACCTCTGTTCAGTCCATTTTGATTTCCCTTCCCTGTATCCCAATCCAGAGAGCCAAAGTGATTAGCTGACCTTATTTGATTCCCTTCTCTCAGGGATCATAGTCCCACTTTGCCGTTTTTTATTGCCTGCAAACATTTTTCTCATGTATTTCATTCAGTTTTCTAATTGTTTATAGCAAAATGCCAAGTGTAGTACCAGTTACTTCAACATGGCAAAAGCCCAAGAATTTTACTCTAGAAAATAGTTTTCTGGAGGCACCTAGATGACTCAGTTAGTTGAGCATCTGACTCTAGATTTTGGCTCAGGTCATGATCCCAGCACTGTGGCATCAAGCCCCACATTGGACTCTGCATTCAATGTGGAGCCTGCTTAAGATTCTCTCTCTCTCCCTCTGCCCCTCTCCTCCGCTCATGTTATTTCTCTCTCTCTCTCTCTCTCTCTCTCTCTCTCAAATTAAAAAAAATCGATGAAAATAGTTTTCTAATTTTACTTTTGCATTAATTTTTTTTTAATTTTAGAAAGAGAGAGAATGAGTGGGGTAGGGGCAGAGAAAGAGGAAGAGAGAGAATCCTAAGCAGTCTCTGCAGTCAGTGTGGAGCCTGATGCAGGTCTCAATCCCATGACCCTGAGATCATGACCTGAGCTGAAATCAAGAGTCGGACTCTTAATGGACTGAGCCTTCCAGGTGCCCCACTTTTGCATTGAAGATACATAATATTACCTGCAATATCAATAACTGTTTCATCCTTTCCAGTATTCATACTGTATATTTAATTATCTTGCCTAATTCATTGGCTAGTACTTCCAGGCCAATGTTACATAATGTTATTAATATTTTCCTGGTATTTTTCCCCAAGGGTAGATGGGAAAGGACTTTAAAAGGACAATATCTGGAGTTAATGAAAGTGTTGGAGGAAACAGACACTGGCAAATGGTGTTGGTGAAGATATAAATTGATAAAATGTTTTGGGAAGGTACTCTGTACCCACTCAGCAACTCCACTTCTGGAAACCAAATTATTTCACAAGTGCTCAAGGATCTGTGTGCAAGTGTATTTGCTGTGGCATCATTTATAATAGCGAAAAGTTGTAAAGTCATGCCCCATGACCACATTTCAGATGAGAATGGAGGACTTATTAGATTTTAACCGACAGGATATGATAGCGAAAAATTGGGTATTGATTTGATGCTTTTCTAGCAATATTCCCAGGTGTCTTGTTTTGGCAGTTGTATGCCATAGCCCCAAGTATGTTCCGTTTCTTTCAGCCTAGTAGCTCTCGTTTGCCTGTGCTCTGGAGACATGGTCATATGAGAACTCCGAAACAGCTGGGTCTTTGGGCATATAATGAGACTGCAAAGTCCCCAATCTCTAACCAAGTGATTCATTGTTTTTTTATAAAGTAATTTCTGGATTTTGAAGCCCACTATTAGCTAGAATCTGGATTACATTAAACGTGGAAGAAACTTCATTAGAGACATAACTCCTTGAACATTAATTTATTAGAGTGCTCTTCACCTCTAAATACATTCATATTTATAAATTTGATACAGTACTGGATTGTAGTTAATGCGTTTTTATTTTTATTTATTTTTTTTGTAGTTAATGCGTTTTTAAAATAACTGCTCAGTCTGCTCAATACAGGTAGCACTAATGAGAGCTGATTTAACAGACTGTTCCTGAGTCTGAGAGACCTCACTAATCTGTTTGTGTTCCTAGGCCATGGTCTCACCTTCTGTCATTATTTCATGTGTTGCTGAATGATTTTGACCCATAATGACTTATCACAGGTCTGCAAGTGTTAAGGCTAAGGTTACTTTAAACACAAATATTACTTGGGATTTGAAATGGATATTTTACAGTGGCTTGAGTTAGGGAAACACCCTCAAAAAACTTGTCAGCTGTTATTAGAGATTGGTGGAAGACTTCTGACATCATGGAAGGCATCATAAAAGTTATTGTGGCCTGCAAAGAAATGATTCACAGCTATGAACGAACCAAGCTGAAGGAAACTCTGTCTGTAGGGATAGCAGGACTTCAGCGGGTATGAAGGGAAAAACAAAACATTTTTTCAATGCTTATTTATTTATTTATTTATTTATTTATTTTTAAATTTTAATGTTTATTCATTTTTGAGAGATAGAGACAGAGCATGAGTGGGGCAGGGGCAGAGAGAGAGAGGGAGACATAGAATCTGAAGCAGGCTCCAGGCTCTGAGCTGTCAGCACAGAGCCAATGTGGGGGCTTGAACTCATGAACCATGAGATCATGACCTGAGCTAAAGTTGAACACTTAACCGACTGAGCCACCCAGGCACCCCTGATAATTTTTTTTAATGTTTATTTATTTCGAGAGAGACAGAGAGCATGTGAGTGGGGGAGGCGCAGAGAGAATCCCAAGTAGGCTCCATGTTCAGTGCAGGGCCCGCTGCAGGGCTCGATCCCACAAACCTTGAGATCAGGACTTGAGCCGAATCTGATGCTTAACCAACTGAGCCAGCCAGGCTCCCCTCTCTCTGCTAAATAGACTATTCTTTTTTTTTTTTTTTTAATGTTTATTTATTTTTGAGAGACAGAGACAGAGCGTGAGGGGAGAGGGACAGAGAGAGAGGGAGACACAGAACCAGAAGCAGGTTCCAGGCTCCACACTGTCAGTGCAGAGCCTGACACGGGGCTCGAATTCATGAACCGTGAGATCATGACCTGAACCGAAATTCGATGCTTACCCGACTGAGCCACCCAGGCACCCCTAAATAGACTGTTCTTGAATGGGCTACAGTTGCAGCCTTGGAAAGTGTCACAAATTAGGAATAAATGATTCTTGGTCACATTATAAAAACTCAAATTTCAGTAGATAAGGAAATTTATTGACTCTTGTTACTAAAAATCTAGATACAGTATTGGCTTTAGGCATAGCTGGGTCTAGGAGTTAGAATAATGTTACCAGGACTGTCTCCAAAACAGTTTTGTCTGGCTTTCCTCTGTGTTAGCATCACTCTCAGGTGGGTTTCTCACTTCTTGAAGGTAACTTTTTGTAATCCTAGGTTTTTATGATTCTTAAGGCCTCTAGTGAGAACTTCATTCTCTAATTTCCATGACACAACCAAAGGAGGACTCAGACTGACCAGTCTGGTCATGCATTCAGGGGGTCGCTGAGGAAGAGAGGCATGCTGTGCACACAGAAGATGGCAGAAGTCCGAGTATAATAACAGACATGGAAGGAGGATCATGTAAAAAAGTACACCTGAAAAGTTATGGGTGACATGACTTAATGCCTGTGATGTTATTTTTAACTATTGGTGGGAGGGGGGGAGTGGAGGCAGAGGGAAGACAGAAAGTTAGAAAAACTGATCAGTGTTAAAGATGGATAGTACATATATGAGCACTCCTTTTATTATCTATTCTTTTTTTTTTTTTTTTTTTTTACTTTTTTAATGTTTATTTGTTTTTTAGAGAGAGACAGAGCACGTGCAAGTAGGGAAGGGTCAGAGAGAGACAAAGACACAGAATCTGAAGCAGCCTCCAGGCTCTGAGCTGTCAGCACAGAGCCCGACATGGGGCTCAAACTCACGAACTATGGGATCATGACCTGAGCCGAAGTCGGATGCTTAACTGACTGAGCCACCCAGGCTCCCCTTATATTATCTGTTCTGCTTTGGGGAGCATTTAAAATTTTGCTTAAAGAAGTTAAGAGTAAAAATAAATGCAGTTTCTAATTGGCTACAATTGTTTCTAAGAAATAAAAGGTAAGAGAGACACTGAGAGGAAAGATTATATGTCACTTGTCCAGAAGGGAAAGTCTTGGGATAGATCCTTTCCTTAGACAGCTGATTTATCTATTTTTGGTCCTAGAAATGTTATCAGTCAGAGTCTACTCAGGAAAACAGAAACCACTCTGGGTATTTCACAGAGAGTGAATTTAATATATGAAATTGGTTCCAAAAGTCTTAGAAGGGCTAGAACAGCAAAATGGAAAGGAGGGCCCAGAGGGAGCAAGAAGGATTCTAATCATACATCAGAAGCTGCTGTGTCCCTGACCCGGAGCCCACGAGCCTGTGCTGGCTGCTGTGTAGTTGATGCTGTCACAGTCAGTTCTGGATCTGCCAAACAGGTGCCACTTTTATCAGCGACGGAAAGACCAAAGGATAGAAAGGCTGTGGAGTCCAGAATCACCCAACCCTAGGCCACTACACCAGCCAGCAGCCACTAGCCATTGCTGCCTTTCCACTGCCCCAAAACAGGACATTTCTATTGCTTCTCGGCCTTTTGGCTAAGATCAAGTGTAAAACAGGAAACTTCTTTTCCTTTTACTGACCTCCTATCGTGCTTCCTTTTGAAAGAATTGAACCGGAAGCCAGCTGCAAGGAAGGAAGCCCAGGAAATGTCATTTGCAGAATTCCAATTCCATCAGAGAGTAGAGTAGAGCAGGGCACGTGTTGAGCTGAGAGACAACATGTAAATGACCAGCACAGTCCACCCTCTGGGCAACTTGGCATCTATATACATCACTCTTCCCATCTTTAAAATTCTAAATAAATTCATGAGTCTGTTTTACAATATGTAACTATCCTTCATACCAAAAAAAAAAAAAAAAAAAGTCCTCACCCACTTCCAAAATGGGTGATGTTAATTCCTTTTCTAGGTCAGTCATAATCAAATTTATTAGAATCATGTGATGTTTCCCTGCTGGAAGTGTTCCTGTCTTGGGAGCTAAGACCTTGGCAGGGACAGAAAGCAAAAATTCTGTAAATGGGTTATTAGAGATAAAAGTGAAAGCACTCCCATCCCTTGATTTCTAGCCATGGAAAAACATAGCATTATCTATTGGTCAGTGGTTAAGAGCATATTCCACATTCATTTGAAGTTTTTTTTTTTAGTTTATTTATTTTGAGAGAGAAAGCGAGTGCACATGCACAAATGGGGGAGAGGCAGAGAGAGGGGGAGAGAGAGAATCCCAAGCAGACCCTGAGCTGTCAGCATGGAGCCCTAGCCTGACTTAGGGCTTGATCTCACCAACCATGAGATGATGACCTGAACTGAAATCAAGGGTCAGCTGCTTAACTGACTGGACCACCCAGGCGCCCCAACCACACCCATTTGGATAGCACCCCTATCTCTCAGGCTGTCATCCCTCAGATGGGGTCATAATGGAATATTCACTTGGTTATTCTTTTTTTTTTTTTTTTTTTTCAACGTTTATTTATTTTTGGGACAGAGAGAGACAGAGCATGAACGGGGGAGGGGCAGAGAGAGGGAGACACAGAATCGGAAACAGGCTCCAGGCTCTGAGCCATCAGCCCAGAGCCTGACGCGGGGCTCGAACTCACGGACCGCGAGATCGTGACCTGGCTGAAGTCGGACGCTTAACCGACTGCGCCACCCAGGCGCCCCTGACTTGGTTATTCTATCATTTTATCAGGCGAGCTGCTTCTGTGTGGCAGAGTAGATGGCAAGCTTCATGGCGGCCAGGGAAAGAGGCCAGCTGACAGCCACAGAACAGGTCGCCTTGATTTCTGAAAACCTCCTCTGAAGTGGGTACCCTTTAGTAAACATTCACCTGAGCTCTAAAACTTTATACTCTGTGCCCGCTCCAAGAGGTATATCCACCTGCCTTTTCCCCATGCCTCTTCCTCACATGGCCACCAATCCTTCTGTCCAATTCTTTCTAAATCCTTGATTGTTTGGCCAACTTGTTAGCCATTGTCCATGGATCAAGGTAAAACCTGTGCCTGTGTCTATCTCTTTGGGCATGCAAAGTGGACCACCAGATGCTCACTGGGGAGACTTTCCTTACCAGTGTCTTTCAGGGGCACTCCTGATTGGAGTTATGATGTTTCTGCCACCCACTTCCAGCTGGTGCCAGCATATTACACAGAACCATCTATAAATCACGCTTCAACTTTTTCTTCCTAAGTCAGCTAGTTTAGGAACCCAACAACCATATGTGTGAGTGGTGGAAAAGCAGCAGTGTACTAGGAGTAGGAACTGTGGCATGGGCCCCCTGCTCATGAACTTATTTCTGGATTCAGGACCTGCTCAGTTCAATCTTGTACGTAACATTTGACCTTGGTATGAAGTGCTGCTGCACATGCCCAAATGTATAATTTGGTACGTCAGGAACACCCATGATAGGCAACTCAGGCATACCCACTTGATGTCCATGGTCAGGCATCAGGCTCTAATAAGAGGGCCTGGTGGCATTCCAAAAGCTCTTTTTCAAAAGGAGAATAGTTATTTGGTGGAGAGGTATGATGGTTAATTTTACGTGTCAGCTGGACTGGTCTACAGTGTACCCAGTAATTTGGTCAAACATTATTCTGGGTGATTCTGTGAGAATGATTTTGGATGCATTTAGCATTGAAATTGATAGGAAAGCAGTTTGCCCTCCCTAATGTGAGTCGGCCTCATCCAGTCAGTGGAAGGCCTGAATAGATCAAAGGACTGATCTTCTCCCACGTAAGAAAGTATTTCTTCCTGCCTGACTACTTTGAGCTGGTACACTGGGTTTTTTCCTGCCTTTGGACTCAAACTGAAACATTGGCTCTTCCTGGGTCTCAAGCCTGCCAGCCTTTGAACTGGAACTTGCGTCATTGGCTCCCCTGGTTCTCAGGCCTTCAGTCTTGGACTGGAACTACTCCATCCAACTTGCCAACTGCAGATTTTTGGACTTGTTACCCTCTAGACTCATTTGAGCCAATTCCTTATAATAAATCTTATATATACATATGTGTGTGTACGTGTATGTTTATGTGTGTGTGTGTGTGTGTGTGTGTGTGTGTGTGTGTGTGTGTGTATGTGTGTATGCATTCTATTGGTTCTCTTTTTCTGGAGAACCTTAACTAATACAAGAAGTATTGAATTTTCTCCCAAATTCTAAGGGCCATAATTCCTCTACTGGGGATGGCCATTGGTGCCATCAAGCATCCTCTAACACCACTGGAGTTGCTGTGTCATAAGGCCTACGTAACAGAGCAACTTGCACTGTAGCCTGGACCTTCTGCAGAATCTTTCCTTGCTCTGGGCCACAATTAAAACTGTCCATCTTGTGAGTTACTCAGAAGATATAGGTTGGAATAGCTCCTAGACTGAGGCATAATGTTGCTCCCAAACCAAAAGATTCCTACAACTTGCCTCTCTTTCTGTGGTGGGTGGCATAAGGTAGAACAGTTTGTCTTTCACTTTATATTGGGCTAATCCCAACTTGTCGCAGATCATATGACCCCTAAAAATTTCAGCAAGGAGGCGGGACCCTCAATCTTCAGGGTCTTTGTCTCCTACCTTCTGGCATGCATCTGTCCTACTAAGACACCTAGGATAGTTGCTGCTTTCTGCTCGTTGTGTCCAGTCAGGACGACATTGTCAGTGTGTGAACTGTTGTCCCTGACAGGTAAGAGCAAACTGCAGCTCATGTTCTTGCTAATCCATGTAGAGACGAAAACATCTCTCCAAGTCAATAGCTGTATCCCAGGTGCTGGCCACTATGCCAGTTTGTTCCGATGGAAAGATCACAACGCTTGACCTTGATAAGCCCCTGCCTACACTGGTGGGTCACGATGCTGTTCTGGGTACCCAGAGATTAACATCAATTCAGAACCAATATCTAGCAATCCCTCGGAGCTCTAGATATTACTCTTTCTCAGTCTTCAGTCATCCTAGTACATGGTTTCACTTACATTCATTTAGTAGGACATCATTTACCAGGACATTATTTCAGGTCTCTTTGAGGAAGACATGGAGGAAATGTTCCAGTACGTACTCGTGGTAGTGTAGTATCTTTCTCTGATCAAAGGTTCAACAAATCCAGTTCTGCACATTGGTTTAGGTCTGTGGTATACATGACAGGCTGTCATGCCCCCAGTAAGGCACACCAGGTCAGATTCTTGCTCAAGAGACCTAGAATTTCTGTTTATTTGTTTTTACTTTTGTTTGTTGGCTTTTTGGTGATAGAGGTCAATTTAACACTTTAGGAAGCTGTTCATCTGGATAATTCTTAGAGACAACATGGTCAACTAGCCATCACCAAAGACCCACTCCTGCTGTGTATATGGTCATTGTGTACACATTGTCTCTGGCATTTAACCACTGTCACTTGGCCTTTGCCACTCTGGGATCTCGTCATCCCCATTTCAGTGAAGACATCTCCCTTTGTCATTTCCATCCTATAGGTGACAGCTGCATTCTCTTAGTGAAGGAAGTGTCATCTGAATCTCTGGGTTTCTTCCTCCACATTATGGCAGGAGTTCTGGCATCTCAGCTTCATTGAAAATAGTCCACCCTTGGGGCGCCTGGGTGGCTCAGTCGGTTAAGCGGCCGACTTCGGCTCGGGTCATGATCTCGCGGTCCGTGAGTTCGAGCCCTGCGTCGGGCTCTGTGCTGACAGCTCAGAGCCTGGAGCCTGTTTCGGATTCTGTGTCTCCCTCTCTCTGACCCTCCCCTGTTCATGCTCTGTCTCTCCCTGTCTCAAAAATAAATAAACGTTAAAAAAAATTTTTTTTTAAAAAGAAAATAGTCCACCCTTGAGTTCAAGTTGTGGTCTGCCCTTGACACAAATTTTTAGAGCCATTCCTAAGTGTTTGAACTAACACATAAAATCCAGTGCGGCCTTATGAATAAATCCAGCCTGTTTCAACATGGTAACCCTCAGAATCCGTCACTAAACATATTCCCATGTTTGCCAAGGTAAATTAGAAAAACCTTGCAATAGTTTTGGTTTTATAAATTATCTCCTCCCATATGATATTTTTTTCATTATTCCCCGGGAGAAATGCTGATTCTGGTTATGGTCCGTGGCAATAAGGGGTGGTGAGGTGTGTTTGGAGGAAAATTGGCATCTTCTTGTAAGGCAATTCCCTCTGGTGTGTTATTACAGAGTCTTCGAGAAAGGGAAGGCTAGTCTCCTCAGACAAAGGAGAGGCTGCTTCCTGACAAGGGAGACTCATGGGAATTTACAAGTTCAAGGTTTTCAGAGTGTCTGAATCTATTCAAATGTTCCCAGTCCCAGGGTCTCCTTCACAATCAGCACCCATCATATAAGAGAGTTGGTCAGATGTAAAATCAACTTAGGCTGCAATTTTACAACCCACGCAATTACATTTAGTGTCTGATTTTTAGCTATATCTACCCTGTGGCTTCACAGAGGTTCCTCTAAGGTCCCTGTCAAAGTTCTCTGATTTTCTAATGGTTGACCTGAGCTGAGTTTTAAATTTTTTTTAATGTTTATTTAAAAAAATTTTTTAGTGCTTATATTTATTTTTGAGAGAGAGAGGGAAAGAGAGAGGGAGAGGGGCAGGGAGAGAGGGAGACACAGAATCCAAAACAGACTCCAGGCTCAGAGCTGTCAGCACAGAGCCGAACGTGGGGCTCAAACTCCTGATCATGATCTGAGCTGAAGTCCGATGCTTAACCAACTGAGCTACCCAGGCACCCCATTAAATGTTTATTTATTTTTGAGAGAGGGCGAGAGAGAAGGGGACAGAGGATCTGATGTGGGCTCCGTGCTAACAGCAGAGAGCCCAATGTGGGGCTCAAACCCACAAACCGTGAGATCATGACCTGAGCCGAAGTCGGATGCTTAACCAACTGACCCACCCAGGCGCCCTAAGCTGAGTTTAAAGCTTGGAGCTTGTCATTTCCTTTCTGTAAGTGCTCCAGTACAGTCAGAAGCAGCTCACCTGATGTGTCCTTGTAGTCATCATTACTAAGGTCATGGTGAGATAGAGCAGCCACTTAGTCTCCCAAAGTGTTGGCTTCAGTAGGACTTCACCCGAAGCAAATGATGATAAGTAATCAGAATGCCACTACAGGACATGGATTACCAGTATTTCTGTTTTTCATTGGCAATAAGGCCATTATTCTGTTCAAGCTCAAAACAGCAAACCAACCCCCAAACCCTATTTTAGAGATTCTATTTCCTGGGACCTTTTCTGTTACCCAGGTTATAAAGTAAGAGTCCTATCCAGAAAACAGATGCCATTCTAGATATTCCAGACAAAGATACTTTGGAAATTATACAGGTGTGGGAAGGTGTGGGAGAGCACAAATGAGGATGGGGGCTGGGAGAACAAAAAGAAGGAAATGATACTCAGGGATCACAAGCTGCTAATGTCCCTTGAAGCATATACCCTTGCTGGAGCCCTTGAGCATACACCTGCTGCTACGCTTTTGGAGACACAGTCCAGGATCCGCTGAGAGGTAACACTTCGATGAGAGCTGGGACCACCAGAAAGATTCCGCATCTGCCTGAGCTGCTGTAGTCCAGAATCTTGCCACCCAGCTGTCACTACAGCAACCACTAGCAACAGTGAGAGCTAGAGCAGGGAGTTCCCCTCTTCCTCCAGCCTTCCAAGTCCCATTGTACATATCCTGCAGGAAGCCAGCTGGTGAGAGATACGGGGTAATGTAGTTTGCAGACTCTCAGCCCCATCAGAACAGAGCAGAATATGGGGTTCCTGGAGGGCTCAGGCAGTTAAGCATCTGACTTCGGCTCAGGTCATGATCTCATGATGTGTGAGTTTGAGCCCTGTATCAGGCTGTATACTGATGGCTCAGAACCTACTGAGCCATCAGCACAGACATATGGCAGGGAGAGCAAGTACAGAGCCTGCTTCAGATTCTGTGTCTCCCTCTCTCTCTGCCCCTCCCCTGCTCATGCTCTGTCTCTCTCTCTCAAGAATAAATAAACATTAAAAAAACAAAAAACAAAAAAAAAAACAGGGCACCTGGGTGGCTCAGTCAGTTAAGCAACTGACTTTGGCTCAGGTCATGATCTCACGGTTTGTGGGTTCGAGCCCTGCGTCGGGCTCTGTGCTGACAGCTCAGAGCCTGGAGCCTGCTTCGGATTCTGTGTCTCCCTCTATCTCTGTTCCTCCCCTGCTCATTCTCTGTCTCTCTCTGTTTCTGAAAAATAAATTTTAAAAAAGTTAAAAAAAAAAAACCAAACAGAGCAGAATATAAAAAGGCAGTTTGGGGGCTTAAAAACAATAGGTAGATAACCAGTACAAAAACCAAAATCCGTTGCCTTAGTTACGAAGGCCCTGCTTACTTACAAGGGCAAAGAACAAATGTATTCAGCCATAGATGGGTAGGTTAAAGAAAAATGGCAGCTTCTCCTGCCTGTCAGTTGCTGTAGTCTATCCATGGAACAGTTTCACCAGTAGAAATCCCTCAAATATTTGCTGAGTATTACTATGCTGCAAGCTGGGCTCATGCTGTTATACTTAATCTTGTGATTTAAGTGGAAAGTATAAATCAGAGTAGATTAAACATCAGATATACATTTTTATGTTAACTACTGTAATTCTACCAAATTTCCCATATCCTCATCGTTTTCACAAATAATGCTATTTTACTTAGAGATCAAAGGCATCGGAAATGAGCCCCGATATCATCTTCCTTTAGAGATCTGTACACTTTTTCATTATCTCTTTCTGTTGCAAAGAAGAAGGTATCCTGTCCTCCTACCCCTCACTAATCCTTTTCTTTTCTTTCTTTTTTTTTTTTTTTAATTTTTTTTAACCTTTATTTATTTTTGAGACAGAGAGAGACAGAGCATGAATGGGGGAGGGGCAGAGAGAGAGGGAGACACAGAATCGGAAGCAGGCTCCAGGCTCTGAGCCATCAGCCCAGAGCCTGACGTGGGGCTCGAACTCACGGACCTCGAGATCGTGACCTGAGCTGAAGTCGGGCGCTCAACCAATTGAGCCACCCAGGCGCCCCTCACTAATCCTTTTCAACAATAACCATTTTAATGTGTTCTCAGTCTCATTCCTCCCTGCCCTATCTGGAAATTTATTTCTTCAGTGAATTTTTTCTTTCCAGAATACTCAAATTCTTCTTCAGTCTTGATGACACCTCCCCTTTCTATCACTATCTGCCTTATCCTTTCACTTCACAGCAAAATTCTGTGGAAAGAGTTGTATGTACTCTCTCCTCCATCCCATTCTCGTGAAACTCACCCCAACACAGGGACACAGATACACACGTGCACACACATAGACACACACAGGCACATACAACATATGCAAACATGCACATCATACACACACACCACATATGCACACATGCACACATGTGCATGTGTACACCCACACACACACACACACACACACACACACACACACACACTACTGATCCATCCAGTGCTTCTCCTTGAAGCACTTTCTTCACTTCCGGGATGTCTTCCTGGCTTTCTGGTTTTTCTCTGGTATCTTTCTTTGCTTGATCCTTATCCTTCTACTCCCTAAATGTCAGAGGGCCAGGGGCTCACCTCTATTCTATGTGGCCTGCCTCCTTTGGTAATCACATCTAGTCTCATGACTTTAAATACCATTCAAATGCTGATTCCCAGTTCCCATCCCCAGCCTGGACCTATTTCCTCACCTCTGCTCGTATGTCCAACCGCCCACCCTTTCTCTCTTGTTGGATGGATAACAGGACATGTTAAACTTACCATGTCCAAACTTGAGCTGCAGAGACCAGCCCCCACGGGTTCCTTTCCTAGTCTTCCCCATTTCTCTGCCAGTACCACGCCATTGGCCTCGGGGTCACCCTCGATTGTTCTCTTGCTCTCCCTGCCATATGTGTGTTACCTGGTTGTGGTCCTGTGTGTGTGTGTGTGTATGTGTGTGTGTGCGCGCACATGCGTGTGAATTGCCTTTTCCCTTTTATCTATCGGAGTCTTTTCATTAAGGCTCTTAAACTTATTCTTAATCCTATCTTGGAATTAGAGCCTCCTTTCAAGACAGGAGAACATGGCACTGGGAATTCAGCCGCCAACGTGGGATATTTCACTTTAGGGAATAGTCTTATGACTGCCCTTTGACACAGTCTGCTGCTGGTCATTCTGCCAGGCCTCAGCCTTCTCCCTCAGAGGTCCTCTGTTACTCCTTCCACTTGTCAAAGGCAGTGTTCAGATGTCTCCAGTCAGGAGACAGTTTTCTACTTTGCTTTCACTGTTAAACATCTTCTCACTCCCCATCAACTCTCAGGAGCCTGTTTAAATTTGCACAGAGTGACTACCGTTTGCAACACGTAACAATACTGAAGCTCACTTAGAACGTCTACAGGTTGCCTAGAAAAGAAAGCAGTATCTGACTGAAATTTAAACTAAAAAAACAAACAAAACATTTTTCCTCCACGGAATTAACTTTTCACTAAAACTGTATAAAACACTTTCATGTATGAAAAAGAACTGACAATGTGTTGGATGTCAATTAATCATTCCTCTGTGAAATCAATTTTGATTCCTTTCAGAATCAGGAGTAGATTTTTTTTTTTTTTTAATTTTTTTTTTCAACGTTTATTTATTTTTGGGACAGAGAGAGACAGAGCATGAACGGGGGAGGGGCAGAGAGAGAGGGAGACACAGAATCGGAAACAGGCTCCAGGCTCTGAGCCATCAGCCCAGAGCCCGACGCGGGGCTCGAACTCACGGACCGCGAGATCGTGACCTGGCTGAAGTCGGACGCTTAACCGACTGCGCCACCCAGGCGCCCCAGGAGTAGATTTTAAAGAAAAGCTGCACTGGGGCTCCTGCGTGGCTCAGTTGGTTAAAGCATGTGACCTCGGCTCAGGTCATGATTTTGCAGTTTGTGGGTTTGAGCCCCACATCGGGCTCTATGCTGACAGCTCAGAGCTTGGAGCCTGCTTCGGATTCTGTGTCTCCCTCTCTCTCTGCTCCTCCCCCTGCTCCTGCTCTGTCTCTGTCTCTGTCTCTCTCTCAAAAATAAATAAAACATTAAAAAACATTTTTAAAAAGAAAAGCTGCACTAATAATTAGGAGAAGGTGATCAAAGAATTCAGAACCTTCAGAAATAACTTATAAAGTGAGATTCTCTGGTTACAAGTAAAAGGAAAGCCAACTCATGCTGGCTTAAGGAAAATGACATTTATTGGGACAGGTAACTGGAAAGTCCAAGGATAGATATAGCTTAAGGCATTGCTGGGACTAGGACTGGGGTTGGCAAAAAGCAGCCTGTGGCTATTTCTGTAAATAAAGCTTTATTAGAACACTACCCTACCCATTGCTTCTCCTGTTGCCTATGGCTGCTTTTGTGCCACAGTGGCAGAAGTGAGTAATATAGTGGTGAAGCTGAGGAGTTGTGAGAGAGAGCCCCACTATGTTGTGTGGGTTTCCCGCCCCAAATCAAGCAATTCTCCAAGACTAATCCAACTCCGTTCTGACACTGTCTGCCTGGAGATAGCATCAGATTCACAGGTTAAGGGCTCAGTCCCGCAAGATGGCCCCCACATCAGATGCCCATCACTAGTCCAGGTTGTTACCTGTGCTTCTGACTGACTGGAGGACCCCCTCCTTGGGTTCGAATAGTTTGCTAGAGTGGCTCACAGAACTAAGGAAACCAGTTTACTCACCAGATTACCAGTTTATTACAAAAGATATTAAAGGATACAGGTGAACAGCCAGATGAAGAGATACATAGGGCAAGGTTCCAAATGCAAGAACTTCTTTCCCATGGAGCTTGGGGCCAACAAGTGGATGCATTCTGGTTCACCAAACCTGGAAGCTCTCAGAACCCTGTCCTTTCGGGGTTTTATGGATGCTTCATTACATAGATGTGATTGATTAAATCATTGGCTGTTGGTGCTTGATTCAATTTCCAGCCCCTCCCCTCTTTCCCAGAAGTCATGGGGAGGGACTGAAAGTTCCAAACCTCTAGTCTAATTAATCTAATGTAATGGTTGGTTCTCCTGGCACAACCCCCCCACCATCTTAGGGAACTTCCAAGAGTCACCTCATTAACATAAACTCAGCTGTTGTTGAAAGGGTTTTTTTTTTTTTGTGAATAGCAAGACACCTGTGTGGCACCTTTATGGCTCTGAAGTGATTTCGGGAACTGAGGATAAAAGACCAAATATGAGAACAAAACATGCTCTTGGGGACGCCTGGGTGGTTTAGTTGGTTAAGTCTCCAACTCTTGATTTCGTCTCAGGTCATGATCACGGTTTGTGGGATCGAGCCCTGCGTCTGGCTCTGCACTGACAGCGTGGAGCCTGCTTGGGATTCTCTCTCCCTCTGTCTCTGCCCCTCCCCATTCATGTACGTGCTCTCTCTCTCCCTCTCTCTCAAAATAAATAAATCAACATTTTTTTAAAAGATGCTTTTATTGCTCTTACTGCTTAGGAAATTACAAGGGTTTGGGAAGCAATGAGCCAGGGACCATTGGCAAAATCAAAAACATATTTATTATAAATAATAATCTCATACCCACAAACCCTGAAATATTTCCTGCCTGGCCCTTTACAGAAAAAAAAAAAATTACCAACCTAGGAAACAGAATGATGTCCGTGGGATCTGGCCTTTCTCTGTTTCTCTGCTCTGCTTTCCTCAGCGTTGGCCCTTTCTCATGGAGGCTCTGTCATGGTGGCAGAAAGAACATCTACAATATATAACTCCAGGGATACATCCTCACGGGAGTGGTCTTCTTTCCAGTTGCTCCAGTAAAAATTCTAGGATTCACTTTGATTGAACCTCCTTTCCTTGCTTTGCTTGGTGTGTCCATCCTCAAGCCAGTAACTGGCCATGGGAATGCAGTGCCCCGATTTGTCAGGTCTAGGTCACAGGTTGACCTCTGGAGTGATGAGTAAAGTCAGTATCTCCCAAACCATAAGAACTGAAAGAGATGAAGGGGTGATCCTCTCAAGAAAAGTTGTGGGAAGCAATTGCCAGAAAAATGAGAAGAGGGAGAAGTCAGAATAGAATAATGAGTAAATGGAAGGGAAGTTGTATAACAGGCTGGTAAACGAAAACATCACTGAAAGAATTAAAATCACAGCTTTTATTTTTAAAATTTTTTTATTAAAAATTTTTTTTCTAACATTCATTTTTTGAGAGACAGAGAGACAGAGTGCAAGTGGGGGAGGGGCAGAGAGCGAGGGAGACGCAGAATCCGAAGCAGGCTCCAGGCTCTGAGCTGTCGGCCCCAGAGCCTGACACAGGGCTCGAACCCATGGACTGAGAGATCACGATCTGAGCCAAAGTCAGACGCTTAACCAACTGAGCGACCCGGGCCCCCCTAAAATCACAGCTTTTAAAGGGCTGCAGCTTCTTCTGTTAATGCAGAAATAAATATTTTCCCTTTCATCAGTTCATTTAAAATCAAGAGTTTAGATCCACTATATGAAATTACTATTTTTATTGGTCAGAATGGTTAAATCCTGGCAATTTCATGCAGTGTGTGCTGGTTACCTAGGGCTGCTATAATGAAGTACCTCAAACTGGGTTGCTTAAAACAACCAAAATGTATTCTCTCAGTTCTGGAGGCTGGAAGTCAGAAATCAAGGTGTTCCCTCTGAAGGCTCTAGAGGAGACTCCTTCCAGCCTCTGGGGGAGGTATTTCTTGACTAGTATTGCATGACTCCAGTCTCCCTGTTATTTCACAAGGGTTTTTTTTCTTCTTTGTATTTATGTGTCCTCTCCTCTTCTTATAAGGACAGGAGACCCTAATCCAGTGACCTTGTCTTAACCAATTATTTCTGCAAAGACCCTATTTCCAAACAAGGTTACATTCTGAGGTTCCAGGTAGACATGAAGTTTTTTTTTTTTTCAAGTAGACATGAATTTTGAGGGGTCAGTATTCAACCCACTAAGTTCACTTAATATTATTGGAGACTATGCTGAAAAAGCAGAAAATTTGTCTTTTCAAAAGTCTCTGATTCGGTAGAAAAACAAAAGTAAAGACTGGGTTAAAGTATCTCAGGAATGCAAAGATAATTCAACACCCAGAAAATGTAATATGATTGTTGTGGCTTGAATTGTGTTCCCCCAAAAGATATGTCTAAGTGCCAACCTGCAGTACCTTATTTGGAAATACAGTTGTTGCACAGGTAATCAGTTAAGATGAGGTCATATTGGAGTAGGATGGGCCCTTAATCCTAAATGACTAATGTCCTTTTGTGTCCTTTCGCTCCAGATCAGAGCCTGGAGCCTGCTTCAGATTCTCTGCCCCTCTCCCCACTCATGCTCTGTGTGTGTCTCTCTCTCTCAAAAATAAACATTAAAAAAAATTTTTTTTAATAAAAAAAAAAAAAAGGACTAATGTCTGGGGCTCCTGGCTGGCTCAGTCGGTAGAGCATGTGACTCTTGATCTCGGGGTTGTGAGTTCAAACCCCATGTCAAGCCTAGCGCTTACTTTTAAAAAATGGCTGTAGAAAATGACTAATGTCCTTATAAGAAGACATTGTGCAGATACAAGGAGAGAGCTCCTTGTGAAGACACAGAGACACAGGGAGAAGACAGCCGTGTGAAGATGGAAACAGATTGGGGTTTTGCTGCCACAAACCAAAGAATTCCTGGGGTCACTAGACACTAGGAAGAAGCAAAGAAGGATTCCTCCCTCACAGGTTTCAGAGGGAGCATGGCGCTGCTGACATCTGGTTTTAGATATCCAGCATCCAGACTGCAAGATAATAAACTTCTGTTGTATTAAGTCACCCAGTTTATGGTACTTTATTACAATAGCTCCAGGAAACTAATATACAGATTAAGAAAGAAAAAAACATGTAAATACCACATATGCATTTAATAAAATTTAGCACTCATTTATGATAAAAATTTTTAGCAAGTTGGAAACAGAAGGGTAACCATCAAACACCTATACTAAACATCAGTCTTAATGCTGAAATTTTAGGAGCATTTCCATTCAGTCAATATAAATAAATCTAACAAAAATATGCAAGATCTTAATAAAGAAAATAAGGGAGAGCTCCTGGGTGACTCAATTGGTTAAGCATTCGACTTTGGCTTAGGTCATAATCTCACGGTTCGTGAATTCGAGCCCTGAGTCGGGCTCTGTGCTGACAGCTCAGAGCCTGGAGCCTGCTTCAGATTCTGTGTCTGTCTCCCTCTCTTTCTTCCCCTCCCCTCCCCTGCTTGCTCTCTCTTTCTCTGTCTCTCAAAAATAAATAAACATTAAAAAAAAAAAAAAAAAGAAAAAAGAAGGAAACATTACTGAAGAATACAAAAAAAGGCCTAAATAAATGGAGAATTATACTATGTTCCTGGATGATAAGACTCAATATCATAAAGATGTGAGTTTTCCCATAATCTATAAATTCAATTCCAAAATAAATGCCTATAGGATTTTTTTTTTTTTTTTAGTGAAACTTGATAAACTTACCCTAATATTTATATGGAAGTAGAAAGAGACACTTCTTTTTAATGTTATTTGATGAATTAGATGGGGGAATTCATTTTAAAGTTTTGGCAATTAATACTGTGAAGTATTACTGCAGAGATAGACAAATAGACCAACTGAACTGAACAAAGAGCTCAGAAATAGATCCATGAATTTATGTAAACTAAATGTATAACAGACATAGTATTACAAATTAATGGGGAAAGGATAGACTGTTCAATAAATAGTGCCAGAAAAATTGGTTACCTGAATGAAAAAAATTAGAATACCACATGCAAAATAAATAGTAGATTAAAGCCTTAAAAGTGAAAAACAGAACTTTAAAAAATATCTTTATGTCCTTGAAACAGGAATTTTTTTTCTTTTTCTTTTTTTTTTTTTTTTTTTTTTTTTTTTTTGAGAGAGAGCATGCATGGGAGGGACAGAAAGAGAGAGAGAGAATCCCACGCAGGATTGCACTATCAGTGTGGAGCCCGACTCGGGGCTCGAACCCATGAACTGTGAGAGACGCTTAACCGACTGAGCCACCCAGGTGCCCCTAAAAGCTTCTTTTTAATGAAAACCACCTTAAGTGAAGTTAAAAAGTCAAACCACAGACTGGGAGAAGATACTTGCAAAGCATATAGCTGATGAAGGATTAGTATGTTGGCTATTTAAAGGATATCTATAAATAAATAAAAAAAAGACAACCCAACTTGAAAAATAAGAAAGGTTATTGTGTAGATAGCATTATTGCCCCTGTTCATCATCCCCTGCCAATATTCACACCCTTTGTTATATGACTTCACAGTTCTTCCCACTCACGCAGCAGGAGATATTTCTTCCCTTGACTTTAGATTTGGCCATGGCATTTGCTTTAGACTATTAGAATTTGGTAGATGTAACAGTGTGCCACTTGCAAGCCTAAGCCATAAGAGGTCTCATATATTTCCACTTGGTCTTTTGTACCTTTGCCATTATCACGAGATGAAATTGGCCAAGCCAGCCAACTGGTTCCAGGAGGAAGGTATGAGACCATGTAATAACACAACTAACCTGGACAAGCTGCCTAAATCAGCTGACTCCTAGGTATGTGAGTGGACCCAGGCAAGATCACAGAGCTGCCCTAACAAGTCCAGCCTAAATTAGCCAACCCACAGGCATGTGAGCTAAATAAATACTTACCGTACGGCATTGTTTTTTGTAGTTAGTTGTTATACAGTGTTAGTTAACAACACTGTAATGAGCAAGAAATTCTCCGAATCACAGTTAATAAACATTAATTGTACGATCCACACAAATAAAAGCAATGACATACCATTGCATATTTGAAAGATTGACCAAATTAAAAAGTATAATACTAAGTTCTGACAGAAATGAGAAGTAGTAATTGATATATACCGTTAATGGGAGTGACAGGGCTCTGGCCATTGCATTGCAAGTGTAAGTCCCCTGGGTGAGGCATCCAGGAAAGCCATTCCACACAGCCCCCGCCCCGATTAAAAAAAGAAGACAAACTGGGCTGGTATTGTCTTTTGTCTTTTCCTCTCCCTGCCAGGAATGTGGACATCAGGCTGGAGATGGGGCAGCCGCTATCTTGCAACATGAGGTGTTTTAATTTCATTGATTATATTTTCCATATATTAAATCCATTTGGTTCCCCCTCAAACCTACCTCTTCTTCCCGCCCCTCCCCCCACTGGTTTCTTTTTTTGTGGATAATAATAAAAGTAAAAGGAGAATGGCTAACATTTATGAAGTACTTTTTACATGTCCAACGTATAATTTTGAGTGCTCTGTGTACCTCAGCTCATTCAATCCTCACAATAATCCTATGAAAGAAGTGCTATTTTTTGTTCCATTTTACAGGTAAGGAAATGGATACAGAGGTTGAATAAATTGCCTGGGTTCGTACAGCTATTAAGTGGCGCCAGAATTCCAAATCCAGCTACCCGGCTCTAGCGTCTATGCTCATGACTATTTGCTACTTTTTATTCTCTTTTATCTCTTCGGCCGTCTTAAACGTGCTTATTTAATAGTCTCTTGGGTTTTTATTTTCTAAAATTGTTGGTGTTCCTATTCTCCTGTTTGTTCCACCTGCTGATTCTTTTTTATAAAGAATGATTCCCTTGTATGTTTTAACATTTTTGATTCATTCATTCAGCAACACTGATTGAGCACGTATCGTGTGGAGCTGGGGATACATAAGTAAAGCAGGCCAAGTCTCTGCTCTCTTACCTTAAATTCTAGTAGGAGAAAACAGTAAACAAGGGGACAGAGAACAGAAGGGAGTGATTATATAGGATGGTAAAGGAAAGATCTCTGATAAGGTGACATTTGAAAAGAGACCTGAAAATGTGAGAATGTGAGCTATGTGTATATCTGGGAGAAGAATCCCCAAGCAGATAGAATGGCCAAGACAAGGGCTGCACGGCAGGAACATGCCTTGAATGTTCAGGAATGGGCAGAGGCCTGTGTAGCTGGAATGTGGCATGTGAGGGACAGAGCAGAGCAGATGAGGGCAGAGAGACACCTGGACGCGAGAGGTGCCCATCACGCAGGGCCTTTGAGGTCATAACTTTGAGGCTGGATGGGGGTGGGCCTTTGGAGGCTTTTTTGTGAGTCATAAGCTCAAAGATGGTATTTAAAACTATGAGACCAGATGGGCTCACCCAGAGAATAGTGTTAAGTGGAGAAGAGGTCTGAGCCCTGAGGCCTGGGACCTTCCAGCTGTAGGGGAGGAAAATTTTTCCTTGACCGTCTTCCTGGCTGGGTCTGGAAGTTAAACTGACAAAAGCAAATTAACACGAGGAACGCAAACAAATTACTTAATGTAAGTTTTACATGACCCAGAAGCCTTCATAAGGAATTGAAGACCGGAAGAAACAGACACTGAGTATATTTTTATGCTAGGTTGGATGAAGAGTGGACAGGACAGTCGTGGAGGAATATGGTAGGTCAAGGAGTAGGAGATAAATTTAGTAAGGGGTGGGGGGACTCGCCAAAGCCTGTTTGTTCACATTCTTTTCAGCGTCCTTTGTTTTTTTGAGATAAGGAATCTCTTTCTTCTGGTTATAGGGAGGGCACCTCTCACAGTAGGGTTATTTTAGTTGCAGGGGAGAAGGGAGGGGGGTGTCAGAGTGACCTTTCTGCTTCTGCTGTTTTCCCAAACTTCTTTAGTTCAAAATATTCAATACACCAAGGTGCCATATTTTAGGGTAGCATGTCCGGAATCCCCCAGCACTGAGAGATTAGGAAAATGAACACCCAGCAAAGGAGACTGAGAAGGAGTGGCTGATAGGAGAAGAACCATGGAGGAGTTGGTGTCCCAGCATCAAGTGAAGAAAGTGTTTGAGGATGAAGAGAAGGACCCACTGCCTCAGTAAAATGAGGACAAAGGAATGACCGTTGGATTTGACATGCAAGTTACTAATGAGCTTTTTAAAAATGATTTTGATGGATCGGGATGAAACCTGATAGAGAACAGAAGTGAAGACGGCAAGTGAAAAGAGCAAACCAAAACACGCTTTCAATGAATTTTGTGTGAAGGGAGCAGGGAAATGAGTAGTAACCTGGGCACCTGGCTGGCTCAGCCAGTAGGGCATAGGACTCTTGATTGACTCTTGATCGCAGGGTCATGGGTTCGAGCCCCATGTGTGGTGTAGAGTTTACTTAAAGCAAAATTTAAAACCATTATAGAGAAATGAGTAGTAGCCAGAGGTGGATTGTGAAACCAAGGGAGGTTTTGTTTGCTTGTTTCTTTTTAAGATAAGAGGTATTAGGCACCATGACGATCCAATATGGAAACTATCCACTTTATATGAAGAAGGGAATGACTTTGAGTTCAGCATAAGCAGAGCTTACTTCCCACCTGGCTTGGTTCCTGAGAGCACCCCTCCTGAGCGGTTTTGCATTTACTTCTGCCAGGCGCCCAACGGGCCCTACCAGCCCAGACTAATTTTCACATTAAAATTTCACCTTGTGGTTTGCCACACCAAACAGGTAAAATCAATTTGGATTCCAGAACCTCAAAAAGCAAAGGGTTGGGGGTGCCTGGGTGGCTCAGTCGGTTAAATGTCTGACTTGGATTTAGGTCATGATCTCGAGGTTCGTGAGTTTGAGCCCTGCGTCGGGCTCTGTGCTGACACCTCAGAGCCTGGAGCCTGCTTTGGATTCTGTGTCTGTCTTTTCTCTCTTCCCTTCCCCTGCTCTCTGTCTCTCAAACATTAAAAAAAATTAAAAAGCAAAAGGTTTGATATCTCACCTAGGTACTTTTTTTTTTTCCCCCAGTCCCACAAAGACAAACTTTCTTTGTTTTTTTTGCCAGGGATTTATGGGCAAAGTTTACTAGTCTTTCTTCATTGAGGTCGTGGTCCTTAGAGGGTTCCTACTTGTTACTGATCAAAACCAGAGCCCATATTGCTGCTTCAGCTCTACTCCTTCTCCACTGCAGGCATCTAGGGATTTCTCATTTCTCTGCAAGCCCTGGCATATGTTTAAAACATTTGGTTATATTTTAGCCAGCATCTCTAGAAATTTGTGGCAGGAGAGTTTCCGCCCTTTCTAGATCACCATTTTGCTGGAAGCTGTAATCTTTCCCCTCATTCTTCCCCTGGCTAATTCCTGTTCACCTTTGAGGTCCCAGCCTAAAGATTACTTCTCAGGGAGGTATTCCCAACCCTCTCCATCCCAATCTCGACTGACTTACTCTTCTACTCACAACATTGTCTTTCTGTCTTTGCCCTTGGCAAGTCATTTGTGACTTCACGTGAGTGTTTGCTTAGTTCCTGGTCCCCCTCTAGACTGAACACTGCATGAACCCAGGAAGCAAGCCTGTTCAGTTCAGCACATAGCAGAAAGCCTGATTCATAGAGGATACTCAGTAAAGGTTGGTGACTGAACAAACAATTGTCCCCGAATCACGTAACTAATAGCACAGTACTAAGTAATCTCCTGTGTTTTGGAGACTGTATTCTCTAAGAAAGTGTTTTTCAGTGGAAACAAGAGAGAGGTTTCTGATGGCTATTTCAGTTGCCTGTGTCATTTCGGTTAACCACGTGTCTTTTTCCCTCCAGCATGGAGATCTCCTCCCACCAGTCCCACCTCCTGCAACAACTGAACGAGCAGCGCAGGCAAGATGTCTTTTGTGATTGCAGCATTCTGGTTGAAGGGAAGGTCTTCAAAGCGCATCGAAATGTATTATTTGCTAGCAGTGGCTATTTCAAAATGCTTCTTTCTCAGAATTCAAAGGAGACCAGTCAACCCACTACAGCTACATTTCAGGCTTTCTCCCCCGACACTTTTACGGTTATCCTGGACTTCGTCTATTCCGGCAAACTCTCTCTTACTGGTCAGAATGTCATAGAAGTGATGTCAGCTGCTAGCTTCCTTCAGATGACTGATGTCATTAGTGTATGTAAGACCTTTATTAAATCTTCACTAGACATTAGTGAGAAAGAAAAAGATCGCTATTTCAGTCTCTCCGATAAAGATGCTAATTCTAACGGTATAGAACGTTCCTCCTTTTATAGTGGTAGCTGGCAAGAAGAAAGCGGTTCTCCACATTCTCACCTAAGCCCAGATCAAGGAACGGGTATAGTAAGTGGGAAATCTTGGAGCAAGTATAATTACCATCCAGCCTCCCAAAGGAACACCCAACAACCTTTGGTCAAGCATGAACAAAGGAAAGATTCCATTAAAAAGTCCAAACATTGGAGGCTGTCACAGCCTCCTGAAGTTGCTCATTATAAGTCTAGCAAACGAGAAGCTCGGACATCGGATTCTTCCGGCCACATTTCCCAGTCGGAAGAACAAGCACAAGTTGATGCTGACATGGACTCTACTCCTGTTGGCTATCCGTATGGTCCAGGATCTGATGTCACATCCAGAAGCTTTCCAGGTACCCCAAAAAAGCATCAGTCCTCTCAATGAGTTTCTAAGACTCCTATACAAATCAGTCCTATCTCAACATGCCCTTACTTTGAAGTGTTACAGGCAGTTAAACCAAGAGATTTTTTTTAAGTCCTACTTCTCTAATGAAATTTATTGTATAAGACATAAATTTAAATTTTTAACTAAAAATAATATTGGCTAAATTTGAGAATAGTCAAAACTTAACAGACTTCTGAGGTGCAAAGCCCAAGATTTCCAAACCTGTGTCAACAGATGATTAGATCACTGTTAGGTGTTTAAAGCTCTCTTCTAAATGGTTTAAATCCCTAAGGGGCATAGCTTCACTTTAAGTAGGTTATTTTTTTTCTGAGTATTCACTCGGGAGGAGTACTTTTATAGAGAAAAGTTAAACAGAGCAACCATGTGAACTTACAAAGGTTCACAGACCCAAGACCTACCAGAAATGAAACTACATCTGATTTTATTGAGATATAAATACATAATTAAAAAAAAAAAAACAACACACAACCCATAGCATTGACACTGTAATCCTATATGCAACAATAATATGAGACATCTCATTTTTATGATAGTAGTAAAATGCAGAAACATTATTATGTAGGTTATTGGTTTCAGTAATTCTCCCCTCCCTGCCATAGAGAACAGGGATTAGAAATGCATGTCATTCTTTTTTATGTTTATTTGTTTTTGAGAGAGAGAGACAGACTGTGAGTAAGGGAGGGACACAGAGAGAGGGACACAGAATCAGAAGCAGGTTCCAGGCTCTGAGCTGTCAGCACAGAGCCCGACGTGGGGCTCGAACCCATGAACTGTGGGATCATGACCTGAGCCAAAGTCAGAAGCTCAACTGACTGAGCCACCCAGGTGCCCCAGAAATGCATGTCATAATCAGGCAGCAAATTAACTAATCAAGTAGCAAATTTGTTTAATAGTTTACGTGTGAATTTAAAGGAAAATCGTAAGATGAAACTCCTACTGATTATAAGATTCAGATTATATATTTAAAATTTTTTTTTAATTTAGGAAAATTTCAAACATATAAAAAAGTAAAGAGAATAGCATAATTCACCTCCATGTACCCCATTACCCAGTCTGAACAACTTCCGACTCATGGTCAATCTTGTTTCATCTAGATCAGTACTTCTCACCCTTCCCTTTAGTATTATTTTTTTAAGTTTATTTATTTTGAGAGCGAGAGAGAGAGAAAGCCTGAGTGGGGGCGAGGCAGAGAGAGAGGGAGAGAGAGAATCTCAAGCAGGCTCTAATGCAGGACTTGATCTCACAAACAAACCATGAGATCACGACCTGAGCCGAAATCAAGAGCCAGACACTTAACTGACTAAGCCACCTAAGCATCCCTCCCTTTATTATTTTTAAGCAAATATAACACATCATAAGTTTTCATCTGTAAATATTTCAGAAAGTGTCCCTAAAATATAGTCTTTTTTTTTTTTTTTTTTTTCAACGTTTATTTATTTTTTTTGGGACAGAGAGAGACAGAGCATGAACGGGGGAGGGGCAGAGAGAGAGGGAGACACAGAATCGGAAACAGGCTCCAGGCTCTGAGCCATCAGCCCAGAGCCTGACGCGGGGCTCGAACTCACGGACCGCGAGATCGTGACCTGAGCTGAAGTCGGACGTTTAACCGACTGCGCCACCCAGGCACCCCTAAAATATAGTCTTTTAAAAAAACCCACTACAATACCATAATTGTACCTAAACAAAATTAACAGTTTCTTAACATCAGTAAATAGCCAGTCAGTATTCACATTTCCTGGGTTGTCATATAGTTTTAAAAAATAATTCGGTTGTGGGTGCTTGGGTGGCTCAGTGGTTAAGCATCCGACTCTTGATTTCAGCTCAGGTCATTTTCTCATGGTTTGTGGGTTCCAGCCCTGCATCATCAGGTTCAATGCTGACAACAAGGAGCCTGCTTGAGATTCTCTGTCCCTTTGTCTCTGCCTCTCCCCCATGCTCACTCACATGCACATTCTTTCTCTAAATACATAAATAAACTTAAAAAAACAACAACAACAACAAACAATTCAGTTGTAGATAAGATACCTTAAAATAATAGGCAACCAAGGGGCGCCTGGGTGGCTCTGTTGGTTGAACGTCTGACTGGCTCAGGTCACGATCTCAAGGTTCGTGAGTTCAAGCCCTGCATTGGGCTCACTGCTGCCAGTGCAGAGCCCGCTTCTGATCCTCTGACCCCTTCTCTCTGCCCCTCCCCTGCTCGCTCGCTTTCTCTCGAAAAGAAACATTAAAAAAAATAATAGGCAACCGGATTGATCTTTACTAACCACATTTTTCTGTAGTACTAACCTGAAAAGACATGAAATTATATCCTATTACAGAGCTTACTAAACGTCCTGCTGAGCTCTGACCATTGACCAAGGCCTACTGGTAACAGAGCAAAAATGAGAAATCTCTATTGAGTTTTAAAACAGCAAAAGACTGATCTTTTCTCTGTTTATGCTCTGTACTTCTGTAATTCTAGGCTATGTTAACCTAACTTCAGTAATGAACAGCTGAATTTAACAGCTATTAAATTGATGAAATTTAAAAAAAAAAAAAAAAAAAAAAAAAAAAAGGGGGCGCCTGGGTGGCGCAGTCGGTTAAGCCTCCGAATTCAGCCAGGTCACGATCTCGCAGTCCGTGAGTTCGAGCCCCGCGTCGGGCTCTGGGCTGGTGGCTCAGAGCCTGGAGCCTGTTTCCGATTCTGTGTCTCCCTCTCTCTCTGCCCCTCCCCCGTTCATGCTCTCTCTCTCTCTGTCGCAAAAATAAATAAACGTTGAAAAAAATAAATAAATAAATTGATGAAATTTGCCTCCAATCATAACTAACATCTTGAATACATATGAGTTTTATTTATTTTTTTAAAGTTTATATGTATGTATATATATGTTTTTGTTTTGTTTTGTTTTGCTTTTAGTAATCTCTATGCCCCACATGGGGCTTGAACTCATGACCCCGAGATCAAGAGTTGCATGCTCTACTGACTAAGCCATCCAGGCACCCCTTGAATACAGTTTTATTAAAAAAAATTTTTTTTAAATATTTATTTACTTTTTAAGAGAGAGAGAGAAAGAGAGAGAGAGACAGAGTGCCAGCAGGGGAGGGACAGAGAGGAGGAGACACAGAATCCAAAGCAGGCTCCAGGCTCTGAGCCGTCAGGACAGAACCCAACACAGGGCTCAAACCCACAAACTGTGAGATCATGACCTGAGCTGAAGTGAGATGCTTAACTGACTGAGCCACCCAGGCGCCCTTTTTTTTCGTTTTTCTTTTGAATACATGAGTTTTTATTTTTTTATTAAAAAAAAATTTTTTTTTCAACGTTTATTTTTGGGACAGAGAGAGACAGAGCATGAACGGGGGAGGGGCAGAGAGAGAGGGAGACACAGAATCGGAAACAGGCTCCAGGCTCTGAGCCATCAGCCCAGAGCCCGACGCGGGGCTCGAACTCACGGACCACGAGATCGTGACCTGGCTGAAGTCGGACGCTTAACCAACTGTGCCACCCAGGCGCCCCTTGAATACATGAGTTTTAAAACAAAAAATTAAATATCCTTGTCATTTTTTCACCTTTAAAAGTACTACAAGTGTATGAAAAGAAAAGGCAAGAGGATAAAAATAGGTAAATAAAAAAGTCACTTAAAAGCTGTAATATTAAATACTTTTACTTCGGATTGTATCTCCAGTTTTAAAATCCAGCACCACCTTTTGACATTTCAAATCTAGTGACTCTACAACACTGAGTAGAAAGATAAGGGTGAGAGTCAGTTAACCCTGACTTTGTAAATATATCAAATACTGAAGTTACAGTTCTGGACTCAGGATCACATTAATGATCTAGTCTTTTTTTTAATTTTTTTTTTTTTCAACGTTTATTTATTTTTGGGACAGAGAGAGACAGAGCATGAACGGGGGAGGGTCAGAGAGAGAAGGAAGCACAGAATCGGAAACAGGCTCCAGGCTCCGAGCCATCAGCCCAGAGCCCGACACGGGGCTCGAACTCCCGGACCGCGAGATCGTGACCTGGCTGAAGTCGGACGCTTAACCGACTGCGCCACCCAGGCGCCCCAATGATCTAGTCTTAATAAAATTTCTTTCTTGGGGCGCCTGGATGGTTCAGTTAAGCGGCCCACTGACTCCTGATTTCCGTTCAGGTCACGATCCCAGGGTCGTGGGATAGAGCCCCGAGTCCAGCTCCGTGCTGAGTGTGGAGCCTGCTTGAGATTCTCTCTCACCCTCTCCCTCTGCCTCTGCCTCTCCCCTGCTTGCTTGCACTCTCTCTCTCTCTCTCAAAATAAAAAAATTAAAATTAAAAAAAAAAGGGAAAATAAATAAAAGAAATAAATGCAATTTCTTCCTTCTCCTTTTCTCCTGCCTTTCGAAGACAGGACTCACCAACTCCTTTGGGATTCTTCGTGTTATACAATTGTTATGATGAACTTTCCAGTAATTTAATCAAACTGTCTCCTGACAGATGATCTGCCCAGGATGCGGTTCAAGTGCCCGTACTGCACACACGTGGTGAAGCGGAAAGCAGACCTCAAGCGCCACCTTCGCTGCCATACGGGAGAAAGGCCCTATCCGTGTCAAGCTTGTGGGAAAAGATTTAGCAGGCTGGACCATCTAAGTAGCCATTTCCGAACAGTATGTATATAATTTTTCATCATCTTACTTCTTAAGAAATGTGTGCATTTATCTGCTTTAGGATTTACTAAATCTCATTTACTGCGGGAAATCTTTTCATACAACTCTACCATATTGGAAATGTTTCCAACTTAATGGTTTTCCTTTACACATGATGCATAATTTAATATATAATATATATACATTTTTTTATTCTCCTTTGAGACCTTGAAGTAAGAGATATTCTTTTGAATATCCATTTTACTTTTTTGTTTTTTATTTATTTTTTGGAATATATATTATAATTCATTTAAAATCTGATATGTTTTTGTATACTGGTCTTTTCAAGAGCCGAAGACAATGTAAACCAAAGATATTTGAATGTCTAGGTCAGAGTCACTACTTCAGGTACTCAGCCTCTGCTAGTGGTTCTCGAATCCTTTTCTGAAAGGATCTCAGTCTAGTTTCTACTGTTCAACCTCTGTCCACTATACTCCCTTTTTAGTCTCTCTCTAGTTTATCTGTAGTCTCCTCAAGGAAGGGAGCAAGGTGGGAGATTGAGCCACTTCCAGCCAGGGACAGGATTGTCAGCAGTCAGAAATCTCAGGGAATTTGCTGTTCAGTGCTCTGGTGGGTTAATAAGGTAAGGACATTGGAAAATTACTCTGCTGTTCATCTTGAGGCAAGAATGTTTTCCAAAATCTGTTGTATTACTCATACTTTTATTCCATTTATATGATCTCCTTTTAGCTTTAAAGGACAGTGGATTGGGGCACCTGAGTGGCTCAGTTGGTTAAGTATCCAACTGGATTTTGGCTCAGGTCATGATCTCACAGTTTGTGAGATTGAGCCCCAAATTGGGCTCTGTGCTGACAGCACAGACCCTGCTTGGGATTCTCTCCCTCTCTTTCTGCCTCTTCCCTGTGCTCACTCTCTCTCTCCCTCGCTCAAAATAAATAAATAAACTTTAAAAAATAATAAATACCGACTTCGGCTCAGGTCATGATCTCACGGTTCGTGAGTTCAAGCCCCGCGTCGGGCTCTGTGCTGACAGCTCGGAACCTGGAGCCTGTTTCAGATTCTGTGTCTCCCTCTCTCTCTCTGACCCTCCCCTGTTCATGCTCTGTCTCTGTCTCAAAAATAAGTAAACGTTAAAATAAATAAATAAATAAATAAATAAATAAATAAATAAATAAAATAAAGGACAGTGGGTCACTTAAGGCAATTTCTTCATGCATTGCTTTATAGTTAGTCAGCAAATATATACTGAGCACCTATGCGCCAGCCCCTTTTCTCAGTGCTAGGTATCCAGCAGTGAGTGAGCAAAACAGACAAAATCTCTACCTTCATTAACCTTATGAAGCTGGTTTTTTAAAATTAAAAACAACCTTTTATTATTTAAAGCAATGAAAAAGTATTAAACAAAGTAAAAATAAGAAAAATAAAATACTTTATTTTCACCACCGAAATATACCTTTCTTAACACTGTATCACATGGATATATATGGGTTGTTTCTAACTAAATTAGATCATACTACTTGTGATATTTTGTAGCCTACTCTCTTTCGTGAATAATCTACCTTTCCATCTCAGTAAACTTTTATCTGACATCCAGTTCAATTTCGCATTTCCCTGTGGTCTCCCAATACCTTTTATAGCTGGTTTTTCCAAGCCAGTATCCAATTCAGGACCCAGGGATCTCACTGTTAAGTCCCTTAAATATGTTTTTAAGAGAGCATAGTTCTCTCAGCCACCCTTTTTATTTCCATAACACTGACTTACTTGAGATATCAAGATAATTGTTTTATAAAATAACCTACCTCTTGATTTCTCTGCTTGTTTCCACATGGTGTCATTTAGTTTGTTCCTGTCTCCCCCCTGCATTTTCTATAAACTAGAATTTTTATCTAAAGTCTTAATGGATTCAAGAAAAATACTTTCCGGGGCACCTGGGTGGCTCAGTTGGTTGAGCGTCCGACTTCGGCTCAGGTCATGATCTCGCGGTCCGTGAGTTCGAGCCCCACGTCCGGCTCTGTACTGACAGCTTGGAGCCTGGAGCCTGCTTCGCATTCTGTGTCTCCCTCTCTCTCTGCCCCTCCCCCATTCATGCTCTGTCTCTCTCTGTCTCAAAAATAAATAAACGTTAAAAAAAATTAAAAAAAAAAAAAAGATTGGTCACTAAGCTAGGTAATGATACCATGATCCCACCGTTGTGCAGTTAAAGGTGCCACCACATGATTAGAAAGGAATCTATGTGGAACTATTTTGACATTATGCTATATCCATTTCTTCATCAAGCATTCGTTTAATGAGATTAACAGCAGTTGATAAACTCTGCCCAAATTATTAATTTTACTTGTGGTAATGATTTACTGATTTTATCATTTCTTCTACATTATTAGCTAGAATTCTATAAAGTAAAACCTTCCCTCATCACCTGGAACTACTTGGTTACTTTGACATACAGTTACTATAGGAGAAACAGGATAAATATTTAATTCTTTCCCTTTAATTATCAATTTTCAAAATAAAGAGTTGATTAAATAGCAGTTTCAAATGGTAATATGAGTTTTTTCTGGCTTTATTTTTTTTCTAAATAGCATTACAGTCTCATGAATTTTCATTGGTTCATTGTGTTTGGGACCACAACAATTATTATTCTTTTTGATACTCAAATTTTCAGTTTTGTCCAGTTGGACGACTTGAAACTGGTTCTTGTGTCCCTTTGTCATAAGTCCATTAAATATCCAAGGTGGCCTTATTCTCTGGCCCCCAAATTTCCCTAGGCTCAACTTGTATTTTCCCTGTCACAAAACTGGAATCAGCCATTTCTCAAAAGACCTGTGGTTCTTTTTAATGGGGAATGAAATTACAAACCAAACTTTGGACACCTGGGGTGCTCATTGTTACTATGGTGTCATTCCCCTTAGATTATTTCAGTGGACAGGGGCACTGTGGTGGCTCAGTCGGCTGAGCGTCTGACTTCAGCTCAGGTCATGATCTCACAGTACGTGAGTTCGAGCCCTACATTGGTCTCACTGCTGTCAGCGCAGAGCCCACTTTGGATCCTCTGTCCCCCTCTCCCTCTGCCCCTCCTCTGCTCGTTCTCTCTCTCAAAAATAAATAAACATTAAAAAAAAAGATTATTTCAGTGGACAGAGCTGGAAGATATATGTTTTTAAAATAATGAATTCATGGGGCACCTGGGTGGCTCAGTCGGTTAAGTGTCCGACTTCGGCTCAGGTCATGATCTCACAGTTCGTGGGTTTGAGCCCCGCGTAGGGCTCTGTGCTCACAGCTCAGAGCCTGGAGCCTGCTTCGGGTTCTGTGTCTCCCTCTCTCTCTGCCCCTCCCCAGCTGGTGCTCTGTCTCTCTCTGTGTCTCAAAAATAAATAAAAACATTAAAAAAAAAAAGTTAAAAAAATTAATTCACGATGATATATTCAATTTTAACATAATGTTTTATTTAATTTCTTTGACTTCATAATCATATTGGAATTGAAGGGATGGGGGATGAACATGAATCTGTGCCAGAACTTTCTAACAAAAACAGTACCACATATGATACCCATAACATTACTATTTCAGGAGAAATAAAGGTACACTCAAATTGTGTACTTTCAGTGTTTACTGATTAATATGTCAGGAGTTAAGTAGAAAATAATAACTATACTGAGTTGTAGTCCTATACATTTTCTTAGATATTTTACCACACTGCATTAGTTTTCTTGGGGTTTTTGGCCATTTGTGTTTGGTGGTGTACTTCCATAGTGTTCTGATTTTATCTAAATGAATATGCCATAAATATTAATTCAACATTATGATATTAATTATAGTGATTTTTAGAGTAGAACCCATAATCTCTGCTCTGACAGCTATTAAAGAAAGTTATTTAGGGCATGTGGGTGGCGTGGTCAGTTAAGCATCTGACTTCGTCTTAAGTCATGATCTCACGGTTCGTGAGTTCAGGTCCTGCTTCAGGTGAGCCCCACTTCTCTCTCTCTCCCTCTCTCTCTCTCTCTCTCCCTCTCTGCCTCTTGTTGGATTCTCTCACCATCTCTCTCTGCCACTCACTTGCACCCTCTCTCTCTCAAAAATAAATAAAAAAGAAAGAAAGAAAGAAAGAAAGAAAGAAATCTGTTTATTAATAAGTATAATTATATAATTACTCATCTTACAACTTTTTTCTAAAGCACTTCACACGTATTAACTGATTTGGTTCTCACAACCCGAGTTGTATTCCCACTAGTTGTTAAGGAAGGAAGCAGGGATAATAATAGGCTGACACATAGCGGCCTGTGATGTTTTGACATATGTTGTTGTTTGGACCAACGTCCATTGTGATTTTCAGGCTTCTGTTCTGTTTGGGTGGTACTTCTACCTTGCTGGTTGTTAGATATTTTGACTATCACCCTGGAAACAGGTTTATATTGTTTTCAGTTACTTGCTTCAAGATACATGGTTAATAGGGGCGCCTGGGTGGCGCAGTCGGTTAAGCGTCCGACTTCAGCTCAGGTCACGATCTCGCGGTCCGTGAGTTCGAGCCCCGCGTCGGGCTCTGGGCTGATGGCTCAGAGCCTGGAGCCTGTTTCCGATTCTGTGTCTCCCTCTCTCTCTGCCCCTCCCCCGTTCATGCTCTGTCTCTCTCTGTCCCAAAAATAAATAAACGTTGAAAAAAAAAAATTAAAAAAAAAAAAAAAAGATACATGGTTAATAAATGACAAAAGCAGGGCTAGAACCCAAGCCTTCCAGTTCCTGGTCTAGGCCTCTTTCTACAGGATCTTTCATTAATAGAAGTGACAAGAGATCCTTCTATCTAAAAATATGTATCCTGGCTGGCTCAGTCAGTGGAGGATGCAACTCTTGGTCTCAAGGTTGTGGATTTGGGCCCCACGTTGGGTATAGAGATTACTTAAAGATAAAATGTATATATATATATATATATATATATATATATATACACACACACACACACACACACACACACACATATACACACATATATGTATGTGTATATATATATATTTTTTTAATGTCTCATTTTTTATTTTTTATTTATTTATTTATTTTTTTTTAATTTTTTTTTTCAATGTTTATTTATTTTTGGGACAGAGAGAGACAGAGCATGAATGGGGGAGGGGCAGAGAGAGAGGGAGACACAGAATCGGAAACAGGCTCCAGGCTCTGAGCCATCAGCCCAAAGCCTGACGCGGGGCTTGAACTCACGGACCGCGAGATCACGACCTGGCTGAAGTCGGACGCTTAACCAACTGCGCCACCCAGGCGCCCCCCATTTTTTATTTTTGAGAGAGTGTGGGGGATGGGCAGAGAAGGAGAGAGAGACAGAGGATCCAAAGCGGGCTCTGCACTGATAGCAGAGAGTCTGATGCGGGGCTTGAATTCACAAATGTTGAGATTGTGACCTGAGCTGAAATCGGACACTTAACTGACTCAGTCACCCAGGTGCCCCAGTTTTATTTATTTTTTATTGTTTTAAGTTTATTTATTTATTTTGACAGAGCATGAGCGAGCAGGGGAGGGGCAGAGAGAGAGGAAGGGAGAGAGAATCCCAAGCAGGCTCCATGCTGTCAGTGCAGAGCCCAACTTGGGGCTTGATCTCTCCCAAACTGTGAGATCATCACCTAGGCCAAAATCAAGAGTCAGACACTTAACCGACTAAGACACCAGGCACCCTGTATATTTTTTATTCTATTTTAAAGAGAATGAGAGAGAGAGAGAGAGAGAGAGAGAGAGAGAGAGAGAGAGAATCTTAAGCAGGCTCCATGCTCAGTGTGGATCCTGATGTGGGGCTCAATCCCACAACCCTGGGGTCATGACCTGAGCCAAAATCAAGAGTTAGATGCTCAAGCAAATGAGCCACCCAGGTGCCCCAAAGATAAAATCTTTTTTAAAAAAATGTTTCGAGAAACTTAAATTTGGGACAATATATTTTTCTTTCTCTAGCCGATAATAATAAATTAACACACAAAACAAGAGGTTTCTCCCTCACCAAAATTAAGGTATATAAAGTCCTTAGAATAGTACATGTGATATATTTAGTGTTTGCAATTATTATTATTCTGGAAGGTGTCCCTTGTTACCTTAGATATCAAAATATTGTTGGATTAAGGGATATGTGAAATTATTAAGCATGTGATATTAATCATAAAAATGTTATAGCCATCATTTAGAGAAAGTTGGTATTTATTTGTGACGTCAGTTTATCATCAAAACCTGTGATCTTTTTCTAATAATTAGACGTTAATTTTAATATTAGTGCTTGGTTTTGGACATCTTAAGTTTATGCACTGGTACTGAGATCTCGCACTATGCCGCTTTTGAAAAATCTTTTTTTTATCGCTATTTAAATCTCTACACAGATTCACCAGGCATGCAAACTAATCTGCAGAAAATGCAAACGCCACGTGACTGATCTAACAGGGCAAGTGGTCCAGGAAGGAACCAGGCGCTACAGACTCTGTAACGAGTGCCTTGCTGAAGTTGGCATAGACAGCCTCCCCATTGATCTGGAAGCTGAACAGCATCTTATGTCCCCATCAGATGGAGATAAGGATTCCAGATGGCACTTGAGTGAAGATGAGAATAGATCATACGTGGAGATTGTAGAGGATGGGTCTGCTGATCTGGTCATACAACAGGTTGATGATAGTGAAGAAGAAGAAGAAAAGGAAATAAAACCCAACATTAGGTAGCTGATGTGTGACCCCACAGAGCTGTGGTGTGTATGCAACTTACATTGACTTCCTGTATCTCTCTTTCCATGGTCAGAGTCTGGTTAACAAATTTATCAGACTGACTTAAAAGTAATGACCTAATATAACTTGCATGCTTTCCAAACAGGTCATTGTATCCATTCTGAACTTTGTTGCCCTAAAATATGTTGCTGCACCGGAAAGGAAGACCTAGCTTGAGTTGGCATGATGGATGAACAATTAATCCTCTTTTTTTTCCCCCTTTTAATACTGGAAGATCTACTTAGCAAACTTTTCTCAAAGAAAATATTTTAAATAAATTTACCACAACCAAACCTTATGTAAGAGAATTTCAAGGTGTTGCAAAAACACAAACTATAAATACTGAATTTTCACAGGGAACCAGGTAAGAGCACATTTAAGGGTCTGGCACCCAATCTGACTGAACTGATAAGTCTTTCTATTAATTTCAGATCTAAAACAACCTATCATTATCCCAATATGCTACATATTGTTTTAGGATCATGGAAGAAGACAAATCAAAAATGTTTGAAACGATTCATATTTGAATGTTTTGTCATGCAGTTGAAAATTACTCTTACGTAGTCCGTGTTGTTTTAAAAAAACAAAAACCTAAAGTAGAGGCAGACCAGAGATTACATACAGACCTCATTTTCTAAAGCAGGAACTAATACTGCCTAAAAGTCAAGGTAGTTTGTGAAGATCTGACAATGTAATCCTCTTCCTCTCTACAGGAGAAAAAAACAACAAAAAACGATACACAAGAAAATTGGAGGTTACCACTTCTTAAGAATGATTTCTAACATTTATTTTTCTGCTCTATTGTTTTTAAAGTGCTGTCTCACACATTTTCTCACTTAATCAGCAAGGTAAATATTAATTGCCTCTGATTTGCAAATGACGAAATTAAGGTCAGAAAGTTTAAGCTTTGGGACTTGTGACGGACAGGTTTTGATTTCACACAGCCCTCTTCCAACTGTCTCTCCCTGTATTGTCTCTGGAAATGGCAGAGAATTAAAGTCAAACCTCACCAATCTGCAGTAATTAGAAAAAGAAGCCTATCAGAAAGCATGAAAGAATTTAATAATCTCTAACAACATATAATAACTTGAACTAGACTTATCCAAGAGTGCTCAGTAATGTCCCCACAGTGTCTTTTGACATGTTTTTAATGTCAGGTTATTTATATGTAAATTTTATATATAACACTATTTGAACCAATTCTCTTAAATGCTTTAAGCATTTTTACTTATCTTGTTTATGTAATTTTTCAAAACAAACTTTTCCCCAAGGAAACAAAGGTGAGTTTAAACTCCTCCCCTGTATGAATTAGGAAACATTCTAAATGTACAGTTAAATTGGAGAAGCATTATTTTAGTTCTGAAGATAAAATCTAAATGCCAAAAAAAACCTGACCTTACTAAAGGTCACTGCAAGTTATTACAATTAAGCTTGATCTGATTTAATTTTGATTGAGAGAGGCTCTCTATCAAATTATACTATATTTCTAAATGTCATAACATATGTCAATATGATCCTTTTCATTTTATTCTTTCTCTCATTCTTTCATTAGTGATTGTCCTTTGATACAAGTTGAGGGCTAAAATGGTTAATTTCTAAAACATTTTTTATAAATAGATGACTAACCATTTGTTTTTGTTTTATGGTACTTAATGCTGAGACTTTTTTCAAGATTCCCCTGACGGTAAATTTCCATTCGCTTCAAGACTGGATGGTATGCACTGAGTTCATTGTGCTCCCAACATGACTGTTCCTGAATCAGGAGTCTTAACAATGAAGTTGTATCCAAATGAGGGAGGGAACACTTGTCATTCTCTAGTCTCACCAGATGGTAGCATCTTTTAAAATTATTATCTGATTTTTTAGTCCTTGGAGCCAAGAGGAAAAATGAGTGATGGGAGCTTTATTCATGAGGATGATTAGTGCTTGCATGTGTATGCTCTAATGCACTTTAGTCTGTGATCTAAATGTTCTTTTATGCTGTTCTCTTCTGCATGCGAACATCAGCATGAATGTCAGCAAAGTCCACTGGACACGGTGCCACCAGCACCTTATCTGAAATAATGCTTTCTCATTGTTTATAACAAGCAACAAGCTATCCCCACAAAACAGCCATCAGGCTCATCAAACTAGACAGCTCATCTATCCTACCATTTTAGTATCCTAAAAGAAAAACATTTGTGACATGTTTGTAAGTTGTAAATAATAACTCCAGTTATCATATCATATGTATCGAAGACTTTAAAGACCAGTTCTTTCCCAGAGTGAGACTGTCCAGTAATGGTTTCTGAGAAAACAAAAGTCTTTGGCTTTTAAATGTGGGGAAATGTTACATAGGGGTGTAATCTCTTAATGTAAGCTTAATTTATGCCAAGGGTTTTTTCTTTTTTTAATATTAGCAAAATAGCGGGAGTCGGTTAGAACAAAGTTTGCTCTTACAGTAATGCTGCTTATCAGCTGGTGAAT
Source organism: Leopardus geoffroyi (assembly GCF_018350155.1). NCBI lineage: Eukaryota > Metazoa > Chordata > Mammalia > Carnivora > Felidae > Leopardus > Leopardus geoffroyi. The sequence continues at coordinate 24,707,352 of NC_059328.1, forward strand.
GCCTTTCTAACTGTGTGGTCCTCAAGAGTGTGTGGCGATGGGAGGAAGTGTTGCAAAATAAAGCAATACTGCAGTCGTGCCTAGTGGCTGGAGGAGGCAAAATGGACTAGATCGGTGGTTTAAAAGATTTTTTTTTTTTTAACCCAAGAAACCCTTTCTTCAAATGAATTGTTTCAGAGAGAAGCCCACCATTTAAGGTGGGCGAAACCCTAAAATCAGAGCTGCTCTTGTTAAAGCCCTCTGTGAGCCTTTCACCAGACACCTCTGCAGAGCTCAGGAGTGCGGTACTGAAAACCTTGGAACCAGGGAACTTTTTGAATTCCCTTTGAGCATTGCGGTCTTACTTCATTACCTCTGTTACTCACCGTGCTGATAAACTGGTAATCACGGGGTCTCCTAGAGCAGCAGATCACAGCCTTCATCTGTACAATATTCCTTCTATAGTTAGCATGTCTTTTGAAGAACAAATTTTTCAACATTGTATTTTTGACTAATGAAATCAAAACAAGCACCGTTACTGCTTTTATGCCACCAAGTCATTGCTTAATGGATGAAGAAAGTTTGGTGTGTCAGTTACTTAAGAGCTCAGACTGAATTCATTAAAGTTATTTTGCTAAGTCATGCTAAGATATATCGAAACTTCCACTCATATTGGATATATATATATATCCTATATATACATATATATCCTATATATACATATATATCGTAAATTAATCAATACTATGGAAATTTAATAATGTGGAAAATCACTAAAAGTGACATAATGTAAGATTATTTAACTGGGAAGGCTGATAATAATAGGTACTGGAGGACCAAACTTTAGATTATACATGGAAAGTTCTATGTTATTTTATATTAGAGTGGATCAGTATTACTATTTATCATTTATATAGCATTTTATATTTACAAAGTATTTAATAATTTTTATGTTATTCTTTACATATCTATGAAATAGGACAGTTCTCTCACATGAAAGGTAAAGAAATTGAGGCACAGAACAGTAAAGCAACCTCCCTAAGACAACCCAGTGAAACGATGGCAAAAATAGGAACTAGAATGATCGGATTTTCTGAATCCTAGAATATCAGCTTAATTCACTGAGGTGTGTTGTGTATTACTCGATTTTATAAGATGCCTTTTACAAATAATAGTCAATTGTCTTAAAGTTGACGTCATTGTATGTGGATAAATCCTATACAGAATAAATATTATGTAAAGGATGTGACTTTAGTTATAAGAGTTTTAATGATAAAATTCAGGTTATCACAGAAACAGCACTGTTTAGCCAGTGGCTTTATATATTGTGAAGTATAATTAATATTTTATTTTGATATAGGAGTTTCTTAACTATTCATGCTAATGGAGCCATGAATAGACCAGAAAAATGAAATCCACAGAGGATCTATACACTTCGTCTTCATGCCAACAAAAAGTCAAATATGTTAATAAGTGATAAACCACACACAAGAGAAGCCAAGGGCCTCTTAACTTTTCGAGGCTTTTCAATACTGAAATAGGATAAACACTTTTCTCCATCTCTTTATTTTTTTTCACATCCATTTCAAAAGCCATTGGATACTTACCACCTTGAGATTGGAAACCAGTGACCAGGGTAATGCCAGTCAGCTCTTTACCTTTAGACTTGATTAGATAGATCATTTACAAACATTATTAAATGGAATACAGCTTATAAAGTATATCTAGGAATTTATTATACTCTGCTTTGCTCTTTCAGATTTCTAGATATACAAATCCATTATATAGTTGCTTGATTTTCCCATTGGGAAAATCTTTTAATCCCTTGTTGATATTATTTACAACCACTTAAATTTCTTCATTAAAGAGTAACTTTACATTTACATTTACATTTATTCAACCCTTAAGGGGAGAAAGGGGAACATTTCTGCCTAGACCATGGTTCTCAGCCTTGGCTGCATATTAGAATCACTTGTGGAGCTTTTATTTATTTATTTTTTGTTTATTTATTTTTGAGAGAGAGAGTATGAGCCGGGAGGGGCAGAGAGAGAGTGGGGGACGCAAAATCTGAAGCAGGCTCCAGGCTGTCAGCACAGAGCCCAACACGGGGCTTGAACTCATGAGCAGTGAGATCATGACCTGAGCTGAAGTCGGATGCTTAACCAACTGCACCACCCAGGCGCTCCACTTCTGAAGCTTTTAAAAACACAGATGCCTAAGCAAATCACAATCTTTGGCAGATGGGACCTTGATGAGATATTTTTTAAAAATCTTCCCAGTGTCTTTTGTGCAAAATAGGACCCCTATTCAAGGTTTCCCTCTGTCCTTATATTTGCCCCAATGGGCATTTGAACCATTTGACCTTCCAGCTTACTGGTTCTCAACCTTATCTGAAAGGAAGATATTAATTTTTGTGAAATGTCAAGATACCGTATATGTTTCCTTAAAGTTTTTATTAGGACAAATAATAACACTCTAAATTATTGGGTAGTCTTAAACTAGTCCATTTTTACTTTGGGATACATTTGGGTTTTATTTGATTATGGGTATTGCATTCTGGGAATTCACACAGTACTTCAGATTAATAAAAACTACATTAGGAATATGTGACTGAAATACAGTATCTTGAAATTATGTCTTGTTTTTGAAGAAGGAACCAGAACGCTCTCTAAGCACTATGGAACTTAGTTGCTACACATTAGAATTCCATCAATGAATTGAATTAAATCATTTTTTATTCAAGTTAAATGTCATACTGGAAAGGTAGGATTCAATACTAAGATGTGTTATTTAAAGAAGGCTGAGGACAAATTAGGAAACAAAAGTAATTTTCTTCCTTATTCTTCAAGTATTACCATTAAAATTTTTTTTTTCTTTAATGAGAAGACTTGAGTAGAGTACCTCCTCATTCCCACCTTTAAGGTTGTGTTTGTGATTCAAACACTATGGGTATATCCCCTTCACCAGTATAGTATACACACACTCCCTTGCTTGGTCCCCTACAAAAAAAGAATGTTATCCAATAACGAAGTGGCACTTTTTTGCTTAGTTCAAAAGGTTAAATGCTGAAACAAAATAGACATAGATACTGTGCCTTTTGCTGCGTTTTTGAATTGACTTAAAACTTTTTTTTTTCCCCTGGAGGAAAAAAATCCACGAGGAACACAACCCTGAAAAGCGGCACCTGTAAGCATTAGCACTAGAAGGCTCCAGCATTTGGGGGCCATGTTAAAAAATGAAAGCCTGTTTTTTCTTGCTAACTATCAGCAACATTTATTCGCAGTCAGGTGGGTAAACGGCTTGGTTTTATATCTTCTTTTCAGGGAGGAGTACAGCAGTGAGTAGTACGAACCTTCCTTTTCCTTTTAAGTCCTGTTTTTTTTTTTTCCCACAAATGCTTTTCCTGGAAAGTTATCACAGAGTCCCGCAGCTAGATCCCAGGAGAGGCCCGCGACCTATCAGACACCCCAAGACTACATTCTAGGGGAAAAACGTAAAGGTCTGCAAAGTGGGCACCAGATTAAAGAGCCCCCATTTCCCGAGTGCCTACTGGATCCCAGTCCTCTGAGGTAGGCATTGGCACCATCCCTGTTTATGATTGAAAGTGATGCTGGCAGCCCTGGTGAGGACCCAGAGGGGATCCCAGGGAACCAGTCAAGAGGGTCCCTGGATGCAAGCAAGGGTAGAAATCAAACAGGAGCCAGCAGGAGGTGAAAGAGTTTATTGAAGGTATGGAGAGAGTGCAGGTAGAGTGGGAGACTCAGAAAGGAGAGCCTCGTCTTTGTTGGGGGTCTGGGGTTTTTATTGAGGATTGTGATCTGGTGTATACTCCTCGCAGGCATCCAGAAACCAGCTAGAACAAAGAGGAGGGCCCAGGAGTTATTCTTTGGAGCCAGGGGGTCTTGACCTGGAACTGTCTAGGCCAGTGGTCTGGAATACGCATACGATAGCTTCTGCTGGTAATTCTCACCTGGTCCTTCCTTAGATGCTATCTATTCTAAAGAAATCATGAACTCCCTGTCCCTTACAAGGACATATGCTATTTGCACGATGAGACATGTGTAAAGTGGCGGTGCAGGTCCTAGCAAGAACAGGAGCAGGAAAAGGAACGAAACGCAGATTTTATGAAGTCCTTCAGTTTCCCCTGTCTCAGGAGGAAATTGAGGCTTGAGTAGGTGAATGACTGACTCCGAAGCCACGCTGACTGATGTCCCAGCAGGGATTTGAGCCCACGCGGTGGCACACCCACGTGTGCATGCCGAAAGTCGTGGCCACGCCAGGGGCAGCTAGTCCATTTGATCCCGACTTCCGGTTACATTATTGCGAGGTCTGCGACCAGGCGCTTCCCCGCTTGCCAGTTCGGGACCCTCACACACGAACCAGTCTACCGAGGCCGCTGCGCACGCCGGTCAGGTGGCTTGGACAGACAGGCCTTGGCGGCCAATGAGAGTCTTAGGCTTCCGCAGCTAAGCCAATCGCAGCCAGGCAAAGGCACGTGGGGCGGAGCCGGACCCGCTGTTGGCCGAAACCCCTGCCACTCCAGAACGCCCTGCTGGTCAGACTCAGCCAGGACCTCGCTGCTGTTCTGCAGTTTATCCGGCGTACCTGCCCTTTCTATTTCTTCGCCCCTCGTCCCTCGTTCGTTCCCTTAATTTTTAGAGGGTCATAACTCTTTAAGAGAAGCATTGAACAAATGTTTTAACGGTCCACTCCTGTGAGGTAGGTGCTATTGTGGTAGATGAAGAAACAGGCTTAGGGAAGACCACAGTCGGGAAGTTTCCAGACGGAACTGGAAGCAGAGGCTCTGGCTCCTGCTTCTAAGTATATATTGGGAGATTAGGCATTTATAATGACTCAGGGAACCCTGTCACGTGCAAGGCAGAGGAATGAAATGAAAAGGGTGGAGGAACACTACATTCCAGGTGGGGAGACGTACATACGGCCAATAATGATGTGAGGTCGAAAAGTACCAACTGCCAGAATCGTATCAATTTGTCCGTTCAACAGATACCTGAACATCTACCATTTGCAGCCTCCTCCAAACACACGGATCCCTAGGTGGAGTTGAGACAAATTATTTGGGTGGGGAGAGTATTACGTTTTTACACAAAAACGAATATAGATAACAAAAATGGCCATTCATCCCAACATACAAATGACGTGCTGATTTAAAAAGAAAAGGAAAGCTGGTTTTGAGCTATGCCTCGAATGGAAAGGACATCAATATAACCACGGAATGAGTGCAGGGAATAGAAGTCTAAGAGGAATCCAAGACAGCTGCAGTCTGGGGAGTGGGAGGCTAAGGGTGCTATAGATAGAAATAAGAAATATGGAATTTGGATATGAAAACATGACATTAAGGATCTCTTCCTAAGGAGCGTGGCGCCAGGAGCTTTGGAATCCAGGAAAACCTGGATTAAGTGTCACCGAAACAGACCACTAAAGATAGAAGGTTCAGGGACGCCTGGGTGGCTGTTGGCTAAGCATCTGACTTCGGCTCAGGTCATGATCTCATGGTTCATGGGTTGGAGCCTGGCATCGGGCTCTGTGCTGACAGCTCAGAGCCTAGAGCCTCCTTCAGATTCTGTGTCTCCCCTTCTCTCTGCCCCTCCCCGCTCACACTCTGTCTCTCTCCATCTCTCAAAAATGAATTAACGTTAAAAAAAATTTTTTTTAAGCATTAAAAAAAAGAAGGTTTAAAAAGGGTATAGGGGCACCTGGGTGGCCCAGTCGGTTTAGCGTGGGCTCTTGATTTCAGCTCAGGTCATGATCTCATTGTTCATGGGATCAAGGCCTGTGTCAGGCTCTGTGCTGACAGCACGGAGTCTGCTTGGGATTCTCTCTCTCCCTGCCCCTCCTCCACTCTCTCAAAATAAATTAACTTAAAAAAACGTATATAAAGCAGAATTGTGACTACATATATTTACTTAAGGGACTTTATGCAGCAATGTATCCAAATATTTACAACACAGTCTAAGTATTTCTTTGGAAATCAGAGAACCCAGGAAAGTTGGGATCAAGCAGGTGGGATGAGTCCAAATAGCTTCTAAAAGGTGAGTTTCCAGTTATTTCAAAAAAGGACAGGATTGGCAGGTAAGAATCTGGGCAACAGAATACACAGAGCTAAAGAACAGGAAGTAGATTAGTGGTTGCCTAGGGCTGGGAGGCAGGAGGGTGGGGAGTGTACTTAAAAAAGTAGTGGGTTTTTTGGAGGGTGAAAATGTTCTAAAATTGATTGTGGCAACAGTTGCACAACTGTGAAAATATACTAAAGACCACTGAATTGTACATTTTCGGTGGGTGAACTGTATGGTAGAGTTATATCTCAATAAAGTAGTTATAAAAACAATCTGGGTAAAAAATCAAAGGGCAGAACTGGAGAGTTATGTAAACTTAGCTGGTTGGTGATGGTGAGTTGCACTGGTCCTGAGAGGGGCTCTGGAGGGCCTAGGGGAACAATGATAAAGGCAGAAACAAAGTCACCCAATAACTGGCTCATCTTCCTTCTCCTTGTGATACACCCTTGAATGTTTAACGCTGTGAGCTACAAAGAAACCCAGAAGGGACGAGCGGAAGGGAGTGCCTCAGAAGGGCAACTGGTTTGGCATAAAGAGATGGGCACAGCTTTTGAAAATGGATGCTCAACTGACATATGGAAGAAAGAAAAACAGGAAAAACTTGGCGTAGAGAAGCAGGAAGGAAAATGAAGTCGAAAGAGAAAACAGGAGAGGGGAGAAGCAGAAAGAAGCGGCTTTTTTGCCCTTCTTTATAAACACAGACCTTCGCAGAATGGCACCGGCTACCAGGGTTGTCTCTAGGCTGGTGACACCCCCTAACCAAACACTGTGGACTGTTTTAATAAAGAGGAAAGTAAGGAGCTGTTAGCATTTATTATTCTCATCAAAGTAATAATACTAGCCCTCACAGAGCATTTACTATGTGTCATGTGCTGTCCTTTATTTATATTTCTTAATCTTCTTAACAATCCTACAAGTACTATCATCATCACTTCAAATAAAGAAATTAAGGCAGAGAGGTAAAGCAACATGTCCAAAGTGGACAGTTAGTAAGTGGCTTACCAGGACTGTTCAAGAACCCCAGTGATCTGGGTCTGGTTTGTGCTGTTTACAACACAGTCCAAACCCTCAAAATAACGCTAGCATAGTCCACAGCTCCAAGTGTAACTCCAAAATTACTCCCTTTTTTTTTTCATTTACAAAATAAGATTCTTAATGACCCCAGTGATGCTGGGGTATTGCACAGCAACCTAGTCTGTCAGTAGTCATCCTCACCATTTCAGAGTTGAGGAGACTAAGCCTCAGATAGGTTAAAGAAATTTCCTGAAGTCATACAGTTCATGAATGACCGAGTCAGCGTCAGAATCCATGACTCTAATGACCTTAATAGTTATACTTGGAAGCAGTTTAAAAAACACACACGGGGGCCTGGCTGGCCTAGTCAGCGAAGCATACGGCTCTTGATCTTGGGGTCATGAGTTCAAGCCCCACATTGGGTGTGGAGTCTACTTAAAAATATATAGATATAGGGGCGCCTGGGGAGCTCAGTCCGTTAAACATCCGACTTCAGCTAAAGTCATGATCTTGAGGTCTGTGAATTCAAGCCCCACGTCAGGCTCTGTGCTGATAGCAGTCCTGGAGCCTGCTACGGATTCTGTGTCTCCCTCTCTCTCTGCTCCTCCCCCACTCATGCTCTGTCTCTGTCTCTGAAAAATGAATAAATGTTTAAAAAATTTAATATATAGATATAAATTAAAACGCACACACACAGTTGTATATTTATTTGACAGTGGGAAGAAACAGTAGAAATCCACCATTCTTTACTGTCTTGTCCTAGGAAACCAGACGTTTCTATAGTTCAAATGTCTCTGCTAAATAACATTAACTTTTGAACTTTCAGAATAAATGTCAGAGAAAGTGGCACAATCTTTGTCAGTGATCTCTTTTTGGGTTGTACCTTAGAAATATCACCCAAACATGAAGTGTTTCCTTATATATAAAATGTGAGTGATGGCTGCTATACTAATCTCAGAGGATCATTACATAAATGTGATTTGTTATATATTAAAGGATATGGTATGAAGACAATGAAGAGAGTCATACAGCCAGGTGGTTCTAGGTGTTACTAATTTCCATGTTTGTAAAATGCAGATACCATGTATAGAAATACTGGAAGAACATGGAACACCTATGTGGCTCAGTCGGTTAAGCGTCTGACTCTTGATTTTGGCTCAGGTCATAAGCCCATGCGCTGGACATAGAGCCTGCTTAAGATTCTCTCTCTCCTTCTGCCCCTCCCCGACTCATGTGCACGCTCTCTAAAAAAAGGAAGAAAAGAAAAAAATACTGTAAGGACAAATGGGAAACATACTGAAAGCACTTGGGAAAATACTTCACACAGACCAGTCCTGGATATGCGTTTATGACAAAATAAATGTGTTGGCCCTTTTCCTAAGAGTACTTTCTTGCATGTCCAGAATTAGACATCGTTCATTTGATAGGTAACAAAATAAAAATTATTTATAGTACATTAGATGGGCAACAACATTGATAAAGTACTATAGTCACTAAGTTCTGTGGATATTTGCTCTGAAAGCTTTTGGAGGACATCCTTTCCAATTCCCTGGTTTCTTAGATGAAGAAACAGAATCCTCGGTCTCAATCTGGAATCCTCAAAGCCTTCTGATTGAAGCTCAGACTTCAGAGGTGGGGACGGGCCAGAATTCTAGTTCACTCAGTGCACATGCCCCACCTTGAGGAGGGTATAAATTGTTCTTTTTCCACCCTTCTTGAACATTTTCTTCCAAAGCCCAAGTGGCAAAATAACAAAGTGGAAAGAGAATTGGCAAAGTGGTCACAGAGACAGATGACCACTTGGCCCACTTGGGAGGGAGAGACACCAGTGAGAAAAGGTCACCATGCCACTATGGAATGTCCACTACGGCAAATTGCTACCATCAGAGCACATCCAGCCATACTCACAACAAAGGCTGTCTGATAAGAGTGAATGAGAAGATGCTGATGGGTGTGCTTTGGACTAAACAAACAGAAACTGCAGAAACCTGCTCGTTCTCAGCTCACTTGTTTAAAATACAGTATACAGGATCACAGAAACTTAAAACTGGAAAGTTCAGGAATCACTAACACTCCCATTTCATTTGTTTTGTTTACTTATTTTAAATGTTTGTTTATTTTTGACAGAGCCCATGCAGGAGGGAGACAGAGGTTGACAGAGGATCCGAAGCAGTGTGTGCACTGACATCAACAAGCCCGATGTGGGCCTCAAACTCACGAACTACAAGATCATGACCTAAGCCAAAGTCAGAAGCTCAACCAACTGGGCCACCCAGGTGCCCCACTAACACTTATGCAGATGGGGAAGCAGGTCCAAGGTTAGACAGCAGAGTGAGGGCTAGAAATTGAGGCTTGTGACTTGCAATCTTACGCTTTTGTAGATCTGCTCAAGGAGCTGATCTCTCAGAGCTCAAGCTCTGCTTGAGTTTGATGCAGTTCCGAGATGCTTAACCCAGAGACCACCAGGCGGTGATGGACCATCCGTTATGTGCCATCGGGAAGCACTCCTTCTGTTTAGAGGGATGAGGCTAGCAAACACTGAACAATTAAAACATTAAGGCTGCAAATCTTTAAAGCTAACTAGGGAGACATAAAGACCACAGAAGGCTAGAATATTAGGAAGGCCTCAAGAAAATGGGACTTGAGCTTTTTTTTTTTTAATATTTCTTTTGAAGTTTATGTTTTTATTTTGAGAGAGATCACGTACGAGCGGGGGCGGGGCAGAGAAATCAGGGGACAGAATCCCAAGCAGGCTCCTTAGCAGAGCCTGAGGCAGGGTTCGAACTCACAAACTGTGAGATCATGACCTGAGCCGAAATCAACAGTTGGACGCTTAACCAACTAAGCCACCCAGGGGCCCCTTAGCTGCGCTTTAAAGCAGGACTTTCCGACCAGCAACCTGTGGACAGATTCAGCCCGCAATTTGTTTTCCCATTGTGATGATCTGTAGTGTTTTTTTTTTTTTTCTTCTTTCCCCAAACTTGGGACTTTCAGATAAAAATCCCAATTGTGAGGTGTCACGAAAAGTGCAGCACTAGGCCTGTATTCACAGTAGCAATAAGGGCAAGAGCTGTGAGGCAGCTGCCCCCATAGCTACTGCATAAATCTTCAGCCAAACACCCACAGTTCACTCTCATTACTTCTGTGACTCCTTGGGCACTGGATGTGCTGTTCATGTTTTCGGAAAGGGGCAAGACAGCCCAGATAGGAGAATAAGACACAAAAGTGACAATGAGTGGGAATGTTATACGGTAGGAGAAAAATATGCTCCCGAGGCCAAGACATAGCTGAAACTAAAAGAGTCGGGGGTGGGGGGGAGACTGTACGACCATCTCAATAAAAAAACAAAAATGAACAAATAAATTGTGTGCTGCTGCTGGGTCAAGAATGCCAACTTCACACACAAAGGTAACATACTCATTTTCCTTCCACTGAGTATCTTCATTTTGGCATATTTAAAAATGAACACAAACTGCATTTAAAAGAAAAAGTTTTTTTAATATTTATTTTTGAGAGACAGAGTGTGAGCAGGGAAGGAGCAGAGAGAGGGGCAGACAGAATCCGAAGCAGGCTCCAGGCCCTGAGCTGTCAGCACAGAGTCCGACATGGGACTCAAACTCACAAACTGTGAGATCATAACCTGAGCCGATGTCAGACGCTCAACTGACTGAGCCCCCCAGGCACCCCTAACACAAACTGCATTTAACTTAATTTTATTTTTAACGTTTATTTTATTTTAGAGACAGAGAGACAGAGCATGAATGGGGGAGGGACAGACAGAGAGGGAGACACAGAATCTGAAACAGGCTCCAGGCTCTGAGCTGTCAGCACAGAGCCCGACGCGGGGCTCGAACTCACGGACCGCAAGATCATGACCTGAGCCGAAGTCGGACACTTACCCAACTGAGCCACCCAGGCACCCCACAAACTGCATTTTAAAATTCACATAAAATAGTTAATTATAAATTTATTATAAATAAAAGGAAATAGAATTCATATTGTGTAATTAAAACTGACTTGCTTTTACTGAACCCCATTACACAGCACTGGTGGTAAGAGGTGCGGTTACCCGTTTTTTTTCCCAGTCAAGACTATACCCTACTTGGCTTAATACATCCCAAGAGCTCTTATTCTGGATTCAGCTCTTCCACTGGACTCACAATATCCCGCTGCTCGTTTTCACAATCAATGTCCCAAATAGCACATGATATACAAAGGGGTCCATGAAAAAAAGGGACCTAGGTTAGCCTGGAAATTCATCCTGACAAAAGGCAGAGAGGTTCTTCTAGACAGTTTTTGCTTAGAGGGCCACAATTCAAATGAACAAAATGTACCTCAAAATAAAGAAGGGGAAGAAACACCACCCCAGTGATCCTGCTACGTATTCACTGCAAGAACTACTATTCAAATGGTAGACTCTTGGCCTAGTCTCCATTAGCTCTATTTTCTAGAGAGCTAGCAAAAGATACAGTGCTGAGAACACTTCGGAAGCTCACCATTTCGTTTTAGGTCAAGTTTAGCATGCCGTAATGGTATCTGGCACCACCCAGTGGCAATCTTTTCTCCTGTATGTGCGAATAAATAGCAACTTTGCAAATTCTTGTGGTGGCAACAAATACCTCAATCAATGAACAGAGAATAGCATAATGTTGCAAATCAAACAGAAGCAGTTTCATTACATTACCTACTTTGAAAAGTTTAGATCATTTTTAACGTGTTTTTTTTCCACAATGAAGAACTTAGAAAAACACAAAGAAATGTAAAACAGTTTTCTTCTCCAACTGTATAAATATATGGGCTTTAATATAAAATCACGTTAGAAGGGCCCATTTTTTTATTTAAAAATGTTTTTAATGTTTATTCATTTTTTGAGAGAGAGAAAGAAACAGAGTGAGACTAGAGGTGGAGCAGAGACAGAGGGAGACACAATCTGAAGCAGGTTCCAGGCTCCAAGCTGTCAGCACAGAGCCCAGCACAAGGTTTGAACCCATGAACTGCAGCGAGAATCATGATCTGAGCTGAAGTCTGACACTTAACTGACCGAGCCACCCAGGCACTCCTGGAAGGGGCTCATTTGTAAGGGCACTGACTTGTTCTTACGAGAAAATAGGAAAAGTGTCCATACATTAGTGCTTTAAAATAGTGAGAAAGAGAGAAACTCAGGACTCTTTCTAGAGAAGTCTTCCAAATGTTCCAACTATAATTATTTCTTCTAAGAAAACCGAGTGGCATACAGGATGGCTCTGTCCCACAGGAAATCTAAAACAAAACCTCTCTTAATGTATATATAGAAAATATATGTGTTAACCAATTCAGAAAAAAGCAAAGTCCTGGTTGAGGATTTCTCAAATTATATTATTTTTTTTTCAAATTGAATTCGATAAGACTATGGAAGGTTCAGAGTATCCTGGGCTGCTGCTGACACCGTTGGTCCCTCTGGGGACCAGGCAGGACGTTTCGCTAGAAGGGTGCTACTACAGCAGGGGACTAAGAGATGAGAAGCCATACTTGCCACCTGAAGAATTCTTTAAAGTTTGAGTATTTGCGTAACACGGACCAAACCTGCACCTTGATGTTCCATTTCTGAAAGTCACACTTTAAGTTAAAAAGTTCTGTTCTGTGGGCGCCTGGGTGGCTGAGTTGGTTAAGTGTCTGACTTTGGCTCAGGTCATGATCTTGTGGTTCATGAATTTGAGCCCTACATCGGGCTCTGTGCTGTCAGTGCAGGGCCCACTTCGGATCTTCTGTCTGTCTCTCTCTGTCCCTTCTCCACTCACACTCTCTCTAGTTCGAAAATAAACAAACACTAAAAAAAAAAAAGTTCTGTTCTGCAAATCTCCATATATCAACAGATACTGTAGAATTTATATCATGGTATCATGGTATCTTCTTAAAAAGAAGAGAAAAAACAGTTCTTCATAGGAGGGGGTTTTTCTTGTTTTTTTGCATCTTAAATGTCAATGATCACAAAAACTTCTGGCTTCTCTTCATTATAGACCTGCATTGCTGAGTACGTTATTGCCTTGACTTCAGTGCCCTAAAGTTGGGGTTAGAGAAACAACAAATAGGAAAAAATGAAAATCAAACTCAGGATCAGTAACTCTACAACAATAGGCAGAAAGGCCAAATTTTACTATTATTCTGAAAAACTAAAAACTCACGTGATACAAGCAGTTATTTGTACAGCATTGTACAGTCATCCGGTAAAAATGAGAAGCCACATTGTGCACAGGGAAAGAGCGCTGACTGGGAGGTAAGAGATGAAGCTCTAATCCTGGCTTTGTTTCCACCTGGATAAGGAGGGTGGCTGACCTCTCCAGCATCCCCTTTTTCATTTACCAAGTGGACTGAGTCAAGGAGCCCAAAGCTTTCCTATGGTCTGGCTCAGAGCTCCTTCTCGGGACCTCCTCCTTATAGTCTAACCTGGGGCCTAGGAACACAGACTCCTCTCCTCCTCAGCTGCCAACTCACTTTACTTCCTGGGTTCTCTCTCTACATGTTTCTGATACAAGACAATCCCCCCTTGCCTGCCCTGGTTTAAAACCACAGGATTAGATGTTCTCTTGGTTCCTTCCCATTCTAGAAAAGAATCTACAATAATTCTTTGCAGCACAAAACATAGCCAGCAATAGGCAACTGGCATTTGCTAGCTCTATGGCACAAAAGAAATCTGAACGTTTCCCAGATGGATCTGAATGGCACCCACCTTTGCTTTTTTCCCTCCGCCATAATCACCCGGTGAAACCACAACCTAAATCAAATTCAACTTTCTGCCTACGGCAGCACACACCATACTAAGTGGTGTCACTTTAAATCACATCCACAATCTCAAAAGGGCACTCAGCACTGACTAGTCATCCTACATTTGCCACTGAATTCCCTTGCTCAGTCTCTGAAACAATTACTTTCCATCTTCACCTCTAGGATTCCTCCCTCATTCTCACCCTCACACCAGGCGTCCTAGAGAAAACAGGAGCAATCAGCAAGAAGTGACTTATCTTCTCCATCCGTACTCACATTAGCCTTTCCTCCTATTACAATGAACAGCCCGTCCCTGCTCCTATCAGAAGATCAGCTCCTGTACCTGAACACACCACCCCACACCCCCCTTTACCAAAACTTAAGGTCTTTGTTCTGAAATTATTCTCTTGCTCTCCAGCATGATCAATTTGCCCCAAGTTCCTAGATCACTTCCACACAGCCTACGCTGGTGCTACAAACCTTGTAGCTAAAACAAGACACACACACACACACACACACACACACACACACACACACACACAACTCCTCCCTTTCCAGCCGCATTCCCCTCTGGCTAGTACTGTTCTATTTGTTCCCCTTTTCAAACTCTTCAAAAGAACTGTCTCAATACACTGCCTCCACTTTCCTATCTTTCATTCTCTTTGACCCATGTATCTTTCCACTGATTAGTAAACCCATGGATAATTCTCAATCCTCATCTTACGCAACCTCTGTGCGGTCTCAAGATCATTAGATATCTGGCTTTAGGGCACCCCCTCTTCTTTTGCTCCCTTTCATGAGGTTCTCCTTGTCTTTTACTTTTTGGCTCTGTCTCTTCCAAACTTAGTGCCCCAGGGCTCAGTCCCCTCTATACTCTCTCCTATCTATACTCCCTCCGACATAATCTCATCTAATCCTATGGCTATAGATATCCTCTGCTCAGTGGTGGCTCCCAGATTTATGTTTGCAGAGATAGCTATCTCCTGAACAAGACATCCTATAGGCAAATGCCTATTATGAGACATTTCCATTTAGATGTCTAATATATACCTCACACATAAGATGTTCAAAAGAAAATTCCACGTGTCGTTTGTATTGTAATTCATATGCTCCCTTCTAGCAGTTTCTCTCTTTTTAAGCTTCTCTCCCGAAGTTCCCTCATCAGGCTTCATTTCATCATGTTGTGCTTGAAGAAATGATACTGCAGCTACTAGAAGCAACCAGGACTTCCCAGTCACCCTCAACTAATTTAGGTCTCTTTGGCCTAAACACAAGGGTCAGCAACCTGCAAATCACAGGGCAAACCCAGGCTGCCACCTGGTTTTGTATAGTCCTACCACCTAAGAATGGTTTTTTACATGTCTAAATGGTTGGGGGGGGGGGGGGGGACCACAAAAGAATACCTCATGACATTTGAAAACGATATGAAATTGAAATTTCAATGTCCGTGAAGTTTTATTGGGATACAACCACATTCATTCGTGTATGTATTGTCTATGGTGGCTATAGTGATACAATAAAGGAGCTAAATATTGTTCTTCTATCACTCTTGTTCCACAAAGCTTTAAACATTATCTAGCCCTTTACAGAAAAAATTTGCCTCCTCCTATTCCTATATACAGATTTGACTGGTATAGAGTGGAGTCATACAGGTTGGCAAATACAGAATCCGGAGAAGCACAGAAAGTAGAAGGTACTTTAGAGAACATCCAGTCTAAAACCTTCATCACAGGAAGAGATACAGAAGCTTGAAAAGGCAAAGGGACTTTTAAATCCCATAAAAATGTATAACAAACCTGACCCTGGAGCCCAAGTGCTGACTCCTAATCCACCAAATCAGATGTGTGGAATCAGCGTTTAAACATAACATGGTCAGGGAAGCCTGAGGAAAACTTACCACTTACTTCACACCAATTTATTAGAACTCACTAAAGTTTACTGGTATATACTAACTTTATGGTAAGAAAGTAGAAAATGTTTTCAATGGCTGGATTTAAACATACCTGAGGGTGCTTGGACAATGAAAATTCTTCTCCCCACCTTGAGAAGGAAAATTAAAACATGATTTAGACTTCCAGGATTTAATACCTGTTCTCCCTTTACATATTTTAAAATAAATCTTATAAATGTGGTTAAGATACGAGAAGGCCAAAAGAGATGGGAGGGATAAGGGGCTTTAAATTTCAGTTTGAGGGGCACCTGGGTGGCTCAGTCAGTTAAGCGTCTAATTTCGACTCGGGTCATGATCTCGTGGTTCGTGAGTTAGAGCCACGCATTTGGCTCTGTGCTGACAGCACGGAGCATGAAGCCTAGAGACTGTTTGTAGTTCTGCGTCTCCCTCTCTGCCCCTGTGTCTCCCTCTCTCTGCCCCTCCCCCACTCATGCACCTGCGCTCTCTCTCAAAAATAAGCATTAAAAAATGTTTTTAATAGGGGCACCTGGGTGGCTCAGTCAGTTGAGCAGCCAACTTCGGCTCAGGTCATGATCTCATGGTCAGTGAGTTCAAGCCGCGCATCAGGCTCTGTGCTGACAGCTCAGAGCCTGGAGCCTGCTTCAGCTTCTGTGTCTCCCTCTCTCTCTGCCCCTCTCCTGTTCATGCTTTGTCTCTTTCTCAAAAATAAACATTAAAAAAAAGTTTTTAATAAATAAATACAGCAGCATGTTTAAAATTTTCACTGTACTTGGGGCGCCTGGGTGGCTCAGTCGGTTGGGCGGCCGACTTCGGCTCGGGTCATGATCTCGCGGTCTGTGAGTTCGAGCCCCGCGTCGGGCTCTGTGCTGACAGCTCGGAGCCTGGAGCCTGTTTCAGATTCTGTGTCTCCCTCTCTCTGACCCTCCCCTGTTCATGCTCTGTCTCTCTCTGTCTCAAAAATAAATAAACGTTAAAAAAAAAAAAAAATTAAAATTTTCACTGTACTCAAGGCTATACAATGATTTAAATACTATCTCCCACTGGAGAAAGTAGGCCTGAGTATCACAGAGGCAAAATACTACATTCTGTAATACGCTCTTATTTTATAACTTTTGAGAAAATGTCCATGGTCTGTGCATAGAAGGCCCTAGAAGGGTACTTTCCTAGAACCCGGGATAAGTATCTTCTCTCTCTTCAAGATGAATGTGGCTAGAGATCACAGTTGGAGAAGCAGCATTGGTAGTAAAAAGAACAAAGTTTTAAATTTCTGTTCAACCATTTATTAGCTAAATACCCTTGGATAAGGCTGATTCCATACCCATTAAAAAAAAAAAAAAAAGGAGGGAGAAGAATAAAAGACCTCACTTTACAAAAAGAAAAAAGAAATGAATCAAATTCAACATGAAGTGGAAAAAATAGGCTTTACATAGAAATAACCTAAAAGAGGGGAGCCTGAGTGGCTCAGCTGGTTGAGTATATGGCTCTTGATTTCGGCTCAGTTCATGATCACACGGCTGTGGGACTGAGCCCTACGTGGGGTTCACACTGAGCATGGAGCCTGCTTATGATTCTCTCTCTCTCTGCCCCTCTACCCTACTCACACTCTCTCTAAAATAAATCTTCAAAACAAAACAAAACAAAACAAAACAAAACAAAACAAAACAAAACAAACCAGGGGTGCCTCGGTGGCTCAGTTGGTTAAGCGTCTGACTTCGGCTCAGGTCATGATCACAGTTTGTGGGTTCGAGTCCTGCATTGGGCTCTGCTGTACTGACAGCTCAGTTCGTGGGTTCGAGTCCTGCATTGGGCTCTGCTGTACTGACAGCTCAGAGCCTGGAGTCTGCTTCAGATTCTGTGTCTCCCTCTCTTTCTGTCCCTCCTGGGCTTGCACTCTCTCTCTCTCTCTCAATAATAAATAAACATAAAAAAAAAAATCAATAAATTGGGAATCAGGCTTAAGAACCAAAATTAACTCTGTTCTGACACATTTCTGGTCTTCCAAAGCTGAGGACCAAAGCCCTTGCTCCTAGGGTTCACAAAGCTTAATCTGCAGAGGCCCACTGGGCTGCAATGGGACTTCTGACTTAACATTTCTGTCTTCCTGCCCAGTACGTTCAGTGAAGAATATAATTTTAACATCTTTCATGGCTTGTTACTTAAAAAGATCTTCAAAACATACCCAATTGACCGTAATTTGAAATTTCTTTGATCGATATGAAGTACCTTCACTTCCTAAAGAGGAAAAGAAAATTTAATTTAAAAAAATGTTCATAATAGACATCTACTAAAACATGTCTAATAACTGTCAAAACACTATGTTGTACACCTGAAACTGACATAATATTGTATGTCAGTTATACTTTAATTAACAAAAATATGTCTAGGTTGTCCCCTTTCCTAGAAAATAACAATGTACAACTTCCCTGAAGCAAAGAAAATTAAAATGTTAACTAAAGTAGAACAACAAACTAAATATACTTCAAGGAAATAAGGTTTTTTTCTTATATAGTGAAGAGAAACGTTCTTGAAAAATGTACACTCTAAAAACAGGAGTCAAGAACTTTCTCTGTAAAATAGAATAGAATGATACAGGATTTCAATCATTCTTGGCCCATTTTTAACTAACACTGTAGGCTCTTGAACTCTGCAGGACAAGGGACCAGTTAGAAGAGTGTATGTAGCATAGCTAGAAAGGGAGAGAATGGAGCGATTATGGAAGCAAGGAAGCAAGGCGCTGTGTGTTAGGTAACAGTGATGTTGAGATAGATTCCCTTCTAGAGGCTGATGGCAACAGGCAATCTCCATTTGGATTTTCCTTTTTCATGTTAAGGAAAACTGACAGCAATTTTTAAATTTAGGCCAACATGGCAGAGTTGCTAAATTTCACAAGGGACAAAGGAACATACGGATGGACATAAATACAGCTCAAACTAGGGAGACATAAAAAGTGTGGGTGAAGACAGCAGGTGCATTCTGATCACACAATCCTGATTAGTGACAAGTATATGGTAAGAGATCTAAAATATTACAAGATGCATATACATAGGCAAAGGCAGATTAACCAAGGAGTCCCTGTTTTCTACAAATCAGTATCATCTTAGGATCTGTATGGCTTGGTTTTGCATCACACATTCTATTCTCAATCATTTGTTCTCTTAAAATCTGAACTAGAACCCGTTTGCTCAGTAAAAAAGAAAAACCGTTGCTTACCCGGGGTATGAAGAATTCGTCAGCACTGAACTTATAAAGCCACTCATCCAAAAAGTGAAACAGAAGAGACTCTAAGTCATCTCCTACATAGGATCAAGAAGAACCATGATAGTATGATGTTTAATGATTCTCCTCTCTAAAAACTTGTTTGAATTTAAAAGTGTAATGAATTTCTTAGGCTAGCTGAAAAGAGGAAGAACAAGCTCATAATTAATTTAGTTGCTCTTACTGTGAAAATATACTGAAATCATGTACAACACTGCACATTTGCATAACAATTTCTTCCCTGAAAACAAATTGGTTACCTTGGGTTTCTACTTCTAGTGTTTGGAGGGGCTCCACAGTCCCAGTATCTGTCATGTAACCAAACATGGCCATTGCACATTGCTCAAATGCTTCCTCCAGAGTATCTCCCCATGCATGTAACCTAAAGAAATACATTTATGCCCTGTGTAATAAAATTCAAGACAGCAAGAGAGAAAACTTGACAGCAAAGTCAAAATAAAATTAGCATGGTAAATACAAAACCAAAGGCAGCAATCAATTTAATGGCACAGAAACTGGGTTCTTTTAAACCATCATTTTCATGTTGTAAAGGAACGAAAATAGGAAGAGAAAATTAAAATTAGGGACATCGAGGGGCATCTAGGTGGTTCAGTTGGTTAAGTGTCCAACTCTTGATCTCAGCTCAGGTCATGATCTCACAGTTTGTGGGTCTGAGCCCCACATCAGGCTCTGTGCTGACAGAGAGGATTCTCCCTCTCCCTCGCTGTCTGTCCCTCCCTGGGTTGTGTGTGCATCTGTGTGCACATTCTCTCTCCCTCCCTCACAAAATAAATAAACTTTAAAAAATAAATAGATAAATAATAAAATAAAATTAGGGACATCGAGATTAAAACATCGGACTTCCTATTTAAGAACATGATTTCAAAGACATAAATTGTAGGTATACTCACTGGACATCTGCCGTATGATCCAAATCTGAGGGACAGAGGGGGAAACACATATGTCATTGAACTTGACTTGCAAGTCACAAGAAACTCTAGTTCATTATTAAGAATATTATCCTTCTGTGGTGCCTGGATGGCTCAGTCAGTTGAGCATTCAACTGTGTTTCAGGTCATGATCTCACGGGGTTCAAGAGTTCGAGCCCCCCTCAGGCTCACTGCTGTCAGCACAGGCACGCTTCAGATCCTGTCTCCCTCTCTCTCTGCCCCTCCTCTTCTTGCTCTCTCTTTCAAAAATAAATAAATTACTGAAAAAAAAAAAAGTAGGGGCGCCTGGGTGGCTCAGTCGGTTAAGTGTCCGACTTCAGCTCAGGTCATGATCTCACGGTTCACTGAGTTGGGAGCCCCGTGTCGGACTCTCTGCTGTCAGCATAGAGCCCGCTTCAGATCCTCTGTCTCCCTCTCTGTGCCCCTACATTCGTGCTTTCTCTCTCTCTCTCAAAAGTAAACAAACATTAAAAAATTAAAAAAAAAAAAGTAAACTCAACACGATGTTTATGAGCTTCTTCCTGATTATCCCCACAGAAACACCTGAAAGCAACACCTGCTACTACAGCAAACTCCCACTGGATCTGTTATCCCAACATTTCAGTCTACTCTTCACTGGTATTATGACTTCTGTCAGTTCTTCCTACTTAGATCATTGAATATTCAGGCTAGAAGGAAGCCTTGCAGCTCATTTAATATAATTCCCTCATGGACAAGAAGAAAACTGGGGCACCTGGCTGGCTCAATCTGTAGAGCGCGTGACTTCTTGACCTTGGGTTGTGAGTTTGAGACCATGTTGGTTGTAGAGATTACTTTAAAATTTTTTTTAAAAAGAAGAAGAAACCTGAAATCCGAAGAGATCGTGGGACTTGTTAAAGACTACTGTTGTTTAGAGGCAAAGTTGGGCCTAGAATTGAGATGTCCTGAGTGCCAGTGTAGTAGATTTTGTACCGTAACACATAGTTTTTTGGTGACACTCAAGGCTCAAATTCTTCTCCAAGTCACTCAAAAATATTCCTGTGGACTTAATATGTTTTAGGCACCAGAGATGACCAGCAGAGATGATAAAGAAGTTAAAAGAAAATGACAGGTATTAACCTTAGAGTAATGAAAGCATGTGTCCAGAATGCTCACAGCAGTGGATTCCCCAAAATGAAAAACCAAAAGTTCACCGATAAGAGAACAGATAAAGATGCGATGCAATACTACTCAGCGATAAAATGGTGTGACTTACTGGGGCACCTGGATGGCTCAGTTCCTTAAGAATCCAACTCTTGGTTTTGGGTCAGGCCATGATCTCATGGTTCATGGGTCTGAGCCCCGCGACAGGCCCTGCGCTCACGGCAAGAAGCCTTTTTAGGATTCTCTCCCTTCCTCTCTCTCTGTCCTCCCTCCCCCCTCCGCTTGCACTCTCTCTCTCTCAAAAATTAATAAATGAACATTTTTTTTTAAATGGTGTGATCTACTGACTCATGCATTAACATGAATCTCAAAAACATTAAGTGAAAACTGCAGAACTCTCAGCATGTAACACCTCTATCCAAACTCCTCTGTGACAAGAGTGATCAAACTTTAGCACAGCTGGACTTCTAGCAGCATAAGCCTAGTTCCGAGGATCACCCGGGCCCCAAAGCATTAGATTACCTGCCGGGGGAAAGCGCTACACAGACAGGAGAATTTATTGTTCATTCCAACCAAAACCTAACAATAGGCCCTTAACCTCCCTTTCTTAAAGCATTTACTATAAAGGACTTACAACTGTGAATATTTATCTCTTACAACTCAGCAGGGTCCTTCTCAAGGACTCCAGAGCCACTCCTTTGAAATGTAATCAGCATAAAGGACTCCTGGTCTCAGTGGGAGGATCGAATCCTAACTTCCATAACTACCTGCTACCAAATCCTACAGGCCTAATCGAATTTACGCAGACTAACTGTAATTTTTCACTTCTCTGAAACTATGAGGCCCCTGCTCTCCCCTCTTCTCCATTCTCCCTTTAAAAGGCCCCATCACCTCTGCAAAATTTGGAATGGAGTTCAGTTCTTTCTTTTACTATAATTACTGAAAAAAAGTCATTCACCACTTTAATGTCCAGCTGTGTTTATCTTTGATACTAAGTGAAGAAGCCAGGCATAAAAGAATCTATACTGTGCGAAACTTTAAAATAGGCAAAATTATGCTCTGGTAATAGAAATCCAAACTGCCTCAAAGTAAGGACATGGCGGGGGTGGGGGGGGGGAGGCTTATAGGAAAAAAAGCAAGGAACTTTCTAGGGTGATGGAAATGTTCTACAATCCAATGTATAATACACTCCAATCATAAATGGATGTATATGTTTATCAAAACTTATCAGACTCTACACTTAAGATCTGAGCACTTCTACCATATATAAATTATATTTCCATTTTAAAAAACAATTTGAAAGAACAATGACAGATTACTATAGGCCAGTAGTTCTCAAATTTTTGGTCTTAGGAACCCTTTACTCAAGTATTATTGAAGATCCCAAAAAGGTTTGATTGATATGTGTTGTATCTGTCCATGTTAACCATACTAGAAATTTTAATGAAAAAAACGTTTAAATACTTATTAATTCATTTAAAAATAACAACAAAATTGGGGCACATGGCTGGCTCAGTCAGTAGAACATGTGACCCTTGATCCCAGGATTGAGTTCTAGCCCAACATTGGGCATAGAGATTACTTAAAAATAAAATCTTTAGAAAATAGTAATAATCAATAAAAAACAAAGCCATTTCACTAAACATAAATTGCATACCTTTATAAAAAATAACCATATTTCCCCAAAACTTTAGTGAGAAGAGTGGCACCATTTAGGTAAGTATTTTGAATGTCTTTCAATGTGTTGCAATATATTGATATAGTTGAAATACGTACATAAAATCAACCTCACATATATGTAGGAGAAAAAGGGAGGAGTATCTTAATAGCTTTTCACAAAACTATATATAATCTTCCATGATGCTATACCGAAACTAGAAACATGCAATGTGGAATTTGAAGCTGTTATAATGAATTTTCATACTCTGTAACATTAAAATCCATAACTCTATCTTGTGCCTAGAAGGGATCTTATCTGTGCCTGATGGTATAACACCAAAGCACTGGTCTTTTGAAAAAATATTAGTTCATTGATTTATACAGGTAATGTCGACACATTTAATTATATGAAGTGAAATTACATATATACGTATATTTGTTAATATCACCACCAATCTCATCAGAAAGATCTTTTAGTACTAGGAAACTGTCAAGCTCATGATGACAGACACAAGTTTTCCAAAATTCGAATTTCACTCAAATACTTGAATTTTATCATTGCCAACAAATATTGTGTTCTTTTCTTTGAAGTGTTTTAAAGAAATTAAGTGCCAAATACCCCTATCTGAATAACAACACTACATCTTTCAGTCCTTCTTTGGAGGAAAACAAAGGGGGGGGGGTCTTCTATGAAAAACAAAACCAAAACAAAAAACCAGCTCACAACTCAATTACACAAGTTCTTTTCCTCAAGGTAATCATCAATACCTTGACAAGCAACAGAAACACTGTATGCACATTTCCCATTCTGTTTCACAGAACATTAAAAAGGCATGTACTCACTGGCCAAGATTTAATTAAACTGACAGTCCTTACTGATTCATCAAGGACATCTCTAAGTGAAAATGATTTTTTCTTTTAACCTTAGGTACATAGTGGTTAAGGAATAAAGTGATTACCAGTACAGTTTGGTGTTGCCTCAATTTGTGCTAAGGGGACAGCAGGTGCATCTACCAATGCTTTTGCACCATCAGCACAAATACCAACACAGTGAAAGAGCAAGTATCTCAGTATTATTGCAAAAGTAGTGTTGACATCACAGATCCTCTGAAAGGGTCTGGGGAACCCCAGGGGTCCAAGGGTCACACTTTGAGAACTGAAACATAGGAGAGACTAGGAAATAAACTTAACTTGGACTGAATTCCCAAAGGAAACAAGACTTAACATTGTAAGTGCCAAAAGACTAAGGGTGCTCCGTACGTGTTTGCCCATTCTCTTATTTCCAATTTTTGTTCAATGCATGATACACAACAGGTGTTCAATCATATTGCTGAATGAATCAATAAGATGACAACTACACTGTTGTCTACACAGTCTTAAAGGAAAAAACAGGGCTACAGGAAAAGCTTGGGGAGAGATTTGGGGGTGGTCTATGGAAAGAAATGAAACTAGGAGAAAATACAGACTAATCTCACAAATCAATCTGACATCAATTCAAAGACTGTACAAAATGTTGCCAAGTAGAATCCAGTATGACCAAGTGGGATTTATTCTTGGAATGCACAGATTCAGTTATTAGGAAATAGATTAATGTAATTCATATATGATCCTCTCCATAGATACAATCATGAAACATATAAAAATATTAACAGGATTTTTGAGCAAAAAGTTTTTTCTGTACAACAAATTAAAAAGTTAAACTATTTTTCTTCTCTCATTCTTTTTAATGCTTATTTTTTTTTTTTAATTTTTTTTTTTTTCAACGTTTATTTATTTTTGGGACAGAGAGAGACAGAGCATGAACGGGGGAGGGGCAGAGAGAGAGGGAGACACAGAATCGGAAACAGGCTCCAGGCTCCGAGCCATCAGCCCAGAGCCCGACGCGGGGCTCGAACTCACGGACCGCGAGATCGTGACCTGGCTGAAGTCGGATGCTTAACCGACTGCGCCACCCAGGCGCCCCTTTAATGCTTATTTTGAGAGAGAGAGAGAGAGAGAGAGAGAGAGAGAGAGGACATGTGCAGGGGGAGGGGCAGAGAGAGAGAGAAAGAGAATCCTAAGCAGGCTCCCAGCACAGAGCCCAACACAGTGCTCCATCCCACAAATGGGGAGATCATGCTCTGAACCAAAATCAAGAGTCGGACGCTTAACCAACTGAGCCACCTAGGAGCCCCTTTTCTCTCATTCTTAATTGCTATATTTACTGAATGTTTC
Organism: Leopardus geoffroyi; assembly: GCF_018350155.1. Lineage (NCBI taxonomy): Eukaryota > Metazoa > Chordata > Mammalia > Carnivora > Felidae > Leopardus > Leopardus geoffroyi. The sequence continues at coordinate 24,732,275 of NC_059328.1, forward strand.
TGTGGTGTAATAAAGATATATATTTGGTCTTTGTCCCTGGTTTCTGGCAAAGCTCCTAAAACCCTTGGATTCTCCTGAGTGATGAGTGTTTTGTTATTCATTAATTATTACCTTCTGTCCACACCTGAATCTATGCTATGGTGGTGACTCAGGGTAAGGTCCCTAGATAGCCTTAGAATGGGGCAGTCACCAGGAAGATGATGATTAAAGAGCAGGAACTTCCAGCCCCACCCCCTCACCACCAGGTGTGAGTGCTTGGCCTGTGGAGGGTGGAGCAGGAGACTGAGTTATAGACTCTTAAAGAGATTTGGAGAACATCCCATTGGTGAGCTCATCCATGTGCTAGGAGGACGACAAGCCCAGAGGGGGCATGGAAGCTCCAGACCCTCTCCCCATACCTTGCTCTATGCATGGCATCCGTCTGGTTGTTCCTCAGTTGGATCCCCTATAATAAACTGGTAAACCTAAGTAAAGCATGGTTACTTGAGTTCTGTGAATTGTTCTAGCAAATTACTGAACTTGAGCCCAAGGAGGAGTGGGAGGAGAAGCATGGGAACACCAGAATTTGCAACTGGTTAGGCAGAAGTGTGGGTAGCTTGGGTACCCCATTTGGGGCTGCCATATGAAGTGGAAGCAGTCTTGTGCAATTCAACCCTTAAACTGTGGGGTCTGTGTTAATTCCAGGGAGTTAGGATCAGAACAGAATTGAATTGACTGATACCCAAGTTGGCGTCAGAGAACTGGAAAACTGCTTGATGTGGAGAAACCACACACTTGACGTCAGAAGTGGTATCAGAGGAAAGAAAACAGAGTTTTATAATGCATATATTATTATAACACAGTTGAACACACAAAATTCAAAGTGTACGATGAAAAAAATTTGGATACTCTTGGGTATCAACTGAAAATTATACTAACTATAAGGGAATACTATAAGGAGGCAGGGTAAAAAATTAATTATACAACTCAGCAGCTTTCACAATTATAGTCAATAACAGGATAGACAAGAGATGATATCAGGGCAGAAAAGATCATTTACATCAGAAACAAAAAAGGTGTGGGGGCCTGGCTGACTCAGTGAGTAGAGCATGTGACTCCTGATCTCAGGGTCATGAGTTTGAGTCCCACAATGGCAAAGACATTACTGTAAAAAAAAAAAAAAAACAAAAAACAAAAAACAGATGGGCGTCTGGGTGGCTCATTCAGTTAAGCATCCAACTCTTGACTTTGGCTCACGTCATGATCTCCTGGTTTGTGGGATAGAGCCCCATGTCAGGCTCTGCACTGACAGCATGGAGCCTCCTTAGGATTCTCTCTCTCCTTCTCCTGCCCCACCTACACTCACTCGCTCTCTCTCTCATAATAAATAAATATTTTTTTAAAAAGGAAAAGAAACAAAAAAGATGAAATACCTAAAAATAACCTTCTCAGGATACACAAGGTTTGAAAAGTGGAAAGGCATACACCATTCCTCAAAAAAAATTCCTAATATAAATATTAAAGTTTTAATTCTCCCTAAATTTATAATTAATATGACTGAGAAAATACCAATAGTATTTTTTATCTGTGGTTTATTTTATTTTTAAAAGTTTTTATTTATTTAAGTAATCTCTATACCCATTGTGGGGCTAGAACTCACAACACCAAGACCAAGAGTCACATGCTCTACCTACTGAGCCAGCCAGGTGCCCCTATCTGCAGTTTACTTTAAAATAAATGAAAAGGAGGTGAAAGGTAGCCAGAAATATGCCACTCAGGTATAAAGATTACTTTGAGTTGAAGACAAATGAGAGAAGATACAAGAAAAACTCTCTGCCCTCCCACTATATGTCTAAAACATAAATGTATAAAGGTGCTCCCCTTTGCCTATCAGCAAGGACAGAAATCAATTAAAGAAAACTCTAGACCCTTATCCACCCAGTCAGCACCAGAGGAATCTACATAATAAAGTTTCCTAACTAGCCCTCACCTTCCATTAGTTTTCTATATATTTATCATCCCACAATTGGCTGCCCCAGAAGTACAAAATGCTTTTCCTTTGTCTTGTCATTTCTCTACAAAATTACTGCTCCTGTTAAGACGCTATATAAGCTCAAGTTCTAACCAGCGCTTTGAGTTACTCATCACTGAATACTCCTATGTGAGGGGCACCTGGGTGATTCAGTCGGTTAAGCATCCGACTCTTGACTTCAGCTGTTTGAGTGTTTGAGCCCTACTTTGGGCTGGGCTGACCGTGCAGAGCCTGCTTGGGATTCTTTCTCTCTCCCTGCCCTTCCTCCACTCACACACTCTCTCAAAATAATTTTAAAAATGTTTTTTAAGTTTATTTATTTTGAGAGAGACAGAGAGCGAAGGGGGCAGAGAGAGAGAATCCGAAGCAGGCTCTGCACTGCCAGCGCAGAGCCGGATACAGGGTCAAACCCATGAACCGTGAGACCATGACCTGAGCCGAAACCACGAGTCAGACGCTCAACCGACTGAACCACACAGGCACCCCTCAAAATAAATAAACTTAAAAAAAAAATACTTGCAGGTGAATGTGCAACACATGTGTTTATAAGTTTGTTTTTTCTAACTGATTTGTAGGGCCCCAGCCAATGTACCTATGATGGGTATAGGAGAAAGATTTTTTTCCTCCCCTACAGAGGTATAAGGGTACAGATAAAAAAAGGTAAACCATTAACTGATCATTGCTGAAGCTGGGTGATGTGCAGATGGAAATCATCATATTAGTTTTGTATATATTTACACATAGCTGATGTTTATCTACATATAGGAAAAAAAAAAACAAGAATGGCAGGAAAGGGGCCAATGGTGAGGGGAGAGTGTCCTACAACATATTAAAAGATAGAATAGGGGCACCTCGGTGGCTTAGTCGGTTAAGCGTCTGACTCTTGATTTTGCCTCAGCATGATCTCACTGTGAGTTTGAGCCCCAGTGTAGAGCCTACTTGGGATTCTCTATATCTATATCTATATCTCTAAATAAATAAACATAAAAAAAAAAAAAAAAAAACAGGCAAAGCTAATCTATGATGTTAAAAGTTAGGTTAATGGGGGGCACCTGGCTGGCTCAATTGGTGGCATGGGCAACTCTTGATCTCAGGGTTGTGAATTCGAGTCCTATGTTGGGTGTAGAGATTTCTTAAAAATAAAATCTTTAAAAAAAAGTCAGGATAATGGGAGCAGTGGGGAGGGCGGTGGTGATTGGAAAGGGGCATAAGACAGGATGTTGTAATATTGTTTATCCACATGGTTATTAGGTATACATGTGTATTCAGTGTGTGAACATTCACTTATGGTATGTGCATTCTTCTGTATATTATACTTCAATATAAGTTTGCATTTCCAAGGGCGCCTGGCTGGCTCAGTTGGTAGAGCATGCCACTCTTGAACTCAGGGTGGTGAGTTCAAGCCCCACACTGGGCACAGAGCTTACTTAAATTAAAAAAAAAAAAAAAGTTTTCATTTCCAAATGTACAAGAAAACACAGAATTGTTTTACAATCTTAGAGTGGACAAAGCCTTCCTAAGTATGACTACCCAGAAGTCATAAAAAGGGTTAATAAATTTCACTACATAAAAATAAATTTCTGCAGAGTAAAATAAGACCAACAATCCAATAGAAAAATGGGTTCAAAATATGAATATACACATCCCAGAAGTGGACATACAAATAGCTCCAAACATACTTAAGTATGTTCAACTTCACTTATAATAAGAAAAATGCCAGGGCGCCTGGGTGGTTCAGTCGGTTGAGCATCCGACTTCAGCTCGGGTCATGATCTTGACTTCGGCTCAGGTCATGATCTTGTGTTCCTGAATTTGAGCCCCATGTCTGGCTCTGTGCTGACAGCTCAGAGCCTGGAGCCTGCTTCGGATTCTGTGTTTGCCTGTCTCTCTGCCCCTGTACCGCTCATATTCTGTCTCTCAAAAAATAAATAAATGTTAAAAAAAATTAAAATGCAACTAATATCACAAAATATTTATTTAAAAAAAAAATTTTTTTTTTTTTTTACATTTATTTATTTTTCAAAAACAGAGTGAGACAAAGCGTGAGCTGGGGAGGGGCAGAGAGCGGACACACAGAATCTGAAGCAGGCTCCAGGCTCTGAGCAAGCGGTCGGCGCAGAGCCTGATGCGGGGCTCGAACCCACAGACTGTGAGACCATGACCTGAGCCGAAGTCGGACGCTCAACCGACTGAGCCACCCAGGCGCCCCTATCACAAAATATTTAAATTGGAAAAGACAAAGTATGGTAATGCAGTAAATGGGCGGAAGTGTGAGGACTAAAGCACGCTCACATAATGACAATGAGAGTATAAACTGTTACAACATCACTGGAGATCAATTTAGCAAAAACTGTTAAAGTTAAAAATACATATATCTTGGGGTGCCTGGGTGGCTCAGTCTATTGAGCGTGGGACTCCTGATTTTGGTGCAGGTCATGATCTCGCGGTTCATGGGACTGAGCCCCAACATGAGGCTGACAGGGCAGAGCCTGCCTGGGATTCTCTCTCTGCCTCCCTCCAAAATAAATAAATAAAAATTTTAAAAATGCACATATCCTTTGACAAAGCAACGTAACTTCGGAAATTTACAGATACACTTGCACACGTGCAAAACAAAGGATGCACAAGTATATTCACTGCTCTAACCATCCCACTGTTGGGAGATACGTAGGGGAGACAACCCCGCAAACGCTTAGAAATATGGTTATCTTTAAAAAAAATTTTTTTTAACATTTATTTATTTTTGAGACAGAGAGAGACAGAGCATGAATGGGGGAGGGTCAGAGAGAGGGAGACACAGAATCCGAAACAGGCTCCAGGCTCCGAGCTGTCAGCACAGAGCCCGACGCGGGGCTCGAACTCACGGACCGCGAGATCATGGCCTGAGCCGAAGTCGGCCGCTTAACCGACTGAGCTACCCAGGCGCCCCTGAAATATGGTTATCTTTAGAATACACTGATAAAATTCCCACAAGATAAATGTGACTAGGTATATGTAGAAAGAGTTCAAAAGACTGTAGACGCAGCAGCCCAGTTCCCGACTCTCAGACCAGGTGGGTTTTTCCTCCAGCATCCCCCGGACTCGTACCTACAATACAGGGCGAAATGGGATCACGCCTGAAGCACCTAATGGGGTAAAGCAGGAGAGGCCAGAAGACCTGGGCAAGGAAAGAGGGCATGAGAAAACTGAGCCACCTACTCACACTCGTATTTCCGAATGACTGGAGGATACTTGGCCTTGATTGCCTTCTGCTCTTCAGTCAAATTGTAATCTCGAACATCTTCCTCTTCCTGCGCCATAATTACAACCCTGGACACTCCACTTCCGCCCTTCATTAGCCGGACTTCAGCCCTGATTTACAACTTCCGCTCTAGACTCCGCCCCTTGGCACACACCCTTAAAGGACCAGGACTCCATTCTCCCAGATGTACTTATACCCTAAGACTCCTGGCCTAGGACCCGCCGGTGGAAGCACGTCTTTAATAGGCTTAGGCCCTATTTTCTGCGTTTGCTTCATCACTTCTAAGAACCCAGGAAACAAGTAAATTGGGGGACCTGGAAGTAGTAAGACACTTGAGCTAGACACTCCTATGCCTGAGTGGTAGACGTGTTTTCTTTCTGCCTCATTCACAGAGTTGATAACTAGACCCGAAAGCATCCCAGATTTTTCATGACAGTGCTCTGAAACTGTCGCGAGCTGAACAGCCTTTAAGAAAATGGCTGCCCCCTGTAGCGTGCGGACTAAACATCTCACGTGACCCGGCGGGCGCCCTCCCACCAGGTCCGCGCGCGCGCAATCGAAGGAAGTCGGCTCCCGGCCGAGTGGGGGCAGGGGAGGGGCGCGCGCCTGAGCCCCGCAGAAAGCGATTTTGCGCGTCTGGATAGGCTGCGAACGCGGCTTCCCCGCCCACCCCACGGTTCGCTGCGCTCGGATTGGCCAGTGTTGGCGCGAAGGTGCGCGAGTCGGCCCTCACGCAGGGGCAGCAGGAAACAATAGAGGCCGCGCGCGCCGAGCGAGCGCCCGTAGCCTCCCCGCCCCTCCCGCAACGCTCGACCCCGGGATCCCCCCGGCTTGCCTGCCCGCCATGGCCGACAAGGAAGGTGAGGGTGCTGGGGCTGCCCCAGGAGGGCGGGGGTGCCGGGCTGGCGCCGCGGCCTTGACAGGGCCTAGCAGTGAAGGCAAGCCCGACTCTTGAGTGTTGTCTCCACCATCGAAGGCGTGAGGAGAAATCGCCCCGCGGGTCGGGCTAACGGCGCGCCTGTTCCAGCGGCGCGGAGGCCTGTCGCCGCGGCGTGGAGCTGCCGGAGTGGTGGGGGAGGGGGGGCGGCGGCGGCGGCGGCTGTTTGGTCCCTCCCCGCGCTCCCTGTCGGTCGGCCCGCTTCTCCCGGGAGTGCCTACGCCGTTCCCTATCCCAGAGGCCGGTGCTCGGGCCTCCTCGCCGGCTCCGTGGACCTAGCGCGTACCGGAGCGTGCTCCCGAGCTCGACGCCGTCGCCCCAACGCCTAACGGAGTGACTGGCCCGAGAGTGGTTGCGGGCCCGCGACGGTAGGGAGGGGGGTCGGTACCTCCGCCTGGGGGAGATTGAGGCAAATCTCCATTTCAGAATCGAGCTGTGCCGGTAGCTTTGGAAGTGTTTCCTCCGTTTCCATTTGTGTTTGCTAACTTAATTTGTTTTTAACTTTCCAGCAGCCTTTGATGACGCAGTAGAAGAACGTGTGATCAATGAAGAGTACAAAATATGGAAAAAGAACACCCCTTTTCTTTACGATTTGGTGATGACCCATGCTCTGGAGTGGCCTAGCCTAACTGCACAGTGGCTTCCAGATGTAACCAGGTGACGTGAATCTTTTGAACGTTATTTTGTTGTGTCCTCCTCAGTGGAGATTTCTCACATTGATTTTCCCTATTTTCCGCCAGTCTCTTGGAGAGGGCACGTGATCAAAGCCTATTGGTGATGTTTTTTTCTAGGCCAAAAAATAAATAAATAAAACAAAATGTAAAAATAATTTTGCAACTTAGCTGATAAGGGAAAATTTGTTTTCTTTTCCTGATATGAAATGAATAGCCTGTTAGAACTATAGTTGGCCAAATAATATAAAACGTGTCAGCTTTCAAAAAATGCCATGATGGGTCATTCTAGTACTTTCAGGAAAACGTTTGAATGTATAGGTAGTAGCTGGTTAGTACAAAGATGTGTATGACATGGTACCTGCCTTCAAGGAGCACATGTCTAGTTAGTTGAAGAGGCTGGTGTAGACTAATAATTATAGATACGTGTGCTAAGAGCGGTTTTACAGAGATACTTAGGATATTTAGAACTAACACCTGAGGATGGGATGGTTTTTATATAAGGGAATTATGCATAGTGAAAGATTAATCACCTGTGTGTCTTACACGTGAGAAACTTACCTCTAAGAGGATAAGATAATATTTCATTTAGCTTACATTTATTGAGAGTCTGGTAGGTGCCACATATCAGGGTGTGCAAATTGAGATAAGTCACCTTCCCTACCTCGACTCCTTGTGTATATGGTATGGTAGATTTCCCCTCCCCCAAACCTTATTTGTAGGGAATATGGCCCAAGATCCCCAGTGGATGCCTGGAGCCATGGATAGTTCTGAACTCTATGTGTTATGTTTTTTCCTATACATGCATAACTGACAAAGTTTAAACAATGTAGGCACAATAAGAGACTAATGATAAAGCAGGATGATTATAATATAACAAAAGCTGAGTGAATAATGTACCATAATAAAAGCTGGTCTCTTGCTGTCAAAACTTCTCACTGTACTCACCCTTCTTGTGATGTTGAGAAGATAAAATGCACATGTGATGAAATAAAGTGAGGTGAATGACATGGGCCTTGTGATGAAGTATTAGGCTACTACTGACCTGATGTTAAGGCAGAAGGAAGATCATCTGCTTCCGGATGGGGCTGTAGTTGACCAAACTGAAGGAGGGGGGCTACTATATTACAGTGAAAAATAATTATCATGAGAGTGGCACAGATAAAATTATCAGAGGAAGGAAAAAAATCGCCTCAATTTAGGGTATCCTGAAAGGCTCCCAGGAGGAAATGACAATGCAAAGATGAAGGTAAATTTAAATAATACAAGGTTTTATAAAAACCAGTGTGCCTGTTGGAATAATGTGTTTTCTATTATAAAACTGTTTCACTTTTCAGAATAGCATTTAAAAATTACATTTTGTATTAAATAACTCCATTTCTTCAGAATTCATGTCTTTAGAATTCAAGATATTTGCAGAATATGGTTAATTAGGCCATGTTTCAGCTCAACAAGTAATAAAATTTGATACAAATTTTACTAATGACTTAAGAACAAGGCTGCTACCTTCACAGTGGCATTAAAAATGAGGAGATCTGTCCTAATGATGTTTAACAAACTTCTAAAAAAATACCCAGAAATTTAGAGTCAGAAGCTTTGTCATGACCAGGAATTCCCATGTTTAACTGATCATCAGAATTACTTGAGTTCAGGTTAAGTGGAGCCATTTCTGTCAGGAGTTCTCAATGGTAGTTCAAACCATTTAGGAGCTGGCAGAGTAATTGATGAAAAATAGTTGAATGGTGATTCCACAATCATGAGCTGCATGCATCATATTGGAACAGTGGATCCCAAATACTGGCCACTGCATACCTACTAAATCATTCTGGAAGCATATTTTTAAAAACCTTCCTATATAATGTAGTTAGTAGCTCAATTTAGAAAGCAATGAATTAGACTAAAGTTTATTTATTTTGAGTGGGGATAGAGAGTTGTGCCCGGTCAGTGCAGAGCCCGATGCAAGGGCTCAAACTCACAAACCATGAGATGATGACCTGAGCTGAAGTTGTAAACTTAACCGACTGAGCCACCCAGGAGCCCCAAAGCTAATTTTTTTAAGACGAGGATTACTTAGAAGCAAGCATATCTATTGGCTTAGTGTTTAGTATTTTGTGTCTGTTGGTCTTTTTCTCGTTTTCTTTTTTTTCTTGTGGGGATGGTGTTTATTCATATCCTTTTTTAAAAAAAATACTATTATAGTTCTGTAGTATCTTTTTCCCCCACTTCCTGTGGTTCTTTGTTTAGCCGTCTAAATGTAGACATTCCCAGTTTTGTGTTGACAATTCTCTTTTCTTTCCTCTACTTTTTCTATGTAGCATATAGATGCCTATTGCCTCTGTGCAGAGGAATTTCTGTTGGTTCTCTCTAGACCCAATTTCTGAGTTCTTCCTGAATTTTCAGCAGCCTACTGGTGTCTTCTCTGAACTATCTTACTGGGTTCCCCAACATGACATTTTCCAAACTGAGTATATTCTTTCCATAGAGGTCCCAATCAGCTTTCTCCTATTGTTCCTATTTCTCTTTAGCATACTTGACTTTGGTTTGACATTTCCTAGGTTTTTCTCTTTCTCCACTTGATGGTTCATTTATAAGCCTCAATGAATTATATTTGTATAATATCTCTTATCTAGACCAAAGGTTCTCAAACTTTAACATGCATTGTAATCAGCTGGAGGGATTGTAAAATAGATTGTGGTGCCCTGCATTCCAGATTTCTGATTTAGTAGGTCTGGAGTGGATCTGAGAATTTAATTTGCCTTTCTGGATGAAGTTCCTAGATGCTGATGCTGGTGGTCCGGATACCACACTTGAAGAACCTCTACTTTACACTGTCAGATTAATCCTCCTGTGATAATTCAAATGGTGCTGTGTCCTTAGAAATTTTCCATGGTCCTTTGTTCCCTCTATAGTATAGAGTCTTGAATTCCTTAAGGTGGCACTCAGTACCCTAGAATCTGCTTTCTAGCCTTCTCTTTCCATTTTGCCATGTCCAAGGTCAGTTGGGATGTTGGTCCTAGTAGGTGTGAGTTCTTTTGTTTATTTTTAAAGTAATCTCTACACCCAACGTGAGGTTTAAACTCAGGACCCCCAAGATCTAAAGCCATATGCTCTACCAACTGAGCCAGCCAGGTGCCCCTCTAGTAGTTGTGTGATCTTAGGCAAGTTGCCTAATTTTCCTAAACCTCAAGTTCATCTTCATCTTTTGATGCATGGTTTGTAAGTGTTTAACATGATATCTGGCATTTTGTAGACCTGCCCTTTGCTCAGTTCCCTTTCTTTGGAATACTGTCTTTCAAAACCCTTGTCTCTTCTAGGTTTTATCTCTCATTTTGATATCTGCTCAAGTATCACCTCTTTCATGAATACTTCTTTAATTACAGAAGCAATCTTATTTATTTATTTATTTATTTATTTAAATTTTTTTTAACGTTTATTTATTATTGGGAGACAGTCACAGAGCGAGAGTAGGGGAGGGGCAGAGAGAGGGAGACACAGAATCTGAAGCAGGCTCCAGGCTCTGAGCTGTCAGCACAGAGCCCGATGCAGGGCTCGAACTCAACAAACTGCGAGATCATGACCTGAGCCGACATCAGTTGCTTAATCAACTGAGCCACCCAGGCGCCCCTATTTATTTATTTTTAAATTCTCATATTCTTATGTACGTTTCATGTATTTATTGACTTGTATTTTAATTATTTGTATATGTGATTAATTGCCCCTGGTTTTTTAAGGGCATGAATCATGTCTTAATCATTTTTTGTACTTCGTAGTTTTTGGCACAATGTGTCACTGATTAGGCACTTAGTAAATATTTGAACAATTAGTTTATCTAATAATTATTTTCTTTCCTATACCTTTTAATGAAATTAATGAAGTAACCTGAAGCATTAGTGTACCCAGCAATTACTTTGTTTACCTCCAACCCATTGTGGAGGGTGAGAAATTAATTCACATTTTATTCTGTTAGATGTTTTACCCAAAGTAATTATAAGTTTTTTGTCAAGTTAAGAAAATTAAGTGCTGTGTAGTCCTATTAAGTGCTATGTAGTCTTCTCTATGGAAGATACATTAAAAGTCAGAAATGTGTAGGGATGCCTGGGTGGCTCAGTCAGTTAAGTGTCCAACTTCAGCTCAGGTCATGATCTCACAATTCGTGAGTTCAAGCCCCGCGTCAGGCTCTGTGCTGACAGCTTGGAGCCTGGAGCCTGCTTTGGATTCTGTGTCTTCCTCTCTCTCTGCCCCTCCTTTGCTCATGCTGTCTATCTCTCAAAAGTAAATAAACGTTAAAAATTTTTTTTTTAAGTTAGAAATGTGGCTCATAATGACTTTGTCCTCTCAAAACCTGGTTATAATTGTGCCTTTTTGCATGTATATGTATATCACTACTTCATTGTCTCTATCAGTGTTGCTAATTTGAATAGTGACCATATGTTGCTGTTAACAGACCAGAAGGGAAAGACTTCAGCATTCATCGACTTGTCCTGGGAACACACACGTCGGATGAACAAAACCACCTTGTGATAGCCAGTGTGCAGCTCCCTAACGATGATGCTCAGTTTGATGCTTCCCACTACGATAGTGAGAAAGGAGGTAGGAATCTTAAAAACAAAAGAAGGAATAATGTGTGGGTTATATTTTTTATATTTTTGAAGTATCATGAAACGAATGTTAAGTTTGATAAATTAGCCTGTCAAGTTAGTAATAAGATTTTGAGCTTTGGAAAGCCTGGGTTTACAGTACAGATATTAAGTCTCAGAAGAGCTACTTAACACATAACATGGTTCTGTGCCTTTTCTATAAACCTCTATCTACTAAGGAGGTTTTTGTTGTTGTTGTCGTTTTCCTTATGTTTATTTATTTGGGGGGGAGGTGGTATGGAGAACATGCCAAGCAGGCTCCATGCTGCCAGCACAGAGCCCAACGCAGGGCTCGAGCTCATGAACCATGAGATCATGACCTGAGCCAAAATGAAGAGTCGGACACTTAACCAACTGAGCCACCCCGGTGCCCCTTTTTATTGTTTTTTAATTTAAGTAATCTCTACATCCAATGTGGGGCTCACACTCAAAACCCCAAGACTAAGAGTTGCATGCTCTATTGACTGAGCCAGCCAGGTGCCCCAAAAGTCTGCCATTTCTGTTTTTGTGCATGCATTCTCAGCTTGGGAGATAATTGCCCCCAAGGGGATGAAAATTCGTTCTCAGAGAGTGGGATGTGTGAAAACCATCTTAATTCTTTAAATGTGTAAAGCACAGATGTGCATGGTGTACATAAATATACAGGATATCTATGGTATTAAAATTTCATCAAGAGTGTCAGAAAAAATGTTTTATAAAACATCTTGTTTCTTGGGGAAAAAAGACTAAGAAACACTGGCTTAAATTACGCTTTCTCAGATTGAAGTGGTAGAAATGACAACCATGGCACTTGATATGTATATAAAAATTAAATGAGCCATTTAATTGTATCCTATTTTTAGGAGATGACCTAAGGGTTTAACTAAATACTTTTTCCCTTTTAGTAGAGGTAGAAATGGGTGAGTTACCTTTGTTGTTACCCTTGAACGCAAGTTAGTACCAAGAGGTAAAAGATACACTCTCATTGAGATTTGCGATCTTTTAAAAAAAAATGGATGTTTAATCTTTCTTTCCTTAGATTTCTCCTGACTAGCAGAATCCATTTTTTATCTAAGTTCTTTTGAGCTCCCTCCAGTTATTTGCCAGGATCGTTCTGTGCAGTTAATCTTTTGATTACTCCATATTTGCCTTAGGGTGATACAGAATGCAAAGTAGTAAGATCTTAAGGTAATGATCTGCAAACATGATTTTGTGTCACTGACCCAAATATATGTGATGTGATTATTGGGAAGTTATTTTTTTTTTTTTTTTTTTTTCAACGTTTATTCATTTTTGGGACAGAGAGAGACAGAGCATGAACGGGGGAGGGGCAGAGAGAGAGGGAGACACAGAATCAGAAACAGGCTCCAGGCTCTGAGCCATCAGCCCAGAGCCCGACGCGGGGCTCAAACTCACGGACCGCGAGATTGTGACCTGGCTGAAGTCGGACGCCTAACCGACTGCGCCACCCAGGCGCCCCGGGAAGTTATTTTCTTGATAAGCATTAGTGTTTGCGGGTGTGGGCACTGAATGTAAGAATCCGAAGATTTTGGCTTGAGATCCTGTTATGCCTCTCACTAGCTGTGTGGTTTTGGATAAATCATTTAGCCTCTCTGAGCATTAATTTTCTTTTTATTAAATGAAGATAAATTGTGGGGCGCCTGGGTGGCTCAGTCGGTTAAGCGTGTGACTGGAGCTCAGGTCTTGATCTCACGGTTCGGGAGTTCAAGCCCTGCATCAGGCTCTGTGCTGACAGCTCAGAGCCTGGAGGCTGCTTTGAATTCTGTATCTCCCTCTCTCTCTGCCCCTCCCTCACTTGCGTGTGTTCTCTCTCTCTCTCTAAACATTAAAAAATTTAAAATCTTTAAAAAAAGTGAAGATAAATTGTTTTGAAATAGGATTTTTGGGGGTGCCTGGGTGGCGCAGTCGGTTGAGCGTCCGACTTCAGCCAGGTCACGATCTCGCGGTCCGTCAGTTCGAGCCCCGCGTCGGGCTCTGGGCTGATGGCTCGGAGCCTGGAGCCTGTTTCCGATTCTGTGTCTCCCTCTCTCTCTGCCCCTCCCCCGTTCATACTCTGTCTCTCTCTGTCCCAAAAATAAATAAACGTTGAAAAAAAATTTTTTTTTAAAAAGAAATAGGATTTTTGGTTTAGTGACAAAGCAATATTCTGATGGGTAATGTAATAAATTATTTTAAAAATCAAAGCAAATACTGAATGCCAGGGTTTTTCCTTGGTACTAAGGATATAGCATAGAATAGGCTTTTCTGGCCTGATGTATCTTGAACATCTTTTTGTGTAAGACATAGCTCCTTTTTTGTTTTGTTTTGTTTAGACATAATTTCCTTTTGATGGTTATATACTGTGTCATAATTAACTATCCCTTATTTGACATTTAGGTGGTTTCCAATTTTCGGACTTCAAAAACAGTACTTGTACCATATGTCCTTTATAGTTTTACTATAGAATAAGTTTTGTTTTTCTTTTTTAATTTTTTTTTTTTTTTTTTGATGTTTATTCATTCTTGAGAGAGACAGCATGAGTGGGGCAGAAGCAGAGAGAGAGGGAGACACAGAATCCAAAGCAGGCTCCAGGCTCTGAGCTGTCAGCACAGAGCCCGACATGGGGCTCTAACTCACAAACAGTGAGATCATGACCTGAGCCGAAGTCAGATGCTTAACCAACTGAGCCACCCAGGCGCCCCATTATAGGATAAATTTTCTAAGTGGAAGGCCGATCAGAACAAAACTGCCCTCCAAAAAACATTCAGTCCCACCAATAGCAATCGTATTTGTATGTTTCTCCATGCCCTCGGCAACATTGGATTTACCTGTCCAACTTTTCTCTGATGTCCTTCAGATATTGTGTCATTCTTTGAAATGCCTTCATCATTCCAAGATTTTAAAATATTTAGCTGTTGTTTTCTGGTACTTATGTTTTAACCATTAAAACTATAATCTTCCTGGTATTTGTTTTGGTATTGGGTATGGAGTAGGAATCTAAGCATTTTTCTAAGTGGTTAGCAATTTTTTATCTTACTTTATTTTTTAATTTTTTTTTTTTTTTTTTTTTTAATGTTTATTTTGAGAGCCCATGCCTGAGCAGGGGAGGGACAGAGAGAGAGGGAGAAAGAGAATCCCAAGCAGACCCTGCACTGTCAGCTCGAAGCCCCACGAGGGGCTCAATCCCACTGTGAGATCAAGACCTGAGCCAAAATCAAAGAGTTGGAAACTTAGCCAACTGAGTCACCCAGGCACCCCAGCAATTTTTTAAAAACCATTTGCTGGCAAATTATTTTCTTCACTGGTTTTAGAAGTGGCATTTTTTAACATATATACTCAAGTCTTTTTCTGGTAATTGAGTTTTTTGAACAGCATCAAGCCAATTTTTGCTTCATCCCCCTTAATTAATGTTTAATTATGGAGAAACAATTTAAAATACCAGTAATTATATTTGTACCACTATATAAACCATCCTATTTAATCCTCACAAGGAAACTGATACTCACAGATGTTTCGTAACTTGCCCTAAGGTTACATAGCTTATCTCCCATTTCTCCCTCTTCTCTTTACTTCCCTTCCCTCTTCCCCCCCCCCCCCCCCCCCATCTTCAGATCACTGGATAGGCTTCTCTCCATATGGTCTTAACAATGATGGAAGTACATAATATCATAGTGTCTCTTGGGTGGTGGTGAAGTAGATAGTTACTAGTCTCTCTCACTCTCAGATGAAATGTCCTGGACACTCAGATTGAACTATTGTAATGAGTTACCATCCACTTGACCCCATTTGGTTTTAGGTAATTGATGTCAGGTAGCTTCAAAAGATCATTGAACTTCCAAAGTGAAAACTAAAAACTGACTTAGTCTTGTTTTGACGTTAAAATAATTTGTGTTTATATTAGGTTCAGCCTGGCTATAGTCACGTTTTAAGCCCTTATAAAATAGATTAGATGTAAAAAATTTTTATTAATACTTATTTTTAGAGAGAGCAAGCGCACACAAGCAAGCAGAGGAAGGGCAAAGAGAAGGAGACAAAATCTGAAGCAGACACCACTCTGTCAGCGCAAAGCCCATTGTGGGATTTAGGGCTTGGGGCTTGAACCTACTAATTAAGATCATGGCCTAAGCCAAAGTCACAACTGACTGAGCCGCCCAGGTGCCTCTAAAATTTACATTTAAATGACTCTGTTACCAAGATTGTCCAATATCAAGTTTATTTCTAGCAACTTATTTGGGGAATTTTTTTTTTTAAGATATCTTTAGTCTTTTGTCTGAATTATACATAATAAACTGTTATTAAATCATGATGAGATAGTTAACGGATATTAGAGTTTACTCTTTATAGTGAAAAGGTTTTTATGGGCTGAAAGAGTGGCTTAGAGGTAGAAGTCAATGCCGGTTACCTAGTTCGTTGGGGAAAATACTGGCTGGGAGGGACACGATAGTACCTTCTGGGAGGCTGGAAATTTCTGTATTTTGATCTGGGTGGTGGTTTTCCTAGTGTATACATTTGTAAAAATTTGTCAAACTAGGCACTTATACTACATTATAGCTCAAGTTTTTTAAATACCATTTTATATGGAGAGAAGCAAACAATATAAATATAACTGGACTTTGATAGCCATTTAATTATTGTACATTGATACCTCAATCTTTCCTATTTCAGATTTGGCCTTTCATATACCAGCTTTAACTTGAGAACCCCTAATTATTTTTTAAATTGATAAATCATCATCTTCACAAAAACTCAGTTGTGAATCCTCTAAGCTGACTTATTACTGTACTTTATCCACAGTTAGAGAGTTCCTCTGTTTAGTATGTATCCCACACCAAAATACCCCACATTCTGTAGTTAATACCCTTGTTCCGCAGACTCTGTGCCAGCTGTTCTTCCCTTGTTATTGGTATCTGTTTTCTGGTATTTCTGCTTTTTTGTCATAGTCATCTGTAGTTACATTTTATCTCTGTGTGTTTGGACTGAAAGTTCCTTGTAGTCACATCCTATCATGCCTTCTTTTTTTTACATCATAGATGCTCATGGTCTAGAGTTCTGGGGGGAAATTCATTTAATGTGGTTTTTTTTCTCTTTTAGTGTCTATTTTGAGCTTTTATTTTTAGATTTTTAGCCTGTATGAAACATTTGCATTTCAACGTCTAAAAGTTAACTTGGAAGTTGAAAGTTATCTAATCTGCCAGCCATATTACCCATCTATATCCTTGCTTTTTAAAAACATTTTTGTCCTGGGGTGCCTGGGTGGTTCAGTTGGTTAACTGTCTAACTCTTGGTTTCAGCTCAGGCCGTGATCACTGTTCATGAGATCAAGCCCCATGTTGGGCTCAACACTGACAGCACAGAGCCTTTTGGGGATTCTCCCTCTCCCTGCCACCCTCCCAAATAAACTTAAAAAAAATTTTTTTTTGTCCTTCAAAGTGTAACACTTAGTAACAGTACTCTTGACAGCATTTTCATTTACAAGTTAATTTCACAGCTTTGCTTTATGAATAAAGTATTTGAGGCTCAGAGAAATTGAAGGTCTTCCCCCAAATCACTAAGCTAAGTGGCAGTTAGGCCAACATCCGACTCTTACTTAGATATCTTATTCTGCCTTTTGTAATTCTTTGGCTGATAGTTAACTACCTTTGTTTGTTTATATGTTGCTTTGCCAAGATTTACATAATCACAAATTATATTGTTATACATTTTATGGTGACACTTGGGAGAACTAAGTGCATACAGTAGTCAAATGTGAATAAGAAATGTTTTTATCTATTCTTTGCCTGGTTTATTTCAGCTAAGGATCATGGTTGGCATATGTAAGTGGGGGTTAGGAAAACGAAACTACCTCTTGGGCTCTGTGTTTTGTCACTGGACTAAAAGAAATCGTATAGGGAAAAGATAATGATGTGATGGTATTTCAGAAAGGACATTCCAAACTAGGTCTTCAAATAAATGGTATAGGAAGAACTCTTTAGTACCTGGCATACTGTGTACTCTAATATTCATTAAAATAGTAACTTAGGTTCTGTTTATTCAGCACTTTCGGTATTTTAAGTGAGATTTAAAAATTGATTATTGACGGGTGCTTGGGTGGTTCATTCGGTTAAGCGTCTAACTTCAGCACAGGTCACGATCTCACAGTTCATGGGTTTGATCCCCACGTCGGGCTGTGTGCTGAGAGCCTGGAGCCTCCTTCGGATTCTGTCTCCCTGTCTCTCTCTGCCCCTCCCCTGCTCGCACACTGTCTCTTTTTGCCTCTCAAAAATAATAAATAAAGGTTAAAAATTTTTTTTAATTGCTTGAGAATCTGCTTTTATTTTGTTTATTATTTTTGAGAGAGGGAGAGGGAGAACTCCAGCAGGGGAGGGACAGAGAGGGGGAGACAATCTGAAGCAGGCTCTGCGCTGACAGCAGTGAGTGAGATCATGACCTGACTTGAAGTTGAATGGTTAACAAACTGAGCCACCAAAGCACCCCAAGAACCTACTTTTGAAGTGGAATTGGTATAGTGTTCCTACTTTTAGATAGCATATATATTTATTAATTATACAACTCTCCAGAGTTGGTGTAGTTATGGCTGAAAGAATACTAGACTGGGAATCAAAAAATGGGGATTCACATTAGGTTCTGCCAAAGTCATGTCACTAGGAACACATTAGTGTAGGTACTCCAGATTTCTGTTTTTCTTTGTAAAAATTTTGAGGATATTAACTGTTCCCTACTGTGTAGTATTGCAATAAAAATCAATAAAAGGTGTGAAAACACTTTATACTGCTGACAAATGTCTAGATTACTTCTCTTACATCAGTTTGCTGATAAAAAGCAAACTTGGCCTGTGTCATCATTTGAGTGACATAGGGTATCTCTTGCTTTGTCCTCATTTGCAATTTCTTATTTACAGAATTTGGAGGTTTTGGCTCAGTTAGTGGAAAAATTGAAATAGAGATCAAGATCAACCATGAAGGAGAAGTAAACAGGGCACGCTATATGCCCCAGAACCCTTGCATCATTGCAACAAAGACTCCATCCAGCGATGTTCTTGTTTTTGACTATACCAAACATCCTTCCAAACCAGGTACCTGCCCTCTTTAGTTCAAATACAGATAATGAGTCGCTGTGGGAATACATTGCTCCACTCAATTGGAATTTAATTGCTTGTTATTCTTTGTATAATTTATACTGGTGATTTATACTGGTATGTGTGGGTATTCTTCATTCTTCTTACCCAGGTGGGGAAAAAAGTGCTTTTTTACACAGAATAGAGTGATGCTCATTTTAATTTTAAGCATTCTTTGATCATAATGGGTCTGTATCGCTGTAGATATGAAGAGCCTTCGAACTCTTGATCAAAATTCCATTATGTTTAGTAGACCCAAGGAGGAAGTGGGCTCTGGATAGTCTTGATATGTCGGTTACTTTGCAGACCCTTCTGGAGAGTGCAACCCCGACCTGCGTCTCCGTGGACATCAGAAGGAAGGCTATGGGCTTTCTTGGAACCCAAATCTCAGTGGGCACTTACTTAGTGCTTCAGATGACCATGTGCGTATCCTTCCCATTTTGAAGCAAATCTGGGCTAGTTATCAGTTGGTTTCTTTTCCGGGGGTGTGTGGGAAAGTGAGAATCTTCCATTTATATAATAGTTAATTTTACATTTAAGACCATCTGCCTCTGGGACATCAGTGCTGTTCCAAAGGAAGGAAAAGTTGTGGATGCGAAGACCATCTTTACAGGGCATACAGCAGTAGTAGAAGACGTTTCCTGGCATCTGCTCCATGAGTCTCTGTTTGGGTCAGTTGCTGATGATCAGAAACTTATGATGTGAGTAGAATCGTGTTTTAATTTTTTCTTTGTTATCTAAGTTTTATATTGTTACCTATTTTAAGCTTTTTTCCTGTTTTTTCTTTTTTATCAAAGCTGGGATACTCGTTCAAACAATACTTCCAAACCAAGCCACTCAGTTGATGCTCACACTGCTGAAGTGAACTGCCTATCTTTCAATCCTTACAGTGAGTTCATTCTTGCCACAGGATCAGCTGACAAGGTCAGTTTGTTTTATTTTAAGAAAAAACATAGGGTGAATTTCTCTGGCTTCCTTTGAATGCACAGAGATCTTTTAGTTACGGAATTTCTTCTCATTAAAAAAAAATTGATTGTTCTTGCTTTCCTTTTTGTATGTAGACCGTTGCTTTGTGGGATCTGAGAAATCTGAAACTTAAGTTGCATTCCTTTGAATCACATAAGGATGAAATATTCCAAGTAAGAGAAACTAATGTGCTTTTTTTTTTTCTTTAAGGAAAACCTGGATGTGTGAGTAGGCACACTTGTGGCTTATCCCATTACTATAAATAATAAAAACCTTCTACATGTTTATGCTAATCTCTGTAGGAATTGGGATTGTTATTTCTATACTTCCTCAAACTGGTCATTGGCCACTTACATTCTTGAGGTATTAAGAAAATTAGTGCCTGGGGACGCCTGGGTGGCTCAGTCGTTTAGGTGTCCGACTTTGGCTCAGATCATGATCTCCCAGTTAGTGAGTTCAAGCCCCGCGTCAGGCTCCACGCCTGTTTGGGATTCTCCATCTCCTTCCCTGTCTGCCCTTCCCTCCCTCCCTCTTTCTCTCTCTCTCTCTCAAAATAAATAAACTGAAAAAAATTAAACCACAAAAAAAGAAGGAAAATTAGGGTCTGATTTTATTCTTGTCTCTGACCCTTGTCTCTTACCTTATTTCCAGAACTTGCCATGTCTGTTGATTTTGTAGTTGAAGCCTAAAGTGCTAGCTCCCATGTTTCCTGCCTCATGAGTTTAAGCTTTCTTAATCTGGAAAAACTGACTCAGTCAAGAAATGTTGCACTATGTTCAAAGCTTATTGCTGGAAAACTGTGAGGAATATGTTCTAGTCTTTGCCATCAAAGAGCTTACAATTCTGTAGCAAGGAAAGGCCCATTTAGAGTCACCATAATAAAAGATGGTCAAGTGTTAAGAACCTAAAAGTGGTCAAATTTAATTTTGGTTGTGTGAAAGTGGCCTCTGAACTAGTCTCTAGGTGAGCCATTTTCCCATGCACTTAGTCTCACTTAACCTTATTTTCTACTCTCAGCCTCTCCAGTGAACATTTTGTCTTTACTCTGTCTCTTTGTCCTTGCCTGTAATGGTATTCTTGCCAGGAGTATGTCTAAATTCCTCCCTAAGTATTGGTCACTAATGCACTCTTATCCGTACCGTGAACCTAGGACTTTCTTATCAAACAGTGTAACAATATGTGATTTTGTTGTGTGTGTAGTAGCTAACTTTAATAAAGTCATTATTGTAAGGAGTCATTTTTTATCAGTTTTATAGTACTGAATTTATAGTAAGTATTTGAGAAAATAGATATTGTGTGTATGTGTTTTGCATTTTGGTTCTAAGGTCAGAATTGGATTACATTCAGCCAGAAGCCAGAATTGGTAAGAATAGATAAGATCAGATCCTCAAAACTATAAGATGAGCACCTGGCTGGCTCAGTTGGTGGAGCATGCAACTCTTGATCTTGGGGTCGTGTGTTCAAGCCCCACTTTGGGTGTGGAGCCTACTTTAAAGTTTAAAAATCTCTAAAATACATACATGTAAAGTGAAAAAGAACAAAAGCTGACTTCCTAGGTTTAGTGATAGATTATTTCCATATAAGAAACAATATTATCTAGCTGTCAAGTTTTATAACATCTAAAATACATTGATTTCTTCTTTTATTTACAAAATGTTTTAATTGTTAAATATAATTTAGGTATTTTCTCCTCAATTTTTAAATTTTTTTTTAATGTTTATTTGTGTTTTGAGAGAGAGACAGAACGTGAGTTGGGGAGGAACAGAGAGAGGAGACACAGAATCGGAAGTAGGCTCCAGGCTCTGAGCTGTCAGCACAGAGCCCGACGTGGGGCTCAAACTCATGAACCGTGAGATCACAACCTGAGCTGAAGTCGAACGCTTACTGACTGAGCCACCTAGGTGCCCCTCCCTGAATTTTCTAAATGCTTTTCTGTTTCCTTCATTCTTACTATAGGTTCAGTGGTCGCCTCACAATGAGACTATTTTGGCTTCCAGTGGTACTGATCGCAGACTGAACGTCTGGGATTTAAGGTAAATCTTGTGTTAGTTACTTTTTGTGGAGTTAACTTTATTTATACTTTCCCAAATTAGTTACTCAGGATAAATGTTTTAACTTATAAAAATTTTCTTGTGCTAGTAAAATTGGAGAGGAACAATCCCCAGAAGATGCAGAAGATGGGCCACCAGAATTGTTGGTATGTTACGCACACTGAGTAGTATTGAAATAGTCTGTATTTATTGTCCTCTATCTGTTCCTCATATCTTTGTTTTTCTCCCTCTTGCAGTTTATTCATGGTGGTCACACTGCCAAGATATCTGATTTCTCCTGGAATCCCAATGAACCTTGGGTGATTTGTTCTGTATCAGAAGATAATATCATGCAGGTTTGGCAAATGGTAAGTGTTAATCATTTATTTGGGGGAGGTTAGGTAAATGAGATGTAGTGTCACTTCATATTTATAGACTTTAATGAATACCACTGGCCTCTCTGGTCAGTTTATTCCTGAGTATGACTTTAGCACTTAGCTGCGCATTATCATTTTCAAGTGTCTGCTTGTTACCTTTATCTCCTTGTCCCAGTGGTGTTTCAGACTCAAAGAAACCAAACTTCTCTCCCCCTTTACCTTACTCCCCTTTCCTCCTGATTTTCCTGTTTCCTATATGGCTCTAGTGTCTTCTCCAGCTCTTCCAACTTGGAAACTCAAGAGTTTTCTATTATCACTAGACTTCTAAGTCTAGTTCACTTACCAGGTTTAACATTGTCTGTCTGCAGGGTCATATCTATACTCCTCTTACAGGATACACACTTACATACTTACTTTCCTGTTTCTACTACACACCCTAGTTTTTGTCAGATTCTTACTACTACTTTCTAGACTATAATAACCTCCTTGCTGTTGGCTTGCCTTCTGCTTTCCCCTCTTTGCTGGCAGTTGAATCTTTGAGAATGGCATTCCTTTGAAGTGGCTTATGAACATGCCCAGCACATGCCTACCACAGTGGCACAGCATCAAATACTATCATTTCTCCGTGAAATTTTAGTAGATGCTGAAAACATCCCTGCCCTTTATACCCCGGTTGGAAGTGATTGAGGTGAATTCTTTGAATTTCCAGAGAGCTTGGAATTTAATAAAAGATAACTATGATGTCTAATATATAGCAGAGTTAGAAACACTTGCCTTCTGGAGATGGATGGTGGTTGATAGTTGGACATAAGGTGAATGGGCTTAATGCCTCTGAACTGTACACTTAATAATGATTCAGATGGGGGCTGTCTGGGTGACTCAGTCGGTCAAGTGTCTGACTTCAGCTCAGGTCATGATCTCCTGGTTAGGTGAGTTCAAGCCCCGCATCAGGCTCACTGCTATCAGTGCAGAGCCCGCTTTGGATCTGCTGTGTCCTCTGCCCCTTCCCCACTCACACTGTCTCAAAAATGAAATGCTTTTAAAAAGTGGTTAAGATGGTAAATTTAAGATATTTTTCGTAAGTTTTTTTGGAGAGAGAGAGAGCATGTGTGCAAGTGGGGGAGGGGCTGAGAGGGGGAGAATGAGCATCCCAAGCGGGCTCTGTGGTGTCAGCCCTGATCCTGACGCTCAGTCCCACAAACTGTGGGATCATGACCTGAGTCAGAATTAAGAATCAGATATTTAACTGCCTTAGCCATCCAGGCGCCCCAAGATGGTAAATTTTATGTGTTTACCACAGATTTTTTTAAATGTTTATTTTAGTTTTAAAATAGCGTGAGTGGGGGAGGGGCAGAGGGAGAGGGAGACACAGAATTCAAAGCAGGCTCCAGGCTGTCAGCTGTTCGCATAGAGCTGGACACAGGGCTTGAACTCACAAACCATGAGATCATGACCTGAGCGGAAGTCCAATGTTTGACTGAGCCACCCAGGTGCTCCTGAGATTAACATATTGTATGGTGTATCTGTACTTTGGAATATTATGTATCAAAAAGAAATGTGCTTTGTTTTTATAAGATACCCATGACATTTTAACTAGGAAAAGGGCAGGTTGTAGAACAATAGCATGCTGTAATCCCTCATGTTAAAATTATTATAGCTAGTGTTTAATTAGGGGTGCCTGGGTGCGCCTGCATGAGTGCACTCTCAAAGATAAACATTTTTTAAAAATTATGTGTCACTATTTAGAAGGCTATTTGTCAAAATATGGTTGGTATATTTAGGGAGTATTTTTATTTCTTCTTTATTCCTTTTAGTAATAATTATGTGTTATATGTGTAAACAGAAAATCTGGCTCACATTTTTCCTTGTATTGTACCGACATAAAATTAATATAAAAATTAAAGACGGAAAAGTGAAATAGTCTGCCTTGGATAGCCTTTAAATTAAAAATATTTTAGTTGTTCCCATGGGATTGTTGTAGTAGATTGAACTACATCATCTTCAGGCAGGCCAGGTATTTACTTGTTTTTTTTTAGAATTGTGGTAAAAGAAAAGGAGAATTATAAAATAAATATTTGGTCTTTGTCCAGGTTCCTAGCACAGAGGTCCTAAAACCTTTGGGATTGTCAGAGTGGTAGAAGTCTCTATTCCTATGTATAAAGAGCCCCTTTTGGCCACGCCTGAGTTTAGGCTAAGGAGGTAACTTAGGGCCACTGGATAGCCTCAGGATAGGTCTGGGCTCCCAAAAGACTGAACAGTTGATTGGCAAACTTTTCAGTCCCTCCCACCCACAAGCAGAGGGGATTGCGCTCTGTAAAGACTCTTGAAAAGCCTCTATAAAACTTCTCAATGCAATGAGCTTCCAAGTTGTTAAATAGATCGATGCTGCCTAGGGAAGGCATGGGCGCTCTGTGCTCCCTTTTCACCGTGCCCTGGTCATCAGTGGCATTTGACTATTCCTGAGTTTTAAGTTGTAAACTGCTGATACTAAATAAAAGTTTTCATGATTTTATGAGTCATTCCAGCAAATTATCAAATCTAAGATGGCAGGAGGTGGGAGGGCAGCCTGTGGAAACCCCCAAGTTTTATAGGCAAGTTGGACAGAAGTACCTGGTTAGTCTGGGCACTCGGCTTGACACTGGCCTCTGAAGTGAGGATTATTGTCTTGTGGGACCAGGCCCTTAAACCTATGGAGTCTGACACTACTTCTAGGTGTAGTTAGTGTTAGGATTGAATTGAATTGCTAGACACCTTTGGGTGAAAAAGACAGTTACACATTCGTTGTCAGAAAACATTACAAAATCGTACACGTTCCTGTTGCAGTCAGATCACAGGCTTTTTAAAGATAAGACTGTCCCATCCTCTGCAGCACCTAGCCTAGTGATTTGTGCACAGTAGATGCTAAGTAAGAACAGTTAACTTTCCCCAAATAAAAGTATTTTCTGCATTTAAGATTATGCCTTTGGCTGCAAGTTTTTCATCAAATAATAGAAGTAGAGTTTATTTTATGCTAGAGCAGTTTTTTTTCTTTTTACGTTTCTTTTTTTTTGAGAGAGAGTGAGCACATGCGCAAGCAGGGGAGGGGCAGAGAGAAAGAGGGAGACAGGATCTGAAGCAGGCTCCATGCTGACAGCAGAGCACCCGACGTGGGGCTCGAACCCACGACCTGCAAGATCATGACCTGAACCAAAGTTGGACGCCCAACTAACTGAGCCATGCAGGCGCCCCTAGAGCAATTTTCTTTTAAAAATATTCATAAATTGAGATTTGAAACCCATGGTTGGGGGGGGGGGAGGGAGTCTTTTAATGAACGCTTATTTATTTTTTACTGATATCACAGAATTATGCAACTGTCACCACAGTAATTTACCCCTCAGAAAAACTGCATACCCATTAGCCATCACTCCCTATTTTTCTCCAGTCCACCCAGCAGTAGGCAATCCCCAGTCCACTTTACTGATTTGCCTGTTCTGGACACTTACTATAAACTAAATAATACAATATGTGACTACCTTTTTTTTTAATTGCCACATACCATTTTTTATTTATTCATCATTTGATGGGCATTTGTGGTGTTTTTACTTTTTTTAATTTTATAAATTTTTTTTAATGTTTTATATTTTTTTTGAGAGAGAGACCGCGCGAGCAGGGGAGGGACAGAGAGAGGGAGACACAGAATCTGAAGCAGGCTCCAGGCTCTGAGCTGTCAGCACAGAGCCTGATGCGGGGCTTGAACCCACAAACTGTGAGATCATGACCTGAGCTGAAGTCTGATGTTCAACCAACTGAGCCACCCAGGCGCCCCTGTCGTTTTTACTTTTTGACTCTTGTGACTAACGTCCAATAAAAGGACTCCTGAAGGTTGAGTGTGAAGACAAACAGTAACCATACTTCAGTTTTGTGGGAATGTCCTAATCTACTTGGCCTGTGGGCCAGCTGCCTGTTTTTATTGGAACATAGCCATACCCATTCATTTTCAGATGGTCAATGGTTGCTTTCATGCAGCAACTGCGGAGCTGAATAGTTGCTACAGAGACTCTGGTTCAGTCTCTCTCTCTGGCCTGATCTGTTTTTGAAACTTTAACTTCAAGAAATATCTTCCATGTTTACTAAATGCCCTTTCTCTGTTTCTTGTTTTTGGGCAGGCAGAGAACATTTATAATGATGAAGACCCTGAAGGAAGCGTGGATCCAGAAGGACAAGGGTCCTAGATATGTCTGCACTTCTTGTGATTTTTAGACTCCCCTCTTTTTCCTCTCAACCCTGAGATTGATTTAACACTGGTTTTGAGACACAGACTTTGTTTGGCTATCCCTCTATGATAGATAGGTACCATCAACAATGTTACTAGCCCAAACAGAGGGTGTTTTCTAAATATTAACTGGGGGACTTGATTCAGTAAAACCACAGACTTCTATTTAAATTTTCTTCAGGAATTTTCTAGTAACAAAGGTCTAAAGTAGCCACTTTAGAAAGGGGAATATTGTGTGTGGTTATTTTTCTTCTTAGGCTGTATCCCCAAGTTTTTCAGACTCCTTTAAGTTAAGGCTAAAGTGAGGAAGGAATAGAGCCAAGTGAGGTAGGTGTCTGAGCCATGGAGTATAAATACCACACGATGTCATTTTTATTCAGGAAATGGGGGAGATTCAAGTCCTATAAATTCCTCTTCTGAAATCTTCACACCTGACTTTCCAGGATGCACATTTTCCTATGTAGACCAGTCTCCCCTGTTTCTTCAGTTAAGTCAAACCTATGTGTTCCTCTTTCCCCATATATTTTTGCTTGTTAGTGTATTTCTTGAGCTGTTTTCATATTTCTTTCCTTTCTGTGAAATGGTTTTTTTTAAAAAACTTGGGACCACCAAGTTGTAAAGATGTATGTTTTTACCTGACAGTTATACCACAGGTAGACTGTCCAGTTGAGTTGAGAAGAGTGAATTGATAGCTTGTATTTGTTTTTAAAATTAAATTAATCCTGGATAAGAGTTGCTTTTTTTTTTTTTTTTTTTTTTTTTTTTTTTTTTTTTTTTTTTAAGGAGTTAGTCCTTGACCACTAGTTTGGTACCATCTCTATTTTGGGTGACCTGTTTCACCAGCAGGCCTGTTACTCTCCATGACTAACTGTGTAAGTGCTTATAATGGAATAAATTGCTTTTCTACGTAACCCCATGCTGATGGGTTTTATTTAGTACATAACATTCATCAAACACCAGTCTGGCTTCTCGAAGGGTTGTTCAGAGGACAGTAATTGTCTCTGGTCTTTGACTATCAAGAGCAGAATTAAATATAATAGACCCAGAGCTAGAGAAAAGAGGTTCACTCCTTCCCAGGGAAAGTGCAAGACATAAAACGCTGAACTCGAGAGGCACAGGATTAGTCTTTGATAAAATCACATCTTTTTGAAGTCTCTCTAGAGAACTACATGGACTTTCAAGACTGTCAAAGGCAATGTGGCAGAGAGCATTTAAGGCAAATTTTAAATTTGGAAAAGGTGTTTGAACCTTTTCCCATAGAGAGGTTGAATCTCCCCAGTATATTTTTCACTGGGGTCTGTACTTAGAGGTTAGAAATAATAGGCTCTTGAAAGCCTTTATCACCAAGTACCATAACCAGATAAAATGCCTGGTTCTTTGCCAGGCACTCAATTTTAACTGAGTAGATCACTCTGACCCAGAATCATTTTCATGAGACACAGTCTTTGGGAAAATCTGAGTATTCTTAACCTTTAGGTTCAAATCTGGATTGGTTCCTTTTTTCCAAGTCAGTAGTTCTTTTAGAGTATAGTGAAAATTATCTTCACAGAATTAGGAGTAAACTGTATGAGTCTGCACAGACTTAAACTTTGTAAAAGGATTCATTTTAAAGTCTAACACTCATGGCACAAAAGAATTCAAATTGTAAACCCATATAATGAAAATCGGCTGCCTTTTTGACCCTACCTGTGCTCCAAAAAAGGTTTTTGTTTGGGGTCAACACAAGGCAAGATACATTCTTCACAACACTAAAGTGTGTCCATACATCCATCCTTTACTCTGCACGTGGGGTTGCTGCTGGAGAACAGAAGGCTTCTTTTTCCGTTGCTAAGTGCATTTAGCTTGGTACCAGCAGCCTATGAAATAGACTCCACCTAAGCCTTGACTGATGGTGTTCTGCCTCCAGCCAGCCTTAGAATCTTTTTAAACAGGTCAGCCAGTATTTGTAACTTTCCCAGGGTGAATTGCTTGCCAAGTCCCTGGCACTCCCTTCTCTTGGAAAAAAAGTATGTCCAGAGGGTACTTAGTGATCCTTTGCTAAGAAGTTTTGTGTTGCTGTTTCTGGATTGCAGATTTGGCCATATGTTTCTAAACAGCCCCTGTAAAGTTGAGAAAAGAAAAAATAAGTTTATATTTTGTGCAACTTGAAATAATACAGCATGAAGTTCATCACAACTTCCGAAGTTTACTTAGTGCGGGCTAAGTTGGGGAGAGATTGCTAGAGTGTGATTTACATATGATTAGGAATGCATTTCCCTCCAAATGCCTATCAGGGTGCCTCTTACCTGTGAAACTGAGTGAATGGTAACCTATGTGGTGGTGATGGGACGGACTAGCTAGAAATTTTCTCTGCCCAGGTTAACCTTGCATGGGTGTTAACAATGACTGAAATTCTCGTTTCTTAAGATGAATCGCCCTTTCCTTCCCTATTGTACTTTTAATCTGATCCACACAAAGGTGTTTAACATACCATTTTCCTCAATTACAAGGTTCTCTAATCTCCCAAACAATAAGCGTAATCAGTTACTCCTAGGTAAAACATGGTAAAAGAAAATGCTAGTAAGTTACGAAAAGTATTGGTTATAACTGTTATTTGTGAGTTTGTATCTAAGACACAAGACTAGCTAGAAAGTAAAAATTAAATTTATGGGCATCTGTCTAGTATACAACTTAACATAGACCTTTTTTATCCTTAATGTCTTTATCCAAGAGAATCTAGGATTTTATCAGGAATATAAGAACATATTAGTATATAAAGAAATCAATGGATAGGCGTGTTGCTTGTTTCACATATTAAGCAATAATCTTGGGGCACCTAGGTGGCTCAGTCGGTTAAGCATACGACTCTTGATTTGGCTCAGGTCATGATCTAACAGTTCGTGAGTTTGAGCCCCGTGTCCAGCACTGTGCTGCCAGTGCAGAGTCTGCTTGGGATTCTCTCTCCCTCTCTCTCTGCCCCTCCCCTGCTTGCTGTCTGTCACTCAAAATAAACTTTAGAAATAAATTCTGTCCCTCAGGCTAAAACAACACCTACTTGAGTTTGTTTTTGTTTTAACTTCCATATTTAGCCTTCTGGCCTCCTTTGTCGTCTGAATTAGGTAGTATAACTGTCTTCTCTGCTATTCTAAGGAAACTTTATGAATAGCTGATGGGGTAGAATAGGCCAAGGAAAGTGATGCACAGAGCCCCTAGATGTGTCATCCTCTTACAGAATTCCCAGTGATAATTAGGGCATATTTTGAGTCCTGCTAGAAACAGAAACATTCCTAGTGACTGCTGAATGCTTAAATCGGGCAATCTGGAGGTCTGTGTTATTCCTAACTGACTTGTCATTTGACACACTTTTTTTTTTTTTCAGGCATTAGTATTGTTAAGTTAGGAAAGCAGCAACAAGGCAAACACCACTCTTGTACCCTCAAGGATCACCTTGAGACTGTGTCTCGATTCCACCTGTCTGAGAAGTGGGAGCGTTAGCCTGTCCCAGGCTCTTGGATAGCATAGCCCTTTAAAAAAAAGAAAGCCATTTTCCATTTGTCCTGGATGAGCACAGTTTGGAAATCCTTTCCCAAGTCATTTTTTTGCTTTTCCATGTTAAATGAAATTTCCCCTGAGCAACATCTCCCTCCCCACCATCCCCTCAGCCAGTGTCAGTTAAGATCTGAATAGCAGCAAAAACTGACTTATAAGTTGAGAGCTCTTCGGCGAGGCTGATCCTTAGCTGCTCTATCTCTTTGTTCTTCTGTTGCTGGAGTTGTACCCCATTCCTTAACCGCCTTTGTCGCTCTTCCATTTCCTCCAGCTGTTCCTGCAGGTGAGAGAGTCAAGAACATCTCTAGTGAGCAGAACAATAAAAAAACTGGCATTGCCCGTTATAGTTTATAAAGCACTTTCTTAGATGTTGTTTAATCTTCACGCCCGTATAGTTTGAGAAACTGGTTCAAAGAAATGTTGGGACAAAGTAATCCTGCTTATGAAAATGGTGACCAGAAAGGAGTCTTGTCTATACTGGCAGACTACTGCTTAATAGAATCCTACAAAGGGTGAGTGGGTGGGTAATCAGATGGTTTTTTGTTTGTTTGTTTGTTTGTTTGTTTGTTTGTTTGTTTTGCAGTTTTAAGAAGTGTTGGGGAGAATTTTGGTCCTCTAGTCAGTGTGCTGAGAGTTTTATGGACCTCTGGCTTTGTGCAAGTTTATTTCTATCAGGATAATCAGTTTTTACATCATCCTGCAACTTAAAGCAATTTAAAAGAAAGCAAGTCTTGGGGGTGCCTGGCTGACTCAGTCGGTATAGCATGCGACTCTTGATCTTGGGGTTGTGAGTTCAAGCCCCACGTTGGGTGTGGAGCCTACTTTGGAAAAAAAAAATCAAGTCTTTGTATGCAGTTATTCTTAACTATTTTTTTGTTTGTTTATTTTGAGAGAGAGTGTGTAGGAGGAGCAGACTGAGAAGGGGAGAGAGAATCCCAAACGGGCTCTGTACTGTCAGCACGGAGCCTGATGCAGGGCTCAAACCAACAAACCATAAGGTAATGGCCTGAGCCAAAATTTTGAGAGAGATACAGCACAAGCAGGGGAGGGGCAGAGGGAAGGTGAGACGATCCCAAGCAGGCCTCACACCATCAGCACAGCCTGACATGGGGCTTGAACCCACGACCTATGAGATCATGGCCTAAGCCAAGATCAAGAGTTGACACTGACTGAGCCACCTAGCCCCACTTATTCTTGGCTATTAAATGTATTTCTAAGAGAGTTAAAACTATTGGAAGTCCAGTTGTTTACAGGAAAGACTAAACACAAGTTTTGTATTTGAACCTCCTTGAAGTCCAAAATAGCTCTGCCCAGTACTTCTGTAACATCATATGCAAATAGGTGCTTTATTAGGATGTTGGCTATCCTAGTTGTTAATTTATAACCTTATACTGTTTACTTGTTACACAAAAAGACTGAATTTGTTCCAAAGTGCTAAGTTGGAAGATGAAGAAGCTATATGCCCCAGAGGCCTTCAGGAGCCTTAAGATGATTGTCTGTTTCCCATTCTGCCCAAACCAAACAGGATATATTCTGTAAACTGTCTCTGCCCAGGATTAATGCTTGAGGAGTGAGGTAAGGAAGATGTCAGCAAATCCGTCTCTGGCATAGTTGGTAGTTGGCATGGATCCTTAGGAAGCATGAGGGAGATGGGAAGGGAAGGTTGCAGCTGGAAGGCCTGTTTTAAAGGGGTAATGACTTCACCTCAGATTTTGAAGAATAATGAGCCAGGAATCCAGTTTAGGTACATGCTGTTATTAGAAGGATCTAAATAATTTGTTCTCTAAGTCATCCTTCATATACCTATGGCACATCATTCTGCAGCGTTTGATACTCTGGCTGAATTTCGACTTTGGTCAACCTTGTCAAAAGGCCTTTTTTTAGTGCCTTAGCCATACTTCGGTGCCACACAGAGATGCGGCCTTGCCATCTAAGCCTGTCTTCTGGAGGGAAGCACCTGCAAACCTGTGCGCCCCAATTCCCCAAGCCTCCCTTCGACATCTAGCAAAGCTGTATTTTGGTGAGACCTAAAAGTACACGCTTGGGAAGACAGTCTGTACCATCAATGATAAACTGACCAGGAGGAGCAACGTTACAAAATGAAACAAATCTTGCTACCCTGACTGGCGTTAAAGACAGTCTCCGGTCTTAATCACGTAGCACCACAAGATTAACTTTCTAAAACTGCTTTATCGTGTTCGTCTTTCAAAGACTTTCCACCTCTTCAGTCTGGCATTCAGACCCCCTTCAGTCTGACCCCTACCTCTAATTAGAACCTCCACTGTGCTTTCAGATGGACATTTTCCTCTAGCCTGCACTGTGTAGCAGGGAGGCCACGACTAGTCACATGTAGCTAATAAGTACTGGAAATGCAGCGAATCTGAATCCACATGTACCTAAGTATAAGCTACACAGATTTTTAAGACTTGGCATATAAAAACAATGTAAAATACCTCAAATTTTGATATTGACTCAATGTTGAAATATTTTTATATGCAGAGTTAAATAAAATACTAGTTTCACCTGTTTCTTTCTTTTTTTTTTTTTTTTTTTTTTTTTTTTTTTTTTTTTGTGTGGCTACTAGAAAATTGTAAATGACATCTGTGGCTTGCATGATGTTTCTTGGTTCTAGCCTGCTGCTCTAGCCTGACAAATTCACAGATCTCTGTGTCTTTACTCCTGCCATTTCTGTCACCTAAACAGCATCTGCTATATTACATGACTATTTATCTTTTTTCTTCTTGTGTAACTCCCCGCTTGTAGGTTCCTGTCCAGCACCCTGCACGTAATGCTGGATGTGAAGCACGTAGATAGTAAACATTCTATAATCCCGCATTCACGACCTACCAATTTCATCTAAAAACTTGGAGACCATTCTCAGCAAATTCCTCACACCACCCACTGCACCAGTCCCCAAATCCTACCCAAATATTTTACTTCACATATCTCACATGATCTCTCCCTCATAAGGCTTAAGTGGTCTTTCCAGGCTCCTTCAATCCATCCTACATGCCACCATTTTTAAAAGTACGTGCCCAGGTGCAAGTACTTTACAAAGATTCATTCATTCTTTCCAACAGCCTTATGATGTGTATTATTACTAATCCCATTTTACAGTGAAGGAGCAGAGTCACTGGTGAAGTCATTGGTCCGAAGGTTCCCAGCCAGGAAGTAAGCCAGGATTTGCCACTGGCTTAGAAAACTCATACTTTACAACTGCATTGTTGCCATCTTGTCTGTGGAGCTCTTCAGTGGTCCTCAAACTGTTTTCCATGAAACCCCAGGAGAAGGCCATATAGAAGTGCCCTTGCCTCAGTTAGAAAGTAGCTCACTTTTACCTGTTTTACATGCTGGCATTCTATATCAAGTTGTGTTTGGGGAAAAGGGTCTGTGGCTTTGGAGAAAACCTTTTTTTTGAAAACCACTGACTTGAAGACTATGGAAAATCCTTCAGTCTGGTCCCAGTCTACCTCTACAGCCACATCTATCTATATCTAGTCACATTCTTAGGATCCAGCCACACTGAGTGCACTTCCCTTAACATGTCTTTTTATGTTTTCATGCTTTTGTGTAAGTCATTCCCTCTGCCTGGAATGCCTCTTTCCCTTGTCTACCCAACGAATTTATTCTCCAAGCCTTGGTTCAAACACCTTGTGGAAGTTGAATGTGAACTTGGGCTAGATTGCACAGGGTCAGAATCCTCCTTCTGTCACTTCCTGAACAAATGATTCGACTTGTCTGTCTGGTTTCTGTTTTCTCATTTTTCATACAGTGACAGTAATTTATAGCTATCTCACAGAAAGGTAAGGATTAAATGTATTAATACATGTAAAAAACTAAAAGTACATGGTAGCTATTGTTAACTCTTAGGAAATTTCCCCTCCGTGTCCCCAGGCAGGGGCAATTATACGTACTTCACTGGTACAGTGCCTTATTCCTACTACTGTTATAGTGTTTATCACTTGAAGAATATTAATGATTTCACTGATTCTATGGCTTTCACATTTTAACATTTCAGATCAGGGTGCATCTTAAAATCAAGTGTCTTTGATTTTACGCAATATGTTCATTATATCTGGTATCCTTCCTGGACTATAAACTATTTGAGGTCAGGAACTACCCCTCTCCCCCATTTCTCATCTCATCTCTTCTGCCAGCACATAGTTCACTGCCTGGCACTTGGTAAGCAGGCGTAGAAAATATTTGTTGAATGAATAGATGATGGTGATGAAAGAGGCAGAGTGTACAACTGCAAGAGTGAAGTGCACCCTCGAAAAGTAGTCAGATGCCGTTAAGTGACCTTTGGCAAACAAGTCTGGGAAGCCATTTCACAAAGCAGAATTTGCTTACTAGGACCTTGATTGCTACTTTATGACAAAGCAATAGGAGACATCCATCACGAGTATTTTTCATAGAATGATCTTTGGAAAGCTGTACCAATTAGCAAATCTGAAATCCAGCACAGTGATGAAAATCACGGGCGGGTGGGGGGCGGGGGCAATTCTACAACCCTAATACTATGTCCAAAAACTCCTCCAGAGGATTTCCTGTTGATGGTACCACTGTCCCAGTTAGCCTTGTCTGAAATCTTGACACCCTTTGTGACTTCTCACCCCTGCCCCCTTCATTCAGTGGCCACATTATCCTGCATTTGTTCTTGCATCCTTCCCCTTCCCACATTGGTTCCTCTTACCTATAGTAGCTTCCTGATTAGTCCCCTAGCTTCTAGGTCTCCAGCCCATTTTACATACTGCCACCCATACTTTTTCTAAAAGTAGAGAAGCAATTATGTTACTCGCTTGATTAAATACCTTTACTGTTGCAACTGAGTACTGAATGAAATCCAAACTCCCTAGTTTGGATTTCTGAGTCCTGACATGACCTGGGGCGCCTGGGTGGCTCAATGGAGTATCCAACTCTTCATTTTGGCTCAGGTCATGATCCCAGGGTTGTGGGATTGAGCCCCACGTCTGGCTCCACACTGAGTGTGGAGCTTGCTTAAGATTCTCTCTCTGCCCCCCTTCCCAGCTCACACACTCACTCTAATTTAAAAAAAAAAAAAAAAAAAAAAAAAGCCCAACATGATCTGCCCTAACATACCTTTACAGTTCAACTCACCTTTTAATTTTTCACCTGTCATATGCAGCCAGGTTGCAGATGTTGAGTTAATATATATATTAAAATTACTCTCACCTATTTTTTTTATTTTTTTAGTATGGCTACTAGAAAGATTTAAATTATATTATGTCTTGCATATTTCTTTGGGATAGCACTGGTCTAGATCTTGCCTATATTTTAATACCTAGCTCAAATAACACCGCTTCTTCCATGGAGTGTTGTCTGATTTAATGGATGACTAAAAATAATTTCATTATCCTATAGCACTCTTACCTGTACCTCTCTTCAATCACATGCTGCTCTTTCCCCTGGATTACAATTATTAATGTAATGTCTGTCTGAGTACAACTTAAGGATACATTTTATGCCAAAAAAATAAAAAGATCCTCTTTCACTAAACTGAACCAATTAAAAAGCTGCAGTGGGGGAGGGGATTGCTTTCATAATACAAACTACAGAAAGCTTGACAAAATTTTGAGTGAAGTGAATACAGCCATTTTCAACAGAGGATATGTTCCTTGAAGGATGTATCAGAATCTCTGGAACTTTTTAAGCTTATTCAAAGGAACATGTATTTCAAAAAATGAAAATACTGCTCTGAAAGGAACCACCGCATTGTGGTCCCCTCATAGTGGCCAGCAGCCCTTCAGTCAGCATTTAACTGATGTCCTGTGAGCCCGAGTGGCAGAAAAAAGTAAAGCAATGCTCCCTTCCTTCTGAAAGCTCACAGTCCGTGGGAGAGAGACAAAATTGTGTTTTTACTTTGTATTTATATCCCACCCTGTTCTATAAAGGGATTAGAACTGGCTCACACTTAATCAGAAGTAACTGGAATACAAGTGAAATGGTGATAATGCACAAAGAAGGAAAATGAGGAATAGAGCTTCATAGATTTCATCCCAGTTTTTGCTTTGTTTTGTTTTAAGTAATCTCTATGCCCAACATGGGGCTCAAACTCATGACCTCGAGATCAAGAGTCACACGCTCTACTGAACCAAGCCAGCCAGGCGCCCCTCATCCCAGTTTTAAAACTGGGAAGCTCCAAGGCAGAGATCAGCTAGGTGGGACTTGAAGGTGAATGTGCAGGGAGGGAGAGAATGAAAATCCCACCTCGCCTCATCCCCCTCTTGCTCCCTGCACCCAAGCATGATTCACCAAGAATTGGAAAACTGTGCCGTGGAAAGCGCACGGAAACATTCACGATTGGCCAGGCCGGGGTTCATAAACCACCAGCTCGCTGAGCCTGTTTCCTCATCTATGAAAGTGAGAACACTTGATTTGGAGGCTTAACGAGAGGACTGGGTGACGGTCGGTGTCAGGGCGCCGCCTACATTCTCAGCCCGGAGTGCCGGCCTAACCTGGTGGGATGAAGAGTGGAGTAAAGGAGCGGCCGCCCCGAGGAGTAAGCGGGTCCTCCTGCATGTAGGAGGGCCTCCTTCAAAGTGGCCGCGAGACCTGTGACTCCGGTCACCTTTTCCTGCCCCAGGCTAACTGTCCGTGCCCAGGGGGCCTACCCTGTACTGCTGCACCTCCTCATCTCGTTTCTGCCTCACGAGCAAGATCTGGTCCTCCAGGTTCCTGTTCTGCAGCTGGAGCTGCCGGGCCTCTGCTTGCAGGGGTCTCAGAGCCTCCTTCATCCCCTGGATCTCGGCCTGGGTTTTCTGCAGCGCTTTGGCCGCAGCTTCTTTCCTCTCCAGGAGCCGCAGCAGCTGAGGCTCATACTCTTCCTCCAGGCCTTGGCGGCTCTCTGCCATGAGGTTCTCAAACTGGGCAGAGAGCCGCCGGCTCTCCTGGAGAAAGTGCCCGTCCCTCTGGCTGGGAGGTGCTTCTAGTTGTTGCCGTAACTGCTCCTTCTGCTTCTGATAGGCGTCCCGGAGCTGGGCCAGTTCCTCCGAGAGCTGGGCTGCCCGTGTGGTCAGCGCTTCCCGGAGATCGGCAAACTGGGCCACGTCCTGCCGGCGGCACTCGAGCTGGTATTGGCAGGCCACGCATTCCTTCGTCACCTTGAACAGCTTCTGCTTGACCAGCCGGATCTCCTCCCTCAGCCCGTCCCTCTCCAGCTCTGCTTGGGCGTGCAGTTTGTAGGCGGCCAGGATGTCCTGATGGACCTGCTGCACCTCCTGCAGGGCTGGTTCCCGGAGCAACACCAGCTCGTGGATGAGCTGATCCCTCTCCTCTTCCAGCTGGGCCACAGCTTGGACACATTGCTGGAAACGCTCCTCTAGCAATTCCAGGTCCTCTATGCTCAGGCTGTCTGTGCTGGGACCAGGCCCGGCTTGGAGGCTCTCCTCAGGGCTGGGTTTCTCCTCGCTCGTGACCGTCTCTCCCCCGGAACTGGTCTGCTCTGGGCTTGTGGTCTTTTCTGGCTGCGTGGGCTCGTCCACATATAGTATCTCCTCTGGCTTCATAGGCTCGTCCATCTCCAGGGCCTCCCGTGGTTGCCTGGTCTCCTCGATATACAGTGCCTCCTCAGGCTTCTCCGTCTCTTCCACGTAGAGTGTCTCATCGAGGTCACCTGTGTCCCCCAGGTAGAGAATGTCCTCTAAGTTCAAGGTCCCCTCCAAAGACAGAGTAACTTCTGGGTTCAAAGTCCCCACCTCACGCGGGGATTCAGAGTTCTCTTCGAGAGAAGAACTGGCTTCCGTTCCTGTTTCTCTGCAAGAGAAATGACTTAAAGTCAGAGGGCAGCCACAATCCCGGGATGGTTCCTGACGGGAGCCATTGGGCTTTTTTAATCCTCTCACATCTCAGAGGGCACTTGTCTGCTCCTTCCCCCTCCGTCAGCCTACCCCCATACACCCATGGCTCAGATCCCCTGACAACATCCCCATGACGTCAGTGTCTAGCCTCTGCTTACATACCTTTAAGGCCAGGAAGCTCACATCGTTCCACTGTCATAAGAAAATTCTAGTGTTGAAGTAAAACCTTCTCTGCAATTTTTTACCTGGACTTGGTTCCTCTTTCTGGAATCAGACAAATCTAACTACTTTCCCATGCCAAGTTCTTTAAACTCCTAAAGAAAACTAACATCTTTCGATTGTTCCATGCATGCCAAAGTGTCCAGTGCCCTCCTCGTTTGGGTCACTTCTTTCTGACTCGGCTCCAAACTGTCACTGTCCCTTGGAGGTGGGTATTGGAAACAGTATCCAGGTATGTTCTGAGCTCTGGACACTATGTTTCTGTTGATAAGGCCAATATTGCTGATAGAGGGCAGCTCAATCATACTGGCAAATGCTGAGTTTGACTAAAAGCCTTTAAGACTCTCTCACACTGAGTACTTTTATTTTCCTAACTTTTTTAATGTTTACTTATTTTTGAAAGAGACAGAGCACGAACAGGGGAGGAGCAGAGAAAGAGTGAGACACAGAGTCCAAAGCAGGCTCCAGGCTCTGAGCTGGCGGCACAGAGCCCGACGTGGGGCTCGAACTCACTGCGAGATCATGACCTGAGCTGAAGTCAGATGCTAAACCGACTGAGCTACCCAGGTGCCCCTCACACTGAGTGCTTTTAAACCACATCTCTTGTTCCTGTAAAAACATTCATCTTGTTAGAATTGGCCCATCCTCTGGCCTGTCAAAGGCTCTTGAATTCAGATTCTGTGATTCTGACAGAGAAGTTCCTTAACCCGGCTGCCAGTTGCCTGCTAATTTAACCAGCTTCTGTTAAGGAATATTCTCCTGCTTCTCTGGCCTTCAAATGGCTTTGGTCCTTCCTGTTTCAATTCATCTTACCTACCTTGGATCTCTGGGCAATTCTTTGAAAATATAAAATACCACGGAAATAATAACAATAAATTACACTTAAAAAGGTCCTAATATCTGAATCTAATATCATTCAGGCTCAGTTCTGAATGATTTACGTATACCAATTCATTTAATCCTCATAACATTTTTATGAGGTAGTCATACTTATTATCCCCATTTTACAGATCAGGAAACTGAGGTGAAAAGAGATTAAGTAATTTGCTCAAGGAAACTCATACTCCATGAGCACCAGTTATAAAACAAGTTAAATGTGAGTGTAGCGTACGAGAAACTTATTTTAGACATAAAGCATAAATAAAAAGCCCCATGTATCAATGAAGTCATCTGTCTTGAAAAGGCCTACTTGTGTCCAGGTTTTAAGCTCTAGATCTCAGCTCCAAGTTCCCACTACAGATTACTTTTATTCTAAATCATTGTGTACTCACTCTATCTTCCTCTCTAGCACCCCAGGAGTCCCTGGCTCCCCATTCTGTGTCTCATGGTGGCCCTCCGGAAACCACAAGTGTGGCCTCACCAGGCCCCAGACATCACTGGCTTCATGCAACCCAAGCACCTGCACCGAAATCTAAAAGCTTGAAGGCAGCCTCAACCATCACCCTGTCTGTTCCCATCACTTTACCACAAAGACTGATCTCTCTCACCTGGTGTCACCTAGCACCTCAAACTCAACTGTCCCCAAATTATCCTTCTCCCTGGGCTTACTATA
Organism: Leopardus geoffroyi; assembly: GCF_018350155.1. Lineage (NCBI taxonomy): Eukaryota > Metazoa > Chordata > Mammalia > Carnivora > Felidae > Leopardus > Leopardus geoffroyi. The sequence continues at coordinate 24,771,606 of NC_059328.1, forward strand.
CCTGTATTCTCCAGCTGAGAGAAGCACATCCCCATACAGCAGGTTGATGAGGCAAATAATGTACCTCCCCCTTCTTTTTTTTAATTTAAATTTTAGTTAGTTAACATACAGTGCACTATTGGTTTCTGGAGTAGAACTCAGTGATTCATCACTTACCTACAACAGCCAGTGCTCATCACAACAAGCGCCCTCCTTAATACCCATCACCCGCTTCGCCCATCCCCCCTCCCTCCATCAGCCCATAGTTTGTCCTCTATCATTAAGAGTCTCTTATGATTTGTTCCCTCTCTTTTCATTCCCTGCCTCCCATATGTTCATCTGTTTTGTTTCTTAAATTCCACATGAGTGAAATCATATGGTATTTGTCTTTCTCTGATGGACTTATTTCATTTAGCATAATACATTCTAGCTCCATTCATGTCACTGCAAATGGCAAGATTTCATTCTTTTTGAAGGCTGAATAATATTCCATTGCATATATATATACCACATCTTCTTCACCCATTCATCAGTTGATGGACATCTGGGCTCTCTCCATCGTTGGGCTATTGTTGATAATGCTGCTATAAACATTGGGGTGCATGTACCCCTTTGAATCTTTGTACAATAAACATGTACCCCTTTGAATCTACATTTTGTCCCCTTTGGGTAAATACCTAACAGTGCAATTGCTGCATCGTAGGGTAGTTCTATTTTTGAGGCAAATAATCTTTAAACAGCTCTTTTCCTCCCCCACATAGCCAACTCACTGAGAACTGACCTATCTCAGAAAGTCTCCAGTCTCCACCTCCTCCTCATCCCCTTGCCAGGGCCCTACTCCAAATCATCGCATACCTGCACTCATGTGCCAGCCTTGTAACGGGCATTCTTCCTTCTCATGCCAGCCTATTGCCTACCGTGCCACGGCTCACTAGAACATAACCGTGTCGCATCACTTCACGCACAAATAGCCAGCTGCTTAGCATAGACTCAAAGCCCTTAAAGATGTGGCCCCAACATACCTTTCCAGGCTCATCTCACACTACCCGCCCCCGCCCACCCAGAGCATGTGTTAACACTTTTACACCTCCTACTCCTAGCCCACTATGTCTAAAGAATCCAGCTCAGAAAATACAGCTCCTTGTACACCATCTGATGAGAGAACAATCCTGCACCACCTGGAAAGGTAGAGCTCGTAGCACCAGAAAGGATGCACCTGCTCAGCCGGCCAGACCCACCTTGATCCTCAACAGAGCCCCTGCTTTCCCAGCGGACGGCCCTCACAGGCTCCTGCTGAGTTCTCCACCCTGGAATGACGTAACTGTGTTCAAGGCAGTATTCCAAGTATTTTACGTGAATACTCATGTACATGATGCTCATCTGTTACCCCCATTTTGTAGATGAGGAAACCAAAGCACTGAGTAAAGAACTCACTCAAGGTTCCACAACTTGTAAGTGGTAGAGGCTGGAGAAGATGGCATCTGGCTCCAAAGCTGGACGGTGCTCCTTTTATCACTCTGTTCCCAGAACAGGCACGAGTTCTAAAACAGGTACAAAGCTACAGCAGGTCCAACAGAGCTTGGCACATAGCATTCAAAATAGACTTATTTAGAGGTGCCTGGGTTGGTTAAGCCCCAGTTGGTTAGGCATCCGACTTTGGCTCAGGTCAAGACCTCACGGTTCCTGAGTTTGAGCCCCACATCGGGCTCTGTGCTGCCAGCTCAGAGCCTGGAGCCTGCTTCAGACTCTGTGTCTCCATCTCTCTCTGCCCCTTCCCTACTCTCTTTCTCTCTGTAAAAATAAATAAACTTAAAAAAGGGGGGGAGGTGCCTGGGTGGCTCAGTTGGTTAAGCATCTGACTTCAGCTCAGGTCATGATCTCACAGTTTGTGGGTTTGAGCCCCGCATTGGGCTCTGTGCTGACCACTAGGAGCCTGCAGCCTGCTTCGGATTCTGGGTCTCCCTCTCTCTCTGCCCCTTCCCTGCTCACACTCTGTCTCTCTCTCTCTCAAAAATAAACATTAAATTTTTTTAATTATGAAAAGTTAAAATATATATATATATATACTTATTTACCTACTCGTAAATTTCTATTCATCTTTCAAGCCCCACTCATCTCCCCTGTGAAGCATTTCGCAGACAAACCCATTATTGCGTTCTCAAGGCACTTTGTGTGCAGCTCATCTTTGCACTTAGTGCTATTACAGCAGTGAGCGTGTCCGTGTCCCCTGAGAGTCCATTTCCTAAGGACAAGTACAGTTCTCATTCTCTGTGTATCCCAGGGTGGGGCTCTGTAGAAGGAAGGCAGGCAAGAAACCGACTCAGATCCAAGGAGGAAACTTTGCCCAAAGTCAAGTGGCAAAGCTGGAAGTAGAACCCCGGCCACCTGACTCCCAGGCAGCGCCCTTATCACACATTGTTGTTGCCTCTGTTGCCCCCCACAGTGCCAGGCCTCTGCTCGGTGCTGCCCTCACACAGCTGCCTCTCTCTAAGGGGCTGAGGAAAATAGGGTATGGGAGGTCGAGGGGCAAGGGAGCCGGCTCAGCTGGGGCCCCTGACCTCAGGCTTCCTTGGACTCCAAGCAGCCTCCCTCTGCCACTCTGACCCTGGCCCTAGAGGACTCCAGCAGCTCCCACTCTGCACATCGAGGCTGTGGCAAGGAGTGTCTGTGACATGCCGCAGGCATGCGTTGGTGTGTGTCTGACTCTGTGTATCTGTATATGCATATGGCAGCACAGGTGACTGTATGTGCAAAACTGTACGCAGCTTTGTGCTGTGTGTGACAGTGAGGGGTGTGGGGTGTGTGTGTTTGCACCTTCACCTCTTCGGGGCTATGGTCTGACCTGGGGCAGACATACTCCCTACTGGCCCCAAATCCCTGAGCCACAGCCCTTTCCCCCGTCACCAGTGGTAAGCTGACAGAGTGGATGGTTGGGGGCGGGCCTTCTCTCCGGGGGGGGGGGGGGGGGGGGGGGGGCAAAGACCAAGGCCCTCCTAAGACCCTCCCCACCCCCCATTCCAGGCCTCAGACCGGAGAGAGCAAGCTGCCAGAACAGGCTCTTAACTCCAAGCTGGCAGCTGCCCAACCTTGCACCAAGTCCCTTCCACACAGCGAATTCAGCAACTGGAGGCCTCCATCTCCAGTCGCATTTGGGGTGAGGAATGAAAGAAAGCTAGTAGCGTCCTTGGCCACTCTGGCCCAGTGGCATTTGCCGGTGGATGCCCACCAGTCTGAAAGGGTTAATCGTCACCTAGCCCCGGAGGCGAGGGGGGGGGGGGCGCTATAAAAAGCCACAGACAAACGGAGGTGCCGGGACCCCGGGCCTCCCCCATCTCCCTTGGCCGGTGGCTCCGCCCAGTGCCCGCGCCGCACCCCGGCTGGCCCACCACCCCCAGCCAGGCGAAGGGTGATCGCGGGGGGCTCGTCCAGCGCCCCCTCCCCCCAGCGCGGCGACTCGGGCCCTGCGCGGTCCTACCTCGCGGCCTGGGCGGCGCCGTCCCCATCGAGCCGGGGCTCCGGGCTGGCCATGGCTGCGCGACCCCGGGCTGGGCGGCCGCGTTATTAATAGCCGGCCCCGCCGGCCGCTCGCTCCGCGCCCGCGCCCGCCGCACTGGCAGCTGCCGCCGACACCAGATCCCGCCCGCCCCGGGCCGGGCGCGCCCACTTGGCCCCAGCTCCCGCCCGCGGGAGGAGGGAGCGGGCCGCGCGGCCGGGGGCGGAGGTGGGGGGTGGCCGATCGGCGTCTCCCAAACCCGCGGGCCCTGAGATCTTCCCGAACCTTCTTTCTCTCCACACATTCCTTCCAAGGGTCCCAGCTGCGCGGGGGGGGGGGGGGGGGGGGCAGGGGAGGAGGGCGGCTCTGCAGCCCCAGAAGAGCACTTCCCCTGCCTGGGGTCGGGGCAGAGGGTTGAGGTGGGGGGACTGAGAGGGACCCGGCACCCCAGCGCGCGCAGCTCGGCGTCCTGCGAGCCCCACCTGCGCAGGGGGAGGGGGAGGGGAGGCCTGAGCGCGGTGCCCCGCAGCTGTCCCGAAGGGCTGGGGGAGGAGGGGTCACGGCCACACCCGGTGCGTTTGGGGATAGTCGGGAGCCTGTTGCCAGGGGCTAGGGAAGGGCGGTGGGAGGACTGCGTGGGAGGGGCTTAAGCCTATAAGGTCGAGTCCACATTTAACACCGATGTCCACCCCCCGCGCTGCGGGGTTTCCTGGGGTCCCTCCGCTTGCTCCACCTGTCACCCCGACCCAGCCGCTCCTCTGTCCACTCCGAGGCGTGCCCCCTCCCCCCAAGGCCTTAGCCCATTAGAGTCAGGGTCAAATTTCAACACTGAAGTCTTTCTCCCTAAGCCAGAAGCTACCGGCCCCTTCCCAGACCTGGGCCTCCGGCATTCTCCCTTCCGATGCCTTTTTTCCACTTAATCTCTCTGTCTGAGGAGGTCTTTGACTCAACCGCACAAGAATGCTGTGTACTGTAAAGAGCGAGGGGCTGGATGTGTGTTTAATCAGAGAGGCCTTGAGTGTGGGGCGGGGGTGGGGCAATGGTGCCGCGCGGTGTTGAATGCGTGTGGGTTGTGTGTTGCGATCAACGTGCCCACTGCAGGCGGTGTGAACACCACATGGTTGTGTATGTGGAGGGGGAGATGGTGGGATTGTGTGCCCGTGTGTGACTCTGTGACGACTGTGGGGTACATGTCTGTGTGGGGGCATAGGGTTGGGGGCTTGTATAATCTTGGGGCGCGGGGTAGAGAGTGGTTGTTAGGGGTGGGGATCTGCGGTTGTGGACTGTTGGGACGGTGTTGTGGGGCACGTGTATGGGCCTGCGAGTGATTGTGTGCCCTCGAGGGACTAGGGCTGATGCGTGTTAGTATGCGGGTGGGTGCTCACAGGGCATGCCTGGCGTGTCCTCTGTGTGTGACCCAGGGCCTGCCGACAGGTTCACTAATCTGTGTATCTGAGGGTGCCGCCTGTGGCTGTGTATTTATATCTCTCTGTCTAATGCAAGGGGGTGAGAGATTAACACCCAGGGTAGCCAAATACACCCTTGTAAGGCATGCATTAGAAAAAGCCGGGTTTTAAGGAGGCGGCTGGTCATTTTCTGACTTACCCCTAAAATATTCCAGAGGAGGAGGTTGGCAAAGCCTCAGCTGCTGGTCATTTGACAGCTGCTGCCACTCAGAGAGGAGCTGAGGGAGCCAGGGTGAGGCCTGCGGCAGGCAGCACTATTTGCTGTAGGTGCTAGGCAACAGGCAGCAAGGGTGGCCTTAAGAAGGGCTATCCCTTCCCCTCCAACACCCCCCCCCCCCGCCCCGCCCAGCCCAGGAGCTGGCCCTGGGCTGTCCCCAAAGCCGAATTCCTCACCCCTTCTAACCTTCCCTAAAGCCTTCCTTAGGCTGCAACCCCAAATCTCTCAGGGTCCCAGAAGCACTTCCACCTGCATACCTTACTTTATGCTGTTCCCACTTGTCTTGTCGAACGCCCTTCACATCCCAGCTTCTACTCTTCTTTGGGTCTCTGCTTACATGCCATCACCTCAGAAAACCCTTCCCTGATGTCCCCGCCCCCCAGCATAAATGTCCATCAAGTTACTATTTATCCCACTGCCTTATTTTCTGTACAGCACGGATTACATCTGAAATAATGTTGTTTCTTTTCCATTCCTTCCTTTTCCGCTTTCCCCACTAGAATGGAAGCCCCATGAGAGCAGGGACTTTGCGTTGTCTTGTCCCCTGCTGTGTCCCCAAGACCCAGCACAGGGCCTGGTACCTAATAGGATCTCAAAAAAAAAAAAAAAAAAAAAGCCTCTGCTGCTCACCACCAAGAAGCCCCTGTGTACTTAGGGAAACAGACATTCACATGTGCTCAGATTGCATATACTAAGGCTGAGAGAGGTATGTGAGGACACAGGACTCAGTTCACTTGGCATACGGCGGCATTCGGCCTGTGCGAGGGCCTGTGTCAGGGCAAACGGCCTAATTTGGCCCAGGCCCCTGCCTGCAAAGAGCTCACAGTGTAGAGGATGCAAGAACTGTTGTCTGGGGAGACAAACCCATGCAGAGAATAATGCCAACTCAGTGCTCCGCACTGAAAACCAGGGAAGCCAGGGATGGGACAGATGAACTCCAGGAGTAGGACAACCTCACAAACAGAGTAACCTGGACCTGGAAGGAGGAGAAAGGGTGCTGATGTCCGGCACAGGCTTCTTTGAAAGACAGGCATAGCCACTCTGTTTCTCGGCCCCTCTACAAAGCCAAGTCCAGAAAGAGCAGAGAAGGCCCTGGGCTGGCTGCTCTTTGCCTAACCGCCATCCTCCATGCCTCTCTGCTCTGGGGCCGACTCTGGCTGACAGTCTTACCTGGCCCCCTTGCCTTACAGTTTCAGGTGGAGTTTGGCTAATAGGAGACACTGACAGTGTCTAAGATCAGTGCGAAGGAGGGGAGTTAGACTGAGATATTTCTAACATCCACCTCCCCCTGTGATTTTGGCAGTTACTATGTTTCTCCACAGAGAGCCACAGCTCCTGTGCGGCAGCCTGCACCCATGGGTACAAGGCGCTCACCAGGTTCATTAACAAGGTTCTCTCCTCTTGCCTGTCAGGTCCTTGGCGGGGGTAGGGGGGGTGGGGGGGTGGATACCATCCCTCAGTTGTGAGCCCCAGGGTGCTTCACCATTCCTGCCCACACCTCTGTGAATAGTTCCTTCATTAAACACTCTTCCATTTGAAGCTTTGTGTTCCCTTTCTCCTGCTGAGACCCCTAAGGTAGGAACTAAACTCGGGCACCTGGGTGGCTCACCAGGTTAAGCATCTGACTTCAGTTCAGGTCATGATCTTGCCTCACAAGAGTTCAAGCCTCGCATAGGGCTCTGTACTAACGGCTCAGAGCCTGGAGCCTGCTTCAGATTCTGTGTCTCCCTCTCTCTCTCTCTGCTCCTCCCCCGCTCATGCTCTGCTTTTCCCTCAAAAATAAACATTAAAAAATTAAAAGAAAGAAAGAAAGAAACCGAAGGAAGATGAGCCCTTCCTTGGCAGAGAATTCAGGAAGCCCTTCTTTCTAAATTCCCAACCAAAACCAGAATCAGAAAAGTTGTAAACTGATCAAAATTCCATCCTAGGTGAACAGTGACCTCCTGGCCACCACCCTGGGCAGGAGCCCCACCCAAGAGGTCCCTCTTAGCTCACCTTACTCAGGCTTAGGCCGGTAGTTACCTTGGCCAAGAGGACGGGGCAGCGAGGGGGCTGAGAGTGGAGGAGGGGGAGGAGGCACGACTGGCAGAGGGAGGAGCTTGGAAGTAGAGAGCGGCACCAGGGGGCCGCAGAGGGGGCGGAGTCCTGGCAGCAGCCTCCGCCACACTGCAGAGCGTGCCTCTGCGACCTTGGGAAGCCAACCTCGCTGAACCTCAGTTCTGTGTCCGTGAAATGATCAGTTAATATCCTCTTCACAGGATTGTTGTGAAAAGCGATCAAATGTGAGGTTCAACACACGAGCGGGTGGAGTGAACTTGCTCCAAAAGCTGAGAGTAGCACATTCCCCATTATTACTGGTGCAGGTAGAGGCCATTCTGCTGAGTTTCTGTGTGCCAAGAGCTCCCATCTAGAGGTGGGAGGAGGATAGGAAGAGCCCACTGCTTCAAGGGAGCCCAGGGACAAATCCAAGCCTAAAACCTGCCTCTGCAATTAGTCACTGTGGGACCTTAGGAAGGGCACTCTACCTCACAGATTGTTTTTGTCTCTGTAAAACCAGATAATATTTTTTACCTGATATGTTTGCTGTGAGGATGAATTGAGAACACAAAAAGCATTTAGTCTGGTACTGGATGCATTCTAAGTGTCCAAGAAATATTAACTATTATTTAAAAAAACTCGCCTTGGGGCGCCTGGGTGGCGCAGTCGGTTAAAGCGTCCGACTTCAGCCAGGTCACGATCTCGCGGTCTGTGAGTTCGAGCCCCGCGTCAGGCTCTGGGCTGATGGCTCGGAGCCTGGAGCCTGTTTCCGATTCTGTGTCTCCCTCTCTCTCTGCCCCTCCCCCGTACATGCTGTGTCTCTCTCTGTCCCAAAAATAAATAAAACGTTGAAAAAAAAAATTAAAAAAAAAAACTCGCCTTTGGGGCGCCTGGGTGGCTCAGTCAGTTGAGCGTCCGACTTTGGCTCAGGTCATGATCTCCCGGTCTGTGGGTTCGAGCTCCGCGTCAGGCTCTGTGCTGACAGCTCAGAGCCTGGAGCCTTTTCAGATTCTGTGTCTCCCTCTTTCTCTGACCCTCCCCTGTTCATGCTCTCTCTCTGTCTTAAAAAACTCGCCTTTCTCCCTCTTACTCTCCCCAAAACTACAACCAAGGACTGACTTACTGCAGTATGTCATTCATTCATTGATTCATTCCTTTATTCATTCACTCATTCATTCATTCATTCATTCATTTCAACATTTATTAAGCCAGACAATGTTCTAGATCCTAGGAACATAGAGACAAGGAAGTCATTAAAGCAAAACAATATTGGGGCACCTGCGTGGCTCAGTCGGTTGAGTGTCTGACTTCGGCTCAGGTCATGATCTTGCGGTCTGTGAGTTCGAGCCCCTCATCAGGCTCTGTGCTGACAGCTCAGAGCCTGGAGCCTGCTTCGGATTCTGTGTCTCCCTCTCTCTTTGCCCCTCCCCCGCTCATGCTCTAGCTCTCTCTCAGTCAAAACTAAATAAAACATTAAAAAAATTTTTTTAAATAATAAAGCAAAACAATATCTTTCTTTTTTTAAAGTTTATTTATTTATTTTGAGAGAGAGAGAGAGAAAGTAGGAGGGGCACAGAGAGAGGGAGAGAGAGAGAATTCCAAGCAGGCTCTGCACCATCAGCACAGAGCCTGATGTGGGGCTTGAACTCACAAACCATGAGACCATTACCTGAGCCGAAACCAAGAGTCAGACGCTTAACCGACTGAGCTACCCAGGCACCCCTCTATATTTCTTTGTTGTTGCATCCCTTAGCCCCCTAGGTTTTCAGTAAATAATGGCCAAATGAGTAAATTATATTAGTTGTTTTCCTGAGCACCTACTACAGGCCAGGTGCTAAGCTGAACATTTTATCTCCATTATTGCAAAGGATCTCAAAATGACAGCCCCAAACAGAAGGCCTGTAATTAAGCTCATTTACTAATGGTAAATCTGAGGCTCAGATTGGTTAGCAACTTAGTTGACTAAAGTCACACAGGCAGAAAAAGGTGGCAGTCCAATTCCGTATACTGCCTCAATTAATGACTTGAATTACTTTTATCATCATCATCGTCACTATGCGTGACCTCCTGAGGCTGATCTTAGAGTCCAGTGAGTGTCCGGTGGCCTTTTCCTCTTCATACTTACCCAGGAGGAGCCCAGGTGTGGCACAGACTTGGATTCAAATCCAGTTCTGCATCCCTGGTTGTTGTAACTTCTCCAAACCTCAGCTTCCACTGCTGGGAAATGAGGTTGAGTGGGTGTGCCACAAGAAAATGGAGAGGAAATGCCTAGCACCTTGCCCAGTACACAAGAGTCGCTTGGTAAATGTTGTCGTCTTTATTTCCTCCTTCCTCCCTGCCCGGGAGCTGCTGTCTGGGGGTCTTCGGTCTGGTGCTGAGCGCCCATGGGGGACCTGCGCTTAAGGGTCGGGTTCTTGCGGCGATTCCGAGCGCTGCCTCCAGGGGGTGCCACCACACCGACCCCGGGTCTCTGGGGTGGCTGTTCCCACAGCGGCCGCGCCGGGTCGCCTGGGCCCGGAGCTTTGGGGGATGAGGGCGCGCGGGTGGCAGGGAGGTCCGAACCCCAGCTGAATCAAAATGTTTTTGGCATCAAGGTCATAAGTAACAATAGACAACAATAATAGTAATAGCACCAGATCCACTGGTAACTAGTGGTTACCGATTTAAGAGGCGTTTTTGCATGCTGGAGGCTGTGGGACTCCAGGGAACAAGCCAGGTTTAGACTCAGACCAGGTTCCAATCCAGCCCGCTCTCTCTCACCCTGTGCTCTGCAACCTTGGGCCTCTCTGCACCTGCTTCCTCAGCTTCCAAAAGGGAAAGTATAATAATATAGTTCTTGGGAGGAATAAATGAACTTCTGGAGAGCCCACTGAGAGCAACTTGGGCAAGTGCATTTACTGTAATCCTTACCTCTTCCCTGTGAAGGAGCTATTGTTACACTCCCTTTACAAACTGAGGGTCCACGGGGAGGAGGGAGGCTTTTATCAGGCTCCCTTGGCCTCCCTGGTGCGCGCTCTCTCTCTCTCTCCTCGCACAGCCCAGAGACCAGTCCAGGAGCTCATCCCTAAACCCACCACCCAGCAGCATCTCCTCTCCTTGGAGTTGCCCCTTCCCCTCAAACCCCCAGGCTCCTCTGGACACTGTCCTTCCATCCCCAGGTGCAGATTCTGGCCAGAAAATGTCCCCTGGCTATTCCCACTACACCCCACCCCAACCCTCCAACTGAAGCTACGGCCCTCCTTTTGCCTGCCTAGCTCTTCTAAAACCCAAAAACCCATCCAGTCATCTCTTCCAAGAAATCTTTCCTGGGTTCTCTCCCCCCAGGTCAGCACCCTTTGCATATGCTGTTCCCTCTACCTGCAAGCCCTTTCCCCAGCCCTAATGCCTGTGACTCAGGGCACAGTTTAAATATCCCACCTTCTAGGAAGTCCCCCTCCCCTATGTTGCTGCTGCCCCCTGTACTTCCTCTAAACAGGTCACAGCATAAAAGAATTGCTTGTTTAAATGTTCCGTCTACCCCCATTACAGAGTGATGCCCTGAAAGCAGGAACCATCAAGGTTCAGCAGGAACCCTGTCGGGGTCTCCATGGTACGACAAGGTCTAGCCCAGTGTCGGAACACAGTGCACGCTCAGTAAATGCATGTCCAGGGAATGAGTGATTCGGCCCAGCTGGGTCCACTCACTGAGCCTCCTCAGCAGCCTCAGCTCAGAGGTATGTGCACATTCACAGCAACGGAAGCACATATTCAGAGGGAAGTCACACACAGAGTCACATGCACGCACAGTCACAAAGAATCGTATGCAAGAGACATATGCACAAAGCTGAATTCATCTATTGCTCATTTCTGCTTTTCTGTGTTTACGTACCTTTGTATCCTACGTACGTGTTCACTTTCTTCTTTTGTGACTTGAGGTCCCTGAGAACAATGTCGTGTCTCCTTGACCAGCCTGGTAGCCTGCCCCCCATCAGACTGGGAATCCCAAGGGAAGTGTTATATCTCCCCAACTAGTCTGGGGCATTAGGCCAGGGAGTCTCTTCCCCACCAGCCTGAGAGCTCTTGGAATAGTCTGTCTCCCACGGCCAACTGGGAATCCTTGGGGCAAGGGCAGTATCTCCCCCACTAACGAGGCTTGGAGACCCAAAACAGAATGGGATCTGATTAAGCTGCAGGAGGAGAGCTGAGCTGGATCTCCCCTATCAGACTGGTGGCTCCCAGGAGCGTGGCTGACTCTCCCTGACCCCTCTCCACCCCTGCCACCTGCCCACAAGCCAGGCCTTCCTCCCACCAGGGTACAATGATTAGGGCTGGGTGGGGCTGCTGGGGCTTTGGAAGCAGCGGCAAACCTAACAGCAGACCACACTGCACATCAGCAGGATCAGTGAGGCTCCAGCGGGGAGTGAGAGGGCTTGGGTCAGTTGTCCTGGTAATCCCGTCAGAAGTCTTCCATTCACTCCCCAAACCTGTCCAGAGTCCCTGGGCCTGGCCCTGGCCTCTATTATGTTCCTTAATTCCCTCGCCAATCCACTCTTGGGAGACCATCACCCCATTTATATTACAGCTAGGAAACTGAGGCTCAGGCAGCAAGTGACTTGCCCTAAGTCACATAGCTGGGAAGTAGCAAAGCTGGGCTTCCCCCTTGCACAGGCGGCCTCCTGTCCAGGTTTGAGGAACACCGGGGAGATCTATTTGACAGGAAGCAGTGACTTTCCGTGCGTGCCTCTCGTGGGCAGGTTTCTGGCTTGGACCGTGGTACCGGCTGTGGAGACAAACAGCGCCTAAGGACCAGAGGACGGGAATGCCAGCTGGGGAGACTGGGAACACCGAGGAGGGGCAGGATCCACAGGCAGCCAGCCAGGGCAGGCAGGAGGAAGGCCTGGAGCCCAGTCTTCCTGGTCCCGGTGCCCAGCACGAGCATCCCCTCCCGACTGGGCTCCTGGCACTGGAGTCCAGGATTCAAGTCCTGTTCACCATCTGACCCCCCTCTGAGGGCCTCACTTTCCGCATCTGAGAACCAGGGCAGAGACCGGATGGGGTCAGCGCTTGGGATTCCCGCTCCATTAAGCCTTTCTTGGCCAGGGTGCAGCCCGGGCGCAGGTGAGCGAGTTGCCACATCAGCAGGGCGAGCCCCGCCCCGTCCCCTCCCCCAGTTCCGGAGGGAGGCCCCGGAGGCCCCAGAGGACGGTGGGAAGTGGGTGGGGAGAGAGGGCTGAGCCCAGTTGGCTGCCGATTGGGGGAATGGCTGGAGAGGTGGGTGAGGGAGGCTCCGTGTGAGTCTACCCGACGGTACTAGCCTGTGTGTATCTGTGAGGATGTCTGAATGTTCCAGAGTGTACAGGAGCAGGTACACAATAGGTGCGTGCCTTTGACTCAAGTGTACACGCTGGTGTGCAAGAATGTGCGAATGGTGTGCACGTCTTTGCAGCTGCCATTGTGCCTGTGGGAGTGGCCCTGGGTGTGCAGGAGTGAGTATGATTGTGTCTGAGTGTGTCCCTTTCGGTGTCTGTGTGAGTGCACCTGGGGGTCCAAGTGCGTGCGCCTGTGCGTTTGCCCTTCTGTCTGTGGATGTTGTGTGCAGGAGCGTGCGTGAATATGTCTGAATGTGTGCGTGTGTGTGGATATACTTGAGTGTAAAAGGCATGTGGATGCGTTGGTGAATGTCTCTTGTGTGTGTCTTTGTGTCTGTGGGTGACTGGTTGTCCCTGCGTGTACAGGAGTGTGTGGACCTGTTTGAGTGTTTCCAGAGTGCCTTCGTGTGACCACGTGGACAAGTGTGTGTGTGACTGTGTGTCGCTAGCAGAGTCCTCTGGGATAGGTGTGAGCCTTTGCGTCCACATCTAGCAGACCCCTCCAGCTGACCCCTGACCCATGGAAGCACAGAGCCTGCCCAACCTTCAGAACAGCCCAGTCCCCCGCCCCCCACTTCCTGGTGACTCACCTCCCTGCTATCCTTGCCCCCGCCCCAGGCCTCCTGCCTTCAAGGGCAGTCCCCCTCTTGCCCAGTTTGCTCTCCTCCCACTCAAAGGGAGTCTCAGTCCTTTCTTCCAGGCAGCCTTCTGCGACCAGACAAGGGGGACCTAGTTCTAGCCACACATGTTGTAGTGATCTTTCACTTGACATGAGAACAGGCTCAAAGCACTGCAGTGACCTACTGGAGGTCACATAGTGGGCACATGTGTTTAATCCCATGATTCCTAAAGCTCAGGGTGGGGCCCCCGGCCTCCTCCAGCCCCACCGATGGCCCCAGCCCAGGGCCCTGGACCTGGGAAGGAGAAAGGGAACTGACATTCAGGGAACCCTCCAGCCACTTGCTTGGCCCTTCCCATGCTGTCATGTTGGTCACTCCCGTCTTGCTCAGAGAGGCGAGACAGCTTGTCCGGGGTTACACAGTTAGGAAGCAGCTGCGCTAGGATTTGAACCCAGATCTCTCTAGCTCTCTAGCTCCAGAGCTCATGTTACTGGGTGGGGGCACCAACCAGGCTGACTGGCCACTAGTCCTCACAAGAAAGGCAGAAAGATGATGAGATATGGGTAGAAATGAGGAAAGGTGGCTCGAGACAGTTCCTATGCGGCATCACACCGAGAGCTGAGGTGACACAGTCTCATGTGAGTCCCAACAACAGCCTGATAGGACTTCCTGTTCTAACCAGAGTCCAGCTCCCTGCCTGGGGCCTCTTCCCCTGAACTAAGGCACCGGGTTGACAGAAAATGTGACAGAAAATGTGACTAAGTGGACCCAGACTTGAGCAGCCTCCCCACTGGCTGGTCACAAGTGTTTGAAATGCCACAATGCCTCTGACCTTTGTCCCCCAGAGGCTTCTCTTCTAGATCAAAACCCCAGGCTCTAGGAGAGGTGGCTAGAGCCCCCAACCCAGCCTGAGGGAGTCTGGTTGGAGCTTGGGGTCCCAGATGGATGGAAGTCCTGGGGCCAGAAGGAGCGTGGAGGTTGGGGAGGCTGGAACGGCCTCTTGTCATCCACTATCTCCTTTCATTCTCCCAACAGCCCCTGGGGCAGCAGGCACCACTCCCATTTCTGATGAGGAAGCAGGCGCTCCGAGAGACGAGAGACGCATATGTGGTGAAAGCGGGACTTGAATCTCATCTGTGGACTGAAGTCCAGGGCTCTTGCTACCAGATGTGGCTCCTCTGGATCGCAGGGCTGGCTTGGCCGGGAGGAGGCCAGAGAGGCAGGGATGTGAGAGACGATGCTCCTTTGGCTCCTCTGGATGACAAGCACCAGAGAAATGCTTAGGCAAGTGCTTGAGGAGACAGCTCAATGGCAAGGCTATTTGGGGAATTGAGGAGGACAGGGCGGGTGCCCCTCATGTCCCCGCTTCACAGTGTCCCCACGGGTGTTCAGGAAGCAGAACAGGTCCACTGACCCGGACACCTGGTCTTTGCCTTGGCTGCAGGTGCCCGATACTCCCACATTTGACACCGTTGGTCACAGAGCCTCCATCGTCCAGGGCCTCCACTGATGTTCTTCCTGCCTCATGTCATTGCTGTGCTTGTTCCTGAGCTCCTGATGAAACGATCCTGTTCCCAGCCTTCTTTCCCTCACTCCCCAAATCAGTGAGTCTGATTCCTGGAGGGCAGTTTCAGCCAGACCACTTCAGGGGCCACTGGCTGCCTCTGGTCCACTTAACTGGCAGGGCAGTTAGGTCACTTGGCTCAGAGTATGATGACCTAAGAGACCCTTAGAGAGAACTATGGGCAAGGCAGGCCCTTAGAGCATAAACAACTCCCTTCCTTTTTTTTTTTTTTTATGTTTATTTATTTTTGAGAGAGAGAGACAGAGTGTGAGCAGGGGAGGGGCAGAGAAAGGGGGAGACACAGAATCGGAAGCAGACTCCCGGCTCTGAGCTGTCAGCACAAACCCTGATGCGGAGCTCGAACTCACGAGCTGTGAGATCATGACCTGAGCCAAAGTCGGACGCTTGACCGACTGAGTCACCCAGGTGCCCCATAAACAACTCCCTTAAATCTAGATCCTGGGTTCAGCTGCTTGCATGAAGCTGGGGACAGTGCCTTTTCACTTCTTTCCCCCTAGTGCCCAACACGGGGCTGGCAGTGTTGAGTTGCGGCGACTCAGTTGATGGACAAGTGAATGAGGTCAGCCAAGGAGCCTTGGGGCTCTGCTGAAGGCTGTGGCTGTGCAGTGGGGCCTGTGAATCCCGTGTCCTTGTCCAGGGTCGTCCTTATCTCCAGAATCAATCAACCTCCCTGCTGCTGCACCTATGGGCTTGGGTCTCTCTCACATGGGTCTGCTCCTCTGTGTCCTGGACACATTTGGAACACCTGGTGGCCACCCCTGCCACCCCAGACTCTCTCTGCCCGCAGGTCTGTCTGTGTATCCCTGATCCTGGAACTCAAAGCCTCTCTCCCTTGTTCCTTGCTGCCTGGCTGTCCTCCTGTTTCCGGCCTCCATGGGTGGCCCTGCCTGACCTTGTCCTGGCCTCAGGGGCGGGGTAGGGGAATGGGAGGGGTGTGCACAGTGCAGCTCTTGTTCAGGGGATCAGGGAGGGACCAATGCCTGCTCTTGTGTTCCAGTCCCTGGCTTGGGTCCTGGCCAGCCAAAGGGTGAACTGCCTCTCTGCCTGCAGCATCATCTCAGCATTCGTTCCGCTGGCGGAGCAGGCCCAGAGCCGCTATGGAAGCTGACCGAGAAGGCCCTTAGCTGGGCTCTCCTTCCAGGCTGTTACTGATCCCTTTGCCTCTAGCTCCTCCATCTCACGACCTGCTCCCTGGACCATGAAGACAGGATGTGGCTGGTTTGGCTATGGCCAGAGACCACGTGGGCATGACACAGGTCCCAGGGCTGCACTTTCAGTGTCCCATCTGGGAACTGGAGGTTGACAAATAAGGTTAGGTTAGGGAGATAGGGAATCAGTGAGGGGGTGGGGGCCAGTGAGATGATGGGGGTTCAGTGAGAGGACAGCAGTTCAGTGAGGGCTTGAGGTAAAAGAAATGGGTACATAAGGCTCTAGGGAAATTAACTCAATGATCCCTTCTTAACATGGCTCAGGCCCCCGAGCCTACCCTGGGGTCTATAGTTAGCATGACTGTGAGGGACATGGCTGGGCACCTTGGTGCCAGGCACTCCTCCGAACAGTTGGAGGGAAGCTGGAGACCTATGTCTGCCAGGAAGGGACCCAGACAGGCAATACCACAGTCCTGAGCACCAGACTGTGAGGCCTTAGGGGCTAGGAAGCCAGGGCTGGGAGTGAGTCCCTGGGCAGCCAGCCAGAGAGAGGCAAGGAATGGCCTGGGGCCATGGAGGGCAAGGGAGACCTTCCTGGGAGCTTCCTCCTACCTCGGGGATTCTGTAGGCTGGGAGCAACTTCTAGCAAGGCATTTGGAATCCTGGGATGGCCCTATCCCGGGATCTCGAGGACTGCTCCTTCTTGCCCCTCAGGTTACAGCCCTTGGCAAGCTTCCAGAACTGGGAGGGGAAGAAAAGGATGAGCACTGGGACCACATAGCAGATTCCTGAGACTTCTCAGGAAACTCCTTCCCTTCTGCCCCCTCCCCAACACCCTCCTCATCCCTGAGTCACCATCCCTTTTACAGAGGCCCTCCCCCTTGACTGAGTCAGCCCCTATCCCTAGAGAGTCCCTAGCTCTTTCTGGGTCTCTGTCCCCTAACTGAGTTCAGGTCCTCCTCACATAGCTGTCATACCAGAAATAAAGCCAGTTTTAAATCTTTCACATGAGTGTTTCAGGCACTGTCCTTTCTTTCTCACCAGCAAGGAGGGCTGGATTACCCCTGGGCCCATCCATTCAGGTTCTATTGTCTAAAAACCTGAAGGGGCTGCTAAAGGATCATTTAATATATACATATTTTTTTATGTTTATTTTTGAGAGAGACAGAGAGACATAGCACAAGCAGGGGAGGGGCTGGGGCAGAGAGAGAGGGAGACACAGAGTCCAAAGCAGGCTCCAGGCTCTGATCAACACAGAGCCTGACGCGGGGCCTGAGCTGGTGAACGGTTGAGATCATGACCTGAGCTGTTAAGTCTGACACTTAACCAGCTGAGCCAGCCAGGCGCCCCAGGATCTTACAATATTCAAATGTCCAAGCCTGGGCTGGTGAGGAATGGCTATTTTGCATACTTCCTTTTTAGTGAGGAAAAACTCAAAACTCTCCTCCCTCTCCTGCTCGGAGTCTGACTTGAGGAGAATCCTAGCTGGGCTCTAAACAGAAGGTACAACAATGCAGAATGTTACATGGGAGCTATTTGGGTACTAGACCTCCAGGCCTGGGGTGGGAGAAGAGGCCAGGATTTTCTCCCCATTCCCCAGAGGAAGCCAGGAGTTAGAACAGGGAGTAGAACCAGAAGAGGAAATGTTCTTGGAATGTTAAAAACTGAAGTGATTTTTTTTTTAAGTAGGTTTCACGCCCAGTGTGGGGCTTGAACTCACAGCCTTGAGATCAAGACCTAAGGTAAGACCAAGAGTCGAATGCTTAACCGACTGAGCCACCCAGGTGCCCCCAAACTGAAGTGATTCTTAGGGATTTCTTGGACCCTACACCACGGCTACACAGGATCTGCAGATTACCACCCCCTTCTGTGTCCATGGCAGACATGATTAGTTGAGCATGGCACTCATTTGAGCAGCAGTTAGCATGTGCAATTAAATTCGTCTTCCCTTGGGGTGCCTGGGTGGCTCAGTAATAAATAAACATCTAATAAATGAATGAATGAGTGAATGAATAAACAAACAAACAAACAAACAAACAAGTAAATAAATTTGTCTTCCCTGAGTAGTTCAACCCTTTCCTTTCCAGATAGGGAAATTGAGGCCCAGAGAGGATGCAGGAAATGTAGATTATATCCATCCAGACACTACCTGCCCATCCTACAAGCACATGGGTCAGTCCCCTGGGAGGGTGAGGGAGGGCAATTCTCCTCCGTGTAAGAAAATCATCACTAAAAGGTCGCTCTGGGTGGAATTGCAGGTGACTTTTATCAATGACTTTGTGCTTTTCTGCATTTCCCAGATTCTCTTTGAGCATGAATTCATTTTGTAATCAGAAGTCTCTTAATAATAATACTAGTTTGAGGCATCTGGGTGGCTCAGTTGGTTAAGTGTCTGACTTCGGCCTAGGTCATGATCTCTCTGGTCTGGAGTTTGAGCCCTGCATCGGGGCTCTGTGCTGACAGCTCAGAGCCTGGAGCCTGTTTCAGATTCTGCATGTGTTGTGTGTCTCTCTCTGCCCCTCCTCTGTTGGCACTTCGTCATCTCTCTCAAAAATAAATATAAAATTTTTTTTTTAATTTTTTTAATGTTTATTTTTGAGAGCGAGGGAGAGACAGAGAATGAGCAGGGGAGGGGCAGAGAGAGGGGGAGGCACAGAATCCAAAGCAGGCTCCAGGCTGTGAGCTGTCGGCACAGAGCCCGACGCGGGGCTCGAACTCAGGAACCGCGAGGTCATGACCTGAGCTGAAAAAAGAAATCTGACGCCCAAGAAACTGAGCCACCCAGGTGCCCCAATATAAAAAAATTTTAATAAAAAAAATAATAGCCTTTTTCCCCTAAACACCATGTGGTTCCTGCCTTAGGCATTATCTAAGTCAATCCTGACAATCACCCTGGGAAGGAGGTAGTATTATTGCTGTTATTCCCATTTTAAAGAGGAAGGAACAGGGGCGCCTGGGTGGCTCAGTCGGTAAGCACCCGACTTCAGTGCAGGTCATGATCTCACGGTTCGTGAGTTCGAGCCCCATATCATCGGGCTCTGTGCTGACAGCTCAGAGCCTGGAGCCTCCTTCGGATTCTGTGTCTCCCTCTCTCTCTGCTCCTCCCTCACTCACACTCTGTCTCTCTCTCAAAAACATTAAAAAAAAAAAAAAGAGGAGGCAGGAACCAAGACTTAGGGAGGTCCAAAAATTTGCCCCAAAGTCACATAACTAGTGGCACAGCTGTGACTCTAGCCACAGTAAACACAATTAAATCAATTAAAAGTTAATATCAGGGATGGTCTGGGTCTATGGAAGAGTGCTGATTTCCATGTTCTTCTGAATAATAGAAGTGGGAAGCCCCGTTAGGGGGAAATGACTTGCCCAAGGTCACACTAAATGTGCTGTGAAAAGGCAGCGTGCACCCCAGAGAAGGTTTCTGAGCGGCCTGGGACGTGTGCAGAGGCCTGGCATGATTCTCCCACCTCTCCCTAGGACCCAGACACCTCTCTGCTCAGGACAATGGGGACACTGTGCCCTTGCAGAATGCAGGATAGCAGGGTACCACCTCCTGCCAAGGCTCCTGCTATTCCTCTCGGCATGAAGTGAGGAGAGAAGGAAAGACACAGAAGAATGAGGTAGGGGTGGCTCAGAGCTGAGCCAACAACAGCCAAGGACAGAGCCGGGCGTGGGGGAGAAAGGAAGGTCTTCCCTCCACTGGGACTTTGGGAAAGGGCCATTTTATTTGTTTGATTTTAAGTTAAAAACAATTTTTTTTGGAATCTCTACACCCAACGTGGGGCTCGAACTCACAACCCAAAGATACAGATTTGCACACACGTCTGACTCAGCCAGCCAGGCACCCTTGGGAAGGGGCCATTTTAGCAGGAGCATGGGCTGAGTGCCTCCTCCAGCCTAGCTTTTGCAATGATCACCCACTAGTGTGCCGGAACCCCTGGGCATCTTTTTTCACTGTCTCCAAAC
Organism: Leopardus geoffroyi; assembly: GCF_018350155.1. Classification (NCBI taxonomy): domain Eukaryota; kingdom Metazoa; phylum Chordata; class Mammalia; order Carnivora; family Felidae; genus Leopardus; species Leopardus geoffroyi. Next base: position 24,791,462 of record NC_059328.1, read on the forward strand.
ACCACCCCCTTCTGTGTGCCCAGAGCATGGGAAGGGGACACCGCTAGACCAGCTCTCCAAATCTGTGTGGCCCTGCCCAAGCCGCTTTGTTTCTGAATCTTCTTACCTGTGAAACACAGATGACAAACCCTACTTTTCAGGGCTGTTCTGAGCAGAAGAGGTGGTCACAGAAGTAAAGGATCCAGAGTGAGTAAAGCAGCCCAGCAAATTCTGGTCATTAGTAGAGCAGGGGCTCTCCTCTCCCAGCCCGCCCCTCCCAGCAGGCAACGTGAGGAGAGCTTGTGGGAGGGAGGGGGAGGGAGGAGCCTCTTCCTTCCTACCCCTTCCAGCTGGGTATCAAGATCTGAGACCAGATGTGTGGCCAGTGACTCAGCCCTTTCCTGCCTGGAAACTCCTCCCTGCCTGCCTCACCGGGCTAGGCCAGGGAGGGTGAGACAGCAGATTGGAGGTCGGGGTGGCTGGTCCTGAGCAAACTCAGGGGAGCAGTGGGGGCAGAGTGGAGGAGGGAGACAGAAGGAGGAATGAGGATAGCATGGCCAAGCCATGCTGGGGAGGGCATGGGGGTGGGTGGGACGATGTTGAGGAAGAAGTTGAGAGTGCCCTTGAGTAGAGAGTGGCTGGCTCAGCCTGAAATGCTCATCTGCTCACCCCCTCCTCCTTCCACCTGCTCGCAACCCTTACCCAATATTTCCAAGCCAGCATCAATCCATTTGCCCTACCCTCCTATCCACCTACCCACAGGGTGCTCCCTTCCTTCCCTGTTCTCTCTTCCTCTTCCCAGCCAACCACCTCCACTTCCTCACCTCCCACTCAGCAGGTCCTTTTACTGACTCCTCGAAGCACGTGGAAGCAGCAATCTGGAAGGTTGTCTCTTGGTTGCCAAATCTTGTACCCAGCCCAGCCTGATCTCTCAGCAACAGTAGGCACTGCTGGGGCCCTTCTTGGAGCTCTTTTCTTAGCCTGAGACACCACCCTGCTGGTTTCCCTATCTCTTGGACAGTTCCCTCTCTCATTTGGGCTTCCTACTCCCACCCACTCCACCCCCACCCCCATGAACATGTGTGTCGTATAAGCTCAGTCCTTCCTAGTCTAGCGTATGGAGAAGGAATGGACTTTGACTTCATATGGATCTGTGCTCCACTCCTGGCTCTGCCCTTTACTAGCTGTGTAACTGGATAAATTCTCTGAGCCTCAATTTTCTCCTCCAACAAACGGCTTAGTATTACCTATGTCTTGGGGATCAAATGGGATAATGTCCATCATGCATTCAGCACTGGGTCTGGCACATAGCAAGTATTCAGTACTGTTTTGTTTTGTTTTAGGTTTTATTTAAGTAATCTTCGCACCCAACATGGGGCTCCAACTCAATACCCTGAAATCAACAGTCACAGGCACTCACCACCCACTGAGCCAGCCAGGCGCCCCTCCATTACTGTTAATATCCTTTCTTCCTGGCCAGTTTTCATCCCCACCTCACTCCCAACTCCTAACTGCCAGGCATGTCCTAGTGACACCTCAGGTTCCAAGTGGTCAGAAGCAAACTCTCATCCTTTCCTTTTCCTCCCCAAACACCAGGTTCTCTCTCTCTCTCTCTCTCTCTTTCTCTCTCTCTTTTTCTTTTAGAGAGAGAGAGAGAAAATGTGTGAGCAGGGAAGAGAGAGAGAATCTTAAGCAGGCTCCATGGTCAACTTGGGGCTTGATCCCACAACCCTGGGATCATGACCTGAGCCCAAACCAAGAGTCTGGTGCTCAGCCAACTGAGCCACCCAGGCATCCCATCAGGTTCTCTTCTTGATGTCCCTATTTCCATGAATGCTCTACCAGCTTCCCCCAGGCCCAGCCCTCAGGGATGCCAATCCATTCATTCAACAAGTGCTTACTAAGACTACAAAGCTCCATGCTATGAAGAGACTTGAAAAACCATTGTCTTTGCCCTTGAGGAGCTCACAGTCTGCTGAGGGAGACAGACGAGCAATTAAATATAATGAGGTAATTGCTGTATTAGAGGTTTGTATGAAGGAAGCCAATCCAGGAAGCCTTCCTAGAGAAGGTAGCGCTTGAGTTGGCACTTGTAGGCTGAGTAAGAGCTTGAAAAGTAGACAAAAGAGAGCAGAGGAATCATTTTCTGGCCAAGGTGTGGCACTGTGGTGTGTGAGAGGGCAGAGACTGGCTGTGTCTTTAGAGCCAAAAGCTCACATTTGCGTTCGAGAGCTCCCTTGGGGCAGCATGGAGGACTGCTGGGAGGAGGCAGAAGCGGAGGTAGCAGGGAGACCCCGGAGGAGGGTTCGTGTTCAAAAGTTTGCCACGCACAGGCTGTGCAACCTTGGGAAAATCACTTGACCTAACTGAGTTTACATTCCTCATCCGTCAAAGGAGACAATAATAGGCACCCAAGGGGATGTTGGGGAGGGCGGAACGAGCTAATGGAAGGGAAAGTGCTGCACAGACACAAGCTGTTGTTATTGTAGACAATCTGCCAGGCAGGCTGTGTTCCAGCCACAGCCCCACCTCAGAAATGGCCTCCTTGAGTCTCCTCTGAGCTGGGCCCACATCCTCCCTGCTGGGGGTGGGGTACAGGATGCCTGGAACATGGGCACACACCTGACTCTAGATGCTGGCTCGCTGGCTGTGTGATAGGGGACCAGCATCTTCCCTCTCTGAGCCTCACCTCTCTCTCCAGCTGCAGAAATAGGGCCGAGAACCCAACCTGCAGGGCTGTTGGGAGAATTCTGTGCCACCTGGTAGGTGATCATTAACTGTAAACAGTTCCGTATCCCCTGCTCTCTGGCCCCCCGCCCAGGGCCTGGCACCAAGCTGAGCAGAGTGGGAAACAGTAAATATTTAATAACACACTGGCTCCAAAATCCTGATTGAAGGGACGTGTGGAGGAGGCTGAGGACATCTGCTCCCCCAGCAGGGTCTGTGCAGATGTCCCTGGACTGCAGGGGCAACACTGCTAGATCCTGAGGGAACTCTTGTCTTCAGTGACTTCCTGGGGAATCCCAGTTAGCAGGGGCCCTCCCTGGGTGTCCCAGCCCCCTAACATGTCTCTTCTCTCTCTTTTTTAATGCTTAGTTATTTTTGACAGAGAAAGAGAGATCATGAGCTGGGGAGGGGCAGAGAGAAGGGGACAGAGGATCCGAAGCAGCCTCTGCACTGACAGCAGTGAGCCCGATGTGGGGTTTGAACTCATGAATCATGAGATCAAGACCTGAGCTGCAGTCAGATGCTTAACCTACTGAGGCACCTGTCTCCTATCGTCTCTTATCCATTCACTGAGCCATTCCTCACTATGCCAACCAAGCCTGTGCAGGCACTGGAGATTCAGAGATAAACATGTTTGCCATAATGCGATTGTATGTGGCTTGATCAAGGACTGACTTTCAGGAAAATCAGACTGGAAGGAAGGGACTTAATGTCTCTGGGCCTCCATTTAACCATCTATAAAATGGGGACAATACTCATCTCTCTAGGACTGTTGTAATGATTAAGGAAGATGATTATATAAAGTACTTAGGGCAAGACCTGGAAGCTGGTCAGTCTATCAGTAGTGATGATTTTTAAAAAAATTCTTAATGTTTATTTATTTATTTTGAGAGAGAGAGAGAGAGAGAGAGTGCAAGCAGGGGAGGGGGGCGGACAGAGAGAGAGAGAGGGAGAGAGAGAATCCCAAGTAGGCTTCCAGCGCAGAGCCTGATGCAGGGCTTAACTCACGAACCATGAGATCATGACCTGTGCCGGAATTAAGTCATTTAACAGACTGAGTCACCCTGGCACCCCAGTGGTGATGATTTTAAATCTTGAGGTGATGTCTGCTGGGCAAACTCTGTGGGTTGGGAGTGGGAGTAGGGGTGGGCGTAGGGACTGGGGGCAGGGAGGGATTCTGCATGGGGACGTTGGAGAAGGCTCAACACGAGCAGCATTTGAGCTGGCCCTGAGGAGAAGTGCTTTGCCAAATCGCAAAATGGGGAGAGGCAGGTTGGGTTCCGGGACTGAAGGGCTCTATGTTTCTAAGAGGCTGGGATTTACTCTGGAGACAACAGGAAGGGATTTAGCAGAGGAAGGGCAAAGTCCAGATTTAGCCTTAGAAAAGGTTCCCCTGGGGGTGCCTGGGTGGCTCAGCTGGTTAAGCATCAGGTCAAGATCTCACCACCTGTTGAGTTCCAGCCCCCCCATCGGGCTCTCTGCTGTTGGTGATGAGCCTGCTTCAGATCCTCTGTCTCACTCTCTCTCTGCCCTTCCCCTGCTCCCACTCTCTGTTTCTCAAAAATAAAATTAACATTAAAAGAAAGAAGGAAAGAAAGAAAGAAAGAAAGAAAGAAAGAAAGAAAGAAAGAAAGAAAGAAAGGTTCCCCTGGGGGCATGTGGAGAAGGGACTGAGGTTGGAGGCAGGGGTCAGAAAACTGGAGGAAGCTGGGGTGATCTGATCGTGCTGGGTGTTGGAGCCCTGTATCACTTAGTCACCGGCCTGGTGCTCACCTAGGTCAATGAATCAAAGGTTCCAGTCTCTGCTCCTTAACAGAAATTTATAGGAACAACGCCTATAGCTCGAAGAGTCGACCAAAAGACCCAGAGCAATCCGGGGCTGAGGGCCTGTAGGGCCTCCCTTCCTCCCCAGTCCAGAGGTGCCACCCCTCCCCCTGCCCCTGGGCCTGGGCCTCCCCTTTGTGAATCTGTCTGCCTGTGAACGTGTGGTTGTCTGCCGGCTGAGGCAGCAGAAAGAGCATTTTGGAGTGAAGCAGAGCTACATCCAAATCCTGATTCTGCTGCTAAGTTAGCTGTATGATCTTGGTCAAATTTCTTAACCTCTCTGAGTTGGTTTTAAGGAAAATGTTCAGACTTGGTATCTTTACATGCTTGTAGGTAAGTGCATAGAAAAAGTATACACTGCCCACTAGCATTACCAGTGTTTGGGTGGCCTGGGGGACGTGGGTGAAGAGCCAGTTTCCCATTTTATCCCATTTCCTTCCGCATTGTTTGGGCCTTGTATACACTTATGTATTCTACATTATCGTATTTGTAAGGAGCCTGAATACTGCTACCAAACTCACCGGTTGTTGGAAGGATTTTTTTTTAACGTTTTTATTCCTTTTTGAGAGACAGAGACAGAGAGCAAGTGGGGGAGGGGCAGAGAGAGAGGGAGAGACGCAGAATCTGAAGCAGGCTCCAGGCTCTGAGCGGTCAGCACAGAGCCCGATGTAGGGCTCGAACCCATGAACTGCGAGATCATGACCGGAGCCGAAGTTGGACGCTTAAATGACTGAGCCACCCAGGTGCTCCCAGAAGGATTTTTGAAGGATCCCGCAGATAAAACTCCTTTCATGCTGCCTGTGCAGAATTGACCCTCACCAGGTATTAGTCCCCTTCTCTTCCCCTTGCCTGGATCTGTGCTGGGTATTTGTGTATCTGTGTTTCTACTTGTAACTGTTTATCTCTTTATATCTATATTTGTATAACAGGGCCTTCTGGATATCTCTCTCTGGTTTATGGGCCCCTGAGCATCTGTGAATGTTCTGTTTTTGTGCCAGTGGATGTCTGTGTATGAGGGTCTGTGCTTCTGGGAATGTGTGTATTTGTGTATCCGTGTGTGTCTGAATCGGCATGTCTGTGTGTTTGTGTGTGTGTGTGTGTGTGTGTGTGTGTGCGTGTGCGTGTGTGTGTGTACGTGTGTGATACGTCTGTGTAGCCATTTGTGTTTCAGTACGTCTCTGTATCTGTGTATGTTTAGACATCAGTTCTGTTGCAGTGTACCTGAGTGTTTATGGGTACCTAGATGACTGGTTAATGTATGTCTGGGTTTGTGCTTTAGTATGTGCGTCCATATATCTGGGTATGCCGGTGTGAACTGGTGTGCGTGCGGGTGTGTCCACCTGTGTTTGTGTCTCAGTGGGTCTCAGTGTGTGCAGGCCTCTGTGGATTGTGGGCGGTTTCTTGGAGAATCCACATCCGGCTGTTTCCCTCTGATCGCGGGCAGGGAGCCTCTGCCCGCAGATCTTGACCCTGCTCCCAGCTTCTTGAAGGCCCCAAGTGTGGGTGTTTCCCTCCTGGCCCAGCCCTGGGGCACAGGGCCAGGCTTGCTGCCTAGGACTGGTGGAGTGGGTGTCTGCAAACACCTTGAGGGCCCCACCCAGCAGCCCCCTACATGAAGCCTCATCAGCTGGCAGGTCACGCTGGTCATCCCCCTGTTGTGGGGGTGAGAACTGAGAACTGAACCCTTCTCCCTGGAAAGCAGTGAGCCCTGTGGATCTTGGGTCAGGAAATCCCTGCTCTCTTGGCCTAGGTCAGTGTCCATGTGGTCTGGCTTTTTGTGCTTGTCAGATGCAGCCAGACAGTTGGGAAACAAAGCACGTCTCCATGGCAACCCGCCTCTGCCTTCGAACTTGGGCAGTTCAGTGGTTTTGTGGACCCTTCTTCAGGCCCAGCTCTGGGAAGGGGGTAGGCAGCGAGGATGAGTAATGAAGTTTCCGCATATATGCACAGCACCCCTGCACACACCCCAACACACTCAAATACTCCATACACGCACTACTTTCCTAGGCGAAATAGAACGCTCAGATGGGAAACTGGTGCCCAGAAAGGGCAAGTGTCTCACCTGAGGACTCCCAGCAAGTTAGTGGCGGGGTTGAGAAGAGAACAAGGTTAGGGTAACTTTTTTTTTTTTTTTTTTTTTTTTTTGAGAAAGAGCATGGGGGAGGGGCGGAAAGAGAGGGAGAGAGAGAAAATCCCAAGTAGGTTCTGCACTGTCAGCGCAGAGCCCGATGTGGGGCTCAAACCCACGCACTGTGAGATCATGACCTGAGTCAAAATCAAGAGTCAGATGCTTAACCGACTGAGCCATCCAGGCACCCCAACTTTTTTTTAATCTTTAAAGTTTATTTATTTATTTATTTATTTTTTTTTTCAACGTTTATTTATTTTTGGGACAGAGAGAGACAGAGCATGAACGGGGGAGGGGCAGAGAGAGAGGGAGACACAGAATTGGAAACAGGCTCCAGGCTCTGAGCCAGTGGCCCAGAGCCTGACGCGGGGCTCGAACTCACGGACCGCGAGATCGTGACCTGGCTGAAGTCGGACGCTTAACCGACTGCGCCACCCAGGCGCCCCTAAAGTTTATTTATTTTGGCAGAGAGAGAGAGCACAAGCTGGGGAAAGGCAGAGAGAAGGAGAGACAGAACGCCAAGCAGGTCTGCCATCAACGCAGAGCCCCATGTGGGGCATGAACTCATGAACTGTGAGATCATGACCCGAGCTGAGATCAAGAGTTGGGCACTTAACCAACTGAGCCACCCAGGTGCCCCTGAGGTGCAGTACCTTCTAATTACTTATTAAAACAAACTGCCACAGGAGTAAGTTGAATACTGTCAGTGAAAACCAAAATCATCACTTATAACTAGGGTTTCAAATTTTTAGTCCATCACAATGTCATCACTGTTTTCGCTGATTCACTCTGTGGCAAGTAAAGGTTATAAGTTGATTTATAAACTAAATTTATACGTACAAAACATTGCTTTTATCCATTTTATCTCTCAGACAAAATTCAGGTGGCTTTTGTTTGAGGGGAAAAATGAAAATTTAAGGCTAAAAGAAAAAGTTGGAAAACCATTTTTCCACGCTGTGGACAAGCTAAAAGAGAGTGGCGATCGGATCACAGACTAACTGGGCACATCTGGGAGCCTGGAGCACACAGCTGGAGCTCAGGAGATGTGTGTTGAAAGAATGAAGGGAATCAGAATTTGTTCCACACTGGAGCCTGGGCAGCAGCAACAGCTACCTCTCCTGTTCTCTCTCCTCTCTCTTGTTCCCCTGCTCCCTCTCCTTTTCCTTCTCCTCTTTCTCTCTCCCCTCTTCCCTCCTCAGCCTCCTAGGAGCTGGCACCAACTTAGAGCCAGGAGGATCCCACAAGGCTCTGTCTCATTCCAGCCACCCATCACAAGCACCTTGGGTGTTATTTCGCCTCTCAAGCCAGTAGGGGAAATGGGTGCAAATCGGCTTAGGACCCGATTCTAAGAGGTGCTGGGAAGATCAAAGAAGACCTCTGCTGCCTCAGGTGCCAGCGGCCAGAGGAGGGGACACAGGAATGCCCACAGTGGACAGGACCTGCTTGGTTCCTCCCACCCCCACCCCCAGGTTAGGGAGGAGAGGGGATGAGGGCATCAGGCAGGGAGCCTCTTTCTTTCTTTCTTTTTTTTTTTCAACGTTTATTTACTTTTGGGACAGAGAGAGACAGAACATGAACGGGGGAGGGGCAGAGAGAGAGGGAGACACAGAATCAGAAACAAGGGAGCCTCTTTCTATCTTATCCTCCCACTAGAAAACATCAAAGGTGGATTCTTAGTTCGTTCTGAAATAGGAACCTCTTTGGGAATCTGGTTAAAGCTGTGGACCTTTCCCCTGAAAAACGCATCCAAGGGCATTCAAAGTTAAGCTGAGTATTTTGGAGGCCCCAGGATAAGTACTTTTCTTTTTCCAGGGGTTTTAACTGCCTATCCTTGCAAGCAGCTGGCATGGGATAGGGAGGCTTGACATAAGGCAAGCGCTCAGTTAGGAAAACACACACACAAACAAACACACGTGGACGCAAGCCAGTTTTAAACTCCACCTCTGCCCAGAGGTAACTGTGTGACTGTTGGCAAGTGACTCCATCTCTTCTCTGGCTGTCTTGTCCATGGAATAGGAATATTATGAACCACCCAACATCCTGACTTTGCAGAATTTCTCCTCCCTGCACTATAATTTCAGCCCCTCCAGTTGGTCTAAGGATTGAGGGGAGCCACAGGTGCTCCTATTCTAGGCTATGCGATTTGCAGGCTCTTTTCCTTCCTGGTATCCCCTGTAAAATGAGGCAGGCTCAGCCACACCTTGGCCTGGCTGCCCAGTCTCCAGTTTGTGAGAAGGCCAGGCCCAGCAGGGGACAGAGTTGGAGCCTAAGGGAGGCGGGTCTCCCGGTGGGGAGGAGGTGAGGGAGTCTTCGGTGGGTATGAGGGCAACATCAGGGTGGTTCTGGGTTTTCCCAAAACAGAGAGGGCAAAGCTGGAGGGCCTTGGGGGCAGCTGCCCAAGCCTGGTTGTTGCTGGTTCCTCCCTGGGGTTGCAGCTTCCTGCCTGGTCAGGTGACAGACTGGCTCCAGGATGGACTTTGGGCCCTGCTGACAGGGGCTGCTGGGAAGTCTGTTTCCTTAGCTGCAAACAGGGCTACTCAGCTGAGCTGAGTAGTCATGAAGCTAGAGCGCAGGGTTGCAGGCTAGTCCCAGCCTAGTCCTCTCTGGGTGTCTCGGAAGCATGTCTGTCCATTAGGCCAGGAGACAAGAAGGAAAGCTGGGGCTGTTGGTCCGAGGGCAGCCCAGGTTGGAGTTGGGAAGGGAGAATGTCTGGCTGTTGGAGTTAACAGCAGGGAAAGAAAAATAACCCTGACCTCTCCCTACCCTCTCCTTCCCCACCTCCAAATCGGGGACTTAATCTCTGAGCGGACTCCTGGGGATTGTGGGTATTTTTTTAAGTTTTTTTTTTTTCTCGAAAAAGTTTTTTTAAAAAATTAAGTACGCTCTGTGCTCAACATGGGGCTTGAAGTCAAGACCCCAAGATCAAGAGTTGCATGCTCTTCCAACTAAGCCAGCCAGCGCCCCTGGGGGGAAGTTGTGGTTTGAGGGGAGACTTTGCTGGGGAATTATAAGAGCCACTGGCAGGGCCAACTTCATACACCCCGCTACCTGGCCCTGATGTCAGAAAGGCCCCACACTTGGTCTGCTGTTGCCTTCTTGAAAAAGATTTTTTTTAAGTAAGCTCTAGGCCCAAGGTGGGGCTCACACTTAGGATCCTGAGATCAAGAGTCACATATATGCCCCACTTACTGAGCTAGCCAGGTGCCCTGCCTTCTTGAAATTTTTAATAATGTTTTTAACAAAAGGTCTTGCATTTTCATTTTGCACTGGCCCCTACAAACTATTTTGCCAGTCCTGGCCACCAGGAAGGAGGTGCTGAAAGGGTTGGTGGGGGGCAAGACTGATCAATGTTCCTCTCCGATCGCCCCTTCCCAAAGCCAGAGTATGTTTGCTTTCCTCTCCCCTCCCTATGCTTCCCAATGCTTCTAGACTATCCAACAGGCCAAGGTCCTGTACATCACTCTTTCTCTGAGTCTCAGCCTTGCTTACAACACTTCTCCTTTGATTCTTACCAAGTAAGAGAGGGGAAGGGCCCTTAGGGCTAGCGTTGGGCTGGGCAGAGAGGACATGAGGACAGGGACCAGTGTGATCCCTGTGCCTGGCCCAGTGCCTGACCCAGAAGAGGTGCTCTGGGATGTGGGCTGGTCCTTAATGAATGGTGGTTAGTTGAGAAACTGAGGCCTAGCAATGATAGTGATCTGCCTCAACGTTTGCCACAGCTGAGCCCCTGGGGTCACTCAAGGGGCTAAGGCAGGTTAGGGAGGCCAAACTCTGTACTCTAATTATTTTCAATGTTAGAGTGAATGCTGTCTACACCATGCCAGGGCTGACTGGAGTGGGTGGCCCAAACAAATGGATCTCTGCCCTCATGGAGACTAGGATCAGGAGAAAGCTATGTGTTCAGAGTCAGGTTGGGTGGATGAAGACAAATTCTAACTGGTGGAGGCACCACAATGCCCTTCTTGAGGCCCAAGGAGGGACTTCAAGACCACTGAACCCATGGCTGGACCTCAGGCAATTTCTAGTCCTAGGGACCAGGCAGAGACAAGACCTAGATTGCTGGTTCTGACTCCTCTGCTGCTGACCATCTCTATGCTGTTGGGCAATCACTGTCCCCTCCTGGCCTCAGTTTCCCTTTTGTACTTTGGGAGTAAAACTCCCCACCCTGCTTCCCTCATAGCTTGTTATGGGATCAGATGATTTAAAAGTGCTGGGTCAGCTATAATACAGAGCCAGAGCCAGGGGCCTGGAGGAAATGAGCACAGCATTTTCATGATTCTTAAAGGCTTTCTTCCCTAAGAGCTCCCTTAGTCACACTTCTTACTTACAGATCTCAAAGCACCTTGGAAACTGTGAGTTTATCAAGCCCAAGATCAGCCCTGCTCTGTGCTGAGCATCTCAGTGGGAATCCAGGCCCAGGCAGGGATGCTCTGGGGCCTGACAGCGAAGTCTAGGGGTAAACCTAGGCACAGGTACACTGAGGCACCACTGTCCTCATTCCCCTCAACAAAGGGTGAGGCGAGAACCCACGAAGCATGGGTCCCAGCTCCACGCTGAGGGTTGACACTGGGGGAAGGTGCAATGAGTTGGGGAGAAGGAGCGATGGGGTGACTCTCAATCGCCAGCCTGCCGAGGAAGGCCCACTGTCGGTCACAGGTCTCAGGTGCGTCTGAAGCCTCAGTCTCTAGAGCAAATCGTCAATACCGTCCGAGTTCTGGAAAGAATTCTCAGAATCCCCTTATTCCAGGAGAATTTCAGAACCATCCCATCTCCTCCTGAACTGAACTCAGGATACCTAGCAGTCCCGGGGTCCAACCCGAGCATTTCTCCGCCCCCTCCTCGTCGTACCTCCTCCGGCGAGGCGGACTCCCTTTCGCGCCCCCGCCGGCACCGAACCTCAGTACCTCCCCTCCCGCCCCGCCCCGCGACCCCGCCCTCTGGGTCCCGGGCCGTCGCGCGACCCCGAGGACACGGGAGCGGCTCGCTCGGAGCCCGACCTCGCCCTCCTCGGGCCCCCCCGAGAGCCCAGAGCGGGGCCGCGGGCCGGAGGCGGCGGGGAGGGCGGCAGGCGGCGCCGCCCCCGCCCCGCGGCCGCTCCCTCCTCTGCTCCCGGCCGGCCTCCGCGCCCCGCCTGCTCGCCGCCCGGCCCGCCCCTCCCGCGCCGCTCCCGGCGCCCGGCCGCTCCCCGCGGGCTCCGCTTCCGCCGCCCAAACTTTTCTCCCGCGCGTCTCCCCGCGGCGGCCGCCTGCCCGCGCGCCCGCCCCGCGCATGGGTGCCCCGCCGCAGGGGGCCTGACCCCCGCCTCCCGGTCCGCCCGCCGCGCCATGGCGGCCCGCGCGCCCCCCGCCGCACCTGCGGCCGACGAGCCGGGGGGTCCGGGCGGCCCCCCGCGCAGGAAGAAGTCCCGCTCCGGCGCGTCCGGCCTCCGGCGCGCCTTCAGCTGGCTGCGGGGCAAGCGGCGCAAGAAGAAGGCGGCGGGGGCCGAGGGCGCCGAACCGGCCGCCCCCCGGGCCAAGAAGGCTGACGACAAGGCCAGGAGGGCCAAGGGTAAAGGCCGAGGTAAGGCGGCCGGGCACCTGGGCTGCGCGCCGGGCGGCGCCGAGGGTGCGGCCAGGGTGGCTCCGCCAGGGGTCCGCGGCGCGTTGGAGGGGTGAGCCTCTAGGCACTGGGGCGGGGGGGGGGGAGCGAAGAGCCCGGGGCTCAGCCCGAGCACCCCGATTCTGCGCGCCCCACCCCGCCAGCATTTCCCAGAGTCAGCCGGGCCCCGTACTGGAGAGAAGGGACCCCCGGCTGGGGCAGGAATCTCCTGGTTTAAGCAGGAAGTGCTGGCAATCTGGCTCTTGGGACGGTGAGGCAGTCCCCCTCCCCCAGGCTCACCCAGGTTCTGCCCTCTGCTGAGTCAGGGGGTCAGAGACTTGGCTCTGGCCTGGGGCCCATGGGAGAGGCAAGTGGCCTTGCGTCTCTGGTGGGGGTTCCTCCAGGTCTGGAAGGTCAACTGCACTCAAAAGGTGTTTCAGCCCCACAAAGGACCCAACGTGGGACATAGCATGCTTTAGGTTCTTAACTGTGTTAGCTTTTCCCACCTGGCTCCCCTCACCACTCCCCTGGTCCAAACCGCAAACATCCACCTCCTGGGGTGGTGAGCTCACGGATGAGAACGAACCATGGCGCCCCTCCCCATCACTTCTTCCCCCAGGCCTGGTAGAAACATGCCAGTGGTGGAAGCCTGCTTACAGATGGGGGAAACTGAGGCCCAAATTAACGGAGAAGCTGTATCTGGGCTGTGACGGGTACTTAAAACACAACAGCCAATTCCCTGTCTGTGGGCTCTCCGGCCTGATGGATGGGCAGCCTGAGGGGAGGTGGGGAGGGGGGGGCGGATGGCTGACTTGGCTCATCCCTGCTGGGGTCACTTTTCTTTCGGGCACTTGCTTGGTTCTTTTCTCATTTCCCCCCTCTGTTTCTGTCTCCCGTTTGAGGGGTAGGGCATGAGTCTCTGCAAGAGGGTGGGGCTCCCTTGGGGCTTGCCTTGCTCCGAAGTCTACCTTCCCTGTGGCTCCTGCTGCAGTGCCAGAGGTGAGGAAATGGCGGTGTGTGCGGGCCCATCCCATCTGTGTTTACCCTCCCAGTGTCCTTTAACCACCTCCTCTGCAGGAGAATTAGAAGGAACATTTGAGGGGTCAGGAAGAGGGTGAAAAGCCTCTTGTGTGATTGCATCCGGCCTGATCTTCCTTTTGGATGAGGGCCCTGCTCCCCTTTGGCCCAGGCACAAATAGAAGTCAGGGTGCTGGGGCAGGGATGGCTGGGCCAAGCCCTGAGGGAGGGTTTGGGTGAAGGGTGTTTCCAAGGGCTCTGTACTCCCAACTGGATGCCCGAGTCTGTCCTAAGGCTGTCCCACTGGGATTCGGTCTGAAGTCATCCCCCTCTCAAGAGGGCTTGGGTCAGAATTGCAGCAGGATGGATTGTGGTCAGACTGTGAGGATTGGAGATAGAAAGCTAGTGGTGTACCCCAGGGAAGTGGACCCTTTTCCCCAGAGACCAGCCTGGAGGCAGGGGCTGGGAAAGCTGATCCTATAAGTCCCTGCTCCAACCTCCTGGGGTATATCTGTCATTGCTTCAGTGGCTAGGCCTCCCCCTGCGTTGTGTTTGGTATCCAGTAGCACTGGGCTTTCTGGGCAGCAGTCGGCCTGATTTGAGCCCACGTGCATGGGAAACACCTCCCTGCCCCTGGCTGTTGTTTCCCCAGGTCTGGGGGTGGCCCTGGGTATGACTGGAGGAAGTCCTGCTCCATTTTGCTCCAACCTCCTATTATTCCAATTGTTTCCTTGTCACCTGCCTGGCCCAACTTCTTTTCTGTTTATGAAGAGAAATGAATCCAATCTCTCTAATCTCCACTGGCACTGCTGATCAGGAAGGGGAAGCCCAAAGAAGGCTTAACTATTTCTGGGGAAAATGTTCAGAATGGAGACTGGGGAAAATGGGAAGGAGGAATATACAGAAAATTCTTGAGAGGTTAGGAGCTTTTGCTGGGAAGCTCCCCCATCCCAGTCTCTGAACCAGAGACCCAGAGATGCAGGTCATGGCTCCCCTAATCTGACTCCACTACAGTTAAGATGGGGAAACTGAGCTTAGAGTAGAATTTTGAGCACTTGTCTTCCAGGACTGCCCTGCACAGACTTAGAAAGAAAAGAGAGGAAATCTGACAATTATTGATTATTCTGAATGTGCCAGGAGCCCTTTATCCATTATCTCATTTGAGCCCATTTGCAGATGAAAAAATATTTGAGGCTCAGTGACAGTGAGTGCTGAATTTGCCCAAACTCGGATTTGAACTCAAACCATCTGCCTCTCCAACCGGTACCATTTGCATAAATAAGACATACAGGTGGGACATAGACCGGGGGTTAAGGCTTAAAGATCTTTTCATCCAACCCATTCTACAGAAGGGAAAAGGTCCAGAGAGAAATAAGGGAAGTTGACAGAGTGGGAGGAGTATGAGAGTCAGGCAAATAAGAGTCCAGATCCTGGCTCAGTTGCTCGCAAGAAGACCTGTGATGTTGGGCAGCAACTTCTCTGTGGTCCCACTGATTCTATTACTGGCTCAGGGAAGACAGGGGACCTTCTCACAGGGGTGACCCTCTGGTTGGACGTTGCCTTGGTGGGTTTGTGACTCCAAGATTTCTGTCTCTGTACGATTCTCAAACAAAAGAGGGGACGTGAAAATTTTGCGAAAGTGAAGTTACCACAAAAATGCAAAGGGTCGCTATTAATCACCTGAGCTCTAAGGACCCAGTCAGGAGGGAATAGGCTCAGGGCTGACAGGACAACTCTGCTGCCCCTCCCAGGCTATGTGACACCCGCAGATTATTAAACCCCTCTAAGCCTCAGTTTCCTTATCTGTAAAACAGGGATAATAAATCCTGGCTTTACAGGGGTGTTTCAGGGACCCAATTAGATAACAGCCATGCAAGTGCTTTGTGAAGCTGTGGAGAAAGGTCTAGAGGGTAGCAAGTTTCTGCGGTTGTGATGCTGAGGACTTGGACATTAGCTGATCCATGTTTGGAAATCCACTCTTGGTTACGCCTCAGATACCCATGGTGGTAGTGGTGATGATGATTGAGGTGGGAGCCACAGAAAGAATCTTACCTCTGCCCAACAAGAGGACTCAGGCATAAGAAAAAGTAAACAAATAAGAAGCCATATTTTCCAGAAATATCACCTGGACTCCAGACAAGTATGTGGGGAGGAAGTGTTTCTGGGACAGATGCCAGGACTGGAGCCCAAATAGATAATCAGGGGAGGCTCTCTGCAGGAGGTGAGCAGCATAGAAGAGCAGGGTGCCGGCGAACTTGAAGAAGTAACAAGAAGGCTGCTCTCTGGCAGACCCCGGGTGGGCATCTTTATGAGTGTGTTCCTTTGTCCTCACAACAGCCTGAGAGGTGGGCAGTTATTACCATTTATAGGGGAGAAAATAGGTCACTCGGCTTCATTCATTTGAAAAAGACCTACCCTTTACTATGTAGTGTCAGGCACTGTTCAGGGTAACGTGGATACCTGGGACAAGACAGGCAAGGTCCCCACCTGCATGGAATGACAGAAGCACTCAGTCGGCCTCCAGAGGCCACAGTCTCCAAACAAAACAGTATGAGGCTGGGTGTGTTTCTGACTCTGGAGAGGAGTACATAGGAGGATGTAGCCCTCCCAAAGAAGGTTACTCGCGGGCAGTGGACAGTGGCCGGGTGGGGAGTGGGATCATTCTTGGGATCAGAGTTAGAGGACTTCAGTACTCAAAGAATTCAGGAGCCACCTTGCCGAGTCCAGCAGACTTCACCTGAAGAACTCTGGCCACTCACTCAGGGAGAACTGCCCTTGGTGTGGGGTTGTGGAGAGACTCCTGAGTTTGAGTTGTGCTCTGTACACGTTCTGTGGTACCCCATGGTGGGCCACACATGCCCCGTCTTGACAAAGATGGGGTTTCATGGCCTCTGACAGCCTCTCTGGCTCTAGAATCCTGGTTTAAGGATGGGCTGGGGCCATGAGGGTGGGAGCTATGCTCAGGAAAGGAGAGGCTGCCTTTTGGCCGGTCATGTACAAGACATTGGGACCGAGTGGCCTAAGATATTATAGTAAGGAGGGCCAGGAGAATAGTGTGAATAACGCCATCTCTCTCTGCTGAGGAAGGGGCCTGAGGAGCTCCAAAACAAAGTCAGGACCCTAAGGCACTTTGGGTAATGGACACTTTGCCTATCTAAGGACAGGAGAGTGTCTGTTTGCTTTTCAGTAAACACTCTATGTATTTCCACATTCTGTGCCATTGCAGTCAAATGCTCTACCCCTGAGCTATACCCCCTCATTCTGTGCCATTGCATGTGCCGTCTCCCCTACTTAGGGTGTGCATATCTTCACTTCTCTATCCACTGAACTCCTGCTCATCTCTCAAGGCCTGGCACCAGTGTTCTCATCTCTGTGATGGCCCCCAGGGAACTTACTGCCTCCAGACTAGAGCAGGGTGCTTAAGGGATTTGGAATTGGACAGTATATGTTTTTCTGGCCACCTTCTTGGGTAGGACATCTCAGTGTCCTTAGCCTGGGGCCTGGACCAATTTGTTAGGGGTAGGTTTCTCTTTGCTGTGGGATACGGCCAATGGGGGAGTGACTTCCTTAGAGGAATCTGGGACCACCTCCTCCAGGCCCCTGTGAAGGGATGGGCATTATCTGCCTTGGGCCCAGATGGGAGAGGGTGCCTCACTATTGTATTTCAAAATATTGATTAAGTATTTAATATTGGGTAATAAGTACCTATACTATGTGCCAGGCATTGTTCTGGGGATGAATGAGAGACAAGGTCCCAGTCCTCATGAATCTCACAATCTGAGGGAGGAACCAGACACGGAACAGGTAATGAAGGGTCAAGAAGTGTGACAAAGGAGGGAAGCACAGTGATCCCAGGGGGAGATCAGGGACGGCTTCCCAGAGGAGGTGACATGTAAACAGAAATGGAAGGATGAAAGGAAGCTGGAGTTGAGGGATTTGCAGTGCTGGAATCAGGCAAGGTGCCTGCAAGGAGCTGGGGCCAGCTGCCTGTCTGGGTTCTGTGGGTTGCAGGAATCACCATACCTCATAGTTTTGAACACCCTGAGGGCAGGACTGGGTTGATGGTCCTTTCCCTCTGCACTGCCCAGCACAGGGCCTGGTGCAAAGTGGCTTTGGGTAATAGCTAGGTGATCTGATATGGGCCCCAGAGCATGGGCATCTGTGGATCCTAGATGCTCAGAGTTGATGGCCTGAGATGCCGCAGGCTGCCGTAATGGCACATACAGATGGGCAGCTGAGGCCCAGAGGACTAAGTGTCTTGCTCAAGGTCACACAGCCAGCCAGCATTAAAGGTGGAGCAGGAACCCTCACCTGCCAGGCTGACCTTAGCTTCCCTACTCCTTTGTTCAGACTTCAAATGGAAAATCCGGCCCCAGAGAGGTGCCTCTACCAGGAGTGGGATGAGATGAGCAGGAAGCTGAGTCCAAGAAGGGCTCCACCCCCTCCCTTACCTCCAACACCTTCAGGGGCTCATTCCAGCTGCCTCTCCCTCTCCCTCCTGATGGAGGCCTCAAATCCCCACCCATGGCACACATCCCAGTGTTCTGGAAATCCCCTTCGGGCTAGGATGGGCCCTCCCCCCACTATTCTGTCCATCTCCTGCCCCTGAAGCAGGGCTGGCAGCAAAGTTTGCTGAACTGGGGTGGCTAAGCCCGGTGGCCAGAAAAATCTACACTCTTGTCAGAAAAGGACAGAGGGAGAGCCTCCCCTTACCCAGCTGTCCCCTGGAAATCCCCTTCTCCCCAAACCTCAAAGCTGCCTCAGCTGCTCCTGGCCTGTCACATGCCCATGAAAACTAATGAGAGGAGGCATTGTATATTGTTTGGGCCACCGTGACGGTGGTGGGGCAGGGAGAGCAGGTATCCACACCTCCACCTTCTGTCAACATACCAGCGTACCCCAGCATACCCCACGGCCACCTCTAGGCCCTTGGCTGACTTGGGGGAGGAAGTAAGTTGGAAGCAGGTTGGAAGCAGCTACTACGGGCCGGAGGGGTGGAATCGCTGTTGGGTCTCTCCCATTAGTATACTCCACTGTCTCTGTGCTTTTGTGTTTACTGCCCCCAGGGGCTGGTTCATCAAGGGCTGTCAGCCCTACTCACAAGGTGCCCAGCCCTGTGATTGGCATGGAGGGGAGACAGACACAGCTCAGCTTGCAAAGGGTTTAAACCCCAAATTTTCTGGCACAGTGCATAATTCCCAGGAGGCTGCTGCTGGGGTCTGCTCCAAACAGGGCCCCCTGTCTGCTTAGGACACCCCTCTCCTCCAAGCCTCTAGCTAGGCGAGGTCTTCACCATGGTTCAAGAGAGTCACCAGGCGCTCAGCCCAGTGTTGTGGTTTCTAGGAGTTCTGGTCTTCCATACCGGCTACGTCTTCCCACAGTCCTACCCCAGGCTCTCTCATGCTCTTGGCTGTGGGCAGTACTATTTCTCCAGGATCCTGGAGCAAGCACAGCCTCTGTAGTGAAAGAACGTAAGACTGGGACTCTCCTGCCGGTGCCTCTTCACCTTTCCCAGTACTTAAGTGACATCATCACCACCTTCCTCCGCATCAGCGGGCCAGCCCCACCGTCTCTGCCTCCACCAGGTCCTGTTCAACACCGCACAGCAGACGTGCTGCGTGCCCGACACTGTGCTGCGTTTGGGGTTACTGAGAGGAGGGAGGCGATCAGTGTCCCCGAGGAACTTGTTTTCTGGTTGGAAAGGGAGATACCACAACAAGCTGTTGTCTCGAGACGAGTGTTGGAATGGTGTTGCAGAGGGTGCTGGGGGGCCGTGAGGTGTGATCAGTTCTATCAGAGTGCAGCACTAGTGCCTGTGGGAGCACAGAGGGCTGAGCTGGGGGAGGAGGGCTGCAAGGAAGACTTCCTGGAGGAAGAGACTGTCCAGCGGGATCTTGAGGAAAATGAGGAATCTTCCAGGCAAAGGTGGAAGAGGAAGAAGCATGTGGGAAGGCTTGGAGGTGTGTATGGGTGTGTGTGTGGCAAGCAGTTTTGTGCAGCTGGAGCTCTGATGAGGGGTGTGGTGGGAGATGAGTTGACCTGGGGGCCGGGCAGTTACTGCAAAGCCTCCTGCAAAGGCCAAGGCACCTGCTACACTCCAGACGTCCTTTGAAGTTCTTTGCATACACCCTCGCTCAGCTTATGTCAAGAGATCTGGACGTTACCCTTGAGTGTTCTCTTTGCTCCTTCATACCACCTTTCTCCTTTATGGGCCCCATCTGTAAATTAGGGGAATCGGACTAGCAGATACTCCGAGGTCTCCCAGCTTTGACGCCAGGACCCTCTTCTCTGCAAAGCGGGAACCTGGTGCACACATCTTGGTATATAGTGTATGCGTGATGAGTGGATGAATAAAATATAACCCCTCGGGGACTGCACTGTTGTTAATCGCAAACTCTTAGCAAGGCATGGACCTGAAGGAGGGTGGGGCTTGACTCCCCAATTTTGCAGGGAGGGACAGGGTGCCCTGGAGCCAATGGGCATAAGAGGCAGCTTGGTGCAGTGGACAGGCTTACCCAGGTGGCAGAAAGGATGAGCAATATGGGGATTAGAACTGAAGGCTCTGGACTTCTAGCCCAGCAGTCTCTCTGCTACACCATGCTGCCCCTAGTAGGAGAGACAGGGCAGAGCAATGGCAAAGGAGAGTCACTGCCTAGGCTGCTGAGCCCTGGGCACAAGGGCGTTTGTGAGGACACAGAGGTGAGGATAGCCTGGCGGCCTGGAAGGTTTTTAGAAGAGGTGAAGTGAGGCCTAGGTTTGAAAGATGAAGACTTGTATAAGGGGAGATGAGTGGGGGGCACACAGACATGAGTGGCCTCACATGTTTACCTACACACTCCATTACTTACACTCACAGACACAATGTGACAGAGTCTGCCACAGTTACGTAGGTGGATACACAAAAGCGCATATCCAGATGTTTGAAAACAGACTCAGTGATGTGGATAGATGCACACAGATGATTACACAGAGGAACCCACACGTTCAGGGTCACAGGTATGTACACAGGTACACAACTACACAGCCACATTCAAGCATACAGTTACCAATGCCCAATTACATGCCCTCCTTCAAGGTTATGCAGAGGTACAGATAAACAGTAGGGGTAGTAGCATGGATCAGTGGGTATTGGAGTCAGTCTGGGTTTGAGTCCTAGCTCTGTAGCTTACTGATGTTTGACTTTGGGCTAGTCATCTGACTTCATGGAACCCCTATTTCCCCATCTGTAAAACGGGGATGATAAAACTACCTACCTTATAAAATTGTTTTGTGGCATGAAAGCAGTTTATCAGAGTGCCTAGCACATAGTAAGCGCTATATAAAAGGATGCTGTTATTGAAACACTATTAAGACAGAAATACAGTCAGATCGATACATGTGTACACACAGGCACAGAGACAGGAGATACACACACAGACACGTGACACTCACGGGGTGGTGGCTGGTGGGCCCCAGCAGCAGCGGGGCTCCGGACCCCCCTTGTCTGGAGACCTGGCCCTCGTTCTCTGGGCGCCACTGCAGTCCTCAGAGAGGCGGCCGCTGGGCTGAGAGAGCTGGCGACCCGCCTGCCCCACCTGGACACGCCGGCCTTTCCCGAGCGCTCTGGGTGGGGTGGCTCAGCTGGTCTCCCAGGTCCCGGGAGGGGTGGAGCCTACGGGACGCGCGCCAGGCCCCGCCCCTCCACCGTCCCCGCCCCCGGCCCGGCCATTGGCCGCAAAGCCTGGAGGCGTGGCTGAGCTGGGGCTGGGGGCGCCTGCGGTGGCCGCCCGCGCGTCTCTCTGCTTCCCTCCCGGGGCTGCGGGCCCGGCGGCCGGGCTGGTTGGGCTGCGCTAGGGTTTCCGCGCCGGCTCCCGCGCCCGCCATGGGCAACTCACACCACAAGAGGAAGGCCCCCAGCGGCCCCCGGGCCCGCAGCTTCTGGCGGTTCGGGCGGTCGGCGAAGCGGCCGGCAGGTAGGGGCCGGGGGTGGGGGCGGGGCAGGCGGGGAGGAGGGTCTCCCTGCCGCAGCCGCCGCCACCGCTGCTGCCCCCTCCCGGGGCTTGGTGGGTGTGAGTGTGGGGGGCCGGGAATCCCCCGCACAGACCCCACCCCTCACATGCGCAAAGAGACACGCGTACATGCGAATACCCACGGGCGGGCACACGTCCATGTTCACAATTTACACAGTCACACACAACACCCACTCAAATGTACGGACATGCAGACGCAAAATCACATACACGTTTACACCCACAGCGTCGTTGTAGAACGCACAGACCCTGAGACAGGTACATACACCTAGGTATACGGTTTACACAGCCACAGGAATTATACCACACGCGCAGATTCGCACACTCGCACACACACATCAGTCATGTAGGTACAGTTGCCCAGCGTCTTAGGCACATAGATGTACCCACGGGTTCAGAACTGCACAACCAACCAGACTCCCACACTCAGGCTCAAAGACCGACCCTAAGGCACTTTTACACACACACACACACACACACACACACACTCACACTTGTTAGCCCCCAACGGGCTGAAAGTTTGCAGGAGGGACGGGAGACAAAGGTGCAGGAGAGAAGCAGGAAACCAGGGGGCTGGAGACTATGGGCCGCCTCCATTTGACGTGATTGGGAGTTGGACTGGTTCTTTGGGCTCTCTCCCCACCCCCACCTGCGTCGCCGCTGCCTGCCGTCCCCCTTCCCCCTACCCGCGGTTCCCGTGGTCGCTGCCGCATGTCCCCCCTTTCAGTGCAGCCACCGAGCTGGAACGCAGCCCTTCCCGGCGTGCTGCGGGATCCCTCCGCGGGTCACATTCCAGCCTCCAAGTGGGGGGTGGGTGGAGGGGGAGAATGGAGAAGGCTTCCAACTCTAGGGTTGGGAGATAGGATTCCTGGTTTCCCCCAGCAGGTGCGACAGTTCAGGGTATCCCCCAGAGTCCCAAGGGTTGCTGGAGGAGGGGCTGTTGAGGGTGGCCAGTTCCCTTACCTGGTGAATCCAGAGATGGGGTAGGGGCTGGGGGTTAGATCTGCTTTTCCCCCTGAGGAAGATAAGGGGATCTCCAACAGAGGCAGGTATTCCTTCTGGCCTTTGGGAGTGGAAGAATCTTGGAGAAGGTGGGGTGGGGTTCCTTTGGCCGCGGTGGGAGAATCCACCCATGTCTTCCCAGGGTGGCCCACATTCCTAGAGGTTCTGAAATGAGCCTGATGATCTCATCCCTCCACACGGGGGCAGGGGGTGACAGATAGAACCTGTGCTGGGAATTGGGGGGTCTGGATTTTCACTGTGACTCTGGTATGGGCTCTGGTGACCTTGAGCAGATTGCTTTCACTCTTCTGGACCTCCTGGCTCCCACGGAAGGGCCTGTCTGTGAAATTAGGGGGGCATAGCTTAGGCGACTTCTGGGACCCTTACGGTTCTGTCTAGCCATTTTATGGATAGAGAAGGTGGGCTTGTCTAAGGTCATGTGCTAGTAGCGGTTTGAAGAATAACAGTGATGATCAAAATAACAGTAGGAAAAGGGTTAATTATGTTCTGGTAGACTCTGAGGATTCCTCAGAAAGCGGATTGATGAGAGACTCCAGGACCCTCCAGTAGTCTCCCTGTCCCAGCAATCCTGAAATCCATCTGACTACCTGTCTCTCTTAGATTTTGCACCAAGGGGTGGAGCTGGGGCTCTTCCCCTGCTTTCCCGTGGCCACTCTAATCTGATGGTTTCCTGAGAACCAACTGTGGGTGCTGACTTGTGACCATTTGTGGTAGGAGAGAGAGAGAGATGAGAGGACTAGGTTTATAGTCTCTTGCCCACTAGTCCCTGTGCTCTTACAGTTCCTGCTGCAACTCAGGCACCAACCAGGCTTTAAGGTGGTCCTAAGAAACCAGAAAGCAATGTCCAGACAACAGAGAAGTAAGTGTGGGGGCTGAGGAATATTCAGAAGGCTTTTGGGTTGGGGCTAGTTTTAGAAAACTGGAGAGATGGTCTTAATTTGGTCTTCGAAGAAACTACAGGGTTGGAGGGAGTCCTGATTGTTGATTGAATGAGAGAGAGATGACCAGGGATGCTCTTCAGCTCTGGGAAATGGCCATGAACAAAGGCAAGAGTTGAACCTGAGCATGGAGGCTGGAGAGAAAACTGGTTGAGGCTTCTTCCTTGTGCCTGGGAAGAGAAATTCCATTGTGAATGCAAACTTCAATCCCTTTGGTTTTACTTGTGCTGAGGATTGTTAAGACTTCCTCAGCCTGGGCCTCTGCCCAGGTATGGGACTGGGGTTTGAGTACTTATCCATTTGATTCGTTTGTGAGAGGATGAGGGAAAGGATGCAAGGCAAGCAGAGAGGGCAGGAGTCTGTAGACCATAGGGAGCCAGTGAAGGTGTTTGAGCAAGGGAGGAGCCTATGAAAGTGTTGTGTTGGGAAGATGGCGCCAGAACAGGGCAGGTGCAGGCAGGACAGGTTGGGGGGTGGAGCAGTGAGAGTGGAAGCTCAAGAGAGCAGTCTGGAGGCTGTTGCAGTAATCCAGGGGAGAGGTGGTGAGGTGAGGGCTAGGGACAGGGTGGGGGCTGTGGGAGTGGAGAGGAGTGGCAGTTGCAGACACACCGAGGAGGAGGCGGCAGAAGTGATAGGACCTGGGATTAATCAGATGTTGGGCGTATGGGCCAGAGAGGGCTGTGGAGGCTTAATGCTCCAGGCTGCTTTGCTGGGGGGGTGGGGGGGTGGGGGGGTGGTGACAGATAATAACTCAGAGATAAAAATGAGGTTCTGTGCTAAACCCTTTCATCAGTTAATTCATTTGTCCCCCAACAGGTATAGAAATAAGCTGTAAGCCATTATCCTTCCCATTTTACAGATGAGGAAGCTGGAGCTCAGAGAAGTGAAGTCGCTTGCCCAGGGCCACTCAGCAAGGAGGTAGCTTTGAGATTCAAACTCAAGCCTATCAAATTTTAAAGACTGCGCCCTTAAACAGTTTAGGAATAGATGGGTTCCTTCTTATGATTGAGGGGCCTGCAGGTCCTCTGGGCAAAGAAAGCCCGAGGCCCTGGGGGTTTGGGGAACACAAGTGGAGGAAGCACTGTGGGAGAGGGGCAGGGGTTGAGGACAGAGCACCGAAGCCCCGCCAAGGGCTCAGAGAGGGAGCAGGTGAGAAATGGAAGGAGAACTGAGATTCAAGGAATGGCTGGTCCATTGGATCAATGCCCTTGGATGAAAGGGAATGGTAAGGGTGGACAGGGAGAGGCCTTCTCACTGCTGGAAAGATACTAACCTGCTGGGATTGTTTGGCCTTGGATCTCAGGAATCCAGCCACACCCCCGTCCCTCCCCAGGCCCACTGGCGTCTGGTCTTGGGACGTTTGGGGGATTAGTGAAAGATGTGAATTGGGAGTCCGGGAGCATCTCCCACCATACCACCCTCCTCTTTTTTTTTTTTTTTTTTAATTTTTTAACATTTATTTATTTTTGAGAGAGAGAGAGAGACTGAACATGAGTGGGGGCAAGGAGCAGAGAGAGGGAGACTCTGAAGAGGGAGACTCTGAGCTGTCAGCACAGAGCCCGATGCCAAGCTTGACCCCAAGAACCGGGAGATCATGACCTAAGCCAAAGTCGGATGCTTAACTGACTGATCCACCCAGATGCCCCTGATCCTCCTCTTTTTCCCAGACATTGTACTGTCAGGTTTATACACAGCCACCCCCTTCCCCTGCCCCCGTGGGATTTATTGTTTCCATCTTGCTGATTGGGAGATTGAGGGAATAGACTAAGTCATTGGTGGAGTCAGACCACCTGGAATTCTTTTCATCCCTCCCGCCGCCTCTGTACTTGGAGCACCAGGGGTCTTTGGTAGGTCCCACAGCTGGGAAAAGTCCTGTTCCTCTTACTCACCTACCCCCCCAGCTTCTCCCTACATCTCCTCCCCCTTCCTGGGAGAGATTGTGACCAACAGTGTGTCTGGACTTGGTTGTGGAAGCCTTGGGCTTGCAGACAAGGGGCTGGCCCAGCCTTCTCTGGTCGCAGGGATCCCCACCCCCCCGCTGCTGCCCCAGGCCCTGACCCAAAGTGGGGGACACTACCCTCCTAGGGGCAGAGCCCACATGCTAAGGGACCTTTAGAGATCATTTCTCCGACCCTCCCATCTCATAGATGAAGAAACTGAGGCTCGGAAAAGGGCACGTACTGGCTCAGCATCATGCTGCAATTGAGGGGCAGTGAGAACTCAAACCTTGAGGCTCTTGACTCCCAGGGCCCTGGGGTCTCTGGTCTGGGCTTGGAATTCCCTTCCCTCCCAAACAGGAGGATTAGGACTAAGTCACTGAGGAGCTGATAGGGAACTCTTGTTAAAGTGTCCCTTATCAGGCTTTATCTTAATAATGGTCCTTAAGGCCACTTGGGATTTGAAGAGAGCTCCGGAAGTGGGTGGGAGTGGAGGCCTCTGGTGGCATGGGAAGAACAGGATTTTGCAGCCAGTCAGAGCTGGGTTCACACACCCTGAGTCTGCCAGTTACTAGCTGTGTGACCTTAGGTAAGTCACTGACCCTGAGGGAGTGCCTCTGTATGGCAAGGGGGATTTAGTGAGATCATGTGTGTCTCAATCAGTTGGTACTATCAATACATGTGAGTTTATTATCCTGTTACCAGTAGAAAGGCAGAGGGGCCTGAGAGAGACCTTTACCCACCCCTACACCCTGGAGAGGCAGAAGCTCCCTTGAGGACCACACTTTGTGTTCACACTTGGTTGTGTGGCTTTGGCTTTCCCAGCTACTCCATGAGGTAGGTGTTGGTCCTTTACAGATGAGATTGAGGCTCAGAGAGGCTGATTCATTTGTCCAAGGCCTCTAATCCAGGCTTCCTGATTCCCAGGCTTTTCCCCTCTTGACTTCATCGTGGCTGCCTCTCCGCCATATATAAGGTAGGGATAATTGTGCCTTGAAGGAACAAAGGAAAGGGTTTTTGGAAATTGAGACTCGCACCCTGGCCCAGAGAGATTATTATGTCATTGTCAGGAGCAGATACTGACCCGGAAACTCATTATGACATTTATTAATATTATTGTAGCTAATTCCTCCCTGCACTACTGCTGGTTCCTGCAGCCGCCTGAGGCATGGGATCCTCCTCTCCTTGTTGGGGCACTCCCTGCCCCCCCATATTTACCTTAAAACCGGCCTGTCAGCTCTGCAGCTCTGCTCTAGGGCGGGGCATCCCACTGAGGGGAGGGAGGAGGGGGATTTCCCTTCTGCAGAAGTGGGGTGCAGAGCTCCCCCTCTTTGGGCAGGGTCTGAGGCTGCATGCAGCCCCCCTGATCCCTTAACTTCCTCGGACTTAGGACCATTGCAGTGTTTGGAGTGAGACCCAAGTCCCAGTGTGGGCTCAGCCAGTTCCTGGTTGAGTGACCTTGAGCAAGTCACTTTCCCTGGAGCCTCCTTGTGCTCTTTGTGAAAAGGGAAGTCAGACATACCTTCCAGGTTTTTTGTTGGGTGTTCTGTGAGACTGAAGAGAAAGAGAAACTTCCACATGAAGGTTTTTGTTATACTCATTTCCCTTTGTCTTGGAGAATAAAATCTCCATACGTTCTGGGTTCTGCTCCTATTGGAAGGCCCTGGGTTGTTCACCAGTACAGAGGGGCTTAGGACCTCTGAACACCCTGAATCCTGGCTCCCGGGCCTGGCCAGTGGTCAAATGTGGTGGGGGAGCGGGGTCAGGCCCAGGCCTGGAGGGCTCCAGCTCCTGAGTAAGGCCACCTGGGCAGCTGTTCCCTCCCCCCCCGTCATTCCTCTCCCCTGAGTCAGGCCTGCCTGGCTGTGGGCGCGCCACCACCCCCGCCCCTTGCTCTGGAATGGGGCAGGTTGAGGCCTCACCCCATGGAGGATGTTGCCAAGACAGTGTGTACGCATGCGCACAAATGTGCCCTTGGCCTTGGGGGTTGGGGGCTCCCTCCCCCTTTCTTCCCTGTCCCCAAGCTCAGGAAAGCCCCACAGTGGTGGGTACATGCACCTGCCTTTGTGTACACACAGCCACCTGGCTGGGCCCTGCGTGAGTCTGCGGTCCTGCTCCTGTGTGAGGACACGGACTAGGGTGGCCTGGGTGTGCTTTGTGGACGTGGTCCTGCGAGCACCCACCTGTGTGTGGGGGGGCCCAGTGGGACATTTTGGAGGTGCAGGCACACATACTTCTGCTGGTTGGACTATATCTGAGCTCACGAACTTGCATGTGTGCTTCCTGGTGTGCCCTTCACGTTAGGGGGTGTGGCCGAGAGCAAGGTGTCTTCTCTGATCCAGGAAGCTTCCTTCCTCTGGCAGGTGGGGGAGGAGGGGAGGCGGAGGCTGCAGGCTGAGCCAGGAGCTTCAGCCCCAGACTGCACCTCTGGACTGTGCCAGGGCAGAAGGCTCTAAATACAGCCTTGGGCAAGGTCCTTCCACTCTCTGGGCCCCAATTTCTTTGTGAGGTCCCTGCCCTCCACTGGAGACTCTGGTTGCTGAGCTCCACCCTAAGCAAGTCACAGGTGTGTGGACCCGAGCCTTGCCTTGCCTTGCGAGGCTCAGAGAGGCCTCAGGCTCTGGCCAAGCTGTGGGTGTGGGGGGAGGGGTGTTGCTGGAGCAACCAGATGTTATCAAGTGTGAGAGCCTTGGATCCTCTGGGACTTTGCAGCTGTGGCCCTGACTGCCAGCTTGGGCCTGAGACCTTGAGCTGATGTTCCCCCATGCCCTGAGTGGAGCTCAGCCCTGAGTTTCCTTGGTTAGCGGGTAGCTGAGGATGACTGTGTCCTGTGTGGGTAAAGCCTTCAGTTTTGGAGCCAGCCAGGGCTTGGGAAGTCACCTAGCTCTTGGAGCCTCACAGGCCCATGATCAACAATGGGAGAGAATCCTCGAGAACCTGCCTCCAAGGGCTATTGTAAGATCCAGGAGGGCAGAGACTGCCTTCCCCCAGCACCTGGCATTAATCACCCTACAAGTATGAGGCCTATTGCTCTTCTCAGTCTGAGTGGGACTAGTAAGGGGGCAGGTGAGTCTGGCCTCAGAGAGGGAAGAGGGGAGGCTGTGGCCAAGAAACTTCGAATTTCTGGGGATGAGAGGGTCCCTCAGCCCTTGTTCAGAGGGGAGATAGGGTTTGTAGCTGGCATGGCAGACAGAGCATAACTTTTGGATTCCAGTTGTCCTGAGTGCAAATACCACCTTGCCCTTTCCCAGCTTGCCCCTTCTAGCCTCCATTTCGTCATCTGTAAAATGGGGACAAAAGGGCCTATTTCCAGGATGCCTGGGTGGCACAGTCGGTTAAGTGTCCAACTCTTGATTTCTGCTCAGGTCATGATTCGAGGTCGTGAGGTCCTGAGGTCAAGCCCCACATCGGGCTCCACACTGGGCTCAGAGCCTGCCCAAGATTCCCTGTCCCACTCCCTCTGCCCCTTCCCAACTATGACAGCATTTTTTCTGTCTCTCAAAAAAAAAGTGCCCACTTCTTAGGATTGTTGTTGAGATTGAAGTGATTTGTGGATTTACATACTATCCAGCTGCATAAAAGTTTTTTTTCTAGAGAGCAAGGGCTCATCCTCTGAGTGGTCTGAGAGGTGGGGCAGCGAATGGGGAAGGGGCTGCAGAGGGGTCTTGCAGCATGAGAGCCACTGTGAATTCTTAGATCCTTAGGGGCTCAGAGAGAAAGGTGTGGTGAGAGAGGGGTGTCCTGAGGTTAAGTTTGGGGGACAGCACTTCACAGACTTTCTCTTCCACCTTCTCAGCTACTCTTCTTGGAGTTGCCCAGGGGATCTCTTAACACTGTTCCCACCCAGTTTAACCTTCATTGTTGACCTCCTGGGGCTCTTTGAATAAAAGCCAGACTCTGCCATGGCCTACCGGGCCCCACCTCGACCTGGCTCCTGTCATTCTCTCCCTTGCTCACCGTATTTCAGCCCCACTGGCCTCCTTTCTATTCTGGGAGACAACTCCCCCCCCCCCCCCCCAACTCCTGCCTCAAGGCTGACACTTGCTCTTCTGTCCCTAGGGCTCTGTGCCCAGCACTTGCCCTGGCGGGCTCCTCCTCCTTCAAGTCTTGGTTCCAATGTCCTTTCCTTAGAGAGACTTTCCTTGATGCCTCTTATAGGCACCCCCTTCTCTATCATAGCTTCCCAGTCTTCACTAATCTAAAATTATATTGTTAGTCTACCTCATTCATGTATTCATCAAATGTTTATTGAACTCACAGTATGTGACAGGCACTGATTTAGATGCTAGGGATGTACTGGTGACCAAGACAAAGTTCTCCATTTGCTATAGCTCTCAATACTAGCTCGATAAATACTGCTGATTGAATGAATGGGTACAACTGTCTTATAAAGAGGACTTATTGGCCTTGTTTCCATTTGAGGTCATGACTTGTGTGTGATGGAGCTGGATTTGAACTTGAGCCCGACTTCCCTCCAGTTCCCTCCTCCCACCTTCCACTTTTACTGCCCTCGGCTGTGAGCTGGTTTCTTGGCTAGTTCTGTTCTCCCTACCTGGTGATTCATCAGAGTCACCAAGTCACAGAGTGAGGCCAGTGGGAAGGATCCTGGGCTGGAAGAGCAGGAGGGGGACGATGAAGCCTACCGCTGCTGTGTGACCTTGGATAGTTCATAGTGCTTCTCTGGGCTGCTTCCACCTGACCAAAGTGGGAAGAAAGTCCCGAACATACACAGGAGGAGTTGTTCCCACCGGTTCTGCTCTGGGCATCTCCTTGGCTTCCTAGTACTGTGTCCTGGGCTGTGTCCCAGCGGCTTTCGCCTGTGAACTTGCCATCACAGGCAGTTCTGGGCTGCCTGGCTGCTCCACCTCTGAGTTCCTTCCCCAGGGAATTACCCTCACCAGCCAGGAGGACTTGGGGATCATGCCAAGTGTATTTTAGTGGCTCTTCCACCCACCATCTGGCAACTGGGACCCCTGCCATAGCTCTGGCCCCTGACGGTTTAGTAAAGGACTTGGGGACGGGTTAATGGTCTGCTCCTGGGACTGAGTGTCTTCAGCCCTGCTAGTCATACTCTCCACCAGAGCCGAGCATCTGCAGACTCGGGGCCTCAGTTTCCCCATGAGAATCTGGGATGGTTCTTGCTACGGCACTCCACTTGAGGGGCGGGGTCGGTGGGTGGGCGGGACCAGTGGCGCAGGTGGGAGGAGGACCTGGAGAGCAGCCCCTCCCCCTCCCCTGCCTGGCGCTGGCTCTGCAGCTGGGCGGGCGACTCGCACCACTCGGTGCTGGGTTACGGTGAAGGCGGCGCCCGGCGCTCCGGAGAGGTCGGAATAGGGGACGGCCCGAGTGGCGCCCGCAGTCATGGTGGTGTTCCTGGGCCGCCGCCTTCCGGTGCTCCTCGGGCTCTTTAAGAAGAAGGGTGAGTGGGTGTGGCTGGGGAGGGGGAAAAGAAGGACCCCGACACCTCTATTTGCCAGAGCCTTCTGTAAAAAGGGGATCAAAGCCGGGGAAGGCTAATGGGTGGGGGATGGGGGCAGTAATGAGGCCAGACTACCCTGTCCTCCCCTGTGCCTTTGTCCAGCGGCTTTTCCGCTGCCTTTGTCTGGGCCCTGCTTGGGTTTGGGAGGATGGATCCAGATGTCTCTGACCTTGAAGCCTGCAGCCCTTGGGTGAGACTGCCTCCTTTCAGGGGTACCCACACTGTACTGGGTACATCCCAGTACTTCAGTTCTGAGAGGCAGGGCACCCTCTTCCAGGTCAATCAGCATGTGTGGAAGGATGGGATGTGGGGAGCAGAGAAGAGAGAAAAGTAGTGCCCCTGGAATTTGGGGCGTGATCATTGAAACGCTGTTTAGAGGCCAAGGTGGGGCCCCTAGAGAAGTTTTGGAGGGCGGGGTCTATGCCTGCTTACTGCTTCTCTAGGAACTGGGCTTTCAGGCCTGGATTAAGACATGGGCGCCATGGTTTATCGGACTTTCGCCGGGGGTGTTGGGGGGGGAGGCGGGCAAGCAAATGTCCTTGGTTGGAGTGTGGTCCAGGTGTCCCCTCTGGGAACCTGGAGTTTAGTCTTGGCTCTGATTTGCTGGATGACCGTAGGCAAGGCCTTTCCATCGATCTTGTTTCCCCAACTTGTAAAATGCAGGGATTAGGTGAGACTCATCGGGATTGTTGGGAGATTTAGGAGCTCTGACCTTGTAGGGTTCCTGCAGGTTCCCTGGGCAGGAGCTGGCTGTTGAAGAGTGGGCCAGGGAAGAAGAAATGGGCAGGTGTCTGAGCTGAAGACCCTCATCCTGGGGCGTGGCCCTTTAAAGGGCTTGTTTTGTTCCTGCCCCTCTCTACAAGGTGCTGCCAAGGTCACATGACCCTCCCAGCGCTTTTGCTTATGTTGTGGGTTCCATTTAAAAGGGGGGCTGGGGCTGCAAAGTGCTGACACAGCCCCCTATTCCCAGGATTAGATGACCAGCTTCCCCATGGGCGGGGCCTGTAACAGGATCCTTTGTAATGGATCCCTGGCTCCTTTGCACCAGGGGTTGGGGCCTCCAGGAGAGAGGGATGCCTGGGACTGTTCTCCCAAGAGAGGCTGGAGTTGCCTTGTCTGGGGCTAGAGGGGCCCGGAGGAGGGCCTTCTCCCCTCCCCTTCTTTCCTCTAAGGGATAGTCACATGGGTGAGTAGGGGACATAAGAGGCCATGTCCCTTATTTGTCCCTCCTACCAGGACTTCTGGGAATTCTGGTTGTGACCTCTGAAAGCCCACACCCTTTCCTAGTGTCCCACAGTGTCTTCCTGGGCCTGGGCCAAGGGGGTGTTTGAAAGGGGTGGTTTTTTTTCTGTAAAGTAAAGCTCGGGGTGTGGAGACAAGACAATGTATTTGCTACGGGCTATGTGTATACAGGGTGCCTTACATCGGGCCCTGTGTGACATGTGGATACACAGTCGTGTATGTACTTGGGTATTGTTTGTATATGTACAGAATGGGAACTGTAGCTGTTGTGTATAGACCTAGGGGCTGGCTGTGTTCTCTGGGGGCCCCTGTGTTCAATGTTGGTTCCCAGATGTGTTTATACTGGGATGCTGTTTGTGTATGTCCTGAAGCCTGTGGGTGTTGTGTGCATATATGGTGGGCTTGTGTGCCCTGGGTATGGGGAACTTTGTGTGGTGTGGGTGCTCAGATGTGTACTCTTGGGTACAGTTTGCGTATGTGCATGGGGGCTCTGTGTATCGCGTGTATAACTCAGAACCGTGGGTTGTGTCTACAGATTGGGGGAAGCAGGCCTTGCATGTGTGTGTAGGGACCGTGTGCAGTCTTGGGACTGGGGGTGTGTTGTGGTGGAGCCTGTGCATCCCCAGGCCTCACTTCTCTTCCTCCTCCGTTCCGCTAGGCTCTGCCAAGGCTGAGAGTGACAAACGTCTAAGTGTGGGGTCCGGCCAGGGGCCAGGGTCTGTAGTGGATGAGCACCAGGACAATGTCTTCTTCCCCAGTGGGCGACCGCCTCACCTCGAAGAGCTGCACACGCAGGCCCAGGAGGGGCTCCGTTCCCTCCAACACCAAGGTAGCCTTCACTTCCCCTCCAGTATCCCTCTTAGCTCTCCAAGGTCAGGGACCTAGCCCGACACACCTTTCTGGTGTCTTCCAGAAAAACAGAAACTGAATAAAGGTGGTTGGGACCATGGAGACACCCAGAGCATCCAGGTGAGCTCTGCCCCCAGCTCAGTCCTGACTCTACTTTTCCCTTCCTGCTGAATCTCTGGCAAGTATGTCTTTGAACCCTTTTGGATCTCAGTTTCCTTTTTGTATCACGGGGGGCTGGACTAGATGACCCCTCAGGGCTAGTCCAGCTGATAACCCGTTCAGTGCTAGGTGAAGCTGGGGAGAATCCAAGTCAAAAGTTCCAAAGGGAAGCCCTGAAGAGGCAACAGCAGAGGCCCACGTAGGCCTCTGGGATGTCTGAGGCCAGGGCCTGATCTCCTTCTTCCCTCAACAGTCCTCCCGGATGGGGCCAGATGAAGACAGCATCTCTTTCTGCAGCCAGACCACATCCTACACGGCTGAGAGCTCCACAGCAGAGGACGCTCTCTCCATCCGCTCAGAGATGATCCAGCGCAAAGGTGTCTGCTCACCAGCCAGGATTCCCGGCGGGGGAGGGGGCAGTGGGCACTACCTCGGTCCCAGCACCTGCTCCTTGCCCCATTTCCTCTTCATCTGGCATTTCCCAAGGCTCTGTGAGTCAGTGAATCCAGGAAACACACTATCCTGCGTTTTTTTTGGAGACTCACCATGCACATTAACTGCAAAGCAGGACAGTTAGGAGTCAGGAAACCTGGGTTTGAGCCTGGTGTTGCTGCTTCCCAGCTGTGTGACCTTGGGCCAACCCTTAACCACTCTGATCTTTGGTTTGATGTTTTATAAAAATGAGGTTAAGAGTACTTACATTATTGGAATGAGTGCCAAGTGTTCAGCATGCTAACACATAATAATTGTTCACTAAGTGGAAATTATCACTGGAAATTATCAGCCTTCTAGAAAAGAAGTGTTTAGCTTTGTTTAACCTAGCTTGGCCCACGCCTCCTTGATTATGGAAATCTTTTTTTGCAGAGCACTGATTAGTGATTCCACAGAAGTAGTGCTCTGCAAAATGTGTCCTGAGACCTGCTCTAACGGTTTCTCTCCCCTGGACTGGCCCCCAGGGTCCACCTTCCGACCCCATGACTCATTTTCCAAATCGTCCGGGAAGTCGGGGCGGCGAAGGCGCGAGAGGCGGAGCACGGTGCTGGGACTGCCGCAGCACGTGCAGAAGGAACTCGGTGAGCCTGGCGGGGAGGAGGGCAGTGGTGGTGAGTCGGGAGCTCTGGCTGAACCCTCCGCTGACCCCCCTGGTCCTCCCTGTCCCTCGCAGGTCTGCGGAACGAGCGTGAGGCACCAGGTACCCCTCGGCCTCCTGGTCCTCGGGATGCCGTCCGCATCCCCACGGTGGATGGCCGTCCAGCGGGCCCGGCCTCAGGGACAGGGGCCCGGGTGTCCCTGCAGGCGCTGGAGGCACGGGCCCAGGCTGGTGCCGAGGCCGAGGCCATGCTGCAGCGCCACATCGACCGCGTCTACCGGGATGACACCCTCGTTGGGCGGTCCACAGGAGTCCGGCCCCCGCCAGTGACACGGCCCATGTCCTTAGCGGTGCCCGGACTGACAGGAGGGGCAGGGCCTCCAGAACCCCTGAGCCCAGCCATGTCCATCTCGCCCCAGGCCACCTACTTGTCAAAACTGATTCCGCATGCTGTCTTGCCACCCACGGTGGACGTGGTGGCCCTGGGCCGCTGCAGCCTGCGCACACTGAGCCGCTGCAGCCTGCTCTCGGCCAGCCCGGCCTCTGTCCGCTCGCTGGGCCACTTCTCCTCGGCCTCCAGCCCGCGGCCCCGCAGCCGCCATCCTTCCTCCTCCAGTGACACCTGGAGCCACTCTCAGTCCTCTGAGACCATTGTGTCTGATGGCTCTACCCTCTCCTCTAAGGGTGGCTCTGAGGGTCAGCCCGAGGGCTCTCTGGCTAGCAGTAGCGCGGCACCCCCTCCCCAGGCGGGCAGTGGGAGGGGCTCTCCCAGCGGGGGCAGCACCGCCGACGCCTCCGACACTGTCAGCGTTCGGAGCAGTGGGCAGCTGTCCAGCCGGAGCGTGTCCCTCCGTAAGCTGAAGAGGCCCCCCCCACCTCCCCGCCGGACCTACTCACTCCATCAGCGGGGCTCAGCAGCACCCGACGGGCCCTTGGGGTTGCCGCCCAGGCCTGAGCGGAAGCAGCAGCAACAGCTGCCTCGGCCACCCACCACTGGTGGGGCAGAAGGGACGGGGGCAGCTCCGTGTCCCTCCAACTCAGCAGGCACCTGGGTGCCTGGCTTGTCTCCAGGTGGCTCCCGGCGTCCCCCACGCTCCCCAGAACGGACGCTCTCACCCTCCAGTGGGTACTCGAGCCAAAGTGGTACTCCTACCCTCCCTCCTAAGGGTCTAACAGGGGCCCCTGCTTCCCCAGGCAAGGCCCAACCCCCTAAACCAGAACGTGTCACTTCCCTTCGTTCCCCTGGGGCCTCTGTCTCTTCTTCCCTCACGTCTCTATGTTCCTCATCCTCTGACCCAGCCCCCTCAGACCGGTCTGGTACACAGATGTCGACTGCCCTGGGTGACAGGTTTGCCATACCTCCTCACCCCAAGGTGCCCGCCCCTTTCTCCCCACCCCCTTCCAAGTCCAAGAGTCCTAAACAAGCTGTCCCCGCTCCTGCCACTCCTGCTGTGGTCCCCGGGCCGGTCTCTACTGCTGATGTGAGTCCCGAGCCCCCACCAACTCCGCAGACCTCCCTGACCCCGCCACAGGAGTCACCCAGTGCCCCCAAAGACCAGTCACCCCCACCGTCCCCACCCCCATCTTATCATCCTCCCCCCCCACCCACTAAGAAGCCTGAGGTCGTTGAGGCCCCAGCTGCCCCAGAGACTGCTGAGGAGCCCCTCCAAGACCCCAACTGGCCCCCACCCCCGCCTCCTGCACCGGAGGTGCAGGACCTTTCCATGGCTGACTTCCCCCCACCTGAGGAGGCCTTTTTCTCTGTGGCTGGCCCTGAGCCTGCAGGCCCTTCAGGCCCCCCAGAGCCTGTTAGATCCCTGGCTGCTTCATCCTTCTCAGTTGCTGTCTCTTCCCAGAGCCAGCTTCACGGTTCCCCAGACCCTCCTCCGGCTCCACCAGCCCCACCTCCAGCTGGTTCTGTCTCGGGGCTTTTGGCCAAGCTCCCACGGAAGGAACCGGTGGGCTGCAGCAAAGGCAGCGGGGTTCCCAGGGAGGATGCTGGCGCACCCCTGGTCACGCCCTCGCTCCTGCAGATGGTTCGGCTGCGCTCTGTGGGCGCTCCTGCGGCTGCTGCAACCCCGGCCTCCGGGCCGTCAGCCCCCCAGAAGCCGCTACGAAGGGCCCTGTCAGGGCGGGCCAGCCCAGCGCCTGCCCCCTCCTCAGGGCTCCATGCTGCTGTCCAACTCAAGGCCTCCAGTCTGGCTGCCAGCAAGGACCTTGCGAGTGCCCAGCCCAATGGACCGCCTGAGGTGGAGCCACGGTCTCCCCAGTCCCCTGCCTCTATGGCCAGCTTCATATTCTCCAGGGGCACCAAGAAGCTTCAGCTGGAGAGGCCAGTGTCCCCTGAGACCCAGGCTGACCTCCAGCGGAATCTGGTGGCCGAACTTCGGAACATCTCAGAGCAGTGGCCACCCCAAGCCCCAAAGAAGCCACCTAAAGCTCCCCCACCCGTGGCTCGCAAGCCCTCTGTGGGAGTCCCGCCATCCACCTCGCCCAGCTTTCCTCGGGCTGAGTCCCTTACTGCTCCTCCCACCAACGGGCTCCATGCTGAAGACAGGACTAAGGGGGAGCTGGCGGAGAATGGAAGTGTCATGCAGCTGGTGGGCCTGGAGGAGCAGAAGCTGGGCCCACCTGGCTCAGGTATGGTGGATGGGGGTGGGGGTGGGTCCCCATCACTGGTGTTGGGAAGCAGGTGTCTGAAGTCCCACTACTGGGAATTTGTTACTGGATCTTTAAGATTTCCCTGGTCTCGGGCTGCCTGGGAAGGGTGAGCGATCGCCGTTGATAAGCTAGTGAAGGAGC
Source organism: Leopardus geoffroyi (assembly GCF_018350155.1). Lineage (NCBI taxonomy): Eukaryota > Metazoa > Chordata > Mammalia > Carnivora > Felidae > Leopardus > Leopardus geoffroyi. Next base: position 24,828,242 of record NC_059328.1, read on the forward strand.
ATGGTATGTTGGGCTTTGAAGTCAGACCTACTGAGTTTGAACTCCAACTTTGCCATTTTATCTACCCATCCTGGCCTTAAGTTCCTCACCATAAAGTGCAGGGCAATGATGCCTACATTAGCATGTCAGAGGTATTGTTTGTAAAACATCTAGCTGGTGCTGCTGGCATCAGTCAGTTGAGGAGGTGAGGATGTGCCTTGGGCTCTTAGTAGCCAGAACTAAGCCAAGAGGCCCCTTGCTGAATGTCCCTTCTTTTCCCCCTGCCACAGACCCACAGAAAGAGCTGGTCTGACCGCCAGGCACCTCACTGGCACTGCTGACCCATCCCAGGAATACAATCTCAGGGACCTGAGCAGCTCCAAGGATGAGACGATACGGCAGACACTTAACCTAGTAGAGAGGATGCCTGCAGCCTTAACGTTCACAGCCTTCGATATTTATGCAAGCCTGGTGTTGATCCTGCCCTCCAAGTCATCCAGCTCATGCCTTTTCCTCCCTGGATGGATTCCCCTCTGGCAGCTGCTGCTTGTCTTGGCCTTAGCCTCATCTTGAAGGAGGTAGCTGGTGGGAGTGGGTGGCTGCGCCCCCTGCTGGCCCTGAGGCCACACGGTTGGGAGGAGAGCGCCTCACATGAATTTTTCCTTCCCGCCCCCCCCCACCATGTCCAAATCATGCACATACTGTAGTCCAGAATCAAAGCACTTTTGACAAGTGGCTGCATGTCCATCCTCCAGGGCCCATGAAGCCTCATTCTAAGGGCCTGTTTACATGGCAGCAGCATCAGTCCCTGGTAGCCAGCCCATAGCTGGGACCAGTCTGCTCCCTCCGATCCAGTTTGCTCATTTCCTAGTTCTTGGAGGTGGGCGAGTCATTGTATTCCCACAGGTTTCTCCAGGCTGGAGGTAGGAGCGGGGCTGTGGAATTCCAAAGCACAAAAGGGGCAGCAGGGGTTAGCCCTCCTGTGCCTCAACTGACCACCAACCACCTGCCTTCCAGTTCTGCCAGGTGCTCCATGCAGGGGACAAGAAGTGGGGACTGCCTGGGCCCAAATGAGGGAGGGAGAAGAAGAGAGGAGGTCCACAGGCTCTGTCCTCAGAGAGTGGGAGGACAGAACAGGGAGGCCTCTCAGCGGGCACTTGGTAATGCCAAGCATCTGCCCCCTTGTTTCACTTGATCAGGTTGGGGTGGGCAGGCAGGCGCAACACTTCAGAGGCAGGAGCCCATGGGCTGTGGCAAAGCTGTGTCCCTTTCAGCTGTGCAGGAAGCCCTGAGGGAGGCGGGTGGAGGGTCTGGCCAGGGGAGCGCTTATTTGGGCAGTGGGCCCAGACCTGGCCCTACAGATTACATTCTCTGACCTTTCTCTTTACTCGGTGCATGTTCTTTCTGCAGCTGCCTTTCAGCACAGGTGGTTTCACTGGGGGGAGCTGACGCTGAGTGACAAGGATGGGAAGGAAGCCAAAGGTGCATTCTATTCCAGACTCTTCCCTAGTCAGTGAAGGGGGTTCAGTGCTCCTAGGGAGCAGGCTGGGCGATTGCCCCCTGGCCATCAGCTTCTGCTACTGAGGTCTCCTCTAGGAATTTTAATGACCTATTTTCAGCCTGTGCCTCCTATCTAGGTAAGCTGGCTTCCCCACTGGCCCCGGTGCCTCCCTTCACAGTAGTGTGACTGCCACCAGGGCCATCCCTTCTGGCCTGATCCTCCTTCCTCAACAGTGACTTGGGCTCGAGGAACCTCACTTTTAGCTGCTTCTGTGGAGAGGCTGAACCCCTCCCAGAACCAGAGCTGGGAACACAGGGGATGTGGTACGAGAGCCCAGGTTCCTGGGGCCCTCCCTCACTGCGGTCTTCTCCCTGTGGCTGTAAACCAGCGTTCTGTAAACCAAGGTTTCCCTTGCCCTTTGGGTAATGGAGAGCGGCTGCTGGGTACATGTCGCACCTGTCCAGTGAGCCGGGGAAAGAGGAGAGTCAGTCAGTATGCACTGCTCTGCTCAGAGCTCCTGACAAGCCCCCTGGGAACCAAGACCAGGCCAAAGCCTCCACGAAAGAAACCTGGCCCTGGCAGCAGCCTTGGAGCTGTTGGAGATGGAGATGGGAGGGAGCCCAACTTCTGTGTCTCTTCCCCGCCCCCCTCCCCCCCCCCCCCCCCCCCCAACGTTACTTGAGCTCCTTATCCTCAGTTAGAATCTTCTGAGCTTGTTTCCCCACTGGGTGGGACAGAGTACAAAGGAGAAGGGAGGATCTAGAAGAGGCAACCCTTCTTTGTCCTCTGGGGTAAATGAGCTTGACCTAGTGCAAATGGAGAGACCAAAAGCCTCTGATTTTTAATTTCCATAAAAATGTTAGAGAGAGAGAAGTATATATATATATTTCTTTAAATTTTTGAGTCTTTGATATGTCTATACAAACAATCCATTCCCTCTGCCCTGAAGCCTGAGTGAGACACATGAAAGAGCTGTGTGTGTGTGTTTCATTCAAAGGTGTTAATTAAATGATTAAAACGTGGCTGTGGTTTGCTGTTTCTTAATGGAGGGACAGGGTGGTGGTCTGGGCCCACTATTACGAGAGGATGTTCTTTCTGCCTCCTGTAAGCACTGGACCCCAAAGTGGGCCTCTTCTGCTTTTATCACGAAGAAAAAGTCAAAGTGTTGGTCATCCATCCAATTCACTATCTCCCAACATTACAGGGTCAAAAGTCCAAGATATGAGCAGCCTAGGTTGGGTGAGGGGCCCAGAAGCTGCTCCACACCTTTTCCTCTCTCCTGGGATGGTCCAGCTCACAGACAGGCCTCATCCAGACACCTTTGTTCAGATAGTTTATTTGAATTCACGACAGTGATAGTGATTCTGATTGAGATGCCTATGGAGAAGTACCCCACCCTCTCTGAAGGAGGATTCAGGCTGTGCCCGCCCTACTTCCGATATTAATAACACACAGCTGGTTTAGGGAATGTCTCAACCCAACAGAATCAAGGGAGAGAAATTCCAGGAGCCCTGGGGGCTGGCCCTGCCCCCAATGCCAAGCCTCAAGGTTGGCGGCCACTGGGGAAAAAAGCTGCCAACCCCTCGGTAGACCACTAGGTTCTCTGTTTTCTCTTCCCCTTGCTTTTGGAATCCCACAATTTCCTGTTGGGGAAAGGCTGTAATTAGCCCAGTTCAGGCACCAGATCCCAGACAGAGACAGCCGCTGGGATAACTCTAGGAAAACAGGAACCAATATTTTTCCAATTAGGACGACTGTGGCATAAGCCTTTTCTAGGACTTCTATTGAAACCAGATTTCTCCAGTCAGCTGCCGAGGGAAGAAGGTAGAGCTGAGCTCCCTGCTGCTGCCTCACCCGCATGACTACCTGGGAGGTCAGCGGCTCACTTCAGCCAGACAGGATGGTTCTGGATTCTGGGGAGGCTGAGCTGCCGCTTACTGAGTCCCACACCTGATAAAGTCCCAAACTTCCTGCTTTGGTGTCCTGGGAGATGGATAAATGGGTGACGGACGGAGCAAATTAAGACAGCAGATGACTCAGGGTGACGGGAGAAGGGAGGAAGGTGCCCGGTTGGCTAGCTAATGTTGCCCCCTTTCAGTGATTTACAGGAGATGCACCCCAGCTTGGTCATGAAGTTGGCTTCCTTCCACTGTGCGATGCACTCCTCGGAGGTTTTAAAGTCAGCCTGCATGGAATAAACAAAAGCAGTGAATGCAGGGACAGCGGGACTGCAGGAGAGCAGGCTCTCTGATGCTCTAGCAGTGTGGACAGGCCGAGCTTCTCTGTGAGCTGCGCACCCAGCTCTCATTCTTCACCTCGGGAAGCTCATTTTAGGCATTTAGTTTAGGAAAACAGTCATGAGTAAGTGCAAAGGACTATGTACTGAGACCTCCATCTCAGCATTCAAATAGTGAAAACCCAAAGAGAATCTCAACATCTAATAAGGTTAGATAATTTCATTAAATTATAGTAATTATGATACAATAGTATATACAATAAGATCCCCCTCTCAGTGTTTAAAAAGATGGGGAAGTTTTTCTAGCACAAAGTTAAATAAACATATGGTGGGACTCAAACTGTAAATATATCATCTCCATGTATAGAAAAAGTCCAGAAAGAAATGACCACTAATGCTATTTTCTAGTATCACTAGGTGGCAACACTATGCATATTTCATTTTCTTCATATCCCCTCCACTTTAGACATTTCTACGATGAAAATTTTTTATTGGGGCGCCTGGGTGGCTCAGTCGGTTAAGCATCCAGATCTTAGTGATCTCACGGGTTTGTGAATTCCAGCCTTGCATCGGGCACTGTGCTGACAGTGTGGAGCCTGCTTGGCATTCTCGCTCTCTCCCTCTGCCCCTCCCACATTCTCTCAAAAATAAATAAATAAACTTAAAAAAATTTTTGATTTTATAGCCAGAAAAAATAAGTGATTTAAAAAACCAGTCTGGAGGGGCGCCTGGGTGGTTCAGTCGGTTAAGTACGACTTTGGCTCAGGTCATGATCTTGCAGTGTGTGGGTTCAAACCCCATATCAGGCTCTGTGCTGACAGCTCGGAGCCTGGAGCCTGCTTCGGATTCTGTGTCTCCCCCTCTCTCTGTCCCTCCCCCACTCACACTCTGTCTCTCTCTCAAGAATAAATAAACATTAAAAAACATTAAAACAAAACAAAACAAAACAACCAGCCTGGAAAAGCAGGAAAGGAGGGAGCGGGTAAAACCACCCGCCATATGCAGGAGGACGGATGGAAGTAGACAGCCCTCTAAATGCCCCCCGCCCAGAAACATTCTGGCTGAGCGAGGAAATGAGGTATTAATTCCTCATTTGCTCATAATCACACATGTTGGTTCCATGAGGAGAGTGAACTGTTGCTACTTTGTTCACAGATGTAGCCCGAGCGCCCAGAACAGTGGTGGGCACACACAGCAGGGGTTCAGTATTTGTTGAGGGAATGAATGCACTCAGGGGTCAGAGGGACAGGCTGTATGGAGTCCATGTCCCAGAGAGCAGACAAAGAATGAGTGGTTCTAAGATCAAGGTAGGCTGGGGGTGGTGGTGGGACCCTGGCTTCATCCCTGCTGGTGACCCTCTGTGGCCCTGGCAGGTATCCTGCCAGGTACAACAGGGACAGGCCTCTGATCACGGGCTGAAGATCAAGCGAGGAAACGTCTGAAGTCCCTCACACGGTGCCTCAAATAGCCCGTCCATGCTAGGTACGTGCGAGGGCTCCCGTGCTGCTCAGACACCTCCTCCGGGGCGGTCTGGACTGAAGGAAGAGAGGGGCTCAGATGCAGGAAGGCCCAGCAGGGGAGAGGGCAGTTGTGGACTCAGCAATAGCAGTCTGGGGACACGGTCCAGGCAGCCCAGGCCAGAGAGGGGGCACTGTAGCTTTTTACCCGCAGCTTCTCGAAGACCTTCTTCTTGGGCTTGAGCTCTTCATCCGGTTGGCCCTTCTCGTAGCCCTTCACGAACACTCGCTCCCCGGGAGCAGAGCCGGCAGGAGGGTCCAGAGGCTCAACCTTGCGGTTTACCCCTTCTCTGGGAAGACACACAGGAGAAGGAAAGAGTGAGACTATGGACTGCCTGCAGTGGCCAGCGAAGCCAGAGCACCGGGGCCTTCACTGCGGGGCTTTAGGGCCTCCTCAACGCCAGAGGCCCAGGAAGTCCTCGGTGCTGTACCGCATTTGTGCGTTGGGTTAACCGGGGCTAGACTGAAACCCTCTGTCAGGAGAGACACCGAAATCTAGGCTTTTAGGGGAGGAAGTATGACATAACAGAGACAGCAAGGCCTGAACAGCCAGTCAGAATTAGGCTTGAATCCTGGCTCCATCTCTCACTAGTAGAGAGACTTGGGCATGTACCTGCTGCTTTGAACCTTTAGTTCCTATGGTAATAAAATTAACTTTGGGTAAAGCGCTTCATTCGCAGTACGTGCGTGGTGAGTAATTCCTTCACACATCATGTTTTGGACAGTTTCTCCAAGTGTTCCGCCTGATGCCTGGAGGGTATCACGTGGGCCAATTCCCTGCACTTCCTGCCCCCCACGCTCAGGCCCGCGCCCCACCCCATGCTCTCACTCACATAGAAGCACACAGAAGCATGCCTTGGGACTCGACACCCCTCATCTTCTGGGGTTTCAGATTGCACAGCACCACCACCAGCCTATCCCGCAGGTCCTCCTCGGGCACAAACTGCACCAGGCCGCTCACCACAGTCCGTGGTTCAGCTTCCCCCACATCGACCTTCTCCACATACAGGCTGTCTGCGTCTGGGTGCTGCCGGCAAGAGAAGTTAGTCCCGGACGGTATCATGACGGAAGGGACCATAGGGGTCCGGTGAACCCTCTGACTGCTGAAAGGAGCATCTACTCTCCAACAGAGGCTCCTAAGGGACCCTCTGCAGCAAACTCTTTCCAGGTCCCAGAGAGCAGACAGGAGGATGGGCCTTGAAGCTCCATTTTACTCTCCCCCAAGAGGCAGGGTTTGAGTAAGATGAGGTGCAGGGAGTCTCCTGCACAAGTAAATGGCCTGGACTGTCTGGGCGGCTACCGCTATGGCCACATGCTACACCGGCTGAGTCCTGCGTGGCCTGGAAGATGAGCGGAGGACAATGCTGGCCTCACCATCTGAAGGAGGCAGCCATCTCAAAGTACTTTCAGTAGTCTCTGTAGTGAAAAACAATGCTGGGAAAGAAAGAAAAGTCCACAACAATGGTCCCAGGTCGCTGGCTGCATAACCTTCTGTCTCTGGGTAAAAGGAAGTCCCTCTCCCTTCCCCATTTGCAGGGGTGGGTGGGATGGGGCAGGGAGACAAAGTGGCTGTTCCAAGATAAGGCCTGCAGCCAAGTCCAGACAAGCCAGTAGAGACCAGAAGAGTGTATCAGACCAGATTTAACTGATAAGCAAGCTCCCTCTGACTAATATCCTCTCCTCCCCAACCCTGGCTCTGAGTTCCTGGCTGTGTCTGGTTGCAAAAGGTCCAGAGGCAGCAAAGGGAAAAAAAGCCTGACACCTGGAACTAGACACCTGTGTTCTGACTTGCAATATGACCTCAGGGATGTTACTTCCCATCCCAGGCCAGGTTTCCTCCAGATGGAAACAGACAAACATGACCCCTATCGGCCTCTCTGGGATGTGGTGAAAAATGAGTACCTTGTCCACACTAATGACTTTGCCCACACGGATATCCAGCCGGGATGGGATGACCTCCTCTGGTTCTGAATTCTTGGCAGGACCTTTGGCAATCGGCTCTGGGAAAGAAAAGAACCCCAAGGGATCAGAACTCTCTTCCTCTGCCATGACAGGCCAAATGCTGACCCCACCAAATGACGACACTAGCAGGGTTTCTTGCAGAATCCCCAGAATCTACCCATTTAGTTTTTTCTTATTTATGTTTTTTAAGTAATCTCTATGCCCGACATGGGACTTGAACTCATGAACTAGGCGCCCCTACTTATATCTTCTCTAAAATAGGACTGGCAACCTTTGGGAAGGGACAGTAGTAGCTTTGCTACCTCTAGGTGTTTCTATTCATGCATCCCACATGCATTGATGGGAGTCTTTTCTGGGAGAGTCACACAAAACCATCCAAGTTAATAACTCAGCATCATGGGTCAATGGATGGCCAACTAAGAGCCAGTCAGAAGCCCATGCAAGGGAACGGGGTGAAGCGAAAGATGAGCTTTCCTAAGGAGCTGTGCAGACTCTGCCTGAGCAGTTGTGTTACCCTCATGGTCTAACCCAACTGGTCTCTTAACTGAAGAGGATTTAGTGAAGTATGAGATCACAGGCCATGTCTCACACAGTAGACTGGTATGGCAGGACGTAATCACTTCACAGCATCACCCAAACCAAAATCCAGATGACTCCAGCTCCATTCCAGGAGTCAATGGGGTACGATATTCCTGTACTTCGGGCCCCCTGGCTTCTCGGGCTCTCAATTTAAGGCAGACCTTCTTCTGAAGCCCACTGACAGGCTCTCTGTCCTGATGATGCCAAGCACCCCTTGGCCCTCCCCTTCCCTGGCTCGCCTTACTCTGCTTTGAGGGGTCTGGGTAAGCAGCGCTGGCCAGTTTCTTCAGTGCAGGAGTATTAAACTTTTCCCGGATAGGATCCAGCAACTTGTTCAGGGCAACTTCAACAGAATTCTTGAGGTCTCCAGGGTGTACAACCTGCAAAAGCGTCCAAAGGCTCTGTGAGATGGGGCGCGTGAGATGGGGCACAGGACGTCCAAGTCCACTAAGGATAATGTGTGTGGAGGGTGCAGGGTGTTTCCCCAGCGGTCTCTATTTTTTTTAAGTTTATTTATTTACTTTCAGAGAGAGAGAGAGTGTGCAAGTGGGGAAGGGGCAGAGAGAGAGAGGAGGGGGGAGAGAGAGAGAGAGAGGATCCCAAGCAGGCTCCATACCACCAGCGCAGAGCCTGATGTGGGGCTCGAACTCATGAGATCATGACCTGTGCTAGTGAGCTCCCAGAGCCACGCAGACACCACTGCCCCCTACAGTCTTACTTGATCCTCAGAACAATCCTGTGAAGCTGACAGAGAAGGGAAAACAGGTTCAGAAAGATTATCTCACTGTCTGAGAGTTAGGGTTTTTGACTCTGAATTCCATACCAACTTGAGGGTTTGTAGAGGCTGAATGTTTTTATTAGTCAAAGTCTTCTAGTCCCTCCATTCATGCTTAGAAGAATGGCACAAACCAGAGGCATTTAGAGGCAGAGAAACATTCACATATGCAACCCAAGGAGACAGCCCGAGGGGGGCTGAGCCGTGTGAGCCAGAAGAAAGAACAAGGGCTCTGGAGTTAGACCGGGGTTAGAGTTCCAGCTAGCTGTGTGACCCCTGGACCAGGCAGTTAACTCCTCTAAGTCTGGGATTCTTCACTTAAAAGCTGAAGATAATACCTATATCTCAGAGAGTCAGAATGAGGATTAAATCACATAACGTGGGTGAAAATGGTGAGGAGTGCAAGTATGCAGTAAGAGTTGAGCAATTCAATTCTTCTTGTGTCCCATGACTCGTGCTTTTATATCCCAAATCTGGCCTGAAAGCACCTGTTAGATATTCCGAGGTGATGTCTCTTAGGCATGAACACCTGTAATACAACAATACCTACATTTTTGTCTCTAATATTCCTTCATTTCCTTGGGAAATTTTTGAGAGAGAGAGGCAGAGCATCAGTGGGGGAGGGACAGAGAGACAAGGAGCCACAGAATCCGAAGCAAGCTCCAGGCTCTGAGCTGTCAGCACGGAGCCTGACACGGGTCTTGATCTCACAAACTGCGAGGTCATGACCTGAGTCGAAATTGGACGTTTAACCAACTGAGCCATCCAGGCGCCCCGGGAATGTGTAATTTTAACAACAGGAAAGCTTTAGACCGGCTCTGTCCAAGATGGGAGCCACTAGCCTCACGTGGATATTTCAGTGTAAACTGAAATGCAGTTTCTCAGCTGCATTGGACATGTTCTAAGGCTGACCAGCCACACGTGGCCAGTGGCAGCTGTGTGAGGAGGCAGTGCATACAGACCATGTCCATGGTCACAGAAAGTGCTATTGGCTAGTGCTGCTCCAAGATCTTTTTTCAGACACATTTTTTCTATCCTTCTCGTTACTCCCACAAATGACCGTTCACAGGACTGAGGAGTACAGTGTGGGTTTTGTGGCCGGCCTCAGACTGCAGACAGAAGGGTTTCAGAGCAATGGCTGTGAAAAACATCCAAAAGATGGGCTTTGAGGGCCGCAGAGCTCAGAGGTCACCGAGCCTTTTCTTCTACTTGATGTTCTGTCCCTTACACGACGGTGTCCTGCAGTGGTCTTCCGGGCTCTGCCTGAACACCTCAGTGACGGGGACGCAAGGTCAAGTGAGGCAGCCCAGTCCATCGCCACACAGTGGAGGTCACTGCACAGCTCTCCCTGATGTTGAACCCGAACACACCTACCCCCGTGGTCCCCGCCTGCAGACCTGGTTTAGCTTTCTGGTGCCACAGGAAGAAATCCAACCCCTCTCCCACGGGAATCTGTCATGTATTTGAGGATGACGGAACACAGGCCTGATTCCCAACTAAACATCCCCTGTTCTTTCAACTGTGCTCTTGTGACAAGGGCTTGGGTCTGTTCCCTATCACAGCATCCTCCTTCTCCCCACCAACACAGCCCAGATGGTCAAATAAACTTCAGAAAATTGAAGTTCAGGGCTGAATGCACAACCCCAAATGTACTCACAACAGTGGAGAACTGAATGATCAACTCTGTGGTTCCAGACTCTACACTTCGGATGACTTACACTAAGACTTCATTACGTTTCTGACAGCCCGATCACATTGCTGATTCAACCCAAAGTCAGAGTCAGTCAAAAGTCCCCATTTCATTCTCCATATGCACCATGGCCACATCTTCTCTTTATGACCTGGCCCTGCCTATCTCTCCCACAACACTCTGCCTCACCTTTTGGACTCATGTTAGATCAAACCACTTGTAATTCCATACTATGCTGTCTCACCTCACCATGTCTTTGCGCAATTTCTTCCCTCTGTTTGGAGGCTGTCCCCTCTGTAAAGCTTGACCAGCCAGGCAATCACTTCCTCCTATTATATTTCTGGACCATACATGTACATTGTCATCATATAGTCACATAGCAGTGATATTTGTTTCTATGTCTGCCTCTCCCACTGGACCATGAGCTTCATGAGGATTTTCTAAAATTTATTTATTTATTTATTTATTTATTTGTTTGTTTATTTATTTTTAATGGTTATATTTATTTTTGAGACAGAGAGAGACAGAGCATGAGCAGGGGAGGGGCAGAAAGAGAGGGAGACACAGAATTCGAAGCAGGCTCCAGGTTCCGAGCTGTCAGCACAGAGCCTGATGTGGGGCTCAAACTCACAAACCATGAGATCATGACCTGAGCCAAAGTCAGTTGCTCAACCGACTGAGCCACCCAGGCACCCCTTAAAATTTATTTTTGAGAGAGAGAGGGTACGAGTGAGTGAGCAGTAGAGAGAGAGAGGGAGAGAGAGAGAATCCCACGCAGACTCTGCACTATCAGCGTGGAGACCAAAGTGGGGCTTGGGCTCATCCGGTGCAGGGCTCGAGCTTACGAACTGTGAGATCACGACCTGAGCCAAAGTGGGATGCTTAACCGACTGAGCCACCCAGGCATCCCCTTCATGAGGATTTAATCCTCTGTAATGCCAGCCCCTACCATGGTGCCTAACACATGGGCACCTAGCAATTCTTTTGTTAAACTGTCTGTTGAGATCATCAGTACCCTTTAGCTAGCTACCTTCCACAGGTGTTTCTTTTTTGAACCTGGACTTTGCACCTCTCCCTGAAATGCTTCATCTTGCTCGGTTTGGTCCTTCATTCCAGGCTAAATCCTTTGCAGAATGATGAGGACATCAATATACGAGCTTTGTGCCATTTGCCCATCTAAACTGTGAACCACCCGAATCCTCATTAAGACACTAACACAATACACATCAGCATCAAGCAGAGCCTTGCGGCGCATATTAGAAACCTGGCTGGGCCAAGATGGAGACGTCTGTCAGAAGGAATTCAGTGGGGATTACTCCTCCTTTGGTATTACCTCATCAGCAAAGTCCTTTTCCAGGTCCAAGTAAGCGGTGTAGGTTTTGTTTCCACCCCATTTCTCATCTCGAAGGATCACAAACTCTGTAAGAAAATGGATCTATGCCAACAAACTCATTGATAATGGCAGAGTCAGCATTTCTAGCTCAAATATTATGGGTGTTTTAGTTTTTATTATATATTTTGAACTTTATATGGCATTTTATTGTTCTTAAATCAGATGAGCTAGCAAACCAGCTGGCACCCAAGCTCAAGGGGAAGGATCGTGCCTTACATTTCTTTTGTATTCCTGTAATTAAGCATGCCTGCCTTCATCTCTACACCCCTGCCCACCCTGACACCCCGCTTAGAACCTAACCTTGGTAACAACCCCACGGGCAGTGAAATGACATCCCAACTCCAAATGTACGTCGGTATATGAGAAGTCAGAGCACAGAATCAGGGAAGCCATCGGCGAAGGAAGATTCTGACAAATCACAAGGGCGACCTCAGCACTACTTTTGCTACCTCGGCCTGGCCTCCAGAAGCAATAAAAGGGTGTCTTACCAGACTTAAGGGGAAAGAGGACATGCTTGATGAAAGACAGAACTCCGTTGTTCTCCACGTTCCCTGGCTCACAGAAGGCCTTCTTTAGTTTTTTCTTTACATCCTCCTTCCGGTCAAGGAGATCAATCTTGGACTCCTAGAAGCCACGGAGGAGAAGGGACCTCTTATGGTGGGAAATGAGATATGCTCAACGAATCTGTGTATTTCCATTTTTTTTTTTTAAACGAAGGTTTAAACAGTAACAGCTTCAACAAAAGCAGAATTAATCAGAGTCAAGAGCCACTCACAATATTGCCCCCCAACAAAAATAATTAATTCAGTTTTCCTGTGTTCTTCCCAGGCCTTGTCTATTACACACAGAATCGTTACAAATCTGTAGTTCGAGAACAAATGTCTACTCTTTGCTTTGTCACTTGAGACTCTATCATAAGTATTTCTGAGTGGCTACCTCACCCTCACTTGTAATTTTTATGGTGTATTATAGTCCCGATTACTAGTGACAATATAATTTCTTTAATGATTTCTAAACTGTTAGATTATGTTCTAATTTATACAATTTATATATATTACAATGAATATCTTTGCAGAGTTGGGTTTTTTTTCCTCCTTCTCTGAGATTATTTCCTTAAGCTACCCAAAACTGCTAGGCCCAAAACGATTTTCTGAAAGGGGAAGACTAATTGACATTGCCACAAACAATGTGTGAGGGGACTTGTTTCACAGCAAGCCCCCACACTAGGTACTGTATATTACCTAGAGCCATTTTTCCTTTTTAGGGTAATAGGAGTTGTTTCTTATTTTGAAGTGAGTAAACTCACGGATCTCTGGGTTCACAGTGGTTACCAAATTCCGGTCCACGTATGCCTGTGTATGAATCACCTGGGGTGCTTGTAAAAAAATGTGAATTACTGGGAGATGAGTCAAAATCTCTTGAGGTTGGGCCAGATATTTGTATCTTGAAAAAGCTCTCTGTGTGATTCTGATGCAGTCGTGTTCAGGAACTGCTGCTAACTAACACGGACTTCCGGGGTTAAGATAGGGTGAGTGTCACCAAATAGGGTGAGTGATAGGATATTTTGTCAGAGAAACAGCTGATACATGGATCATCTTAACATGGAGAAAAACGAATGAGTATATTCCTTTAAAAATAATAAGAAAAGTTTCCATGCATATATTTACTGATCTCTGATCAAAGATTGAGAAGTCAGATTTAAAGAACTGGATGGGCACCCAAACGTGACTTCAATCGGAATCACCTAGTAGAATCTGAAAGAAAATACAGATTCCTGAGTTGTTTCCCAGAACCGCTTTATCAGAATCTCTAAGAACAGAGTCTAATCAATGCTTTCCCTAGGTGGTTCTCGAGGTCAGCTGTGTTTGGGAACCCCGAACTCAAACTTCCACATCTCTGGGTTCCACAGAGCCCTCCATTCTGTACCCTTCGTGATCAAAACAAAAGTGCATTTTCCCTAAGCAGTACTTTTAAATGTTAAAAAATATTGTATTTGTCATATTAGTTATATCAAACATCACTCTAAGAATCAAGATGCTATTTGGTGAAATGTAACCCTCGCCTCATTAACCTCATTAGTAAGGCTGAGATTTACCACAGTCGATGAACGAAAACATTACTTTTGCTTGTGTGCTTTATCACACAATATCACAGCAGTAAAATTGTTAAGATTATGATTGGATCCTATCAGGACTGCTTCTGGGTCCTTCAATACTCAAGAACCACTGGAATTAATGGGATGAACCTCAGATTCCTTGGAATTCAAATCTACAAGAATTCAAGTTAGCCAGGTAACTGTTCTTTTGAGTCTTCAATATCTTCATCTCTTGCTGAAGATTTCTTTCTTTTAAAGTTTAAGAGGGAGAGAGCGCACATGCACGAGCAGGGGCAGGACAGAGAGAGAGAGAGAGAGAGAGAGAGGAGAGAGAGAGAGGGAGAATCCCAAGCAGGCTCCACACTGCCAGTGCAGAGCCCAACGTGGGGCTCAATCCCAAGAACTGTGAGATCATGACCTGAGCTGAAATCAAAAGTCGGATGTCCAACCAACTGAGCCACCCAGGCATCTCTCTTGCTGAAGATTTCTAAACTCAAGTCAGAGTTGGCAAACCTACCTCTTCTGAGGAGCTCATTTTGCTGCCAGTTAATCCTGGAACCATAGGATTCATCAGATGGACCCGTTTTGAGTAACCAAGTGCAGGGAGGTACTGAGGGGTTAGAAAGAAACACACAAAGCAAATGTTAGTATAAACTCCTCCTCAGTGTCCTGATCCCATCTAACTTGGCAAGCAACTTAATAGTTTGATATAGTCCTTCCAATCTCTTTTCCTACTGAGTAGACTTTTTTTCTTTTTTAAAAAAGTTTTTATTTAAATTGCAGTTGACATACAGTATATTAGTTTCAGGTGTACAATATAGTGATTCCGCACTTCTATACAACACCCTGTGCTCATCCCAAGTGCCCTCCTCAATCCCCTTCACCTACCTAACTTGCTCCCCCCACCCACCTCCTCTCTGGTAACCATCAGTTTGTTCTCTATAGTTAGGAGTCTGTTTCTTGGTTTGCCTCTCTTTTTCCCCTTTGCTCATTTGTTTTGTTTCTTAAAATTCCACATATGAGTGAAATCATATGGTATTCGTCTTTCTCTGAGTAACTGATTTTGCTTAGCATAATACTCTCTAGCTCCATCCACATCATTGCAAATGGCAAGATTTCATTCTTTTTAGTGGCTAATAATCCATTGCATTGGATATACAACCTTTCGATGGTGTATACAATAACATAAACAAAGTTTTCCCTGCTGTTTTTCTACTAGTATTATGTTGTGAAGCTATTGGATTTACCCTACCACCATAAACAACTATAAAAGCTGGAAATATATAAAAACGACCATTTGCAGGCATTTGACAGCAACAGGTGTAGGACTATGAATTTTGAGAGAAGGGAAAGCAAAGGTGACCCCACACTCAACCTGGCTTTCTCCTTGAGGGCATTTTCCCCAAACGAGGTGCTGAGAGAAAGAGAGTCTGACGAAGGAGAGACATAGACTGGAGTTCTGGGCTGCCAGGAGGCTAGGACTGAGGAAAGGTTCTAGAGACAAGTGAGCCCCCCACCCCCAAATCGAAGTCAAAATTCCCCACTCATTTATTAGCTGACTCATAGTGGTGTGTGCATACGGAGATGCCAGGAAGCCTAACAGAGAACAGGTGCTGGGAGGCTGGCGATCTGCGCACAGACTTCAGAGGCTGCACAGTGCTGGGGAGACAGAGGTTGAAGCTTAGGTCCACTCCAAGTGGAGAGGTCTTTGTGAACACCCTGAGATTTGAGTTTGAGATCCCAGAAAGGCTGTATCCTAGGAATAAGACCCACATTGTAGAAGGGCAAACTGAAACAGACTTGTTGTTCTTTTTTTTTTTTTTTTAATGTTTATTCATTTTTGAGAGAGAAAGAGAGAGGGTGAGGGAGAGAACGTGCACAAGCAGGGGAGGAGCAGAGAAGAGAGGGAGACACATAATCTTTTCTTTTTAAGAATTAAAAAAAATTTTTTAAACGTTTATTTATTTTTGAAAGAAGACAGAGCATGAAAAGGGGAGAGGCAGAGAGAGAGACACACACACAGAATCTAAAGCAGGCTCTAGGTTCTGAGCTGTCAGCACAGAGCCAGCCCCATTTGGGGCTTGAACTCATGAACTGTGAGATCATGACCTGAGCTGAAGTCAGACGCTTTGACTGAGCCACCCAGGTGCCCTGAAACAAACCTGTTCTGACAAAGCCTAAAACCTGCCCCAGACAGGATCAAGGTGGTAAGTCAGTAATTTAACAGCCTACAGAAAACACTGCACCCTATAAGCATAATCCAGAGTCTCTACCACATATCTACGATATCTTCGATACAATAAAAAAAGTATTAGAAATGGGGAAGAAGAAAAAAAATGATTGATAATTAAGAGAAATAAAAGCAGACCCAGGAACAATCCAGATACTGGAATAAACAGATCAGGATGTCAAAATAAGTATGACTGGTGTGTGAAAGGAAACAGGAAAAGATGGACAAACTGGATAAAAGAGAATTTTGTAAAAGGGAGCTGGAATCTATAAAAAAAGAACCAAATGGAAGTTCTAAAATGGCACAGTACAATATTGGATGGATTTAACAGAAGACAGGATTGATATGCTTGAAGAAAAGTCAGTAGAGAATAACCAAACTAAAGCACAGAAGGGACAAAAAAAAGAAAACAACAGAACAGAATATAAGAGACACATGGGAGGGGCACCTGGATGGCTCAGTGAGTTGAGCGTCCAATTTTGGCTCAGGTCAAGTTCTTGCAGTTCAGGAGTTCGAGCCCCATATTGGGCTCGCTGCTGTCAGCCTGTCAGCGCAGAGCCCGCTTCAGATGCTCTGTCCCCCTCTCTCTGCCCCTCCCTCACTTGCGCTCTCCCCCAAATAAATATTTTTTAAAAAAGACACGTAGAACATAGTCAAGAGGTCTACCCTATGTAGAATTAGGGTCCCAGGGCAGGAGACAGAGAATAAGACCGAAGCAATATTTAAGGACATAGTAGGGGACAATTGCCTCAAATTGCTGAAAACAGACTCAGGAACCTCAGCAAAATCCAAGTAGGATAAATATCAAGAAAACTAGAGCCAAAAAACATCATTGTCAAGTTGCTGAAAATCAGAGACAGAGAAAACCCTAAAAGCAGCCAGAGAAAAGCAGTTATTATCTATAAAAGAGCAACAGTAATACTTATAGGTGACTTCTCAATGGAAACTAAGGCAGCCAGAGACAATGGGATGACTCTTTAAAGGGCTAAAAGAAAAATAACTGCCAACCTAGAATTTGATATCCAGTGAAAACAGAAGAAGGATGTTTTCAGACAAAAGAAAGCTGAAGGAATTCATTACTAACGACCTGCACTACCAACACCAAATCCAAGGTGGGGGCTCTGCAGGCTGAAGGAAAAGGACCCCAGAAGGAAGCACAGAGGTATAGAAGTGCAGGAAGGAGTCACGAATACCAGGAAGGGTAAGTAGGGATGAGTATACCTGAAAATTGACTGCTTGAAAAGGAGTTATAACGAAGTCTTTCGGATTTAAGATATATGTAAAAGCGAAATATATGACAATAGCGCAAAGGGCAGGAAGGAGTTAAATTGCAGGTTCTTACATTGTTGAGAAGTGGTTAAAATACCTAATTTAAACTGTAATAAACTATACAGACACATGTTGTAATCTCTAGAGTAAGGATGAGCAAAACTTCTCTGTAAAGAACCAAAAAATAAATATTTTAGACTTTGGGACTCTACTGCATATTCTTTTTATTTATTTAAAAGAAAAAAATTTTTTAATGTTTATTTTTGAAGGGGAGGAGGGGCAGAGAGAAAAGGAGACACAGAATCCAAAACAGGCTCCAGGCTCTGAGCTGTCAGCACAGAGCCCAACGCAGGGGGTAAACTCATGAATCACGAGATCATGACCTGAGCCAAAGTCAGATACTTAACAGACTGAGCCACCCAGGTGCCCCTCTTCTGCATATTCTTCTTCATGTTTTGTGCAGCCCTTAAAAAACATAAAAACCTTTCTAAGAGCTTGTGAGTCACACAAAAAACAAGCCATAGGTCACATCTCTGCTAGAATAATAAAAGTAGGTTCAACCAAAAACTTAACAGAGGAGATAAAATAGAATAATGTGAAATACCTAATTAAAAAATTTACATTGTAAGCATTCCCCATTCATTAAATACACCCCAAAACCATAAGCTGGTCAGAGAAAGATAAATACCATATGACTTCACACACATGTGGAATTTTTTATTTAAAAAAAAATTTTTTTTTAATGTTTATTTAGTTTTGAGAGAGAGAGAGACAAGAGACAGAGCCCAAATGGGGGAGGGGCAGAAAGGAGACACAGAATCCAAAGCAGGCTCTAGACTCTGAGCTGTCAGCACAGAGCCGAACGTGGGGCTTGAACTCACAAACTGCGAGATCATGACCTGAGCTGAAGTCGACTGCTTAACTGGACTGAGCCACCCAGGTGCCCCAACACATATGTGGAATTTAAGAAACAAAACAAATGAGCAAAGGAACAAAAAAGGTGTGTGTGGGGGGTGGAGAGTCAAACCTAGAACACCCCTAACTATACAGAACTGATGGTTACCAGAGGGGAGGTGGGTGGGGGCCTGGGGGAATGCACTGAGTCATCTATAGAACTGGTGAATCAGTATACTGTACACCTGAAACTAATATAACACTGCATGTTAACTACGCTGGAAATAAAATTAAAAACTTAATAAAAAAGACATCCAAAAACCATTTTAAATACACTATACAACATTCCATTACAAGGAGTTATCATAACATATTTAACCAATCACTTGTCATTGGATAGGAATTTATTTCTAGTTTTTTTAAAAAAGATATTTAAAAAAACTTTATTTGAGAGAGTGTGTGCGAGGGAGAGGGGCAGAGGGAGAGAGAATCTTGTTTTTTCTTTAAGTTTATTTATCTTGAGAGAGAGACAGAGAGCATGCGTACACAAGTGGGGAAGGGGCAGAGAGAGATGGAGACAGAGAATCCCAAGCAGGTTCCACAACGTCAGTGCAGAGCTTGATGCGGGGCTCAAACTCACAAACTGTGAGATCATGACCTGAGCCCAAGTTGGATGCTTAACTGAATGAGCCACCCAGGAGGCCAAGAGAGGGAGAATCTTAGGCAGGTTCCACGCTCAGTACGGAGCCCAACGTGGGGCTCAAGCCCATGACCCTGGGATCATGACCTGAGCCAAAACTGAGCTGGGCATTCAACTGACTAAGCCACCTAGGCACCCCAGATTTTATTTTTAAGTAGTCTTTACACCCAACATGGGGCTCAAACTTACAACCCTGAGATCAAGAGTTGCACATTCTACTGACTGAACCAGCCAAGCACTCTTATATCTAGATTTTTCCTTTAAATTGATAATGTGATAAGTACTTTAATATATAACCGAAATTGCACTTTTAAAATTATTTCCTTGGGTCTCCCTCTCTCTGACCCTCCCCTGTTCATGCTCTGTCTCTCCCTGTCTCAAAAATAAATAAAAACGTTAAAAAAAAATTTTTTTTTTTAAAATTATTTCCTTGGGGTGCCTGGGTGGCTCAGTTGGTTAAGCATATAATTCTTGGTTTCGGCTCAGGTCATGATTTCATGGTTCGTGAGTTCAAGTGGAGCCTGCTTGGGATTGTCTCTCTCTCCCTCTCTCTCTGTCTTTCTCCTGCTCACACACTCTCTCTCTTTCTCAAAATAAATAAACTTAAAAAAATAAAGAAATAAAATAAAATTATTTCCTTAACATTAATTTGTATAATTATTAGGGCAAACTACCCTTCAGGAATTTACATTTCCACTAACAGTGTTTTCTCCATGCCCTTGCCAAGATGAGGTTTTGAGCAGCTTTCAAAAATACCAACCATTTCTCAATAGTCCTTTTCAACTTACTCACGTTCTTTCCCCAAAAAGAACTAAAGGGTTTGCTCTGATTTCTTCCTTTAAACCCTGCTAAACCTCAACTCAGATGAGTGGTTTATGTAAGATTCACAGCAATACAGACTGAATGCTCTGAGAAAGATCAGTAGTTCTGCCTGGTGGTATCTTTCCCTAGAAACTGCGCTACTAGGGAAGAAGCAAATCCAACAGGTCTGGGGGCAGTTTCCTGGTGGCAGCCAGAGCATGGGCTTTTTCCCCCCCCTTTTTTAATGTTTTATTATTTATTTTTGAGAGAGAGAGCGAGTGTGAGTAGGGGGAGGGGCAAAGAGAGAGAGGGACAGAGGACCTGAAGGGGGCTCCGTGCTGCTAGCAGAGACCCTGATGCGGGGCTTGAACTCATGAACCGTGAGATCATGACCTGAGCCAAAGCTGGATGCTTAACTGACTGAGCCACCCAGGTGCCCCTACACAGGTTTTTGTTTTTAAAAAAAGATTTTTCTTTTTAAGTAATCTCTGCATCCAACGTGGGGATCAAACTCACAACCCCAAGACCAAGAGCCGCATGCTCCACTTACTGAGCCAGCCAGGTCTGAGTGCTAATTTCTGCTCAGTCGCTAACTGTGTGATAATGGACAACGTTCTTTCTCTGTAGTTATGAGTGGTGGGACTGGGATATTCAGTAAACTGTAACTGCACACCTCTGAGGCACAAAAGAAAAAAAAGAAAAGAGGACACCAACCTTTTCTGCAAAGGTGAAAATCTTTCTCTGATCAACACCTCCAAACTGGGCATCTACTTTCAAATACTCTTCATCTAAGGCCTGTGGGGGGGAAAAAAAAAAAACACATGAGCATAAACTCCTACTGTATTTCTTCTATATGGATCTGAGAAATCAGAAGCTTGAAATTCATTAGGTTTTTTTCAGAAAGTAAAGCTAGGAAGCAAATAAGCAGCATCCAGCCTCCCTGTTGGCCTCAAGAGCGGGAGAAATGTTTGCTGAATGCCTGCGGTGAATAGTACTCCATGTGGATGTCACGGGGGAAAAAAAGAAGAGCTTCTGCCTTTAAGAAGCTCACAATCCAGTGGGGAAGGGAAGGAAGAAGGAGAAGACACAATATGGTCGTGTCAAAGATACAGTGAGCAAGGCAGCCTGTGACAAATGTCAGATAATGGCATAAGAATAAAGTGCTGTGAGAGCTCAGGAGAAAAGGGCACTATTAAACTGGTAAGCAAACAGGTATTGTCACTACATGCCAGGCCTAGAACCAGCCCTGTGGACGCAGAGTTGAATCGGACCCAGACTCTGCCTTTAATAAGCCAATTAAACAGTTGAAAAGAGAGACATGTTAAACAGATAACTTGAGTACAGTATGCAAAGGGCTACCCTGGATGTTCATTCACGGAACAGTGCTAACACAAAGAAAGAAAGAAAGGCTGATCTCTTGCTGGTCAGACAGGTGGCAGTGAAGGCTTCCTGGAATCAGACTGTGGGCTGAGCTTGGTTTTGAAGAATACATAGATGTTTTTCACCATGCAGCGGAAACAGATGTCAGAGGGCACAGAGGTGTGAAATGTCTAGGGAAATTATGAGTGATTCGGTCTGCAAAAGCACAAACTTCAACGGATGCAGGAAGTGGTTAATGATGGCATCAGAGAAGTAGGGACCCTAAATGTCATGCTAGGGTGCTAGCATCATCCCGGCCCACACCGTAGAAAGACCCACCAGTAAGAGGGCAGACAGAGCACTGAGTGGAGGCCTTTGGATTAGAACAAAGAAAATAGCTAGAAGGCTGCTATGAGAGTCCAGGTAAGAAACAATGCTGAACCAAGTCAGTGGGAATATAGAACAAGAACAAACCTAAGAGATTTTAAGAAGCAGAATTGATAAAATTTCATGTCTGATTGAATGGAGGGATGAGGAAGGAGAGGAAGAGAAAGGTGAGCAAGCAGGAATAATCTACAACAGCACTGTCTAGTAGAATATTTTGGAATGATGAATATATTCTCTATCTGTGTTGTCCAGTAGGTTAGCCACTAGCTACATGTGGCTTGTGAGCACTGAAATATATGTGAAAGATAGCCAATGTGACTGAAACCTAAAAATTTTAATTATTATTTTATTTTTTAGAAAGAGAGCGCATGAGCAGGGGAGAGGGGCAGAGGGAGACAGAGAGTGTCTTAAGGCGGCTCCACGCTCAGCGCAAGAGCCTAACACAGGGCTCGATCCCACAATCCTGGGATCATAACCTGAGCAGAAACCAAGAGTCAGGCGCTCAACCGACTGAGCCGCCCAGGTGCCCCAATTTTAATTATTTAAAAAAATTTTTTTTGAATTTTGTCATCTTTCTCCTTGTTCATACAAATATAATGTACACACACATGAAATATGATGTGCTTTGTTTAACGGAAAATAGGACCATGCCTGAAATTTATTTTTGCACCTCACTCTGAAATTTTTTTCGCTTAAGTGATTATGATTAACGCAGAGAAGATGTGTGACATTGCAAAGCGTTCTCTGGGAGGTCTGGTCTCTGTGTGTGTCCTGTACTGTGCAGACATGAAAAAACAAACCCATTTACTACATTGTGTAAACAGCCTGGTCATCAGGCCATTTTCAGTCAATAGTCACATCCAGTGTAACTCTGTACAGAAGACTTAGGGTGTGGTTTGTAAGTACGATCTGTAAATAACTGGTATGAATTCCCATGGATACCTGTGTGAATAGATTTGTTGAATGAAATGTACTTTAAGAAAATATAACATCTGGGGGCACCTGGCTGGCTCAGTTGGTGGAGCGTGTGGCTCTGGATCTCAGGGTTGTGAGTTTAAGCCCCGCATTGCGTGTAGAACTCATTTACTTAGAAGAAAAAGAAAATTAAAAAATCTGTAAATAAACTGATTTGTAAACTAAAAAAAAAAAAAAAAGATGTGTGAGATAAGTAGCGTTTTGAATGGGGAGGATCTACAGCTGAGAAGTCAAAGGCTTGCATGAAAGGGGAGGGGAGAGAGAAAGGAAGGAAGGCCCACAGCACAGCCAAGGAACAGCAAGTACATGGACTTAACGGAGGCTGAGAGAGAGGTTTATGACCAATAGTTGGAAACAGAGCAGAAAAGGTCACTGGGCGACTCCCTCCCTCTTGAGTACCTGCAGTCCAGGATACAGCAGGCCACTCAGCAAAGGGTGTTCCACCTGCTTTACCACCTCAGCCCCGGCTTTCTTGGCATCATGTTGTGTGACCACGGAG
This sequence comes from Leopardus geoffroyi, assembly GCF_018350155.1. NCBI lineage: Eukaryota > Metazoa > Chordata > Mammalia > Carnivora > Felidae > Leopardus > Leopardus geoffroyi. The sequence continues at coordinate 24,851,083 of NC_059328.1, forward strand.
GAGAGTCTGTACACATCGAGTGTGTACTCTCTGAAGAGGAAAGGAAGAGGGGACAGCTGTGAAACTGGGCCAAGGCCTCACTATGATCCTAAAGCACATTAATTCACTCTCCCATTCCAAGAGAGCATAGCGGCCTGGTAGCTCCTAAAATGTAGTGGTCCATCCTCTTATTCAAAATATCACTCTATTTTTTTTTAAGTTTATTTATTTGAGAGAGAGAGAGAGAGAGAGGCAGAGAGGAAGAGAATCCCAAGCAGGCTCCACACTGTAATCACAGAGCCCGATGTGGGATTCAATCTCATGAACTGTGAGATCATGACCTGAGCTGAAATCAAGATTCAGACACCCAACCCACTGAGCCACCCAGGAGCCCCTGAAGGTCTTAATTTTAATTGGAATTCATTTATCTTTTCCTGTGATTTGTGCTTTTGGTGTTTTTGTTGAATCTTCCTTGCCCTGAGATTATAAGATAGTCTTACATATGTACAGTCTTTTTATGTTTTATAGTTTGGTCTTTACAGTTAAATCTCTAATCCTCTTGGAACGGAGGGATCAATTTTTTCCCCATATGGGTAACTAATTGTCTTGCACCATTTTTTCTTAAAAAGTATATTCTTTCTCTGCTGATCTGCAATGCCAGCTCTGTCATAAATTAAGTTTCCATGTTTATGAGGATCTATTTCAGATTTCTCTATTCTGTTCCAGTGGTTATTACTCTATCCTCATGTTATATAAATGACAAAGGATTTGCTAAGAATGCAAAGGATTTGCCAGGAATTCATAAGGAACTCCTAAAAAAAAGAAAGGAAGATGGGCTACTTGCAAAGATACTTCACAGACAAGGAAACAAAAATGGCCAAAAAAGACATGAAAATAACTTTTTTCAGATAAATATTTTCAAGTATTTTACTCCTACACTTGAATGGTAGTTCAGGTAGGCACAGATTTTTTAGGCTGTAAATTGGTTTCCTTCAGAATCTTATTTTATTTATTTTTCATTCATTCATTCACTCACTCACTCGCTCACTCATTCATTCATTCATTCATTCATTCAGAGCATGTGAGCAGGGGAGGGGCAGAGCGACAGGGACAGACAGAATCCCAAGCAGGCTCTGCACTTTCAGCAAAGAGCCCAATGCAGGGCTCTAACTCATAAACCGTGAGATCCTGACCTGAGCTGAAATCAAGGGTCAGATGCTCAAACAACTGAGGCACCCAGGCACCCCTAACATGCTAGGTTTTAAGACTCATCTAGAGAGACACCTGGGTGGCTTAGTTGGTTTGGTATCTGACCCTTGAGTTTGGCTCAGGTCATGATCCCAGGGTTGTGGGATCGAGCCCCACATCGGGCTCTGCATTGGCGCCTGCTTAGGATTCTCTTTCTCTCTCCCCTTCTGTCCCTCTCTCCCACTTACCTGTGAGCATGCAGTCTTTCTCTCTCTCTTAAAATAAATAAATAAAAATAAACACTAGCATGATATAGATTAATTAGCAGTACTAAAAAATTTTTTTTTGAAGTCTACTTATTTATTTTGAGAGACAGAGCAAGCAGGGAAGGGTGGAGACAGAGAAGAGAGAGAATCCCAAGCAGGCTCAGCACTGCCTTCGTGGAGCCAGGTGTGGGGCTTGAACTCACAAACTGTGAGATCATGACCTAAGCTGAAACCAAGAGTCGGACGCTTAACCGACTGAGCCACTGAGGTGCCCCAGCAGTTTTTTAAGGGCATCTTAGATTAATTGAAATACAGTGTCTTTTTTTTTTTTTTAAAGATTTTATTTTTAAGTAATTCTACACCCAAAATGGAGATCGAATTCACAGCCCTGAGACCAAGGGTTGCATGCTCCATGGGCTGAGCCAGCCAGGTACCCCTGAAATACAGGATCTTTGTATTCCCACTTTTGTTTGGTTTCTGGCCACTGAGTATTCTTGACTAATTTTTCAATCGACTGATCTGAAGCATTCAGGAAATGTAAAAAATATTTTATCCAGCATTTTTTAGTTGATTTCAGCAGTAAGGCTGGTCAGAGTACCTAGTGTGACAGACTGCTGGAAACAAAAGTCCTCATCCGCATCTCAAACACTCTTAAAGTTTTTCTGTCCATCTCTCTAGGCTGTATTCTAGGCGGATCTCTAGTTTTCTCTTCAACTTTATTCAGTCTAGAGTTGATGCCTTCTATTGAAGGCTGGTTTGTGGGGCTTTTTTGCTTTTTTAAAGTTTATTTATTTACAATCTCAACATCCAACATGGGGCTTCAACTCATGACCCCAAAATAAAGAGTCACCTGCTCTTCTGCCTGAGCCAGTCAGGTGCCCCTGTGGGGTTTTTTTTTTGGTTTGGTTTGGCATTAATGACTAATTTTTACATTTCTAAGATTTCTAAATGATTCTTTTTATTTCTATACATTCATTTTCATTTCTGCCTCTGTTTTATAATTTCCTTTTTAAAAATGGATGTAATTCCTTAGCATGTTAGATCTATGTCTTTTTGTTAATATCACAGATAGAACACTCAAAAATGGTGGGCAGCTTGGTTTAATTCTTGGTATGCTTATATTCTAATCTCCATAGGCCTGAAGTTTGATAAAAGTCCCTAAAGACCCAGGCAGGTGACTAATAGTGCCCCCATTCCCTGACTCTACTCTCCTTGATAGGTAGGGATGGGAATAGGAAAAGAGGAAAAGCATTACTTTATGCTTTGGCTTTAAGCAGTAAGCCTGGTTTGTCCCCACTGCCAGCTTCCTGCCTGGAGCCCAGCAAACCTGTAACTTCAGCCCAACTCACCAATTTGCATTTCAATTCTGTTTCTCTTACCACAGAGATGTTTGGCTTGTTCTTTTGAACAAAGAACCTATGTCCTTTGTTGTTTTTGTTTTTTTTTTTTAATGTTTTTATCATTGCTGTTGTCTGGAACAGAGGGAGTGCATCAAAGTGCACACTTACAAAGCCATCTTTCTTTGAAGTCACTTTTGTATATACAAAAAGATCTAGTGACTTTGAAGCAAGGTAGCTTTATTTATTTATCCCATCTCCTCCTACCCCAAATTCTGTTCAATTCTAGAATAAAAACCTTGCCTGAATCCTTCACTGTTATGATCCCGGTACCTAGAACAGAGTCTGGCATATAGTAAGAACTCAATAAGTGTTTGCATGACTCCTTCCCTCACCTTCTTCAGGTCTTGGTCTAATATCTTCTTATCATAGAAGTCTTCTCTAACCACCGTATTCAAACAGAAACCCCCCACTCCCCAAGAACTTTCTCTCCCCCACTCACCTGCTTTGCAGCACCTATCACCATCTGACACACTATATATACGTTACTCGTTCATGTGTTGTCTCTGGCTGTATCCCCTTGCTTAAACGTAAGGCCCGTTAAGATAGGGGTTTTTGTTTTAGTTTACTTCTGTACACCCAGGACCCAGAACAGGGCTTCCCATCTAATAAGTGCTTCATAAATATCTGTAGAATAAATGTAAATATAAATGGAATCTCAGGCACTCTACTGAAACTGTGGATTCAAACATCTGTGTACGTTAGAGTGTTATGTGCCTTATTTGAAACTTTAAATGTTCAAAGTGAGGAAGGATAAAGAAAATTATGATCAATGAAGTAAAAAGAGAAATGAACTTGTAAGCAAGAGATCTGCGCTCACATCCTGGCTCTTCTACTAACTGAAAGTATAAACTTGAGAAAGTTAAATCTGCATGTGTTTCCTTATCTGTGAAATAGGACATACCAATGCTTACCTTAAAAAGTTGTTCTGGGATGCCTGGGTGGCTCAGTTGGTTAAGTGCCTGACTTCGGCTCAGGTCATGATCTCACGGTTCATGAATTCGAGCCCCACGTCAGGCTCTGTGCTGACAGCTTCAAGCCTGGAGCCTGCTTTGGATTCTATGTCTCCCTCTCTCTCTGCCCCTCCCCTGCTCACACTCTGTGTCTCTCTCTCAAAAATAAACATTAAAAAAATAAAATAAAAAAAAAAAAAAAAAAAAAAAAAAAAAAAAGTTGTTCTAAGGGTTCACATGCAAAAGTGACCAGTAGAGTGATACATAGTTTAATTGAGGTTTTAAAAATTAAAAAAAAATATGGAGATTATGAGGCGGCAGGGAGAAATGACTTAGGAAATTACTTAAGTTAAAAATAGTAGGACAGAAAAATTGTATCTTTGCTAATATTACAAGTATGAATAAAATTGATAAAAGTATGAAGCAGTAAAAATTGTTGGGGAGGTCAGAAACAAGTGATATATTTTTCTTTCACATTTATTTTATCATTATTTGCTGAGGTGGAGGCTGGAAAGAAAAAGGGAGGCTGAATTGTTTATCAATTCATCACTCCTCCATATGCTGGGAGCCCAGCAAGGCCAAGGACTTTGCTTTGGTTACATTTGTATCTCCAGCAAAATGGATAGTACACAGGCCTTCACAAGTCAGTACATTTTTGATGGATGAGTTAAGAGGACAAAGAGTATAAATTTTTTAATGGCTTTTAATTGGTAGGGCCAAAGCACTGCTAATACAAATTTATAGAGTGCCTGGACTCCACAGGACCTGTAATTAGCTAGAAGCATGAGAGCCACAAGGAGGGTGGATGATCCAGAACTTACTTGCTGAGCTGGTAATCAGTGCCTTTGACGAACCTGAGCTTCTCCAAGGGCACACCAATGCTCTCCAGCATTGCCTTGATCACATTCTCATAGTAGCTGGTTCGGAGTTCTAGAAGTTCCCATGGGGCTTTCATGTTATCCAGGTAAGCGTGAAGGTCCGCAAACAGAATCGTTACCTGGACATAACAGATGAGGGACCACCAAAATGTGATTCTGTCCAAGTCCCTCCAAACACCCCTCTTTCCCCTGCCCTTGTTAAATCTCTTTCTTGGCCATTCCCCAGGGAACTCCTTGATTTATAACCTTACTTCTTACCTCACATCCTGCTTTCAGGAAGTCTGCAATCTTAGACATAGGCACGAAGTAAGCCACATGTGGCTTGCCTGTGGTTGCTGTTCCCCAATAAACTTTAAGCTCCCGCTCCTTGAGTATCTCCTTCAGCTTGTCTTCCCCCAGAACCTCCTGTTGTGGAAGCAGAAGAGCTGGTTTAATGCTGGTGCCCCACCTTGCTCATCCTTTACCCTGTGGCAAGGAAAACAGAAGCATGTGTCATTGGGGGGGTCTAAGCTCAGAGCCAGCAGGGAGGTCCAGCCATGCTCTCAGTGTCAAGTGACAGTCAACCTAAGTTGGTGCTGTTGCCAGTGAAATGCCACCATGTTAGAAAACTGGACACGTCCCTACCTGCATGATCCTTTCCATCTACTCTAACTCATGTTCCTTCCTTTCATCGTCAACTTCTTGAAATAGCTGTCTCTTCTTCTGGTCTTTCTCCCATGTTGCTAAATTCAATGAAAACTTTTTAGTCCTCACTCCCTCCCGGAACACTCTCCTCTTTTGGTCCTCCCCTATTTTATTCTCTTAGTTGTCCTCCTACTTCTTTGGCTGATGGCTCAGATTTCTTGGCAGCGGTTCTTCTTCCTAATCATTAAATATTAGCAATCCTGGGGCACCTGGGTGGCTCAGTCAGTTAAGTGTCTCATTTCGGCTCAGGTTCTCATGGTTCATGAGTTCGAGCTCCGCTTTGGGCTCTGTGCTGATAGCTTTGAGCCTGGAACCTACTTGGGATTCTGTGTCTCCCTCGCTTTCTGCCCCTCCCCCGCTCACGTGAGTGTGTGTGCGCGCGCGCTCGCGCTCTCTCTCTCTCTCTCAAAAATAAACATTGGAAAAAATTTTTAAAAAAATTAGCAATCCTTGCAGCCCTATCTCTTCTCTTCTTACTCTACATTTTCCCTAACTGATCCCTTTCGAGTTGCTTCAGTTACTACTCATGAGCTAGTAACGACCAAATTTCCTGCTCATACCCATATATAGAACAGTGTACTTGTTATCAACCCAGTTAATTCAAACTCAGCATGTTCAAAATTAACCTCATGCTCTCACCTTCCCACCTCACTCCCCACCCATCTTTTTCATTTATAGTTTCACCCCAGCGCAGTAAATGGTAACTATCATTCACCAAGTTGCCTAAGTTACCCCAAAGCTCCTAAATCCTCCTCCTCTCTGCCTCCATCGCACTTCCCTGGTCTAGGCCATCAGCTCACACCAGGACTACTGTAAACAGCTTTGTAACAGCTTGCTCTCTCCAGCCCATGTTTCAGAAAGCAGCCAGAGAGATCTTTAAAACTCAAAACTTGATTAACTTGTTCACCTATTTAGATACTGTAACGATTTCCTTTTGCCCTAAGACAGTATTGGAAAAATTCTTATAGGTCAATATGCTGCTAATAAAAGAGATCTTAGTGTCTCTTCAAGGGATGGTTTGGGGAGGCTGTTGGAAGCCATGAAAGACAAAAACTGTTTCGCTGGTTTGAATCACCTGTTAGCAGGACTTATCAAAATCCTGTTTCAAGGTGGCTGGATGGTGGATCCTGCATTCTCCAAGCCCCTGACTATTTGGACACTTGGAGAGTTCTTGCCACAAGGTCATATTACTTACTCTTGAAAACCTGAGTGAGTCATTGCCATTAGCTCTATTTATGCTTTGTCCCCAACCAGTATTATTTTGTGGAAAGAGACTAGGACAAAGGATCTGGCTAAGAGGAAGCATGCAAAAATTACCGATTAAGATCAAGTTACGAGTAGAAAGAACCCAAATGTCCACCAACTGACGAATGGAAAAACAAAATGTGATATATCCACATAACGAAATATTTCTCAGCCGTAATAAGAAAATTCTGATAGGTGTGACAACATGGATGAACTGTGAAAACATGCTAAGTGAAAGAAATGAGACATAAAAAGCCACATATTACATGATCCCATTCATATGGAATGTCCAGAATAGGCAAATTAGAGACGTAAAGTAGATTAGTGTTTCCCTATGGCTGTGGGGAGTGGGAAATGGGCAGTGATTGCCAGTGGGTACAGGTTTTATTTCGGTGATGAAAAAGTTCTGGAATCAGATAGTGGTGATAATTGTACAACCTTGTGACTATACTAAAACCCACTGAATAGTATACTTTAAAAAAAATTTTTTTTTTCAACGTTTATTTATTTTTGGGACAGAGAGAGACAGAGCATGAACGGGGGAGGGGCAGAGAGAGAGGGAGACACAGAATCGGAAACAGGCTCCAGGCTCTGAGCCATCAGCCCAGAGCCTGATGCGGGGCTCGAACTCACGGACCGTGAGATCGTGACCTGGCTGAAGTCAGACGCTTAACCGACTGCGCCACCCAGGCGCCCCTGAATAGTATACTTTAAAAGAATGAATTTTATGGTCTGTGAATTGTATCTCAAAAAAGGTAAAAAAAAAAAAAAAAAAAACCCAAACTGTGGCTGAACCAATGTATTACTGCTCTTAGAATAAACTCCAATTTTAAGCATAACTTGCAAGGCCTTCATAACCTGGTTCCTCCTTACCCCTTCTCAACAAACAAGTAAAATATATAGTATGTCAGATGGTGATAAGTTATATGGAGAAACAACAAAGAAAAAAGCTAGAACAAGGGATGAGACAGTTCTGGTGGCAGGGGGTTTGTTATTTAAATGAAGTGGTCAGGAGAGGCCTTCCTGATAATGTGACAATAGTCAGAGGCCTGAAGGAGGTAAAGAAATCAGCAATATAAATATTTATTAAGGGTTTGATCTGCACTTTGCTTATCCTACTCCTGCGGATTTAGCCTTCTCTCTGAACCAGTGTTCTTTCTCCCCTCTGGGTCTTGACCTGGGTTCCTACCTAAAATGCTCCCCGCCCCCCCTACCCCGACCCATTCTTCTTCTGGTTAACTTCTACTCCCGCAGTTCCTGGAAACAGCAGGAACAGATGTGGAGTGAAGTGATTTGTATCGCCAAGGCGCAGTTCAGAGATCACTTCCTCAGCCTTCCCTGACACTGCCCCAGCCCTCTCCCCTAAATTCCTCCCAAAGCTCCAGGGATAGTACTTGACAGTCCTTGTTTCAACTGTAACTAAGTGCCTGAATTATGGGTTATTCTTAACGTCTGATTCCCTCCAGACAAGCCCTGGGAGGGCAGGGCCCTGACGTATCGCCTGGCACATAATAGGGTGGGTGGGGTGGCAGTCCTAGATTCAAAGCTTGGCTCAATACAAGGTGACTGCACACAGGTGAGCCCACTGTCATTTCTGTGGGACCCAGATGACTGCTGCTTGACTGAACGACTGACCGACCAACCAGCAGTCTCTCTGAATTGCCTCGGTGCGGAACCCCCGACCCCACACAGTTAGGACCCTGTAGTGGCACTCAGGGTCACTGGACCTCGAGCCCCCAGTCCTTGACAGCGCATTTCCAACCCCGAGGCCCTACCTGCAGGTTCCGGGTGATAAGGTGCAGCTTCTCTTCAGGGCTCGGAGCGTCCCCCATGGCACCGTCGCCCCTGCTTCCCGCGCTCAGGCCGGCACCGCGCCGCTTCCTCGGTCGCCGCCGCCGCCGCGTGCCGGGAAGTGGCACGCGGGCCCAGTTAGGTTGCATCAGCTGAGCTCGTCGCTCGGCTTGCTCGGCCTGGACCCTTCGCCTGAGAGCGGCCAGGGAAGAGCCAGGAGCAGCTGAGAGTCGAGCGGGTCGATGAGACGAGAAGGGGAGGAGCCAGTAGGCAGGATAGGCGGTACGGGGGCGGGGTCGCCGCGCCTGCGCGGGGCACAACCCCCTGAGGGGCGGGGCGGCTTCCTGCCAATCACTGCCTGTTTGCCCTCCCCCTTGCGCTGGCCCGGTTGGCTAGGGGTGGGGGAGGTCGGGGAGGGGGCGATAAAATGGCGCAGGGGGCGGAGTGAGGCGCAGTCGTTCGCACAGGCTTCGGCCCCGCTTCCGGAGGTGAAGAGCAGGAGGGATGAAGGGGTCAGCGTTCCCGGCTGGGAGGGGGGATGGGGGCGCCTGTTGCTTCTCCAGGGGGCCGTACATGTCTGTCCACCCTGTTGAAGGGTTGGGAGGCCTTCGCCCTGCTGGGAAAGGGCTCTTGTCGTTCCTGAGGTGATGGCGGCGGGAGGGGGAGTGTCCCTGCGCCCCACCTCCACGTCGGCTGGCTACAGATGCCCCTCACCCTGCTGAGGAAGAGGGAGGCTGTTGGGTCACCTGCGAGACGGAGAGCGCCGTCCGTCTCCCTGCCCAGTGGGGGTGGGAGGATGGGTGTGTTAGGTGGGTTGGGGGTGCTGCTGCTCCATGCCCCACTTGGGGGGCTGTTGCTAGGGAGAAGATCGTGGTCTTACAGCAGCCCCTTAAGGGCGGAGGAGAGGATGACCCACCCCTAGGGCTGGCGGGGCGTGGGTCCCGCGGAAGTGTGGGTGGTCACTATCAGGGTGAGGGGTGCACCACCGAGGCCTGCGGAGGAGGTCGGTTTGGCCCCTCCGGGGGGAGGGGCGCGGAGCAAGCCCGCGCTTCTCCCGCCTTCCACCGGGAGGCGGGAGTTTCTTGGTGTTTTCGGGGGAGGGAAGAAGGGAAGAGGGAAGGCCCAGCCCCAAGGGCGATGCTGTGCTGGGGCCGTTGCATTTGTAAGGAAGAGCAGGGGGAGACCAAGTAGTGTCCTACGAAGGGTGGACTTGGGCCCGGAGGGGTTCTCGGGACTGGTGGTGCTACCAGTTCTTTCTTGGGCGGAGGGAGGGCAGTTGGCACCGCAGCGGGGGCCCCGGAGAAGGGAAAGAAGTGATTGAATTGCTCACCTGCTGCCCCACCCTGATCTCCAGTTTCTTCTGGATTTGTTAGATGCTGCGATCTTTGGCAATCCTGCCTAAATTAGTTTAAAAACATTTTCTTCTAAAGAAGAAACCTGTTGCTGCATTTTTTTAATATTTAGTTTTTATGCCCCTGTGGGATGAGAGTCCTGGAATCCATATCTAGTGAAATGTTAACCTAAAGCAGAGATTTCCAGCCCTAGGTTGTTTTTCTGTCCTACGGTGTTTCCAGTTACTTCAAAGGAAGTTGCAGAATTCTTACAGATAATTTCAGTTCACTTTGATTTTGTTTAAATGTTATGCCCATTTTATAGAGAGATAAAGCCTAGTGAGTGTCTTTTGTGCCGCGTGCCTCACATGTATTGGATATGGGAAAGGTTGGAAATCAAAGGCCTGTCCCTTGGAAATATTCTTTGCTCTTGGCCATAGCTTGGTAATGGTCTTGGTTTTAGAACCTTGAAAGAGGGATATGGGGTTGTGTCTGGTGTTGTAGTTTTAGTGGTCTGAATAAAATAAGGCTCTGTGCTTTAAGGCAATAGGTTTTCTTAGGTACGATAAAAATAGAAAGGGAACCAGTTTCTGAGGTTGCAGCTAGGTGGTTAGAGAACAGAGCGTGGGGGTGGTAAACTGAAGTGTGAAGAAGGGGGTGGACAGGTGAGAGAGACATGGAAGGACAGAATAGGGTCACAGAAGGGATGGGGAGCAGAGGAATAAGAGACAGACTTGGAGATGGGAAAAATACTCTTCCCTTAAAAATAAAGAGATCTCATTTTAGGTGGCAGTTACAAAGCAAGTGCCAAGAAAGTCAGGTAATGGTAGAATGGCAGACAGAGAAGTACTAAGGCCGTCTTGTGGAACTTCATTTTAGAACTTAATTTTATCTGAGTTTTTTTTTTTTTCCCCCACCTCTTGCAAATTCATTAAATACCAACTTTCATTAGTATAGGGTTTTTAGGTTTAGAGTGCTTTCATAAACATCCCCTCATTTGATCTTCATAATCGGTGTTTGAAGTTAACAGTGTATAATTATCCCCTATTTTTCAGATGAGTGTTCTCATCTGTATTGAGGTTCAGAGACTTTCAGTGACTTGCGGAGGTCTCTGAATTTTAGTGCAGTTCCTCTATACAAGACACTTCAGTAACCATTAATTTGCAGGATTTGCCTGATATTTCAGATGTGCACACAGCCTGGTCTTTAATTAATTCAGTGGCAATATGGTTGAATGCTGGGTTAAACTAGAAGAGATTAGAGTAAACTGGATAATTTCTTAACAAGCAAGGACCTAGGGGAGTTCTCTATTAGATTAGCACTCTTTCCTACCATTTCTATGCTTCCTTAAGATTCTCTAGGGGTCAGGGAGGTGATGATGTGGGATGAAATAGAAACTATAGCCACTACTTATTTAGCTTTTCCATTGTGCTTCTATTGTGCTAAGTGCTCTATGTTCACGGTCTCATTTAATTCTGGCAACAACACTATGAGGTAGCTACTGTGATGGTCTCTATTGTACAGAAGAGGACATTTGAAACTTCAGAATGTAATCATTGTCTTTCTCCACTGGCTTCTTAATTTAGAAATATTTTTATTCAATATTTTAAGCATATGAAATTTGTAGGAAGTAACAAAATAATACCATTATGCACACCATTCAGCTTTATCTTTCTTTTTTTTTTCTTTTCTTTTTTTTTTTTTTTTAATGTTTATTTATTTTTGAGACAGAGAGAGACAGAGCATGAACGGGGGAGGGTCAGAGAGAGGGAGACACAGAATCTGAAACAGGCTCCAGGCTCTGAGCTGTCAGCACAGTGCCCGATGCGGGGCTTGAACTCATGGACTGCGAGATCATGACCTGAGCTGAAGTCGGCCGCTTAACCGACTGAGCCACCCAGGCGCCCCAGCTTTATCTTTCTTATTGATGTAGGCAAGCTGAATCTGAGGACTCAGAGGGGTCTGAGGCTCAAGAGAGTCCTTGGCTTAGTTCAGGATAGAAATCAAATGTGAGCCAGGAGGAAGTAAGAACAGAGTTCATTGAATAGTGTAAGTGAGAGAGTATAGCAGATGGAGTGTCTGGGAGACTTGGAAAAGGAAAAGTGAGTCTCTCTGTCACTTGGGGTTATGAATTTATATTGGAAGGGGGTCCAGGGTGCATGTTCTTTCAAGAACCCAACATAGCCTCTGATCAAAAGTGAGTGTCAGGAGAACAATAGGTGTTATTCCATAAATTACCAAAGGGAGGGGGTATTGATGCCAGTGTTGGCCAAGGTTTGGAGCTAATGTCCTGGAACATGTTTGGGATCCAGTTGTCTTAGATGTTATCAGGTGTTTCAGGGCCTAGGATGGAACTTAGAGGAATGATTAACTTTTTTGCCTCCCCCTTGGAATGGGAACATAGCTTCCTTTATTTTACTTTCATTATGTTGCCATATTTTTTTTTAAGTAGTTTCTACACACCCAACATGGGGCTCGAATTCATGACCCAAAGATCAAGAGTCTCAAGGTCTACTGACTGAGCCAGCCAGGCACTCTCCGCCATATTTCTTGGAGGTCTTTTTGTTATTTATTTATTTATTTATTTATTTATTTATTTATCTATTTATTTTTTAAGAAGTAAAACATTACAGATACTCATGCCCCCTTGACCTTCCTCTTCCCTCTCTACCACCAGAAGTAACCACTATCCTGAATTTTGTGCTTCCTAGTCCCATGCATATTTTTATAATTTAATGATATATGTATGTATCCATACACTATCTGGTATTGTTTCTTCAATGTTTATTTATTTTTGGGACAGAGAGAGACAGAGCATGAATGGGGGAAGGGCAGAGAGAGAGGGAGACACAGAATCAGAAACAGGCTCCAGGCTCTGAGCCATCAGCCCAGAGCCTGACGCGGGGCTCGAACTCACGGACCGCGAGATCGTGACCTGGCTGAAGTCGGACGCTTAACCGACTGCGCCACCCAGGCGCCCCTGGTATTGTTTCTTTAACAAATTGCAAGGAAAAAAAAGATGGGGAACCTATAGATTAAAATATAAAACATGTCAGCCAATTGCAGTGTGTGGACTTATATGGAAACCGATTTTTTTCAATCTTAAAAAATAAGACATTTGTAAAATAATTGGAAACCTGAACCATGTATTTTATGATAAGGAATTCCTGTTATTTACAGATGAAATGATGTGATGCCTGGGATTTGCTTCAAAATAATCCAGTAAAGGGGGGAAGTGGATGGGACAAGATTTACTATGGGCTGATAGTTGTTGGAGCTGAGTGGTGGATCTATGAGAGTTTGTTATACTGTTGTGATTTTTGTATATGTTTTAAGTTATGTATAATAAAAAGCATTTTTAATGAGGAAATAAAATTGTGGAGAGAATGATTTGTGCAAGTTAAAAATTATCTGTAGATTGTATTGTTTTGCATAATTTTGCTCCCAAACCTATTGGAACATTCTCTGAAAGAAACTCAGAAGAGCCAGCTCTGTGCTTCTGGATGTCGTGTAGTATAGGGATTGATGTTTTCAGTTCTTGTGAAGGATTTGATCCTATGCGTGCACAGTAAAGTTTGCCAATAACCATGATTTTCTTCCAGTGTGGTTTGGCTGCGTTCAGGAGTATTTCTCATGTTCTTCTATTTTACCTGGGAAGTCCGGGGAAGCCTGTGTTTAATAAAGTGGCTTAAGTTATTTTTGCTGAGGGATTAAAAGCCCTCTTCAGTATCTTAATCTTTCATAGTATGTTAGAGAGTGTGAAATTGGAAAGCTCTGCCATTTGCTGACTGACCCTGGGCAAATCTCTGACAAGGGTAGCAGGAAAAAGCATTACCTTTGGAATTAGATCTGGGTTTAGATCCTTGTTCTAGCATTATTAGCTCTGTGTGCTTGGTTAAGTTACTTCCTGCCTTTTTTTTTTTTCTTTAAGATTTTATTTTTTAATCTCAGCACCCAGCATAGGGCTCAAACTCACGACCCTGAGATCAGGAGCCACATGCTTTACAGACTAAGCCATCCAGGCACCCCTCTTAATGCTTCTTAACCTGAGTTTCCTAAGAGTGAACATTTATTGAACTCTTCATTTGGGCAAGCCAACTGCTTGAACTAGACCTTTTGGAAGAAGTTTGAATGAGAATGGAGATAGTGGCTTAGAAAGGGCTTCTCAGAAATAAAGCTGCTTAACCCGGTGCCTATGATACTTGTGCTTTACACCTACAAACTTTACATATAAACTTTTTCTTACTGCTGCCTAAAGAAATAATATAAAATAACCCAGTCACTGTGCAGAGAAATTACTTTTTCTTCATAGAGGCACCTGTTTCAGTGCCTGCAGTGCCTGGAACTCTCTCACAACAATGCTGGAATATTGGTAAAATAAGATAAAAAGTCTCAGCAGCCCTAAGTTTAAATGCAACAGAAAGCTTAGTTTAATATTGCAGAGTTATGTTGAGTTAAATTAGAAGTTGTAAAATGTGTCTCGTAGTGACTGGTTTATAATAGGTACTTAATATTTCTTTTTGTCCCGTCTCATTTATAAGATGGGTAAGTTTAAGTTCCTTCTTTAAATTTTTTTAAATTTATTTTACCCCTAGTTTTGTTGAGATACAATTGACATATAGCACTGTATTAGTTTAAGGCATACAACATAATGGTGTATGTACATAATACTAAATGATTACCACAGTAAGAGTAGTTAACACATACCAACTCACATAGTTATAAATTTTTCCTTGTGATGAGAACTTTTAAGATCTACTGTCTCAAGCAACTTTCAAATATAAAAATACAGTATGGTTAACTATAGTCAATATGTTATACATTATGTAAATCCTTTCTAATGCTAGTGTTCTGTAATACCTCTCTTTTTCTTCTCATTCTCTAGTACTTTATTATTCATACCATTTTATATTTTCTAATATTAGTGCATAACTTTCAATGTTGTCTTCCTACCAAGGTAGGAAACTGTATCTTTGTTTTTAAGAAGTCATATAGAAACATGTCTTGCTAAGTATTGTGTGATGATAGTAGCTCAGAAAATGTTTTCTGAAAGAGTGCATGAACTAAAGCTAAAATTCAGAGTGTGAAGGAAAAGTGGGGTGGGGGAAAATCACAGTTAAAAGGCTAACAGGGAGTTTTCGAAATTATTTGAGTTTAGCGTATAAGCATTTCTTAATAGCTTCTCAGATGTTGACGTGATGTGTGAAATACAAGCTTTTATGACCTTTACCATCTAGAAAATAATTTCGATTAGGTCCATCACTGTGTAAAAGCTAGGTTTTGATTACATAAGTAATATACAAATATTCAAGTAGAATAGTTGACTTTATTCAGAATGACACTGAAGTCTTCCTTTGAGATCTCTTGGTCCCATCATGGGTTATAACAGTCATCAGTTTTATATTTTTCTGGATCTGTTCTTTGCATTTATATATAAACTGCAAATGAGACGTTGGTATGTGTGATCATGATGAACTTCTAGATCTTGGTGGAATCT
Source organism: Leopardus geoffroyi (assembly GCF_018350155.1). NCBI lineage: Eukaryota > Metazoa > Chordata > Mammalia > Carnivora > Felidae > Leopardus > Leopardus geoffroyi. The sequence continues at coordinate 24,866,292 of NC_059328.1, forward strand.
TAGACATTGCCTAGTCTGCCTTCCCACCCCTTTCCCATTTTATAAATGAGACAAATCCAGGGATTTAGTGACTTGCCCAAATTATTACAGCTGGTTAGTGACAGAACCAGGACTATAAGCAAGGTCTCAAGACTCCCAAGCCAGTATTCATCTTACGGGAGCAAATGATAATTCTCAAGAAAGAACAAATTGTTGGGAGGAACAAAACTAGTTCCTTAGTTGCATAATTTTCCCTCTAAAGATTTTTCTTTGATGTTCTTGACTCAAAATCCAACTTTCTGGTATTTAAAAAAAATCAAGATCAAAATTAATAGGTGGAGCACCTTAAAGCATAATACAGTTGACTTTGTAATTAGCAGAGTTGAAAGTGATGAGAAGATCCTCTAATTTTCTTTGTGCCTGCAGGAAGGTGGGAGTCAATCATTTTGACAAGTCTCCTGAAAGGAACAGCTAGCAGGAGCTGAAACCTTTTTCCATTTGGTCTCGTGGCAAAGAGATCACGCCAGCAGCTCCACACAGTATGGAAGACAATTCTTGTATTCTTAAAGTTTTTTTTTTAACTTTAAAAGTTATACGTATTTGTTTTTTCAAAGTGTAAACTGAAAATCCAAGCATTTTACACAATATATACTTGTTTTCCTTTTATGTTGTGGATATTATTCCATGCTAGTGTATAGTGATCTATTTCATTGTGTTTTTAAATAGTTGTAAAGTATCCCATAGAATGAGTGTACCATGATTCCACTAAATAGTTCCGGTCATGGACATTAAGGTTCTCTCCAATATTTGGCTATTTTGAATAATTCTGCTTTGAACATCCTTATAAATGTATCAATGTGCATTTGTATAGGTACTACTGTAGGAAAAATTGCCAGAAGTAAAATTGTGGGGTCAAATGGTATTGCAAATTACTCTCCACAAAATATTGTGCTGACTTAATGGTCTTATTCTGATTGTGAGAGCGCTTGTTTCCTACATCCTTACCAACTTAGATATTGTGACATCTTAATTTTTACTATTTTGTTAGGAAAAAAAGCATGTCACTGTTCGAATGTGTATTTCCATGATTCTGGTAAGGTTAAATATCTTAAAATTCTTTCTCATGTTATAAGTCATGGCGCAAAGAATTTGAAATATTAGGATACTACCACTCTATAAAACAGAAGTTGATATAGGGATTTCCTGTACCTCAGTGAAACTGTTTCTTATTTTTCCAGATATGACGTGCTCACTAGTGCCCTCTGAACAGTCTTCTGGGACTTCTCTCTTGCCTAAAGACAGTGCCCCATTTTCATGGGGTTCCTCGGATGAGGATGGATTGGATGACTCCTTGCTGGATCTGTCTGAGGGAGAAGAAGATGACGGCCATTTCAGTTTCACAGAGGAAGATATTCAGGAGCTCTTGAAGGATGATGACCTATCAAATGAGCACTTTTCTTGGGGAGGAGGGTTGCTTAAAGATGACAGCAGTCACGTTGAGAAGGGAGGGAAAGGGGATCAAATTCTATTTGATACTTCCCAAGAGAAAAATTCATCATACACCTTGGGACCAGTAGCTGAGACCCCTGGCCTCTTAAAACTACCTCAACTAAGTACATCAGTTGGTCATGGCCCAACTCCTACTAAACCGTTAAACAGACACTTTGCACTAGAAAAGAATCTTGTAAAAGTAACAGTTGCACCATTTAATCCAACAGTTTGTGATGCTGTGCTTGATAAGGATAAGACTGATTTATCCAAAGATCTTGAAAAGCCCTCCTCCCTTGGGGAAGAGATGAGAGAAGATGGTCTTAGCCCAAATGAGAGCAAACTCTGCACTGAATCTGAAGGGATCAGTCCCAATAATTCTGCTTGGGATATGCCCCCGCTCTCTTCTCCAGACAGTAACTTTCAGCAAACTGTGTCTGATAAAAATATGCCTGACAGTAAGAAACCTACACCTGTATTCTCTCAGATCTTGGACAATTCAGAGACTCCTCATTTGGGGTCATCCTGGAAAAATGGATCACATAAATCAAATTGTGAAATGACGTTTCCAGTTGTTTCCAGTTCATCAAACAAAGTACGTATATTTTTTCAAGGTAAAGAGAAAAATTATTTTCATTCATAAGCTGTATAGCAAAGCTTTGTATTCATCAAACAAATTGGGATTTGAACCCTGACTAGAACTGTGACCTTGGGAAAATTATTTAGCCTCTCTGTTCTCTCGTATTTCTTATCTATAAATTGGACTAAATAATACTTCACACATATATGGTAAGGATTAATTAAATAATGTCTATATGGTAACTGGTATATAATATTAAATTGCTATTATTGGCTAATTACTAAGATAATGATGATATTACTATTACTTTTCCTTTTTTGGGGGTTTTAACCCTAAGTCTCAATCTCTGGTTGCTATGCTAAATGAGATACGGCACCTGATCAGCCACTGAAGAGCTAAAAAATCTTCAACAATTTACCTAACCTCTTTAAACCTGATTCCCTGTCAAATGGGCATACAACTTAGGGTTTCTTTCTTTTCCTTAAAATTAGTTATTATCTCATTTAAGGCATCTGCTATAGTGCCTGTTACACAGTAGGGTACAGGAATATGCCTTTGTAGCCTATAGTTTAAGAATATGTCTGTAAATGGTGTTTTCAGTTTTTTTGTTTTTTTTTTTTATGACTATCTTCTGCTTTGAATGAAAGCAGGATGTTCTTGACAAGGATTCTGGGAAGCTGAAAGTCAACGAGAGAAGACTAGGCAAAGTCATACCTGTTCTGCAAGCCAAAAGAAGGTAACAGTATGATAATATTCTGGTTTCTGTTGGTTCTCTTCAATTTCTGTCTTCCGCTCCTCCATTTCCCCTTCATGTGGAATAAAACCATGCACCAGGAATAAGCATACTTTAAGTTCTGGGACCACTAACGTGTAGCTGTCTAACCTTGGGCAAGTCAAATAATCTATGTTTATTTGTCAACAAAATGAGGCTAATGATGCCTTCCCTGCTGTTTCTCACAGTTATTTTGAAGAGTCAGAAAGACCTGTTAGTGAAAACACTGTATAAATGTAAGATTTCTTTTCCTGTGTATGGGGAAGCCTGGTCACAGATATGATAGGAAGTTAGAATAATTTGAACACCAACATTAAAATACAACTATGTAGAAGATCATTTAGTCATCTCTTCCAACTTGAATGCAGCTGTCCTTGAGGGAAAATTCTAGTAGAGGTTGCAGATTTGGGTCACTTTACAATCTGTTCTCTTGTTGCCAGGAGATGGCAGTGTCTCTACATGGGCCTTTTCAATTAGCAGAGCTTTTTTTTTTTTAATGTTTATTTATTTTTGAGAGAGAGGGAGACAGAGTGTGAACAGGCGAAGGGCAGAGAGAGAGAGGGAGACACAGAATCGAAGCAGGCTCCAGGCTCCAAGCTGTCAGCACAGAGCCTGACGCGGGGCTTAAACCCACGAACTGTGAGATCGTGACCTGAGCCGAAGTCGGATGCTTAACCGACTGAGCCACCCAGGCGCCCCATAGCAGAGCTATTTTTTAGGTTGAGTCAGATTGACTTCCCTACAAAGGGATTAAAAAATTTTTTTTTATTACACAGATACTATATTTATTTTGCTTTAAATTTGTTTTAAGTTTATTTTGAAAGAGAGAGAAAGCACACAGGGCAGAGGGAGAGAAAGAATCCCAAGCACTCTGCACCACCAGCACAGAGCCCTATGCAGGGCTCAAACCCACAAACCACTAGACCATGACCTGACCTGAAGTCAAGAGTCGGAAGCTTAACCAAATGAGCCACCCAGGCTCTCCTCTGCTTTAAATTCTTTTTAATGTATTAGAAATGAGGCTAAAGTTTCCTTTGACTGCTATCCTTAATCCCAGTTTGTTTCTTTGTTTGTTTTGTTTTCTTTGCACAATTGAGGGAAACTTGGTGAATTACTTACAGTGGAAGTTATACCAAAGAGCCAAGTCAGGCTACTTAGAACAGTTATGAATTTATTATCTCCATATTCTAATCCAGTGACTCCATAGTACAGTGCAAACAGGATGAGCAAGGGCCAAAAATTGTTCTTGCCAAGGTCACCAGTATTCTAACTGCCACACCCAGCTGGTTCTTTTTGGTCTTTATCTCTTTGAGTTTTTCTGTGGCTCTGTGAAGTTATTTCTTGATTAACCTTGAATTACTCAACAAGTGCTTACTTTCTCTGGGGACTGGATAATCTTCACTTTCCTATGCCTTGTTAACAGGAGGTTGTATCTGTTTCTCATCTTCCTTTTTTTCTCAACTCCATACTTGATTTCAGCTTTATACTATGTGACTAACACTGTCTTCTGTCACTGGATCTTAAAGAGTATTTTGCCTCTGAAAGTTAGTTGTTCTAACTGATCAGCAATATATGACTTCTCTCTATAAACACTACACTCATGGTTCTAATGGGCTGTTTTTCCTCCCGGTTTGCTTTGTTCAAGGACTAATGTTCCGACGTTTTCACAATCAGATCTAGAAAAGCAGAAGCAAAGTTATCTCAAGGAAGTCATTGCTCACATAGAACACCCAAAGGACACTAACCAAGGTAACATGGTAACCAGAGAATGGCATGTAAAAGATGTGATGGGACTTCTTTTTTTTTTCCAGTGTAATATAGATTAAACTGGGAGATTATTTTGAATTTTCTAAAATTGATGAGAAAGATAACTTCTTTACCCAAAGATTTTTACTTTAAAAGATTGCCTAACCAAATAATTCCCCAAGTGGTTTGGCTAACCTGTATTAGAGAGGGGTCCAAGGAGACTCATACCACTATGTGAAGAGTGCGTCTTCCATGGCTGAGGACTGTAACCAGACCTGTAGTTTTCTGATAAGGAATTTTTTTGTCTGAAAAATAGAAGTGGATGACCAAGGGCTGCTTAGTAATCACTAGTGTTTTATATAGAATTATTTATTTTCCCTGTTTCCTTCAGGATTTAAATGTAAAAAGGCAGGCATTTCAAATAATATTCTGTATCTGCATTTGAATAAAAGCTCCTAAAAGGTTTTGACTACCTTCCAGATTCTTCAAGCTGAGTTCTCCGTAGTTCATTAAAAGCTATTACAAAGCAAGGTGGCCGGATTCTTTCTCCAGCCCTCAAAAGATATAGGCCCTGTTATCATTCATCCTGGACTAGTAGCTGGTGGGAAAACTCCTAAAGGGAGGGGAATTTGTGGGCTATACTAAAGGGGCTGAAGTTAGAGAGGTACTGATAAAAGTTATCTTCTCCTAAATATCACTCCATATTTGGTCATCCTCAGCTTCTTTCTCTATTCATTTAGCAAATCTTCCTCAAATATTTTCAGTGGTGCTAGGTTTGAAGATTAGGAATTTGAAATGTAAAGAGGACCAAAGTAGGGTCCTAGCTTTCTAGGAATTGATAGTCCAGAGAAGGTAAAGATGATTATACCACAATATTGATTAGTGCTCTAAGAGAATTATGTATAATGTGCACTAGGAACAAGGAAGAAGCACTTCTGTTTGTGTTTGGGGAGAGTGGAGGACACCCTAGGTAGGCTCCATGGGGAAAATAATTCTGTTATTCTAAGATCTGTCATAAATTACTAGGAAGAGTTTTAGGAGAATTCTTGACCAAAGATTCGGAGGAGACTACTCCCATCCCTTTTTTTTTTAAAAACAAATCTTTAATTAGTAGTTTTGGAACTGAGGCATCAGCCAGAAGAAGTTTTTTTTCCAGGTCCTTTTATTTTTTCTTCAAAGACTTCATTAAGGAATCAAATACTGCTTGTACTGATGGCTCAGCCCTCTGCTTGTGAGATCTCTTTGTTTGAACTATTTTAAAGTTTTTTTTTTTTTTAAGTTTATTTATTTAGAGAGAGAGAGAGGGCGAGAAAGAGACTCTCAAGTAGGCTCCACACTGTCAACACAGAGCCCGACGCAGGGCTCAAACTCATGAACTGTGTGATCATGGCATGAGCCAAAATCAAGAGTCAGATGCTTAACCAACTGAGCCACCCACGTGCCCCTTGTTTGAACCATTTTAAAGGTCTGGTGGAACTAGAGACACCCCTCTCCCATCGGCCCAGACCCCCTCGCTGCGGGTCATTAACTGGAGGGGCAGATTGAAAGAAGTTTGTGTGTGTTTAACCTCTGTGGAAGAGACTTGAGCATTGCTTTTCCCTCTGTGAGGTGACTTTCTTTTATGTCCTAGGCAATTCACACTGATGATACCCAATTATATTTCCCTTCTCATTTGGGACATTTAGAAGAGAAAATTTCACAAGAAAAGCAATGAGCAGCTACTCATGTTACAGCGTCTTTCCAGTCTCTTTCCCACTTAGCAGTTCCTCTCCCACTTTACCATAATAATCTATATCCCATAAGAAACAGCTAGAATAACATGCATAGGGGAAAGACAGCATACAGTGGTTGAGAGAGTAAAGTCTAATCTAGAGTTAACTTCTGGGTTCATACCCTAACTCCACTGCTTACTGGCTCTGTGACCTGAGCCAATAAAACTCAGTTTTCTCATTTGCAAAATGAGTATAATAATGAGGTTTAGCATATGTGAAAATTAATACTTGTAAGCACAAGTATAATGCACAGAACAGTACCTAGCCACTAACAGTACCTAGCAGCCAACATTTATCGAATACTTGGTATTATTTGCAAGAAAGGGTATCTTTTCAAACTGAAGTTTTTATAGGTAAAGTAGTATGATGTCAGGTGTTTGTTTTCAACTCTTAAAAAAGCCAAAACCCTGGAAAATTAGAGGGAACAACTTCTACAAAATGTTGATTAATTAAGCTGAGTATAGTTATGTGGGGATTCATTATATTTTCTACTTTGTTTTTTGTTAATTTTTTTTGAAACATTCATTTTTGAGAGACAGAGTGGGAGGGGGAGGGGCAGAGAGAGAGGGAGACACAGAATCTGAAGCAGGCTCCAGGCTCTGAGCCATCAGCACAGAACCCGACACAGTGCTCAAACTTACGGACTGTGAGATCATGACCTGAGCTGAAGTCGGATGCTTAACCAACTGAGCCACCCAGGCGCCCCTATATTTTCTACTCTGGTGTGTATTTGAAAATATCCATAATAAAAGGTTATTATTATTATTTTTTAAGTGTGTTTTTTAGGGGATTCTTTTTTGAATTGCCATCATCACCAGTTTTATTCTAAAAATTTCAGAGTCCTCTAGCACTTGCTTCTGCTTTCCAGGAACCCAGTGTGATACCATGTTTTTGTGTTACTTCCCACTGCCCACTACTCATGCGTCCAAAGTTTAAAGATTCTGTACAAAATTGCAGAGGAGAGTGGGGATATATTTTATTCCTCCTCTATTTATATATGAAGTAAAGAGTAGCCAGAAACAAAAAGAGGAAGCATATAGTGCCTCCTGTCCTTTTTGATATGTTAAGTGCTATTTCACCTTGGAAAAGTATAACTCTCCAGGTTCTTTATTAGAAACAGAGAAATTAGTAATGTAGTTCCTGTCAATTCAGTTTGAGTTCTCTCCATTGGGTTAATGTTCTTTCACTTTATCAATAATGTGTATGTTATTGATACAGAATATGATAATACAAGTCATCCTTCAACTCCAGTTTAGTTTAATGCCAGGTGAGTCTTTAATAGCATTTACAAAGAATTACCAACTACTTCCTTCCTGACATTCCAGCTAATGCAAAACTTTATATGGAATTATAAGTTCTTAGAGTAGAAAAGGAGCATTAAGATCTTCTCTTTAATCTCCTAACATATAAATCTGTTCTATATATCTTTGCCAAGTGACCATTCAGCTTTTGCTTAGAATTCTAATAACACAAACTCATTAACCATGAAGCAGGCCATTCATTGTTTAAAAAATTCTGATTGTTAGAAAGTTATTCCTTACACTGAGACAAACTCTACTTCCCTATAGTTTCCAGTGGTAGTTCCTAGTTGTGCCAAATAACTATTCTCTTCCATATATTTAATGTCTTCTAAGGACCTTTTCATGTTAATTATCTCAAATTAAGATTTTTAATGATTACAAAGTATTATATAATTTATTATTCCATTTGGATAATTAGGTTGTGCCCATTTTCATTAGTAATGCTGCAGTGAACATTCTGGTCAATAAATATTTATGTACAACTCTTATTTCTATAGGATGAATACCTAGAAGTGGAATTGCTGGGTAAAGTATATAAATATTTTAAAAACCTCTGTTACATGTTACCAGATTGTCCTGCCCCCCAAAAAATGTATTAATTTTTATTGTCACCAATTTGATAGGTAAATTTTAACATATTTTGTTTTAATAATTAGTGAGGTTAAACATTTTTTATTTATGTTTATTGGAAATATATACTTAATCATGATTTTTAAAAATCATCTAGTATCTAGTTTATATTCCAGTTTCCCTAGTTGTCCCAAAAATGTCTTCTTGTAAACTGTTCAAACAGGATCGAATCAAGGTTCACGTGTTTAATTATTGTCTCCTTAGTCTCTCTTAATCTAGGTCACTTGTTTTGTAGATTGTCTCACATTCTGAATTGTGTCTGATTGTTTCCCTGTGGTGTCATTTAACTTGTTCCTCTATCCCCTGTATTTCCTATATATTGGAAGTTGGATCTGGAGGAGGGATTAGATTCAGACTAAGCATTTTTGACTGGTATAATTCATAGGCACTGTTATGTATTCGATCTTTATCAGATTAGGGGACACCACACAGTAACAGGGTGTTCTTTTTTCTTTTTGGCATGGTGTTCTAATAGTGATGCTAAGTTTGATCACTTTGTTAAAGTGTTAACTGTCATATCTTTCCATTGTAAGGTGCATTTTCCCCTTTGTAATTAGTAAGTCATCTGTGGGTGTTGCTTTGGTATCATTTGAATATCCTGTTCCACAACAATTCTTAATTGTTTTAGTATTCATTGATGATCCTTGCCTAACAGCTACTACACAGAGAATTGCATAGAAAGTATTCATTTTCTAAATAATTTCTAATATAATTTCTTTTGCAATGAATACCTTCCGTTCTTCTATAAAGATTTTTTTAGTATCACTATTATCTCATAGATTCTTAAAAATTAATGTTACAGTGGTCATTATGTATAGTCATTACTTTTTAAAATTCTGTTTGTCTCAAGTTTGACCAGTGGGGACTCCTTCCTTCCAAGTGGGCTCCTGTGTCTTCTGACATGACCCCATTAATCTTTTTTTAAATTATGGTAAGAAAAGTAATACCAATTGACCAATTAAATCATTTTTTTAAGTTTATTTATTTATTTTGAGAGAGAGAGAGAGAGTTGGGGTGGAGGGGAGAACGTGACCAGGGGAGGGACAGAGAAAGAGAGAGGGAGAGAATCCCAAGCAGGCTCCTCACTGTCATCATGGAGCCCAATGCTGGGCTTGAACTCAATGAACTGTGAGATCATGACCTGAGCTGAAACCAAGAGTCAGACACAACCATCTGAGCCACCCCGGCACCCCACAATTAAACAGTTTTTAAGTGTGCAGTTCAGTAGTGTCAAGTTTATTCACATTGTTGTAAAACATCTACAGAACTTTCTTGTCTTATCAAACCCATTATAAAACAACTAGCCTTTTCCCCTTCCCTATAAACCCTGGTAACTGCCATGCTAATTTCTGTTTCTGTGAATTTGCCTATTTTAGATACCTCATATAAGTGGAGTCAAACAGCACTTACCTTTTTGTGATTGGCTTATTTTATTTAGTATAATGTCCTCCGTGGTGTAGCATGTGTCAGAATTTCCTTCCTTCTTATGGCTGAATAATAATCCATTCCATGTATATACCACAGTTTGTTTATCCATTCATCCTTCAATGGACATTTGAGTTGCCTCCATTTCTTGGCTATTGTGAATGATGCTGCTGTGAACATGGGTGTGCAGATATCTCCTCAAGACCCTGCTTTCAATTCTTTTGGATATGTACCCAGAAGTATTGCTAGATGGTATGGTGGTTCTACTTTGAAGTTTTTGAGGAACTTCCTTACTGTTTAACATAGTGGTTGTACTATTTTACAGTCCCACCAGTAGTGCACAAGGATTCCAGTTTCTCTGCACTCCCAGCACTTGTTATTTTCTGTTTTCTGGGAGTAGCTGCCCTTATGGTGGTTAAATATTCATCAGTATTACAACTATGTAAATATCGTTCACTGCCAAGCCAAGCACTATACTATAGTTTCATTTTCTTGAATAATTTATTTTTCTGGAGTAATTCATTCTCTCACTTATTTTTTATTTATTATTATTTTTTTTAATGTTTATTTTTGACAGAGAGAGAGAGTGAGCGAGCACAGGCAGGGGAGAGAAGAGGACAAAGGATCCAAAGCAGACTCTGTGCTAATAGCAGTGAGCCAGATGTGGGGCTTGAACTCATGAACCATGAGATCATGACCTGAGCCAGTCAGATGCTCAAGTGACTGAGCCACCCAGGTGTCCCTACCTCACTTATTTTTTAAACTACAAATTAATTTGTCTTTAATCTTTTTGCAGTTTATATCCTTATCTATGTTGTCTGTGTGTCTGGGTTGTGCCCCTCTACAAATGCACAAACATACCTAGTAATCTATCAATTCCTTTAATAATTTTTTCTGGAGACCTTCCTAGAGCCTTGTGTCCTTCTGCTCCAATTTATACTGCTTGTTCTCCAGCTTTGCTGCAGAGCTATCATCCTGGTATTTCTTTTTGCTGCCCTCCTCAGTTGACTCCTGTTCCTGGACCCCTATTTCTTCCTCTTGATCTGTTTTGGTGGAGCACCTTCTCTGAGAATTTCTAAGAAAGTGTGACATAAATTTGGACGGCCCTCCGTATCTGAAAACGTCTTTATTGCCATACTTGATTGGTAGTTTGGTAGAGAATTCTAAATGGAAAATCATTTTTATTCAGAATTTTGGAGACCTACATCTAGTCTTCTTGTTAAGAAGTCTTTTATTAATTTAATTTTTATTCCTTTTTGTGTAACTGTCTTTTTCTCTCTGGAAGTTCTTAGGGTCTTCTCTTTATCCATTATATTATGCAAAGTGTTCTACTTGCTGGGATATTTTTTTCTTACTGACTTCTTTCCTTTTTTTTTTTTTTTCTAAGTTTATTTTGATAGAGACAAAGACAGCATGAGCAGGGGAGGGGCAGAGAGAGAGGGAGAGAGAGAGAATCCCAAGCAGGCTCTGTGCTGCCAGCAGAGAGCCAGGTGCGGGGCTCAAACTCATGAAAGTATGAGATCATGACCTGAGTTGAAACTACAAGTCTGGTGTTTAACAGATTGAGCCACCCAGACGCCCCTTGACTTCTTTATTTTTATATTCACATTTGTGATTTCTGAGAGCCTTTTCCTGTTTTGTTCCCTTTGCATATTGTGTTGTTCTTATTTATGAACTAATTTCTTATCTCAAGATTTTGTTTCTTTTTTATTGTAATTGAAATTTAGTAAACTGCACAAATTTAAAGTATACAACTTGTCGAGTTTTGACATTTGTATACACCCATGAAACTCATGCAATTGAGTTAAACATACCACACCCCAAATTTTCTTTGTGTCTCTTTATAGTTCCTCCCTCCTACCTTTCCTTTACTCCTTTATTCCCCAGGCAACCACTGATCTGCTGTCACTATAGTTTGTAATTTCTAGAATTTTATGTAAACGGAATCATATAGTATATACTAGCTTCTTTCTTGAAGCATAATTATTTTGAAATTCATCATTTTGATAGTTTATTCCTATTCATTGCTGAGTAGTATTCCATTATATAAATATACCACAGTTTGTTTATGCATTCACCTATTGATGGGTATTTGGGTTGTTTCCAAATTTTGGCTATTACAAATAAAGCTGTTGTGAATATTCATGTACAGATCTTTGTATGGATATGCTTTCATTTCTCTCGAGTAAAAATCTAGTGGTAAAATGATTGGATCAGATTGTAGGTGTATGTTTAGCTGTTTTTTATTTTTGTTTGTTTTAAGAAACTACCAAACTATTTCCCAAAGTGGTTGTACCATTTTATATTCTCACCAGCAGTGTATAAATTCCAGATCCTCCCATATTTACAAAGGATTGTTCATGCTGGTGTATAGAAATTCAGTGGATTTTTGTACATTGACCTTATATTTTGCAGCTTTGCTAAATTCACTAGTTCGTTTTGGTACCTATTTTGTAGATTGCATCAGTTTCTACATCTGTGATCATGTCATCAGCAAATAAACACATTTTTACTTGCTCCCTTCCAATATGGATGCTTTTTATTGGCTTTTCTTGCCATATTGCACTGGCTAGAACCTCCAGTACAGTGTTTAATACAAGTAGTACAAGCAACTTGTTGCTGATCTTAGGAAGAAGACATTTAGTCTTTCACCATTAATTATTATTTTAGGTTTCTCTTAGATACCCTTTATCAACTTTAGGATGTTCTCTCCTATTTATAGCTCGTTGAGAGTTATATTAGAAATAGATGTTGGATTTTATTAAATACTTCCTCTGCATCTGTTGAGATGATCATACAGTGTTGTTGTGTTTTTTAAAGTCCATTAATTGAGAATTGTATTATTTGATTTTCTAATGTTAAGCCAGTTTTGCATTCCTGGTCTTATGCATTCTGCACTTGGTCTTAAGGTGTTATCCTTATAATGATAGCATTGGGTTGATTTGTTAAAATTTTGTTATGAATTTTCATATCTGCCTTAATAAGGGGTATTGTTTTATACTTCTCTATAATCTCTTGATCTGGTCTTGGTATCAGAGTACTGTTGGTCTCAAAGAATGAATTAGGAACTATTTCTACCTCTTCAAATTTTCCAGAAGAGTTTATATAGAAGAAATGGTATCTCTTCCTGGGTGAGCTTTGGTGGTCTTTCAAGGACTTTGACTATTTCATCTGAGTTGTTAAATTTATTAGCAGGAAGTTAATAACATTCCCTCATTAGCCTTTTATATAGTTTTCTTTAGTGATGTCATCCTCCCATTCTTGGTATCAGTAATTGTGTTTTCTCTCTTCTAATCAGTCTGGCTAAAAATTTATGAACACTATTATGTAATTCCTTCTTTAAAAAAGAATCCAGCTTTTGTTTCACTGATTTTTCTCTATTTTTCTGTTTTCTATTTCATTGATTTCCATTCTGATACTTACTATGTCCTTTTTTTCTGCTTACTTTGGGTTTCATTTGCTCTTTTTCTAGTTTCTTTAGATGGTTGCTAAGACCATCTATTTGAGTCTTTTTTTTTCTAATTTAGTAAGGAATGTTAGGAGTAGGAGAAGATAAACTCATGCAGTCAATCTCTGTTTCTCTGGATGTATGCCTTGACCTGTGTTTTTAATCAGATTTATTGATCTATACTTTACATGCAACAAAATGCACCCATTTTATAGTGGCTTTTTTTTTTTAAGTTTATTTATTTATTTTGAGAGAGAGAGCAAGTGGGGTAGGGGCAGAAAGAGAGGGAGAGAGAGAATCCCAAGCAAGGCTCCATGCTGCCAGCATGGAGCCCAGTGTGGGGCTTGAACTCCCAAACCGTGAGGTAGACCTGAGCCAAAATCAAGAGTTAGGCACTTAACTGACTGAGCCACCCAGGCACCCCTAAAATGCACCCATTTTTTTTTTCAACGTTTATTTATTTTTGGGACAGAGAGAGAGCATGAACAGGGGAGGGGCAGAGAGAGAGTGAGACACAGAATCGGAAACAGGCTCCAGGCTCTGAGCCATCCGCCCAGAGCCCGACGCGGGGCTCGAACTCACGGACCGCGAGATCGTGACCTGGCTGAAGTCGGACGCTTAACCGACTGCGCCACCCAGGCGCCCCTAAAATGCACCCATTTTAAGTGTACTTTTTGCTGAACTTTGACAAAGTTATGCACCTGTTAAATCATCACAACAATCAAGATTGATAGAACATTCCTACCATCCCCCAAATTTTCCCTGCGCTCCATCTCAGTCATTTTGTCTCTATCCCACTCCTGCACTGGGAAAGCACTGATTTCTTTTTGGTCACTATAATTAGATTTGTCTTTTCTAGAGTTTCATATAAATGGAATCATGCAGTATGTGCTCTTTTGTGTTTGGCTTCTTTTACTTGGAATAATTTTAAGATATTTATCCATGTTGCTATGTGTATCAGTAGTTCTGTACTTTTGCCGTTGAATTTTTCCTTGTATTAATATACTGTAGTTTAATCTAGTCACTTGTTGAAAGACATCTGTGTCTCTAGTTTTTGGCTGTTACGGATAAAGCATCTATGAACAGTCATACATGGGTTTTTGTATGGATATGTGTTTTCATTTCTCCAGGGTAAATGATTAGGAATGGAATTGCTGAGTCATATAGGGTTTGTATAACTTTTGCAAAGTGATCATACTATTTATTGTGGGTTTTATACTGCAAAGGCTTAAGGGGTTTTTTTTGTATATGAATATTTAGTTCTAAATTTTTTGAATAGATTATCCTTTCCATGGGTTTCTGAATTCTCTATTTTGTTTGATATATATATGTGTGTGTGTGTGTGTGTGTGTGTGTGTGTGTGTGTGTGTGTGTGTATATATATGTGTATATATATGTATATATATATATATATATGTTTTATGCCAATATTCTACTGTCTTGATTACTATAACTGTAGAGCAAGCCTTGAAATTGTTTAGATTTCTATAATTTTCTTAAATATTAACTTTAGCTTGTCAGTTTGTTCAAAAACACCTGTTGGGTATTTCATTGGGATTGTGTTGAATCTATAATAGATCAGTTTGGGGAGAACTGACATCATAACAATAGTAAGCCTTCTAACCTGTGAACAGGATATATTTCTCCATTTATTTATGGCCTCTTTAATTTCTGTCAGTAGCTTTTTTTCTGTCAATAACATTTTGTCGTTTTTATTGTACATATTTTGTTAAATTCATCGGTATCCTAATGCTTTTTTATAATTTAATAGATGGTCACCACCATAAGTGTAGTCACTATCTGCCATCATACAGTGTTACTCAATATTATTGACTATATTCTATATGCTGTACTTCTCATCTCCATGAGTTATTTATTTTATAACTGGAAATTTGTACCTCTTAATCTCCTTTATTTCACCCATTTCCCCACCTGCCTTCCTGCTGGCAATTAACAGTTTACTCTCTGTGTTTAAGAGTCTTTTTGAGATTTTTGTTTTGTTTTTAGATTCCATATATAAGTGAACTCATGGTATTTGTCCTCTGACTTATTTTGTTCAGCATTATACCATCTAGGTCTATCTATTTTGTTGCAAATGATAAGATCTCAGTCTTTTTTATGGCTGACTAATATTCCTCTGTGTGTGTGTGTGTGTGTTAGTGTGTGTGTGTGTGTGTGTGAGAGAGAGAGAGAGAGAGAGAGAGACATCTTTTTTTCTAAACTTTTTTTTTTAATGTTTATATCTGGAGAGAAAGAGACAGTGTGTGAGCAGGGGAGGGGCAGAGAGGGAGACACAGAATCTGAAGCAGGCTCCAGGCTCTGAGCCGTCAGCACAGAGCCTGACGTGGGGCTCAAACCCACGGACCATGAGATCATGACCTGAGCCAAAGTCGGACAACCAACCACCCCACGTGTGTGACATCTTCTTTATCCATTCATCTATTATAGACAGGTTGCTTCCATATCTTAGCTATTGTAAATAATGCCACAATAAATGTAGGGGTGCATATATCATTTCAAATTGGTGTTTTCATTTTCTTTGGGTAATTACCCAGTTGTGGAATTACTGGGTCATAGGGTATTTCTATTTTTAATTTTTTGAGGAACCTCCATACCATTTCCATAGTGGTTGTACCAATTTACATTCCTACTAATACTGCACGAAGATTCCCTATTCTCCACATCCTTGCCAATACTTGTTATTTTTTGTTGTTTTGATACTGACTGGTATGAGGTGATATCTTATTGTGGTTTTGATACTTTTGGTAACTTTTTAATAAATCTCTTAGGATTATCTGTGTTAACATGATAATATCTGCAAATAAGGACAGCTTGTTTCTTCTTTTCCCATCTATATAGGCCTTTTGTTTACTTTTCTTGCCTTATTGCACTGGCTAGGATCTCTAGTAAATTAACTGTGATATTAGCTGTATATTTATCATAGATACCCTTTGTTCAGGTTTGAGGAAGTTCCCCTTCTATTGGTAGTTTGGTCAAGGAAGTTCCCCTTCTGTTTGTAGTTTGATTGGAGTTTTTATCATAAATGGTGGTAAATTTTGTTAGTTGAATTTTCTGCATTTATTTAGAAGGTCATATTGGTATTTCTCCTTTTTTCTGTAACATGGTGTATTACATTTATTGATTTTTGACTCTTATGCCAACTTGCATTCCTTGGATAAACTCATTGATCTTCATGAATTATCCTTAATTCAGTTTGCTAATATTTTTAACAGTTTTTACGTCTTGTTAATAAGGAGTATTGGGTTTTAGTTTTTCTTGTATTGTTCTCTAGTTTAAATATTGTGGTAATACTGGCTTCATAAAATGAGTAGGGAAATGTTTTCTCAGTTTATGTAGGATTGGTATCATTTCTTCCTTTAAATGTTTGATAGAATGTATCAGTGAAGCCATCCAACCCTGGAGTTTTCTTTTTGGCAAGGTGTCAAAGTACAGATGTAAAAGATTCAGGGCTTTTCAGAATTTCTTTATCTTTGAGTCCATTTTAAAATTTTGTCTTATAGGGAATTTGTCCATTTTATCTAAGTTGATGAGTTTATTGGCATAAAATTATTTATAATGTTTCCCTAAAGATTCCTTTAATTACTGTAGGATCTGTAGTGATGGTCACTGTTTCGTTTCTAATGTTGGTAATTTGTCTTTTTTTTTTTTTTTTTTGGACAATCTAGTTAAAGGTTTGTCAGTTTTACTGATTTTTTCCCCCAAAGTAGATTTTTAGTTTCATATTTCTATATTGGTTTTGGCTATTACATTTAATTTTTTTCTACACTTTGTTGTTTCTTTCCTTCCACTTACTTTGGGTTTAATTTGCTTTTGTTTTCTAGCTTTTTAATATGGAAGGTTAGATCACTGATCTGAGACCTTTCTATTTTCTGCAAGCATTTAAAGTCACAGGTTTTCCCTTTAAGTGCTACTTAGGTGCATCCCACAAATTTTGATATATTTTCATTTTCATTTGGCTCAAAGCAATTTCTAATTTCCCTTGTGATTACTTCTTTGACCTATGGGTAATTAGAAGTGTGTTGCTTAATTTCCACATATTTGGGACTCTTCAGCAATCTTCTTATTTCTAGCTTAATCCCGTTGTGGTCAGAGAATATTCTCAGTATGAGTTCACTTCTTTTAAATATGCCGAGTCTTATTTTTATAGCCCACCATATGGTCTGTTTTGGTGAATGTTCCCTGTGCACTTGAAAATATATATTTCTGATGTTGGTGGAGTGTTCTATACATTTTAGTACGGTTTTGTTGGTTGCTGGTGGTGTTCAATTATATATCCTTACAGATTTTCTTACTAAAAGGAGTGTTTAAATACCTCCAACTCTAATTGTGGATTTTCATGTTTTTCTTTTCAGTTCTGTCAGTTTTTGCCTTGTGTGTTTTGAATCTCTGCTATTGGATGCATACACTTATAGGAATATTACACGTCTTGATAAATTGACACCTTTATCATTATGAACTTTTTTTACTCTTAGCAACATTCAGTACTTACATTTTTATTAATATTCTGTTTTGGAGTCACTTTGTTTCATATTAATGTAACTATTCCAACTTTCTTTTCACTACTGTATGCATGATGTGGGTTTTTTGTTTGTTTTTTTTTTAAGTAATCTCTACCCCCAACATGGGACTCAAACTCACAACTCCAAGATCAAGAATTGCACACTCTTCCAACTGAGCCAGCCAGTGCCCCTCATATCTTTGTGGATGTCTTGTAGACACTATATAGTTGAGTGTGGCTTTTTTTTCTCCCCACCTCAATCTGAGTCTTCTTTTTTTTTTTTTTTTTTAATGTTTATTTTTGAGAGAGAGACACAGAGTGCCAGCGGGGGAGAGGCAGAGAGAGAGGCAGACACAGAATCCAAAGCAGGCTCCAGGTTCTGAGCTGTTGGCACAGAGCCTGATGTGGGGCTCGAACTTATGAACAGTGAGATCGTGACCTGAGTCAAGGTCGGATGCTTAACTGACTGAGGCACCCAGGTGCCCCTCATAATCTCAGTCTTCTAATTTAAGTGTGAGTCCAGTCAGTATGGTTGGTTTTAAATCTGCCATCTTGTTACTTGTTTTCTGTTTGTCTATCTGTTCTTTGTTTTTTCTTTCATCTTTTCTTGACTTTTTTTTTCAAGGCTCTTTATTATTATTGCTAGTTTTTATTTTTTTATTTTATTTTATTTTATTTTTAATTTTTTTAATGTTTATTTATTTTTGAGACAGAGAGAGACAGAGCGTGAACAGGGGAGGGTCAGAGAGAGAGGGAGACACAGAATCTGAAACAGGCTCCAGGCTCCAAGCTGTCAGCACAGAGCCCGACGCGGGGCTCGAACTCACGGACCGCGAGATCATGACCTGGGCTGAAGTCGGGCGCTCAACCGACTGAGCCACCCAGGCGCCCCGCTAGTTTTTATTTAAAAAAAATTTTTTTAAGTAGTTTCCATCCACACCCAACATGGGGCTTGAACTCATGACCTGAAATCAAGAGTCACAGCTTCACTGACTGAGCCAGCCAGGAGTCCCCTTTTTTTGCTGTTTTTAAAGTATTTTTTAGTATTCCATTTCATCTCCATTCTATACCTCTTTGTTTTATTTTTCATGGTCGTTCTAGGGTAGTAGTTCTCACGAGGTTTTGGTCTCAGGACCCAGTTACACTTTTCAAATTTAGGACCCCAAAAAGTGTTTTTGTTTGTGTGGGTTACATCTGTCTATACTTAATCATATTAAAAGAACTGAAAAATTATTTTTTATTAATATATTTTAAGATAATAAACTCATTGCACGTTAACAGAAATAATGTGTTTTTACTAAAAATAATTTTTGGAGGAGGCACCTGGGTGGCTCAGTCAGTTAAGTATTCGTCTCTTGATTTCAGTTCAGGTCATGATTATTATATATTAAATGTTCATATACAGTTGCATCTATTTCTAAAGTGTTGTTTTCTCTTCTATTTTTAGTCTTCCCTGTCTATACTTTTAATTATAGTGACCTTATAATATGCTTTTACATCTACTAAGGCCAGCAGTCTGTCATGTACACCATTGCACCCATTCCCCCATTTTTTTCCTCACTATTTGTTGCTTATTTGTTCTTCCAAGTTAACTTTATAATAAAAATTTAAGCTCCAGGAAAAATTCTGATGATATTTTCATTGGAATTATGTAAAATGTATACGTTAACTTGGTTAAGGATTTCGGCTCAAGTCATGACCTCATGGTTCATGAGTTGGAGGCCCGCGTCAGGCTCTGCGCCAACAGCGTGGAGCCTGCTTGGGATTCTCTGTCTGTCCGTCTGTCTGTCTGTATGTCTCTCTCTGCCCCAACTCTCAAAATAAACATTTAAAAAAAATGCAGTAAGGGTGCCTGGGTGGCTCAGTTGGTTAAGTGTCCGACTTCAGCTCAGGTCATGATCTGATGATTTGTGGGTTCGAGCCCTGCCTCGGGCTCTGTGCTGATGGCTCAGAGCCTGGAGCCTTCTTCAAATTCTGTGTCTCCCTCTCTCTCTCTCTCTGCCCCTTCCTCACACATTATCTCTCTGTCTCTGTCTCTGTCTCTCAAAAATAAATATTAAAAAATAAATAAATAAAAATAACTTTCTTAAAAAAGTAACCTCTACATGGGGTTTCAACTCATGACCCTGAGATCAAGAGTTGCAGGCTCCACTGACTGAGCCAGCTAGGTGCCTCTAAAAATAACTTTTTGAAAATGAAACCAAAAATTTTGGGAAAGGAATGGCATTGATTTACATTTTACAAATCTCTTTTAATGCCTGGCTAAACAGAAGACTGCTAGATCCTCACTTGTGGTTCTGCACTCTAAATCATGTCGTACAGCCTCTTGAGAACTCCACAGTACACTTTTTAAAAAATGTTTATTTTGAGAGAGAGTACACACACGCACGAGAGAGAGCAGAGGAGGGGCAAACAGAGAATCCCCTGATACGGGGCTCCAACTCACTACCTAAGATCATGACCTGAGTCAAAATCAAGAGCTGGACGCTCAGCTGACTGAGCCACCCTACACAGGCACCCTACACAGTGGAAATGCAAGTGGAAAAGACAATAACATCTTAGTGTTATTATGAAAATCATTCTGACCTCGTTAAGCCTCAGAAGGGTATTGAGGGACTCCCAGGGATTCTTAGACACACTTTGAGAGCTGTGATTCCGTTGTTGACAATATGCATCTTTGACTTATCAGTCCATCTTCAAAATAATCCACCACTTAACACATAAAGCCCTAATAACAATATACTTCCAAATCTCCAGTCTGTTTTTTTATGCAATTGTTTTTATATACTGTGTGTGTGTGTGTGTGTGTGTGTGTATATATATATATATATATATATATATATATATATATATTTAACTCTTCACATTATTTTTACTTTTTTTTTTAATGTTTATTTATTTTTGAGAGAGCATGAGCAGGGGGACAGGGAGAGAGAGGGGGACCGAGGATCCAAAGCAGGCTCTGCGCTGACAGCAGCCAGCCTGATGTGGGGCTTGAACTCTTGAACTGTGAGATCATGACTTGAGCCGAAGTTGGATGTTCAACCGACTGAGCCACCCAGGTGCCCCAACACATTATTTTTATTTTAAACAGTTATTTTTGAAAGACTTTTTTAAATGAGAAAAAGTCTTTTATATTTACTCACATACTGACTGTTTTCAGTGCTCTTGGTTCTTTTCCATCTGTTACTTTCCTTTTTCCTGATGAACTTTTAGTTTCTTGTAGTGTAGGTCTGCTGGTGAGGAAGTCTCTTTGCTTTTGTTTATTTAGAGTGTTTTGCCTTCATTTTAAACTTTTTATTTTGAAAAGTTACAGACTCAGAGACTCACAAGAAGTTTCAAGGTGCACCTCAGTGGTTTCCCTTCTTGGGAATCAAGATTCTGAGCAGTCTGAAAACAGTTGTTTCATATATTTTGCCCAGTTTCTAGTTGGCTCACAGTAGGAGGTAAGCCCATTCATCATGCCTAGAAGTCTCTGCTTTGATTTTTCCTGGAGATCACAAGCAGCAATGGTTATGTAAATTCTGATTTTGCATTTGGCATTACTGTCAAGGACATTCCTATATCACTCAGTATCCCCTACCTAACACATCACTTCAAAAATGAGTTATATAATACATAATATATAATAATTCCTATTTCTTTCTTTTGCTTTTTGCCCTGTCTGCAAGGAAATCAGTCAAGATTTGCAGTAGATCATTGCAGTTTTGTTGACCTAGAGGTGACATGTTTGCATTCTTGTTTTCCACTCATCTCTTTTTCCTTTTTATTCCTATTTTATTAATGTATTTATAAAAGCAGTAGCCTGCACCCATATAGCACATTTTGTTCTTTTCCTCTTCATTCCCTTTCCTGTATTAGGTTTTTTTTTTCTTATTGCAAGGAATAGAGAGAGACCTTGTGATTGCCTTTAAGTAATTGGAGTTTAAGGATTTACAGGAGAGGATGAAGATTAGACACGCAACAATATAGCCAGTTCTCATAGTAGAAAGAATCAGCTGTAGATCCAGGCCCCATGTCCCCCAGAAACAGGTGCCTTTGTTCCCTGTCCAGGTTTTTCTTGCTGACTCAGTGATTCTCATACTTATCTTTCTCTGTGACCAGTGCTTCTATTAGCTGTCTCACATGTCTGTTCTCTCGCGGAGCCCTGCCTGTGTGTTCTCTCTCATTTTCATTACTAAAGCTCGCACTCACATTCCAAAGGAGAGTGTCTGACTGATCTACTTAAAGACCTATTGGTGCCAGGCCAGCTCTTTAGGTCCTTAGCCAGCTGAGAGATTCTCTGTTCTTGGGTCATGTGCCACACTGAATTAAACAGGGTCATGTATAAAGTGTGAATCTAAGATTTCAGGAGGGCCATCAGCATAGCAAGCACTCAGCATCTTCCATTCCTCCTCCTTTCTAACAATTGATTGACCTGACTTACTAAGGACAGGTATTAGACTGGATTTCCACCAAAACTAGTCATGTATATATTTATAGATTAAGGTTTAGACGGACTGTTTATCTAATTCCCGAAATGTTAGGGTTTTTTCCTCTTACTTTCATTCTTAGATGAATTTCATTCTTAGGCACAAAACAAAGGACAGTCTTCACCACCTTTTAGCCACAACTTAAAATAAACCCATGGTACTGATTGTTGGTCCAAGAAAGCCCATCTGTTAGAGACTGTGAAGAGAAAATTCAAACATTTCCATTCTTGTTAGCATCTCTAAATTTGGAAGAAGAGATAGAAGCTATGAGCTGAAATAAGGTTCTTTGGATTATTAGCTCCACCTGGGTTTGAATCCTGGCTCTCCCATTTACTAGATGATAGATGGGTATCTTTTCTAGGCTTCAGTTTAATCACGAATAAAATGGAGATCATGGTATTTGCCCCATGTGGTGGTTAGGATTAGATGATAGGGTACATGCAAAGCTGTTAGCAAAGTGCCTGGCACATAATAAATGCTTGATAAATGTAGTTTTCATTATCTCTAGATCATTAAGTCTTATTAATAATTAATGTTCCCATAGTCCATCAGTAAGTTCTTACTGCTAAGGAAAACTAACATTTGTTGGTGCATGAGCTGAGACCTAATTATTGAGCCCTTGTTTACTTACCACTGTGTGAGGTAATGAGTATGCAAGTACACATACTGTGGTAGGATTCTTGCTTTCTAATCCCCAGTGTGAAATGTCAGTCCCAGAAAAAATTGTAAGGAAACTCAACTCGATGGTATTATATTGTTATTCAGGCTGTTAACTAACTGTGTGACCTTGGGAAAATTGCTTCTCTGTGTCTCAGTTCCTTCATCTGTGAAATGGGGAAAATACCTCATAGGATTATTATAAGGAACAAATGAGTTAATACATGTAAAGCTTGGGGCACCTGGGTGGCTCAGTTGGTTAGGTGTCCAACCTTGGCCCAGGTCATGAGCTCATGATCTCGTGGTTCATGAGTTTGAGCCTCGCGTTGGGCTCTGTGCTGACAGCTCAGAGCCTGGAGCCTGCTTCAGATTCTGTGTCTCCCTCTCTCTCTCTGCCCCTGCCCTGCTCACTCACGCTCTGTCTGTGTCTCTCTCTCTCTCTCTCAAAAATAAGAAACATTAAAATATATATATATATATATATATATATATATATATATATAAAGCTCATAGGACAATGTCCAGTAACATGGTGAGTGCTATATGTAAGTTGCTGCTGCTAGATTGACTCCTAGCAGTTTAATACTTGAAGCCTTGGGCTTAATTGGCCACTTTTTCCTCCTTTTAGTTTAAAGTGAATAGGTTTTTTGTTTTTTTTGTAATGTTTATTTATTTTTGAGAGAGAGCGAGCAAGTGCGTGCATGTGTGTGAGGGGCAAAGAGAGAGGGAGACAGAGGATCCCAAGTGGGCTCCTCCATGCTGGCAGCAGAGAGCCTGACGCAGGACTCAAACCCACGAACCATGAGATCATGACCTGAGCCACCCAGGTACCCCAAAAGTAAATGGGTTTCTTCATAGGAGGCTTATAGCATATCTTTAGCCTCCGTCATCAGGATAGTTTTATAGGCTGTAGCTGGTAAGAGACGAGTGAACTGAAGGACATGGTCCACAGATAATCTTGTTCCATTTTGAGATTGGACGCCACAATACCCATATCTTGCCAGCCATCCTTTGATGATGCTTTGGCAGGAAAAACATATCTTGAAATCCTTCAAAGCTGATTTTTCCCCTCACAGAGACATTTTTTTTTTGCCGGCCTAGAAGGATGGGGTGCTGGGATGTGAAAGTGGGATATGGGAAAGGCAATTTGAATTGAGACCTTTGATTTTAGTTTAACATCCAGCAGGCAAGGGATTTTCTAATCTAAAGCTACTTCCCTTCTTAAAGGAGAAACTCTTTTCTGGTTTATATTTCCTTCTCAAGAAGTGAGATTCATATGTTTTCTTCCCATATTAGTGAGATTGAACATCTTTTCATTATGTTTACTGATCACTTGTATTACTTTGGTGAATTGCCTATTTATGTCCTTTGACCTCTTTTATTATGAGGAGATTACTTCTGTAGAATAAGGGCATTAAAACTTTGCCATATGTGTTTCAAAGATATTTTTCATTTTGTCAGTTGTCTTCTTTTACCCTTGGTTGTACTTTTTAATTTTAACTGCACAGAAGCTTGTGATGAGTCTATAAATTTTTCCTGAAAAGTATCATCTCATTATGGTTAGAGAATTTCTGCTGAGTGCTGTAACACATATCTGAGTTTATGTGTAGACTGATCCACTTAATAAACATTTTTCCTTACAGAGAGGTGATTGATTGTCATATGATTTGAAGAGTCTTTGCAAACTAACATAGGCCTGTGGCTGTAACACCTTAATAACAATAGTTACCACTTACAGCTTTGTGCCAGGCAATATCCTAAGTTTTTATGTGCTGTATTCCTAGTATTCTACTTCATGCTACATATTATTGTACATATTTCATAAATGGGTCAAGTGGGCCTAGAAGTGAAATGATTTGTTCAGGGTCTTAGAACTAGGTAGTGGCTGGATTGGAATTTTAATTTAAGTCTGCCCAACTTCAAAGTATATACTTTCTCTACATAGCTTGGCTTCTTGAGGCTTCAAATAAATTAGATTCATCCTAAAAGTTAAGTAAATATCTTTTATCAGAACTTGAAAAGATGGGCTGTAGCCTGGTTAAACTGCTTCCGGTTTCTGAGCACAATGAAGGCAATGAGAAGTATGTAAACTGGCCGAAAGAAAAGTCTGTACCGTCTAGGGCAGTGGTTTTCAAAGAGTGGTTCCCAGGCCGGCAGCCTCAGCATCACTTAGGCCTTTATTAGAAATACAAATTCTCAGGCCCCACTCCAGACCTACAGAATCAGAAAGCCTGGGGTTGGGCCCAGCTATCAGTTTTATAATACTTCTGGCTGATTATGATGCATGTTAAAATTTGAGAACCACTGGTCAAGGGAAATTATTTTATTCTCTCTAATTATAATTTCTGCTTTTGTGAGCTTCTCCTAAGTCTCAGCCCCTAAGTGCAAAATTAGGATTATCAGAAAAGCATAGAGTCAAACAGGAGCCAGTTTTGAGATCGGTTTAATGAGCATTTAAAGCAAGTCCACCTCACCGAGCCACAGTTTCCCATCTCCAAAGTGATGTTTTAAAAAAACTTTTTTAATGTGTATTTATTTGTGAGACAGAGAGACAGAGCATGAGTGGGGGAGGGGCAGAGAGAGAGAGAGAGGGAGACACAGAATTTGAAGCAGTCTCCAGGCTCCGACTGTCAGCACAGACCCCGACATGGAGCTCAAACTCGTGAACCATGAGATCATGACCTGAGCTGAAGTCGGATGCTTAACCGACTGAGCTACCCAGGTTCCACCTCCAAAGTGATGTTTTAGTAACATCTATCTCCATAAGATAGTATGTAAAGCGCATAGCACCTTACCAGTCTCCCAGATGGTTGAGAAATTGCCTCCAGCAATTTTTCTTGTTTAGCAAAAAGGCCCCACCTGCCTTCTTCTCAACTTTTCTTTTTTTTTTAAATTAATTTATTTTTTTTCCTCCAGCGCTTTATTTTTTTTATTTAAAAAAAATTTTTTTTTCAATATATGAAATTTATTGTCAAATTGGTTTCCATAATTAATTTATTTTTGAGAGAAACAGAGCATGAGCGGGGGAGGGGTGGAGAGAGGGAGAGAGAAAGAATCCCAAGCAGGCTCTGCACTATCAGCGCAGAACCCGATGTGGGGCTTGAACTCACAAACCATGAATGAGATCATGACCTGAGCCAAGAGTCAAACACTTAACCGACTAGGCCACCCACGTGCCCCAACTTCTCTCGTTTCTTGAATGTATTTTGCTGTCTTATATCTCTGAGCCTTTGTATTAGCTATTTCTCTTGGACACCCCCACCTCTACCCCTGTCTGCCTCACTAACTTCTAGAGATCCTTTTGATCCCTGCTTGTAGTTTACTTCTGGAGAGGGCTTGCTCAAACCTCCACCCTCCAGTCTCTGTGCTCACATAGCAGCCTGTGTTTCTCCTGTCACTGCACGTATCACAAATTTTGGAATTGCCTGTCTCCTTATATAAACTTAATTGAGGGCAGGTAGTGTCTTGTCTACTACCATATTCTAGGGACCAGTAAAGTTCCTCACACACTATAGGAGCTAATAAATGTTGAATGAATGAATGAATGGTGGCTGTCATTATTGCCGCTGCTGCATTGTCATCGTCATCATCACCATCATCGTCGTCGTCATCATCACCACCACCATCTGAGAGCGAGCTTCCCTCTCTGGCTTATAGTTTTTGTGCTGACTGCTTGCGATAATCATAGATAGTATTAGGATCAGTGCCTGTTTTTTCTTTCCCTGAAAGCACGGGCTTTGACCTAGACTGATATGGTAGTTCATTGAACTGCTTCCTAACCATGATCCCTCTGTGTCACAGGTGCCTTGGGGGAACTGTACGCCTTGATGGGTCAAGTTCATCATGTGTCAAACCCAAAATGGCAGCATCCTTCGGACCTCACCATGCGGTGAGTGGGTGATGAGGAGGAGGGGGAAAAGGGTAGAATTTGGCCACGGGAGGAATGTGGTGGGGAATTGGGTGTAATTGTATAATTCCAGAGGTAGAAAAGAAGTGGTAGAGTATAGTGGAGTAAGAACTGGACTGAAATCCAGGAAACGCGGGGTCGGGTACTAGCTTTGCAGTTTATAACCAGATGTATGATTCTGACCAAGTCACTCCATTCCTCTGGTCCTCACATCAGTAAAACTAGTATGTTGCACTAATTGACGTCCAAGGGTCTTTCTGTTCTGAAATCTTCTGGATTCTTGATGCAGGGTGGTTTTACACATCGATTCAGTGACTTTGATTCAGTTACAGAAACTTTGGAGTCATCTTTGACTTTCTCACCCCATATTCAGTCCATTAGCAAATCCTGTAAGTACATCCAAAACTTGACCATTTCTCATCATTTTCACTTGGACTGTTACAGGTCTTCTAAATGGTCTCCCTGCTTCTGCCCTTGCCCATCTACTATTCTCAACTCGGCAGCCAAAGAAATTGAGATTCTCTGCTCAAAACTTTCCATCTCACATTTCCCACCCTCACAGTCCCCTATAAAGACCATGGCCTGACATTGTTAGCTCACCAACCTCATCTCCTACTACTCTTCCCCTTGCTCATTCTGTTCTAGTCACACTGGCTCCCTTGCTATTTTTCTAATATGTCACACGTGTTCCCATCCCAGGGCCTTTATGCTCAGTGTTTCCTCTCTAGTTGCCAAAATGATAGCAAATCTCAGAAAGACAGGGCAGTGTAATGGTTATTAGATGAACTCTGGAGACAGGTATGAATTCAAATCCAGGCTCTTGTACTTACTCCACTTTATGACCTTGGGCAAGTTATTTAACCTGAGACTCAGTTTCCTTACCTGTACAAAATATTAATGAGAGTGCTTTTCTGGCAGGATTGTTATCAGCATTAAATGAGGTGAGGTATTTACAGAATTCAGCAAGTACTTGCATATAGGGCCAGATAAATGTCATAAGATGTTATAATTATTTTCAGTTCTGGCTACTCATAATCACCTGTGGAGATGTCTAAAAATACAGATGTCCAGGCCCTGACTCAAGGGATTCTAAATCATGAAGTCAGGGGTTGGGGTGGGGGTGTGGTGCAAGAATCTCAATCTTTAAAAAGCTTCCCAGGTGGTTATTAGGAAGAGCTGGGGTTGAGAATGAGCTCAGATTATCACACAGGGTCTTTTTCAGAAGTACAGCCTAAAGGACTGGGGGTGACTAAAGGAGAATCTCAAGAAACTTTGAGTCCGTGCTATTAATTATTCAGTCTCCAAACTTGCAATGTGATACTCACATGATGACTTACCTTCTCTGGGAATTTTATTCTAATTTTAACTGCTGAGTCCTGAGCAACCTTGAGCTGTGTCAGACAGTGAGGTCCTGTTGGAGGTACAAGCATGATGCAGTGAAATACAGATCCTGTTCTAAATGTTTCCTGAGGGAGAGAATTTTTTTTGCCTACTTGAGTGTTATTATACATTATGTATTAGGTTTTCTTAACATTTGTGTATGTGGCATATATCACCATAATACCTATGTGGCAATTTGGCTTTGGGAGTTGGAAGGAAATAGCACTTACATTGTGACTTTCATATAAATAAAATAGTACAAAGTTTCTAAAATTGTGAGGATTGAAATGTAAAATTAGTATCTGCTATCCAAAAGTAAAGATACTCTTCCAATAGTTGCCTAGGCCATTTTTTGTGTACAAATAGCCATTCCAGCCGAAACACTCATTTTTCCTGTTTTTATTTTCCCTTTCTCCTGATAGAAACTACGCTCGGTTCCGACAGAAACCTCTGCAAAGATACAGTCTGACTCAGTGGGTTGACAGGAACATGCGAAGCCACCATCGGTTCCAGCGTCTCCCAGATTTCCCACCGAGTCCATTTGTCTCACCCCATCAGCAGTGAAGGTCTCTATCCAGGGTCCTGTTCCAGGTCCTGTTCGGAGCAGCAGCTCATCTTCTGCTCTTTTGTGCTTTGTAGATTTTGAATTTTATTTTTCACGAGATTTTTATTTAAAGAACTTGCCACCTTTTGGAAATTCCCGTTGCTGACTTGAAATTTTTTTGTATAACGTCCTTCTTGTTTGTCTGTGTGCATGCGTTTAAGCACTGTTAAGTTTTTATTTTTTTTATTTAAATTGAAGGTGACCACTAATTGAAAGCCAGCATCAAGCCAGAATACCTAGGCTCAGGCAAAGCACCCACCTCTGCACAGAGGTGAAGTCTACTTCTGGTGCCCAAAAGAAATCATCTTCTAATCTCCTGTAAGGAAGAGATTACCAGGCTGCAAGCCAGCATTAATTACTGCTAATGACTTATATCCTCTTACTTTTTTATTTGAATCTCTGAATACCTGTCAGTATTTTAAAGTCGGTAATCCAGCACATCTGAAGTAGGATGGAGCAGGACAAAAATCCTGTTGAAGGGACAAATTAAAAGTGTAAATCTTCTCTCTTTTTTGTACTTACTAGCCTCCTTTATTTATTTATTTTCTTTGCCCCCTGCCCCCATTCTTCATTAAATTTGTTTTGCACAATAGGTTTATAAATGTTACACATCTTAACTCTGACAGAAGACTGCTGACTAACCCTTGTTGCTTTGTGGTCTTGAGACTGATTGTCTTCTCTTTTCTCAAGGATTTGCCTTCTTTTTCCCCAGTGACCACTGTGCTCCTTAAGTTCTGTTGGTGTGTTCCTGTATCCTGTTAGACATAGACATGCCTCTTAAGAGCAGCCTCCCTGCTCTCTTTATTAAAGAGCTTCCCATCCAGAGTCTTCACTCTAGGACAGGCCAGCAAACCAGTCCTACTGAGGTGTGAGTTGGTTTTCAGTTTCATCTGCTCAACTCCAACTTCAAGTGTGAGTTGATGTGTTAGTCAGTGAGTCCATCATCCTGTGGGAGAGACTCTGGAGAGGCACTCTGTTGTCTCCATTAGTAGTTAACAAGAGGTGCCTTTAGCTTCTGGATGTTACCATCTCATTTGGTCAAACCTCTGATACACAGCTTGACAAAACTGATAATGTGGGTCTAATCAGTTGTGATTAAGCCTGTGCACGAAAGCATAACCTGACCTTCAGGTTTGGTATTCTACCTTAAGTTGACAGACTTTGTGCAGCCTAATGGATGTCAAGGAGTTCGTCATTCTTTCTATACAGCCAGCTCTAGACATCTTTGGGGAGATTTTGCAGTCCGGCATTCACGCTACTGTTCACGCTCTGTGGAGGCTGGGCGTAGTCGCTGTGGCGCAGCCTGTGGTACCAGGCTAGCTGCCTCCTTCTGCTTTTGTTGTTCCATTGGCCCATCTCTGCACTCATCCTAAACAGCCTACCCAGCTTTAGAAAATGACTTGGGAAAAGTTTAGTCATTCAAGCCACCAGTAAACTTAGATGGATGCCACTAAGTGTTTACTGTTTTTATCCAGGTGAGGAGTCTCTTCCTTGGACATTTGGTTTAGATTCTGGAACCAGATGCAAAGAAGTTCTGTTCAGAGCCAAGAGTCAAAATCGATTTCAGTTGGCATAATGGACATTTACTCAATCAGTCACTTCTCCAGATTTCCCTAAATTAGCATGACGGAGTGAGACGAGCAGACATCCACCTTTGGAATCACAGCATAATAAAAATTAATTGTAGCTGGAGTAACTAGCACTGTGACTGTCTAGTTCTCCACAGTCGGCCCAAGGAGTGAAGGGACAGCATTTTGCTTAGGCTCATGTTCCTGCACTCCTGGTACAGGAGGGTTTAAGCCTGAATGTGTAATGGCAGCCTTGCCTTTGCCAAATCAAATGAGTGACGGGTTAACTAGAAAATGTGACAATCACATTTCCTCTTTGCTCAAATAATTCTGTTTTTCCAAAGCTTTAGCAGCTTAATTAAATCTGTTGGACTGGGGGAGGAGAGAACTGTTCTTTAGCGGTTAACATGGTATTCTTTAAGAAGAAAAAAACAAAGCCAAAGAAAACTCATTATCAGGCATGTTTGCCTTAAAGATGGTGGTGGGTAAAATCTGGAGTTTTAATCTGTATTTAAAGCTGCATATCTCCTATGTGGTGCTGGCCTCTCAGACTAGTATTTGGTGATGAGTTCTTGCTGTATTGTTTTATTGGAGTGACGGTTATGTGCATTTAACTGCCTACCTAGCTTTCTTCGTTCATGATGGCATTCTCACCACAGGGGTCTTGACAAAGAGTAAAAATGTGCTGTTTACATAGTTTACTTTTAAGAGCCTGAAATAACCTGTAGTTTTGCATCTAACACAGGCCTGATTTACTTGAGTTGTCGGGATCAATTATGAAACTGAAGTTTGGTGCCTCCTCTTTATCATGTTTTTTCCCTTGTAGCAGTTGTGTTTAATGTCATTAAAAAGAAATAAAAGTTCTTGTCGTGGCATATGTACTGTAGCCGTCTGTTGCAGGCTTTGAAGGAGGGTTCCTTCCTCTTTTGCGTGGGTAGGTTAGTGGGGTCTGGGCGGGGGTGGCAGTTAGTAGATTGTGGTACTGGGGAGGCGAGGGTGCGTGCTCCCTATTCTTTTGAGGGTAAATTACAGTGTTGAGAAAGGCGTTCCAGCAGTTCAGAAATGTTGAAATTGATTGGGATCTGCAGCTACATATAGTGCATGTCAGGAGCCTGACATAGAGAAAGCCTGAAATATCACTGTGCTGTTTTTGCAGAGGGGGAGACGGCTCAGCCCCATCACACAAGCGCTGCCTTACAGTCCTTCCCACAGCTATATGGTTGACCTCTGTTATCAGTCTCTCCCGAGCCACTGCTGATTAAGGAGGACGCTGAGCTATCCCAGGACATTCTCCCTTTAAAAGGGATGTGGGAAACCAGAATTGATCATACAGAATTGATGGTTGTTCTTAATCCAGCTTCTCCAGAAACTGCTCCTGGAACTTGGATGAAGGTGGCATTAAGCGTGGGTAGTTGTGGGAGACACGACGTTCCTTCGATCCCTTTTGTGAGCCTAAGCTTCTTAGACTTGCCCCAGGAGACAGGATGAAGGCAGTAATAGCTTGTCACCTATATTAGCCAATGCTTTTAAAATCTCCCCTCATGCTGAGGAGATAAGTAGCAACATGTTGGGACAGGCTCTCTGTCCTGCTGTTAACGTAAGTTTTGTCTAGTGGATATTGTATAGTCCAGGCAAAAACTTCAATATAAATTTGCTAAACACTCAGCTGTTTGATACATATCCATTTTGTTTCTGTCAGGTGGAGATCCCTTGTCCAGGGAGTTGCTTATTTCCTTTTTAGCACCGTGTCACTGCAGACATCAAAGGTTTCAGAGACGAGGCTGCATTCTCTGAAGTGATGGTGTCCTTTACCCTTAGTTCAGGTTATGTTATAGGAAATTGAGGGGGAGGAGAAATGGACCTTTTCTCAAAGGAATGGGGTCATTCTCTAGCCTATTTTGAGCTTTTACAGGAAGAAAAAAAAACCCAACCACCTAAAACTAGAAAGCAGAGTTCCCTGCTTTTCTCAGTGTTGTCCTGCTTTTCTCAGAGCAAACAATTCCTAAGCTGGTTCTAGGGAATGCTTGCTTTGTATGTCAGGGCACCTGTCAGGAAAAAAATTTCCACTTGTCACAGGAAGTATCAGCTGGTCAGCAGTGGAATTCCTTAATGAACAAGCTCCTGCCTTGTCAGTCCTCTCCACCTGTCCTGTCCGATGACAACTGGAACATGCCACAGACAGAAAACCAGACCTTCCCCAGAACCCACTGAGAAGGGGGTGGGATGCGATCTCTTGGACAAGCTTTAAAACGCTCCACTTGGTAGTCCTGAATCACTATCGTTCTCATTAAGGAACTATTGGTATAGGAGGAGCTCCTTCAACTTAGCTTCCAATGACACTTTGAGGGTTTGGGAACATTGTACTGATGGAGCTTGGTGCGGCTGGAGCGGGGCCGGGGCCGTGTCCCATTTATGGAAGCAATTCGTTCTTGGAGGCCACTTAAAAGCGAAATCCAAAAACTGTCAAATAGGTTTAAAGAGGGTGAGAAATAACAGCAGTCTGAAACATCACGTGACTGGAGTGGTGCAATATTACATATTTTTGTAAAAGGGCTGAATTAGCTTACCATGGATTCTAGAGGCGGCCACCCTGAAAAGCCTGGGTTGAAGGGACAGGATCAGGAAGAGCAAAGGACTCCTGCCCCACAGAAACACTCATGGTCCTTCCTCTCCCAGACCCTGGGGCTTCCCTCTTCCTGTTCTTACCCTTTTTGTTTTTGACACATAAGGAAACCACCCCCCAGAGAAGTAACTGGCCTGAGAGGTCATGTGGTGACAAGGCAGGTTCTCTGCCCTCCGTCCAGCATTGTCCAACATTCTCCCACAGGCCCTGCGTGGCCTGCGGGTCAGGTCTCCGTCTCCAAGAACTTGCTTACATCCGTCCCAAGCTGTGAGGAATCTGCGGATCTAAGTGTGGTGAAGAGGGGACCCCAGCCCAAGTCATAGCTGTAGGTTTACTGTGCAATGACGGCTGGTCTGAGAAAAGCTCAGTCGTAGAACGTGGGGTTTTTAGGGAGGTAACTAAAGAGAATGGGGTAAATTTAAACCAGAAGTGTCCACTCCTCTCCCCTCCCCCTCAGACCCTCAGCCGATGTACTGCAGGCCCTGCTAAATTCCCCTTAGCAGTGCCTTCCTGACCACCGACAGCGATCTGTATTTACCTGATGCCGACTTAGGGGCTTCTCCACAAGGCACCAGACAGGCACACAGGACCCAGGGCTTGGCAGGTACCTGTCTCTCAGGTTGGGGTTAAAGTTCTGGGTGCTAATAGATTTCCACTTTCCCACCCAGCCTTCAAGACCTGTCTTCCTCCTCTTGGAACCTTCCCGAACGTCTACCCTAAGTCCTGCTCACCTGACATTTTCTCTCCAAGCTCTTGCTGGCTCTGGACAAAAAGTACCTGAGGTGTCCCATTTACCAGTTTGCTTATTGGCTAATGGCATCATTACTCCACCTTTCAGCCTGCTGTTTGGGCTCATCATGACGTTCCTTGGACAGCCCCAAACAGCAAGCTGGGAATACTGCGCTGCAGCAGGCCGCTTCCGCAGCTCCTCTCGGCTCCCTTCCTCACCCTGGGGAGAAACAAGAACCACATTCCTTCGGGTCGGGGGAAAACACCCAGCGCTGCCCAGAGGGGAAAACCCTTTGTTTTAAAAACTGAGCACCAGCCTGCATACCTAGGCGATGAGGCAGCCCGAGCCTGGATTTGGGGGCCTCAGTAATGGGATGATGGAGCAGCTATTTTCTCCTCCTACACGTGCACCCCCATCTGTTCGAGATTTCCCTTCCAACTCCAGCTTGGCTGGCAGGCATGTCCCTAAGAAGCTGCAGGCCAAAATGGAGAGAGAGAACCGACTCCCTCCTCCACACATCCTGACTTGCTGCCAATTGCCAGAAAAAGAGGGCAACATTTGGGCATTTACCAGAAGACAAGGATGTGCCTTTTCATTTGTCTTTTATTTTACATTTAAAAAGAGGTTATTGCTCTAACTGAATCAGAGGTAAGGACCTCTCCCCTAAGCAGCCTTGGCCTTGCAGTCCCATTCAGCAGGGATGGAAGTCACAAGACAATGAGTGGAGCCTCATGCCCTCCCATGAGGAAGCCCTTTGTATTGCTGACATCTGCCTTTCACCCTGTCTCTCCTCCCTCCCTGTGCTGCCACACCAGGGCGAAGCAGAGCAGTGGCTGGCCTAGCCACGAGAGCTCTTATAGACCGGATGGTGGGGCCGGTCTTTGGGTGATGGCTTTCAGCTCTCTGGCTTGGGGGCCACTGCTCTTACCATTCAGTTCAGCAGGTATTCACTGAGCGCCTACTGTGTGCCAGGCTTGTGCTAGGTGTGGTCCTCCCACATGCCCGTCCTTAGCCACCAATGGAAGATGCAGAGGCCCATCTCTTCCCACGCAGGCATTCAGCGGCTGTAACTTGCAGTCCTAGGGAAGAGTCTGCCTTCCCTTGTCAAGCACCATTTTTGTTTTGTTTTGTTTTGTTTGCCAGAAAGGGGCAGTGGAGAGAGAGACCTGTCACCTCACACCACTCAGGCTCTAGGGAAGGACATGAGGACCCTGGGTAGCTTTCACAGAACCCTGGATGAGATGGCAAGATATGGAGACCCCAGAGGCCAGGGCTGTTCTGACTGTCTGTGGTAAATGGCTCAGGCCTGCCTTCTAGCAGCTTCCATTCCAGAGCGGGTGATTTAGCAGCCCCCAGGATGTCCCATGCGGACACACCTTTTCAGTCATGTAAGCCAACATTGTCACAATTCCAAGACTCTTCCTAAAGAAATGGGGCCAGTACCGTCCAGGTCTCTTTCCTACCTCGTCTTCTTAAGACTGCAGACTAATTATGTTAAGGGTCAAAATAAGGGCCAGAGAAGACAGAGGCTGCAGGCAACCAGCTTGGGGAATTCCTCTGCCCTCTGGAGTGAAGCCCTTCCGTCACATTTTCCAAAGAGACAAAACATAACATCTTACACACTCGCAAAGTTGTGCATCACACCGCAAGTCCTTGATGGCTGGATCCTGGAAAGGCTTGCTGGCAGCCGTGCTCCTGCCCTGTGGCTTTCCCGAAGGCTCTCAGTCTGAAAGACACAGCTGAAGTCAGTCTAGGTGCTTGTCATCTCCCGGGAGCTCTGTGCATTGTCTCAAAGAGGAAGCCAGTCCAGAAGAGGCGAGGAGGCAGAAAGAAGGCTGTGTCTCATGCAGCTTTGCCTTTTCCAGAATGGGCCAGGCCTTTTAGTTTTGTGGCTTGTTTATTTTTTGCAGATTTTGGGTTCACAGTTCGGTTTCCTTCAGCAGACTAGGATGGGGAAGAGTGACAACGGTGCGGCCGGCTGTGCCTCCCCCCATCCGCAGTCCTCCCCGTCCGGGTGCCCATGGACCCGGGGACAGCAGAGAAGAAAAATGAAATCCTTCTCCCTGCAGACAGGCAGTCATGCTTCGATGATGTTCACCGAGGGCTTGTTTGGAAACTGGGAGGAAAAAAATGAGAGAAGCAGCCAGGGCTAATTGAATAGACTTCTTGCAAGGTTGGAACTAGAGAGAGGACACGAGAAGGAAGGGCTGCAGCCTAAAAGCCAGGCTCTCGTCCCGCGTGGAAGGAAAGGAGTGGCCCTGCCCGCGTGCCTCGTCTCTCTGCCTTCTTAAACCCAGCCTTCGGCCTCACTCGCTTAGTGGCCAAGACTGGGTGCTGGGCCCTCGGCCCCAGGCCCCCTGTCCACCCCCGGCAGGGCCATCCCGCCGGCCGTTTCTCGCGCATCCTGCGGACCTGCCTCTGAGCGCAGCCTCAGCCACTGACATTGTTGAGGTGCTTCTGGAGTTGGGGGTTAAAAAGAGGCTTCAGGAAAACGCGGCAGAAAGAGAGAAGCCAAGAGAGAGGACAGTAAGCCAGGGGGTGTGAGGAGATGGAGGGAGGAGATGTGGAGAGGGCCAGATGTTTGTTGGATAATCATCGTCAGAACCATGACATCTCTCACTTCTCCACCGTCTCTTCTGAGCTGCTCAGAGCGAGCACTGAAAAGGTTCTCATATCTGTTTTGCAGAAGAGGAAACGAAGGTACAAAGAGGTGAAGTGCCTGGTCAAGGTCACACAGCACAGCAGGAGCAGAAATGGGCCTAGAACCCCCTATTTGCGTGGTCCCACACCAACCGAGAATTCTGCCCTCCCCCGTCACCGCATCTGTTTAACCCCGCTGGCCCCTACAGAAGGTCCAAAATCGATGTGCTATGTCCCGTGTGTCACACAGGCAGCGGCCAAGCGTGGCCCTACCCAGCTGCAGCCACGCTGGGACCCGAGCTGAGCCCAGGGGCCGCCCACCCAGGTCCGAGACTCCCTCTCACCTTGCTGCGGAGAAGACCTCCGCCCTGGTGCTCTGGTGTGCTGGTTTCCGACGCACTCTTGGTCTTCTCCTTGTTGTTATTAGGTTCGTTGTCCTTGATAATGTCATACTGGCGGCAGAAGAGGGCGATGACGCCTGGGAGGGGGGCAAGAGAGAGCAGTGAGAGGCCAGAGCTCGAGGCCCGCCTGCCCGCTTCATTCCCGCTGGCATCTGCTGGGCCCCTGTTAGATACTGAGCTCCAGATGGCCTCTCCCCTGCACCACTGCACCTGTCCCCCACTAAGCCAACCCCTTTGCTGCCGCTGGGCTGATCTTCCTACGACACTCATCTGATCCCACCTTCCCCGCATTCAACCTCGGACAGCTCCCTTTTCCCCTTAGGGGAAATAGAAACCGTAACATTCGCTGAGCATGTGCCAGGCCCCGTGCAGTATGCACTGACTCGGCCAATGCCACCGTCCTCACAGCGCTGGGAGGGTACCTGTAATTACCCTCCCCAGGTTACCAGTGAGGACGCCGATGCAGAGCGCCTCGGCACCTACTCCAGGTCCTGCGGTGGCGGAGCCGGGATGCGCACTCCAGGGCCTGCGCTCTGCTAGATGTTCATTGTTAGCAAACGAATAAGACGTGAACGTCATAGTTTTTGAAAGTCAGATACTATTAAGGCAGCCAACTCCAGTGCTGGTAGGTGTCTTCTCCATTTTTACCTCTGTGTTTTATTTATAGTGCTATTTCTTGATCTGTTTTAGATACTATCTTTTGACTTTCCACCATGGTAGATACCCCGCTTCCTTCCCCACGATCCTAACAGAATCACATCACAATCTTGGGTTAGTTCACCATGTTTATATTGTTACGGTTATCTAAATACTGTCTGTGCCCAGTCTAATAACACACCATAAACCTCTTTTGTAAAATCCTTTGTGTTTTTTGGTCCTTTTTCTACAAGTGCCTGTTTTTTTGTTGTTGTTGTTTTTAAGTTCTTATTTATTTTGAGAGAGAGAGAGAGAGATAGCTCAAACAGGGGAGGGGGCAAAGAGAGAAGGAGAGAAAATCCCAAGCAGGCTCCAAGCTGTCCGCACAGAGCCCGACATAGGGCTTGATCTCATGAACTGAGAGATCGTGACCTGACCCGGAATCAAGAGTCAGACACTTAACTGACTGAACCACCCAGGTGCCCTACAAGCACCTGTTTTTTGATGTGCCTACAGAACATTTTTTCCAAACACTTCTCAATACAGCCTGTCCTCTCAACCACCATGCTAATGCAGATTTGGCATGGTGTTCGAGTCCCTCAAAACAGACTCCAGCCTACTTTAGAGCCTCACCGTCCTTTACTGTCCCCTTTCTACCTTCTCTCTTGGGTCACAGCTGCACTGACCCAGACTGAACTCAATTTGTTTCTTCTACACACTGTCATCAGAACACTGTTCCTTTTATTGGCTGCCTGGTGAACTCCTATTCATCCTTCAAAGCTCAATCCCCATGTTTCCTCCTCTCTGTGTTCTTCCCGATTTCTACTCCTAGCCCCAGAATTAATTCCCTCTCCTCTGCCTTCATGTCATGGCACTCATCACACTGAATCACAGTTAAGTATGGGCCTCCCAGACCCGGTTCCTTGCAAGCCCAGGGCTCTCCTTAGTCACGACTATAGTACTACTATCTGGAATGGGATGGCTGTTCAGAAAATGCTGGTTGAGTTAAGTACAAAGATGACGTTTGTTCTTTATAAAGGGAGAGACATGAGCCCAACTACCTCATCTAAGAAAAGCTAAAGAGAGGGAAAAGCAGTGCATTGTGGGAACAAGATGCAAGATGGCCATTCTAATGGATGGACTGGAGACCCAGCAACTCAGAAGGAGGCATGAATCCTGCAGCCAAGGCCAGAAGGCAAAGGGGCTGTGGATGCATCCACCCCAGGAGCTTGAACTACTGAGGGAGGGAAGGCCAAATGCTCCAAGGCAGCTCTCAATCTACTAAGTTTTTTTTGTGAGAGGTCAGATCTGGCCCCCAGAGCAGGACTTTGAGGCTTCTCATGTTATCTCTCAGCTGCCTCCAAGCCCCCACCCTTCGCTCCTGTGAGAGAAGGGGTCTGGCCAGGGGCCTTCATTCCCCAGAAGTTGAGTGAATTAGAGCTTGGAGGCAGACTCACCGGCCCACATGAACAGGACCACCACGATGATCAGCACCTCGCCGGTTCGCAGCTGTTGGCTCCTCCCCATCTCCTTCATGGTCACCTCATCTGTGGGGAGGGGGGACACTAGGTCTGAGGCTCCGTTCATTCCCAGCCACCCCTCTAGGGCCAGGCCCAAGACCTTAAGTGCTTATTTCTATAGGTGCCCAGATATCTAACAAAAAGAGATTTGAGAACATGCCGATGGCTCCTTGGGGCAGCAGCAACAGGGCCTTGACCCAAAGCTGAGAGGCTATATCCTCATTCTTTGGGGACTAAGGTGACCTCCTCTCTCAGGTACTGCTTTACTAGGCAGCAGGGTGTGGGCAGTGGGGGAGGAAACGGGGTTGGCGCTTTCCTCAAGCCTCACCCCGCACCCCGCCCCCCCCACAACAGTGCCCTGGGCCTGCCTTTGTTCTTGGCCGCCATCTTCTCAGCCTCACGAGGGGTCTTGAAGAGCACTGGCTCGCTGGCTGGGCTCTGGCCCTGAATGGAGATGGCCTGCACGTGCACAATGTACTCGGTGTCCTCTTCCAGGTCCCAGAGGGCACACGAGCGGGTGGTGGTGTTCACCTCCTGGATGAAGCGCAGCATCCGCACGTCCTTCTTCTGCCAAGGAAAATGCCAGGCCCGCTGCTGTCAGCGCCCCGTCACCGACCCCACTCTGCCCACCTCTCTGGCGGTGACATGGGCTCACCCAGCTACCATGCTTTTATAAATAAAGCCTTTATACACATAAGCTTCCTCCCCGATCCCCTCACTTCCGCAGGGAGCTATGGTTATCTCTGTTTCCAGATAAGGAGACTGGGTGCTGAGAGGTTACAGAAGTTGCCCAAGACCGTCTCCCCAGTGAGAACTTGAACCGGGCCCCAAACCTCGGTCTTATGTTTAAGATCAAAACCAGGCTCTTGATTCCCAGATTCCAGTCAAAGGCCCCTGAGCCCTCCTTACTGATCCGTTCCCCGCTGGAGTCCCCATTCCAAGCCATATGTGCAATTCTTCTGCCTGTCCCTCTTGCTCCTTGTTCCTTTCTATTTCTGCACCCCCTCCCCCCCATCCCCTGCTACTATCTTGATGTGTTCTTCCCTCCCAGACCCTCAAGGGTTACCTGCTGAGAGATGGCAAATCCGATGACAACCTCATCCTCCAGGACGTCCCAGCTCACCACTGCAGAGTTGGCCTTGAGGTGCCTGACAGTGACATTCACTGGGGCCGAGGGGCTGTCTGGGGGTGGGGAGGCACCTGAGCCTGAGCACCCCCTGCTGTGGGGCCCAGGCCCACTGTCTCATAAGTGGAAACCTGGGGAAGGCCACAGAGTGTGGGGAAGGAAGAAAGCAAGGCCTCCATGGGGCTGGCACATCTCAGTTCATCAGTGGTTGAAGAGCCAGGCCTGAGAGGCCCCAGGCTCCTCATGTCCAGGATGGGAGTCCCCACTGGTCACACTGGCCCGATCAGCAGTCCAAGTTAGAACTGACGAGCCTGGGCTAGGGCCAGATCTAACGGAGGAGTGGAAAGAGGTTGGGGGGGGGGCGCTGGTAGGGCGGGGGGGAGGCATAGGTGGTCAGGGTTGCAGGTGCTGAAAGTTAGTCTGATGAAAAGCAGTCAAAAGGACTCCCAGTCCAGTGCTCTTTCTATAATACCACATTGTCAAGTGACCTTGAGGGAAGGAGAAAGACCCAGAGGTCGGGAAGAGTCAGGCCAGGGTGAGCCCTGGGTTGGGACTGAGGATCACAAGAGGAACCCCCAGTATTGTAGTGACCCAGGATCCAGACAGAACGAAGCCCGGGGAGGGGTCTATCTAGGTGAGCCTCTTCTCCACATTCTGCCAGCCTCGAGAGGCAGGTAGGGAGGTGGCAGGGGAAGACGGGGTCACACAGAGCACGTTCTCTCGGGAGAGTCAAGAGTACGGGTGGGTCAAGTCTTCTGGATATGGGAAAAGGGTGAGAGGGGGTCAGTCAAGAAGGGAGAGTGACAGGATGGTGGAGGTCAGGGAAGGAAGAACCTCTCCAGGAGAGGGGCCGTGAGTCACACAGCCTCTCTGTCTCCCAAGGGGCAAGTGCTGCAAGGGGGGACACCTGGCCCTGACCAGCACCCTTCACCCCACAGAGGGGTGGACCTGAGGCCCAAGGGGCTGGGCCTGGGGCGACAAAGCCAAAGTGGAGATAGAGACAGAGGGACACAGACAGGTGGCGGCAGACACAGAACCAGAAAACAGACAAGTGGGCTATCAGAGACAGACGTAGAGAGGAAGCAGAGAGAGAGAGAGAGAGAAAGCACTGAGCCACAGAGAGATGGGTAGAGGGACAGATGAGCGAGGCGCCAGAAGCCAAAGGGACAGATACAGAGCCTGGGGAGAGCCTGGGCTGGGTTAGGATGAGGCTGGCACACCGGGCAGGCCAGACAGTGACTGCAGTAGGCTCAGGGGTCCATCCCGCCCACCCAGAGCCCTAGGGTGCCAGTCCCCATCCCCCTCACACATGCTCACGCAAACTG
Organism: Leopardus geoffroyi; assembly: GCF_018350155.1. Classification (NCBI taxonomy): domain Eukaryota; kingdom Metazoa; phylum Chordata; class Mammalia; order Carnivora; family Felidae; genus Leopardus; species Leopardus geoffroyi. The sequence goes on from NC_059328.1 coordinate 24,907,541, forward strand.
GGACCCCATCCTGCTCCGACCTGCAGAGTTGTCCTGCAGGGCTTTGGGGACAGGGAGGGAGGCCCAAGGTTGGGGGACTGGTGTCCTCGGCTGCTCCCCGGGCCAGAGAAGGGAGCTCAGCTCAGGCACCTGAGGCAAAGGCCTGGGGTCAGGGCAATGGGATGAGGGGACAGGGGAATCACAAGACCCTAGACCCCAAAGACCCCAGGGCTGGGGTGGTGGGCAGGGGTGGGGCAGGGGCTGGAGGACGGGCCTGGGGGTCAAGAGGTGGGGAAGAGGCCGGGGGCAGGGAGGCAGGAAGGGCCCCGAGGACTCCCGCCCGCCCGCCCAGCGCCGAGCCCCCCACCCGGGCCCCCTTACCCGCCTGCACCAGCGCGAGGCAGACGCAGCCCAGCCACAGGCGGAGCGCGGCGCGGGGCGGCCCGGGGCGCATGGCGGCTCGTCCGGCCGGCCGGCCCGGGGCGGCGCAGGGGGACGCGGCTCCGGCGCCCGGCGGCCGCTGGCGCTCGCGCTGCGGCCCGCGGCCCGCCCGGCCCGGCCGCCCCGCGCCGCCCCGCGCCGCCTGCATGTCGGCTCCGCGGACAGCGACTCCCGCGCGGCGGCGGCGGCGGCGGCCGCGTCCACGTCGGGCGCCCGGGGGGCGGGGCGCCCCCGCTGCGGGGAGAGGCGCGGGGCGGGGTGAGGGCGGAGGGCGCCCCCACGCCCGCCCCCTCCCGGCCCGCCGGCTGCGCGGGGCTCCCACCGCTCGCCCTCGCGCAGCCCCTGTCCCCCTCCCCCACCCCCCCAGCACACGGCCCGACCTGGCCCCTGCCCTGCTCTTCCCCAGGGAGAGGGAGGACGCGCGCCCCGAGACGCATATCGGTGCCCCCCACCCCCCGCCGTGGCCCGCCCTCCCTCGGCCTGGGGGTCCCCATCCCTCACCCCAGACCGGAGGCCTCGCAGGCCTGGACAGACGTGAGCCGAGGGGAGTGTCACAACAGGGACTGGGGGGCCTAGAGTGCCTAGTAGGCGCTGGGGTGCATTCAGTAGGTGCTCAGCGTTTCACCGTGGCGGAGAAGAGGGTGCTCCCGACTCACTGGAGACCTAGCTCTGTGACCCCGGCCGGCCAGTCTTTCCCCCTTCTTTGGACCTCCATTTTTGATCTCCATGAGAGTAACAGCCCGCACCTACTAGGTGCCAGACACTGTGCCGAGGGCTTGACTTGCGCGATGCCCCTTGCTTCTCACTGAACCCCTTAAGGAGTGCTCTGCGGCCCCCGTTTTGCACAGGAGACTGCAGCTCAGAGGGGTCACTTGATTTGCCCCAGGACTCACAGCAGAGCCAGAATTTGAACACAGGCTGATCTGACTCCCACACGTGTGCTTGACTCGATTGTCTCCCCACCCGGAGTGAACTCACCCACCCTACCATCCCTGAGATCCTACAACTTGCCTGTGCTAGCTACTCCCCAGCCAGAGAACAATCTGGAACAATCTCTTCCCAAGAGCAGGTGAGGGAAAAGTAGCTCCAGCCCCCTCCCCCACCATTCTAGCCTGGCTGAGTGCTGTGAGCAGTGAGTGAGCTAATGACTCTAAAGTGCAGGGGGCTTTGGAGACTTGGCAAGTAACCACAGTTAATAAAGGGCATGGATGGCTCCTTCCTCACCACCCTGGGGACACCCATATGCCTCCCGCTCTCTTCTGCCCAATCTACCCTTTTTCTTTTCCTGAAGAGGCAGAGAGCTGCCTTTGCCCTGCACCTGCTACCCTCTCCCTAACAAGGGGACCTCTGGAACAGCAGGCCTCGAGGGAAGCCCCCCACCTTGTGGCACTGTCCACCCTGAGTCCCAATCAGAGAAACAAGGTTGAGGAGGGCGGCATAGACCAAGACCCTAGGCCCCTCGACATGGAGGGGGTCCCACATCTCCAAATGAGTCTGTCTCCACCACTCCGAAATTCCACCATTGGGGGCATTCCTTTGGGTCTTAAAGACCTTCTGGTCTTCCCCCAGGCTCCAGGGGAAGAGCTAATCCTTTTTTGAAAAGGGCCACTTTGCAAAGTTATCCCACGGAAGGTCTTTGAAATCTCCCTCCGCCACCATTTTAGATTGACAAACTGAGGTCCAGAGATGGAAAGAGCTCCCCGAAATTCACACAGTGGGTCAGGAGGAGCAATGGAACTTTCCTCTCCTAATGCCCACCCCAGGACTCCTTGCTGACCCTCAAGTTTCTGTGGGTCACCAGGATAGGAGGGGGCTCAGGGATTCTTACTGAGAGCAAACTGAACTGGCCAGCCCATCAGTACCGCCAGACTTGCTCTGCTTGGCAGACTGAAACCCCCCAGCCCCATCTGCTTCCTCAGCCACATACCTTGCGCTGGGGTGAGCTTCAGTTGGGACCTCCACCTGTTTGGGGCAGGAGCCAAGGAACCAAAGCACCTCTATCTCCTTTCTCCTCTCTTCTCTCCTCTCTCTCCCCCCAGCAGCTGCTTCTGCCCCACCCCGCCTGGCGCCGCCCCACCAGCTGCAGCTTGGCCCCTGGGGACCCCCCTCACCCACCAGGCAGGAAAAGACAACCCAGGGCCTGCAGGAGCAGCTGGAGTCTCCTTAGGCCTCATCGCAGGAGCCAGCAGGAAGGAGAGGGGTCAGTTAGAGGTCACAGAGTTTTCTCCTGTCCCTGATGGGGAGAAAAGGCGAGAAGGGAGAGGGTCCTGGTGGGGTCTGGAGTCCAGTCTAGCGCAGCGGGAGGCGGGAGGGGGGGGGGGGTGGGGAGGAGGGGGGAGCCTCAGCGCCACCTGCTGGTCTCTCCAGGTATAACCCCGGGTAGATGTAGGGCACTGGGAGGGGGGTGATGGCTGTGTCTAAGGGTTTCAGAGGGAGGGGGAAAGTGGTTGGAGGAGAGCGTGAAAGGCAGGGAGGATTTGGAGAGTCGTGCCTGTGGAGGTGCAGCCTTCCCAGGCCCCATGATGCATGGGGTGCTTGGGCATTACCAGATTCAGGGAAAAGTCTTGATGCCTGGAGTGGAAGCAGGGTAGGGGGTGGCAAGAGTTGGGAAGATTTAGAGCCCCCCCTGGCACTCTTGGGAGGGGCCCAGGACCAATGATTTATGGGCACTATCTATACCACCATCTCTTAGCACAGGGCTAAGTGCAGTAAGCACTCAATAAATGTTTGTTGAATTTGTGGGATAAAATTGTTCTCCTAACATATATCTAATGAGCACCTATTATGTACCAGGCTCTGTGCAACATTCTGTAAATACAGCATTGGAAGTATGAATGAATGCATGAGTGAGAATCTGGGTGGGGATTGAAGGATAAGCCTCTGTCCTCCCAGGCCGCACTGGTCTCCATTTGGAGGACTCCACAGACATGTCCTAAAGGGCTGGCTAATCATGAGGACTTGGACCCTCCTGAGTGTCCAGAGCTGCCCAGAGTCCTAGCACCTCACCCAGACTGCAGGTGCCCAGCCCAGACCTGCAGGTAATCACTTAGAATGGGAAGGCTCCTCCTCACAGCCTAGAATGGTCATGGCCCTGTCTAAGGGATCTCCCTAGATACACACACCCCAAATCACAAGAGGAATCAGAAGGGCAGGAGATGGCTTTGGGTACACAAATAATCAAGCACCTACCAAGAACTTGGCTTTTTGTCCATGTTATTCTGAGTTTTAGGCTGGCACATGTTACTAGCTCCCGTTCCAGATCAGGAAGCTGAGGCTCAGAGAGGTGTGAGCACCTGCCGTGGGTCACACAGCCAGTGAATTAGGGAGTCTGCTACCTCCTCCCTTCACCCCTGGGGGCCCCTCAGGGCAGGAATCCTGGCCCAGGGTTCACTAAAGGACACACATTTTCCTTCCCTGGAGGGCCTCAGGGGGCTTGCTGCTCACAGAGGCAGTTGCTAAGCCCAGGCCCAAGATCACACCAGGGAAGGGGCGCACCACTCACCCAACAGTTTCCACATGCTGGCACATTACACACATAAGAGAAGCTTCTTTTGAATCCTCACAACCCTGAGATGTCAGGATTGTCATACCCATTTTATAGATGAGGAACCTGAGGCTCTAAGTGGCTTGCCATACAGCTGGGAGACCCTGGTCCTGCCTGTCTAATCCCCAAAGTCCCTATCACAGCAGTGGTGACACCAGCCCAGCTCAATGCTTCCTGAGTGCCTGTACCAGGCCAGCCTGGGCCTGGGTGCTGAAGGCCTAGTGATGAACCAGATCGGGCCTGGCCCTTGAGGAGAGCCCAGGGTAGAGAAGAGATACACATTTAAAAGACAGAGGGAGGGGGCCTGCCTGGCTCAGTTGGTAGAGCTTGCTACTCTTTTTTTTTTTTCCTTTTTTTGAGAGAGAGAAGGAGAGTGTGCAAGCGGCAGAGAGGCAGAGAGAGAATCCCAAGCAGGCCCTGCACCGCCAGCATAGAGCCTGATATGTGGCTCGAACCCACAGTGAGACCATGACCTGAGCCGAAATCAAGAGTCAGCTGCTCAACCAACGGAGCCACCCAGAAACCCCAAGCTTGCTCCTCTTGATCTCAGGGTCATGGGTTCGAGCCCCACGTTAGGGGTAGAGATTATTTAGAAAAATAAAATCCTAAAAATAAAATAAAATAAAATAAAATAAAATAATATCAGAGAGAACACTACCCTCTGGACCTGGAGGTACCAAGGGTCTAAAGAGGCCAGAAGAGGGGTGCCTGGGTGGCTTGGTTGGTTAATCGTCAGACTGTTTATTTCATCTCAGGTCATGATCAGCGTCATGAGGTCAAGTCCTGCATCTGGCTCTGAGCTGGGTGTGGAGTCTGCTTAACATTCTCTCTCTCTTTTTCTCTCTCAAATAAATAAATAAATAAGTCAGAAGAGAGCATTAATTTAAAAGGAAAGCAGGGAGGGCTTCTGGGAGGAGGTGATGCCTGAGCTTAACTAATCCTGAGAGTCAAATGGGGATTACTCAAATGAGGGGGAACAGGCAGAGAGAAAAAGGAATCTTTGACCCCGAGGCCGGGGAAAGCAAAGTGTTCATGTTGGGGGGAAGCAGGGGAGACGGAGGAGGGTGCAGAGAAGGGTGGGAGGAGTTGCTATGAGCTCTGGGCTGTGACAACGGGAACAGGAAAAACAGCCCTGGATCTGGAAGACTGTTTCAAGCTGCAATAGAGGTTGGGCTAGGGAGGGCTTTAAGAATTTTTTTTTAAAAATGCTTATTTATTTATATTTGAGAGATAGAGAGAACATGAATGGGGGAAGGGCAGAGAGAGGGGAAGAGAGAGAATCCCAAGTAGGCTCCACCCTGTCAGCTCAGAGCCCGAAGTGGGGCTCGAACCCACGAACCATGAGCCCATTGACCCGAGCTGAAATCAAGAGTCCACTACTCAACCGACTGAGACGCGCAGGCGCCCTGGGAGGGCGTTATTCATCCAACAAATATGTATGAACACCTATAGGTCCTGGGGACACAGCTGTGACCAGGATGACAAGATTCCTGCCCTTGCGGATCTCACATTCCAGTGGGAGAGACAGGCAATAAACAGTGAGCTAATGACTAAATAAAATACCTTCAGAGACTCCCCTGGGCTATGAAAACGATGCAGTGATGTGGTAGGGAATGGCTGGGTGGGGTAATGTTAGGTAGTGTGCGGCAATGGGCTGGCCGAGGTGTCCTGGTTGGGTAAAAGAGACGTCCTCAAATCTCTTCTTCGGAGTCTACGAAGGAACTGACTCCCATCTCACCACACCCAGAGAGGTTGAGAATCTTGCCTAGCCTCACACAGCCAGTCAATGACAGCCCCATGCCTCAAACTGCCACAAGCCCTAGGGTCCGCTTTGCCTTTGGAGACAGGTTCTCAGCTACAAACTACAGTCCCCAAGATCCCTCAAGAGCCGTGGGGCCAGAGGCCCTGTTGTAGGAGCCCGGATGTAGAGGAGGCTGCAGTAGGAAGTGAAGGCAGCTGGAGTAAAACTTCTTCCCCACTAGGGAGGGGTGGAAGGACGAGAGCCTGGGAATCAGATAGCCCTTAGACTCCAACCTCTGCTCAACCTTGACCGTCTGGGTGACCTCAGGTACCACCATCTGAAGTGAGAGTCCAAGGTTCAAGGGCCTACCCACCTTTCACATCCCAGGTACTGGAGGGTATGCCTCCGCCTTCAGGTGGTTCCGCAGAGCCAGGAAATGGCCAGCAGAGGGCGCCTCATTGGCCATAGTGAAGCCAATGTTGCCCAGAACAGAAAAGGCTCTAGGAACCAAGAGCCCTAACTGGGGGGAGGCTGTCCTGCTTTACCCCCGAGGCCAGCTCCCAGGTGCACAGACCACAGACTCAGCAGCCAGGCAGAATGTAGGTCTTGCTGTCCCCGCACGGTGCACAAGTCACTGACCTTTCTGAGCCTTGGTTTCTTCATCTGTAAATGGGCCTAACAATCATGCCTGCCTCACAGGTTTCTGTGAGGAGTCAGTGAAGATCAACCCCATAAGGTCTGATCTATAGGGGCTGCTATTTTTATTAGCAGTAGTGGTAGTTGTATCTTTAAGTTCCTGACTCAAAGGGTATCCAATCAGTGGTAACTATGACAATGACAATGATGAGGATAATGATGGAGGACTCAGTCACTGTTTATTTTCAATTTCCTAAGCAGGGAGCACCAGCACCTACCCATCTGGGATGTCTCCAGTGACAGGGAGCTCACTATCTCCTCAGCAGCCCATTTTCACTGTTAGAGCTCCTCCTGCTGAAAGGTCCCTCCTGGATGATGCCCCCGCCCAACTCATTACTCAGGGTGACCTGGCTGGCCTGGCCTCTGAATTCAGGCCGCCTCATCTCTGAAGGGTCTGCCTGAGAGGCCCATGAGGTCGAGGAGCCAGGACCTCAGCAGCTGGATTCCTGCCTTTGCTGGAAAGGTAGGGCGCTCACAAGTGAACCCAGGTAGCTTCACCAGCAAGAGATTCCTGGTGGTTCTTGTTGCTGTTCAGAGTTCCTTTTCTGCTGACTGGGAGAAGTGGAAAGAAAGCCCCTGCTGTCCCTTGGACCTTCCTTCAGTCCCCAGTCTCAAGAATGGCTGGATGCTGGAGAGGGCATCCGATGACCCAGAGCCACAAGTCCAGGAACCCTGGCATTCTAGTTGGGAGGCCTCAGCTCCTGCCCCACCTCCTGCCAGGCCTCCTCATCTGTATTTGTGGGTCCCAGGGAAGTGCTCATGGGTCTGGCACCAACAGGTGTGGTGGGGAGGGCAGGCGTCAATGCTGGACTCAAATCTTGGATCGGCCCATGCCTTCTCTGGCAAATCCCCCACCTCTCTGAGCCTATTCCCTCACTGGGCACCCATCTCAGCATGGCGTTGTGGGGAGTATGTTCTATGTGAAAAGGAAAATGCAGTACCGGGCACATAGTAAGTATCCACTAATGTAGCAGGGGGTACAGAAGTGCCTCATGTCTCCAAGACCTTCCTTGTGCCTGAGTGGGCCAAGGTGGCTCTGGGAGTGGGTTATGCCAGGCACGATCATATCCTGATCCATTTCTCGGTTAGCGGGCACCTTGTGCGTGTGCCTGCGTGTGCAAGGGCGCACTTGTGTGTTCACAAGGGGGGATGGGTGTGCACACATGTGCATTGGGTGTGTATGCATGTGCAAGCATGTGCGTGAGTATGCATGTGTATGTGTGCTTGTACCTAAGGCTGTCCATCCCGGGGATTCCCAGGGCACATGCCTACTTGCAGGTGCCGGTGCAGAATCCCTGCACTGATTCAGGAGACCCCTCTGTTCACTGTTACTATGGAAACAAAGAGGCAATCCTCAGTCTTGGGGAGAGCCTAAGGTGCCAGCGATGAGAGCTGACCCAGTGTTCTCAGCAAGGGAGACGGATCGGGAGCATGAGGCCCTGGCATACGGCAACCTCAGCCTCTGGGGGTTGGGTTCTGGGACTCTGGGAGCCTCGGAACCCTGTGGGAAGCCCACACTTCTCCGAGGCATCCTGGCTTACTGGAAAGAGCTCAGGAAATAGAGCTGGGTCCCATCTTGGATCTGGCCCTAATCTCATGCGCAGTCTCAGGCAGGGAACTCGATCTCTTTGTGCCTCTGTTTCTTCATCCATAAAATGGGGCCAATAGTGGGTACCAGCAGAAGCCTTGGGTTGGGATGTCACCTTTCCTCTCCCCGGAAGGACCTACCCTCTAGGCTGTATGAATGTGTACCCCTGAGCCCCGCAGTGTCACACAGTAGCCTCCTTCATGTGAACCACCCTCCAGTGTCTTGTGGGCTCCTCACAGCAGCTCTAGGAAGGAGGAGGTTCACAGAACTGAAGCTCCAGGAGAACACAGCTGGCCGTGGTGGGATCAGGTCTGCTGCCCCCACTCCTGTGGGCCCAGCCTTGTACCACATGTGCAATCTCTCAGGCTACCAAGCCCCGCTGCAGGGGTGATTGGGGATTCCATCAGCTTCTCTGGATTGTAAGAGGCAGGCGGGGGTGGGGGAGAGTCATCCTGTGGCCATGGGCCCTGGGCAACCCCCCAGAGCAGAGCTGGGCTGCTGGAAGGCTTCTGGGGAGCAGATCCCAATTTAGGAAGGACTTTAAAGATTTGGGGGGGCAGCACCTGGCTGGCTCAGTCAGAAGAGCTTGCAACCCTTGATCTCAGGGTCATGAGATTGAGCCCCACGCTGGGTATAGAGATTACTTAAATAAATTTAAAAAAAAACTTAAGAAAAAATTTTTGAGGGGCACCTGGGTGGCTGTCAGTTAAGCATTGGACTCTTGATTTCAGCTCAGGTCATGATCTCATGGTTTGTGAGTTCAAGCCCTGCGCTGGGCTCTGTGCTGACAGTGTAGAGCCTGCTTGAGATTCTCTCTCTCCCCCTCTCTCTTTCTTCCTCTCTCTCTACCCCACCCCCATCTCTCAAAATAAATAAATTTTAAGAAATAAAGACATGTAAGAACTTAAAACAAGCTTTTGTTTGGACTCTTTAGATTTTGACTCAAGTCTCAAATGAGGTCGAGTGCCTGCATGCAGGTTGTAGACATGCATATAGAATTTCATATACAGTTACAAATGAACACTCAGCTTCCTGCCCTTTATCCTACTTCCAAGAGTGACTATTCCATTTGCTGTGACCCCAGGAACAATTTTCAAACAGAGATATACCAGGAGAAGCTGCAGGAGCAGACTGAATGTGTAATGCGATGAAAATGTGTAAGAAAGACCCAAACGCTTATTTGCCGGAAGAGCTGTGACAGAAGGGGCCACTTCTGATTTGAGGAGGGGGCAAAAGAGTGGGCCTGGATGGGGGACCTAAGGCAAGCCATCGAACCTGAGGCCCTTTCAGCTGAGAGTTGCTTTCACCAGCAGAGGGAAGAGGAAATATTGTGCAGACAAGGGGTGGCTGGGATGTTACCTCACCTGCCTGCATCACTTTACCCCACCCCCGCCTAGGTTAAAGCCCATATGCAGGGAGATGGGGGTCAGGGAGCCCCCTTCCCCCAGATTTGACTCCAGATCCTTTCTTCAGCGTAGAAGGGCCATCTGTAGAGGAGATGGGCCTTGGGGGAGTTTTCGGAGGAAGGTGGAGGGTAGGAGCTGAAGTGGAAGGCAAGCGTTGGGTGTATTATGAAAAGTCTCCAACACCCACTTACTCTGGTAGTGGTGGGGAAGGTTATTAAGCAGGGAGGAAGATTATATGTGGAGAAACCGAAGGCTGGGGAGCTATAAGAGGACCAGGTGATAATATAGGGCCACCAGAGGAGGGAGTGGGGTGGAGTGGGGGGTGAGTTGGGTGGGGGTAGAGGACAGGGCAGGCCTGAGAGGAATGCTTTGGTTGAACTCTGACTTGGGAAGTAAGTGTGGGATGAGGAGAAGAGAGGGGTTCCTGGAGGGGACCCAGGCACAGGGCAGGCTGGGTGGAGGGCCATAAGCTGGATGCTGGCTAGCTTGAGGCCGAGGTGCCTGGGGGCTGGAAATACAGGCTTTACTGAGAAGAAACCAGAGTCAGTGGGGTTGTTTTTGTCAACTTTTCCAAAGCTGGGAAGGGGCCACATCAAGATGTGAACCTGGGTCTGTTTCCCTGCAATGTCTGTAAGTTCACACTGAGGGACCAGCAAAGGTGCAGCCCCTTTCTGCCTCCCTTTGGCTCATGGATTCTGAGCGTGGCAGAGAGATCAGCTGCTCATGGTTTTTTTTTTTTTTGTTGTTTTTTCTTAAGAGAAAGAATGCTCACATGAATGGGGAGGGTCAGAGGGAGAGAGAGAATCTTAAGCGGGCTCCAAACCTAGTGCAGAGCCCATTTAGCACAGAACCTGCCTCCAGTGGAAACCAACTCAGGGCTTGATCTCACAACTGTGAGATCGTGACCTGAGCTGAGATCAAGAGTCGGATATTTAACTGACTAAACCACCCGGAAGCCCCTCAGCTGCTCTTACCCAGGAGCAAGTGGGGGATGAATGGAATGAATCTTACCCAGGACTTGGTGCTTTTCTTGGGGGCACTGTGGCCATCCCACCACCAAGGAGCCCAGTAACCTCAGGGACTCTGCAGGCAGAATCTTTAAGCCCAAACTTCTGCTCAGTAGGGGGACCATCTCCAACCAACCCCTGCCTTCCTGATCCCTCAACACCAGCGAGGCCCTGTTAGCTGGCTGGAGCTGGCATTAACAGAGCACTGACTGTACAGGCCCAGTGTCCCGAAATTTACAAGCTTCCTCTCACTTAATCCTCACAAAGACCCTTCAGGGAGGCATTAAAATTATCGTTTCCATTTTATAGACGAAGGAACCGCCTGAACCTTCCAGAGGTGAAGGTTTGCCCCCCTCCACTGTGGGGTTGGGGGGCCGGGTCAGGTTGAGGCTGCTCTGTGATGTGGCCCAGCAGCTCTCTGAGCCCCATCTGTAAAGTGAAGCTTGATGGAGGGACGCCACCCAACTCTGATTTCAGTTCTGCAGTCCCAGCTCGCAGGACTTTCCCAACACCCCCACCACCCCCGTTGTGTTCCTCATGGCCCAGCTCCCTTGGGAACAGCCAGGCCGGCCCCCTCCCCCTCGCGGGCTGTGCTCTTGGCAGCTCTGAGGCCCTGGGCTCTGGTCCGGGGGTGGTCCCCGGCGGTGGGAGGGGTGGGCAGAAGCTGGGATCCGTTGGGCTAAGACTGGGGCATCCTCAGAGACCCTCAGACCCCCACCTCTGGGTCCATGGTGCTCCAGGCTGGGGTGGGCAGGGCCCTTTGGAAAGGGGTGGCTTGAGGTTTAATCACTTTATCAATGTTTGTTTGTGTAATTCAGCCCTGAGATGCTTTTCCCTCCATCTGTCCCCACCATCTGCTCCCATCAGGATTTTCCAAACCATTTGGGACCTGAGAGGGGAGGGTGGGGGCTGTGCCTCTGAGGGGGCTGGGGAGGGGCTGCTTCCACCTACCACACTGAGAGACTTCCAGAGGGGAGCCTGGGCTCCTGAGTCACATGGAATTGGGTTCAAATTTTGGCATTGTTACTTTCTTGCTGTATTACCTCCAGCAGGTGGCCTCACTTCTCTGAGCCTCAGTCTCCACATCTGTGAAATGGCAGTAACATTATTGACTCCTCAGGATTAGTTCAGATCAAAGGAGGTGATGCCTGCAAAGTACTCTGCATACAGTAGGTGCTCAAGAGATCTGCAGTCCCCTCTCCATTCACCCCCCACTTGCTTCTCTCTCTGGCATCCCTCTTTAGTGCTAGAGGAGGGTGGCCACCTCTGGTTTCTGTACCCCAGCCCCACTCCTCAGACCCTGAGGACACCGCCTCCTGTGGGACTTGCCCTTTCTTCTATCGCCCATGGGTCCTACTCACTGCTCAGTTCTCTCAATGACTCCACTCAACATCTACCCTAAGCTGTGCCTCTCTCTCCCTCCTGGATGCCTCAGTTTGGGGTGGGAGGGGGATGAGTATCATCAGCAAGGACACCCCCCCACCCTCACCCCCACAACAAGTCTTCATAGAGCCCTTCAAATCTGCAGGGTTCCAGGGCCACTGAGGCCTCCTGTCTACTATGCTTATGCCCAGAATTTCAGGCCTGAAGAGATTGTGGGGCACAAATGAGGCCTGTCTGGTCAGAAGTTTTGACAGGGGATGTTAAGGCACCCAGGTCACTTGTCTAGGCTCTCTGTTCCAAAAGGGGATAAGACTTGCTCCAGATTATCCAGAAGTGAGGGACCCAGGTAGGTCTCCTGACAGCTGCCCCTCTGGCCCGCTTTTCTGGGCTATATCTCAGGGCACTAAGTCTTAGGCCTTGGTGTACAATATGGGGAGCCCCAAGCCTTCCTCTTTGGCTCTGGGGGACCTCCCATTGCTTCTTAGGCCCCCAGGAGGGTAGAGGTGTCTGATTGGAAGTAGTACAGAGCCTACCAGGGTTCACACTCTGCCCCCAGATCTACCCCACTCATTCCAGGTACAGGGAAAGTCAAAAGAAGGTGAGGCTTCCAGGAAGAGGAGAAGGCATGGTCCTGCCATCAGAAGCCCCATCTACTGGGGAGACAGAATTCAGACTGGGGGCCCTGAGGGCAGAGCATCAGAGTTACCCTCATAGGGAAGAAAAACAGCGGGAATAGAAGAAGGCTCCTGAGGGGCTAAGCCAAGAAGTCAGTCTGTAGGAGGTCAAGCTGGCATGGGGTGGTGGGAAGAAGCAGAGACAGTGACTGAGCAGCACCCTATGAGGATAAACTGCGACCCCCCACCCCAAGGATGGAGAGGAGGATCCAGACCCAGCTGGGAAGATTCTCTGGCTTCAGGCCGAGAGAGAGGAAGGAGGAGGATGGGGAGGAGAAGCCCAGGCAGTGAATGCTGGGCAGTCCCCTCATCCAGCTCCAAACAGGGCAGGCTCTCCAGGCCTAGTGGGGAAGATGGAGGAAGCTTGTCACTCCAGGGGCCTGGGGTGGGGCCTGAGCAGCAAGTCTCTCCCTGCCCCCAGGTCCTCACACAGGAGGCAGCTGGGAACCACCCACGCATGTCTGGCATCTCTCACGCCTCCACTGGGGGTCCCAACACCAGAGCCAAGGCACACGGAGGAACTGATGTTCTAGAGGGCCCACATGTCCAACCTCCCCCACCCCCTCCACCGCCGCCTGGCTCCCCAGCTCCTCCAGTTGGGACCTCCCCATCCTCAAGCAGGAAGGACTAAGACTAGACTTTGACCATCTGAGTGGCCTGGTTGGGGACCTGGAAGTGGAGCTTTGGTCTGAGCCCTGGAGAGCCAGGGGTGTCCCGGCTGCCACCGACTTGGGAGGAGGTGTCCAGTCAGAAGGCAAATGCTGTCGGCTCACCTTCAAAGTAACCAGACTCCTCTCTCTCACCCTGAAATGGCCCCTGGCTTCCACCCTGGCCCCCACTCTTCAAGTCTGCTCTTGACAGAATGCCTGAGTAAGCTTGACCCGAAAGTCAGACCCTCACTCTGCTCAAGGCCCCAACCTAGAGCATCCCATGTCACCTGGAATAAAATCTACAATCCTTGGAACGGTCCTCACAATCTTTGGAATGGTCCTCAGCACTGCCACCATCCCAACCTCTAAACGCCGATCTCAACTTTTCCCAAAATATGTATCTAATACACTACAGAGTTGACTTGGATATTTTGTCCACTGTTTACTGCCCGCTGCTGTAACCCCACTGCCTAGAAAAATGCTGGGCACAGAAATAGTGTTTGATGAGTATTTGTGCGATGAAAGGATGAAGGCATATGGATTCAAGTCCAGGCCTTCTATTCACCAGCTGTGAGACATGGGGAAAATCATTTACCCCTCTGAACTTCAGGTTGCTCATTTGTGAAGAGGGGACAATAAGGCCCACCTCCTAGAGATAAAGGACAAAATTCGAGCCCAGGATGTATGTGTGTGTGTGTGTGTGTGGGGGGGGGTGTTGTTGCAGAAGCTGGCTGAAGGAGGATGCAGCCCCCATCCTGGCAGGAGGAGATGTGCTGGGGGGTCAGCGACTCCGGAGAAGGGCTGTCCTGAGGTAAGGTGCCTACGCACTTCAGAACCCCCGAGACTGGACAGCAGAGGCAGAGCTTGGGGACGGAAGCGAGTATGGGAGGAGCAGTTTAGATCAATGTGGGGAGGGGAGATTCATTCTGAGAGGGGTGGGGGGTGGGGGGAAGGGCGGTGAGATCCGGGGCGGTGGGCAGGAGATGGGGGCGGGGCTCTCTAAGGCCGAGGTGGGGGAGGGGGCGTGTCTCCCCCCGCCAAGACCTCCCGGACTGGAGAAATGGGAGCTGCCCCCTCGCGAAAGAGCCCCCAGCTCTGTTAGTTCGAGAGTTGAGGCGTGGTGGCAAGGAGGGCGCCTATCGAACCGCCCAGGCTCCGGATTCCGCTCGCTGAGCGACGTGCGGCTTCGCGCCCAGGTAGGGTTGGGGGTGGAGCGGCCGGGTTGCCCTCGGCTCGGAAAGACGTCTCTGGGCACTGACCCCCCCGGACCCCATTCGGGCTACCTGAGTCGAGATGCTGAGGAGATGGAAACCTCTGTCCTCCTCCCCCGGCGGGCGCTCCCTAGTGAGGGGGCCGGGGAAGTGAGGGCGTCCCCTTCCCTCTCCCGGGCAGGGGCGGGGGCAGAGCCTAGCTCACTGCTTCCCCCCGCCCCGGGGCTGGAGGGGAAGGGGAGGAACAGGGACCCCCCCCAGGGGAGGGGCTCCGGGCCAACGCCGCGGGGCGTCTCCCTGGCAGTCCCTCCCCCCGCCCCCCGCCCGCCCCTCCGGCCGCCTCTGCCGCCGCGCGCCGCAGCAGCGCCGCCTTCCCTGCGCAGTCGGTGTCTCCGCGTCGCTGGGTGAGTGGGGGCTGCTCCGGCCGGGGCTGGGTGATGCGGGGAGGGGGCAGCCCGGAGGGAGGGGGCCCCGTCCAGCCTCTCCAACCCCGCCGCTCTCGCGCCTCCCGGGGAGCCTCCTTCCGAGGGCGCTGGGGAGAAGGGGGCTCCCCAGGGGAAGAGCGTGGCGCTCTCCAGGGTCCTGACCGCCGAGTGGCCAGCGGGGAGGAGTCGCGTTCCGGCCGCCTCGGAGCGCCCCCTCCAGGAGGGGCCCCGCGCCCGGCGCTCTGAAGCGTGGGCTCAGGGCGAGAGCTGGGGAGAGGTTTGGAGAAGGTCCCCAGGGCGAGTTTCTCAGGTCGAGCTGGGGGGCCTCCCACTCGGGGGACTAGGGGTCTTTGCGGAGACAACAGAACCTTCTACCACCCTCGTTTCCAAGTCTTCCGATTTGGAGGGGCAGTTCTGAGGGTGGCAGGGAGGAGGGGGCCACTGGAAGATCTCTCCTGCCCAGCGCATCTCTCTGCCCCCGCCCCGATGACCCAGTTCCTTGGACCTTGAGGAGGGGACTAAGGGACACACTTCTCCGCCCCAGCCCCACGCATTTCCTCAGTCCCCTCCCACACACTTGTTCATTGGGTCCTCAGTCTGGGGCAGAAAAGGCTGCTTTAGAATGGAGGGTCACCAACTTGCAAAAACATGCATGTGACACTGCTGAGGACACACACAAGTCCACTAAATGGCCACTCAGGCATATCCCCCTCATACTGTGATGGGTGCGTACCTAGTCACATGCACATATATTGACTGAAACACACGGGAGTCAAATGCCATGCAGAAACCCGAGACATATGTGCGTACATGAACCCAAGCACTCACACACATGTTCATCCACATGTGCACAGAGCTATGTGCAAATGCACACACAAGGAACATCCTCACCCTGTCTCACTCACAGCCCGAGGCTGGGGGGAGGGATTCACTTGCATACACCCCTACACTCCTGCCTGGAACTGCCTGGCTGTCTCCTCTCCATTGCCTTCCCCTCAGCCCTCCGCGCCTTAACCTCCTTTACTGAGGGGATCTTTCTGGACTATGTGAAAGGTAAGTATTGGGGAAAGGTTGGCTGGCCAGGGCTCTCACTGGAAAAGAGGCCCCTGTTATGTCTGAGAAGGGCTGCAGCTCCCTCTCCTGGGACCTGCAAGCACCCCTGGGAAAAGAAAGATGGCAAGGCTGCCTGAGGGTCCCACGTGCAGCTGGCCATGTGAGAGGTGTCAGCATGGGAGTTGGCTTGTGATGGCATTTGTGAGACATGTGGGGTCGTGGGCTGGTGTCTTGATGCACAGGGTATGGGAGCTGTTCGTGAGTGGTGCTGTGTGTCAGTACATGTGAGTTGTGGAGCAGAGGGAATGTTGTGTGGAGGCATGGTGACCCATGGTGGTATGTGAGTGGCATGGGAGCCAGTGTATGGGTTTGGTGAGCTATGTAGCATTAATATGTGTCAGTGTGTATTCATTTGTATGTTGTTGTGCATGAGTCTTGTGGCATCTGGGTACACATAAATCATTTTTATTTGACACTTATGTAGCACATATACGTGTAGGCATCATTCTAAGTGCTTCACATGTATTAACTAATTTAATCCCCACAATAATGAGGTAGGTACTATTACCCTCATTTTACAGATGAGGCAGAGAGAGTATAAGGAACTCATCTAAGGTCACCTAGCTGGCAAGAGGCAGACCTGAGATTCAAACCCAGGTGGTCTGGCTCTGGAGCCTAGGTTAACATCTATCTTACGCTGGCCTTTGTCAGGCACACATGTGTGGGGGAGAGAACAGGTCAGTGTCTGGGCTGCAGGTGTATTTTGTAATGAGCAGGCATATGCGAGGCAAAGAAGGAGCAGGAGGGAAGAGGGAAGAGGACCAGAAGGCCTTTTTGCACCTCCCTGGGCAACTCTGGGAGGCAGCCCTGTCACTCCATGGCTTTGCGACCTGAAACAGGTCACCTCACTTCCTTGAGCCTGCCTTCTCCTCTGTAAAGCGGGGCTAACTCCTGGACTTCACTTTGTGAGTGTGAAATGATATTCACTTGTGAAAGCCCAGTGGCCGGCACTGAGAAGGCTCTCCTGTAAATGTGAGTCCCCTTCCCTTCCTCCGTCTCCTGGTCTGTTCCCTGGGAAACTGTAAGGTCCTGGGAAATGGTGTGGAGCGTGTCACGGGCAGGATGCCGGGGTACGGGCTGTTGACTTTGGGCCAGCTGCTCTCTTTCATTGGGTCAAATGAGAGACTGGAGAGCCTGGTGTCTGGGGGGCCTTCCTGGAGTGGCGTCAAGGGGCCAAGAGGGCCTGACCATTTCCTCTCTACCCCTTGACCCCCTCGGGAATCCAGGTGGGACTTGGCTTGGTGGCCATGGGCAAGCAGAACAGCAAGCTGCGGCCAGAGATGCTGCAGGACCTGCGGGAGAACACGGAGTTCTCGGAGTTGGAGCTGCAGGAGTGGTACAAGGGCTTCCTCAAGGACTGCCCCACGGGCATCCTCAACGTGGACGAGTTCAAGAAGATCTACGCCAACTTCTTCCCCTATGGTGACGCCTCCAAATTTGCCGAGCACGTCTTCCGCACCTTTGACACCAACAGCGATGGCACCATTGACTTCCGGGAGTTCATCATCGCGCTGAGCGTGACCTCGCGTGGCCGCCTGGAGCAGAAGCTCATGTGGGCCTTCAGCATGTATGACCTGGATGGCAATGGCTACATCAGCCGCGAGGAGATGCTCGAGATTGTGCAGGTGGGCCCCTGGACCCCTCAGAATGCCAGATGCAGGGCCCAGCAGTTGGCACCCCCCATTCCCTTTCATCCTCTCGAGAGCCCTTGTGGGTAGGTAGTGGCGGGTGCTACTCTTGTGACCCATTTAAAAAACTATTAGGAACTGGTTTCCAATTTAAAGAAAAGTTGAGAAAACTCTCATATATCCTTTACCCAGATTCACCAATTAACTTTTGCCATATTTGCTTTATCATTACGGGCATGCGAGCGTGTGTGCAATGCTTCG
Organism: Leopardus geoffroyi; assembly: GCF_018350155.1. Lineage (NCBI taxonomy): Eukaryota > Metazoa > Chordata > Mammalia > Carnivora > Felidae > Leopardus > Leopardus geoffroyi. The sequence goes on from NC_059328.1 coordinate 24,925,288, forward strand.
CTGTTGTTCTGAACATGACCCTCTACCCCTGAATACATCAGGATATATTTCCTAAGAACAGGAACATACTCTTACATGACCCATAATATAATTATCAAAGTCAGGACATTTGATATAGAAACTATTTTCTAATGTAGATAAATGCTATTATCTAACTTACAGACCATATTCCAGTTTTGTCAACTGTCTCGAAATGTTCCGTAAGGCGCTTTTTACCCAGGTTGAGGATCACACATTGCATTTCATTGTTGTGTCTCTTTAGAGTCCTGTAATCTGTAATAATTCCTCAGTCTTTGTCTTTCAAAACTTGACATTTCTTCAGAGTACAGGCCAGTTATGTTTCATTGATCCTCATTTACTCAGGAGAAAATGAATGCTCAGGTAAAGATATTGGCCCAAAGCCACACAGCCTGTAAGTGGACTACCTTGGGTCCACCATCCACTTTCCATGAGGACACCCAGCCACCTTTCAACTGACTGAGGACCCATTAAAAACCTAGTACTAAGTGATATGTTTATATCCATGAGCCAGTGCATCCTTACAATAACCCCGCGAGGCTCAGAGAGGTGAAGTGACTTGCTCAAGGTCACACAGCATGTATGTGGTGGAGTCAAGTTCAAGCTGGCCACCACTCAGAGTTGCCCCTAGAAGGGGATCCGGCTTCTAGTTCTGGAGTTGGCTTCAACTCTTAGATTTCCCATTTGTAAAATGGGGATGGTGATACTGACCTCACAGGGAGATTTAAGGACCTGATATAAACGCTCTTTCTTAGTACAAGTTTAAGTGTAGCATATATTAGCTCAATCTTCCAGAGTGCCTATCCCCCTGGCCCAGCATTGAAGTCCATCAGGGCTCTGGTTCTAGTCTATCTATCCAGTTCCTAGTTCACTTTTTGCCTGAGCCTGTGTTTCTTCACCCATATAGTGAGGGTGTTAGCTCCCTACAGCACCAGGTTATTGCAGGTATAAAGTGGGACAGGGGTTCTAGCAGGAGAGAAGAGAGTCCTCCATATGATTGTTACTTGGCAAATGTTAGATGCTGTCGGTTGCTATTCTCTCCTCTGCACATTCTCTGCTCTAGCCAGAGTGGCCTTTTCAACATCCTTAGGATACGCCCTGAGTAATCCCACTGCACAGCTTTGCACAAGCTCTTGCTCTTTCCTTTTGCCTCTCTGAATCCTTTCCCTCTGGTTCCTCGGCTCTGCTGCTTCCCCTTCCATTGCATCCAGCCCCTACTGGATTCTTGCTTTGGCTTCTCTCTTGCTAAGCATCGGGGTATGCTCTCTTGAGCTAGACTAGCATGGGCTGCTTGGGGATGCGCTGCCCTCCCTGTGTCTATCACTAAGGGTAAGGCCTTAATGTTTGTGACCCCCATGGACCAGGCATGAACTCTCTAGCTGACGGACAGTGGGAAGTTCTGGGGGAAGTTCAGGGTGATGGAAACAGCAACAGCTCAGGGATTGAACATACCAACCAATATGAGAGATGTTCACGTTTTACCACTTCGTGTGGTTGCACTGCTCTATACTGGTAAATCTCAGCCCTGTTGGGGGCGCCAAACCCAAGACATCAGTCATGCCCAGCTTCATTCCTTCGGCCTCCTCAGGACCCCTGCCTGGCTGACCTCTGCTACGTAGGCCCTGATTTCCTTTATGGCAGCCGGGCAGCCCGAGACGGCCAGTGCAGACAGAGCTCTGCAAATCCCAGTGACTGATTAATTACAAGTTGGCTCCAATGAAACAGTAAGTGCATAATTCCAGACAATTAATTAGGAGGCCCAGGAGAGGGCTGTCACGAGGGGAGCAGTCACTCTCTAAGTCACCTGGCCATCCTTCTCAGGACCCAACCCTGTGGACACACTACAAGGGAAAACGCTGCGTCTTGGCCTCTTGGGGCTCCCACTCTGGTGGGAGAGAAGAAGTCTGCACTGACTAGCTAAATGTGGCATCTGGAGTCTAGGGGACTGAAAGGCAGGGAAGGCCTGAGGATGTGGTGGATGAGTAATGATTATATTATGAGCTGCTGTTTGCTGACCACTTACTCCAGCCAGCTACTATTCTAACTACAACAGTGTCTCATTCAATCGTCTGGACAATCCTAATGAGGGAGAAATGAGGAAACAGGTTCACAGAGGTTAAGGACTTGTCCAAGGCTACACATAAGGATTTGTCCAAGGCTTCCACATTAGTGGAACCAGGATGCCACTCCAAGTCCATCTTACTTCAAAATCCCTGCTGGTCATCACTACCCACAAGCATCTATCCCACAACTCTGAAGGAGTGGATTCTAATTCAGTCTCTGCCGTCAATTCCCTTTCCAAGCCTCCATTTCTTATCTGGAAAATGGGGATCATGATACCTGCTTTTCAGGGCCGTTGTGAGGTTAAGAAATAATGCATGTAAAGTACCTGGCACACGGCAGGAGCCTGATAAGTGGTAGCTAGTACTATTATTCCAGGAAGAGGCTGTATATTCTGGGAAACCTGAAAGGCATGGAGGGGTTGGTTGTGGCAGTGTCACTCACCAGGGGAGGCCTGATGATGGAGAGGTCAGCAGGGACCAAACGAGAAGTACCTTGAGTGACCAGGGCTGAATGGTTTGGACTTGGTACAGAGGGCAGTGGGAGGCACCAAAGGCTTTTAAGCCGTGGAGTCCCTGCCAGATGCCAGGCACTGTGCTAAGTTCTGAGGATATGGGTACTAGCTAGATATCCATGATCTTTAGCTGTATGCTGGAAACTAGGTGCAATCCTACAAAATTACTTTCAGAGAGGTGTCCCCAAAGGAAGAGCCCAGGAGGCTCTGGGCCAGCATATGGACCTTGACCCAGGCAGGATCAGAGAAGGCCTCCCTAAGAAAGCGCTATGTAAGTGGAGTCCCAAAGAAGAGTGGGAGGCAGCAGAAGGAGCGTGGGGCAGCATCCAGAAGGAGCTGGGTGCACGGTGGGCCTGGAGGGAAGCCTGTGTGTGATGGGAGCGAGGCGGCGGCCCACTGGGCTGGGGACGTGGCGGTGGAGATCTGTGTTTGGAAAGCTTTCAGAGGCAGCGTGGGGGACAGATGCGAGGGAAAGAGGCCGGAAGAGACCAGTACGGAGGCCGGATCTGGATCTGAGGCAAGGGAAGTTTATGGGATGGGAGAAGGGAGGCTTCTTGGCAGAGGTGTCAGTTGCAAAGAGCTGGAACATCGGGGGGGGATCCGTCTGGTCCTTGAGTTCTGGGGCGCCAGGACCCAGTCTATCCCACAGGCCAAGCCCTACGTGCTCTGCCTACATTTAGCACAAATATCCTCCTTCGTGTTGCCTCCAGAGATCCTGCACGTGGCAGCTGCAGTTCTGGGCACAACTGAGCGCATGCTGTCCCCGCCTCTGGCAGATGCTCATTTGCGTTTATTTGCATAATGCCCCCGCCCTCTCTGGGCCCTGCGGCCTCGAGCCCTACAGCCCTTAGTGCGGCTCTGCGCCCCCTGCCGGCCACACAGGCACCGCAGCCCAATGTCACCTCCTTCGTCCAGCGCCCCCTGTAGGCGGCCGAGAGCGGGCTGCCCAGGGCCCCGAAGTTTCAGAAAAGCAGCCCTAGGCCGGTACTCATCCTGGAGCCCGCAGCGCCCCGCACCAGCTCCTAAGCCCGATGTTCTAGCCCCTTCGCTATCTGGGTCCCGATATCCTCCAACCTCTCTCCTGGCCCACTGCACTCAGCCACCCCCAAATTCTCGGCGCCCACTCAGCTTCCTCCTGCAGGTCCTTTGTACGTGCAGATTGCTCTGCCAGCAATGCCTTTCCCACCTGGCGCTCCAAGGGAACTTGGTCAGGGCCCGCTCCAATAGCCCCCTCTTCTGGGAAGCCTCTCCAGGCACTCCTTCCTAAACTAACCCCCCTTCCCGTTCCCCCACGCCTCCGTGACCATCTCTCCACCTCACCCAAGCGGGGGCAGCAATCTTCTGCGTGTGTGGAGGCCGTTTTGGATGCTGGGGGTGGGGGGCTCGGGCAGGCTCCTCTCACTCCCTGCCTCCCCCTCCCGCCCCTCAGGCCATTTACAAGATGGTTTCGTCCGTGATGAAGATGCCGGAGGACGAGTCGACCCCAGAAAAGAGGACCGAGAAAATCTTCCGCCAAATGGACACAAACAACGACGGTGAGGGGGCAGGGATGGGGCGGGGCGGGTGCCACTCCCCCTTCCTCTCCCGCGGCTCTGCTCGGCCTCCTCTCGCTGCGCGGCCGCCTTCTCCAGTATCACTGCTCCCCTCGCCCCGCAGGCAAGCTGTCCCTGGAGGAGTTCATCCGCGGGGCCAAAAGCGACCCGTCCATCGTGCGTCTGCTGCAGTGCGACCCCAGCAGCGCCTCCCAGTTCTGAACGACAGGACCCAGGTTCCCCCTCCTCCCTGCCTTCACTGGCCCTCTCCCGGCTTCCTTTCCTTGTGTCTATCCAGGCTGGGGGTCAGGCTGGTCGCACCCCCCCCCCCCTTTGCCCACAACCCCCGCCCCCAGGGCCTGCACTCTGGGGTCTATGGAGAAGGCAACCCTACAGCAAGCAAGCGGTTAGCACCCTCAGTCCAAAAGGCAATATCTCCCTTAGGCAATGATTGAGACGCAGGCTCTGGCTGGGTCTGCCCTCCCTTACCCAGAGGGAACTTCAGCCATTCTCCCCCGCCCCCACCCGCACCCCGACTCACACGCAGCCTCGAGCTCCTCCCCCAACCACCGGGCAAGCTCCCCCACCCCCACCCCGCCCTTGTAGCTCTCAGCCTGGGTGGAGGGCGGAATCATGCCCAGGTGAGGAGGCTGTCTTCATTTGGATAGGAGGAAGGATTCCGGAGGTGTGGGGGTTTGAGGAAAAAGCTTCCTTGAGTCGTCCTTTCCTGCAGGAGGGCCTCGACCCTTCCTGCTCCACAGCTCTTGTTGGCCTGGAGGCCACGATGCAAAAGGAACCCCCCCCCCCCCCGCAGTTCCAGGCTCCCAGCTGTGGGTCCCATGAACCCCCACCTGCCTTTCAGCACTCGATGAACACAGACCCACCGATCCCTCTGTATATTTTTCCTCTCTCAGAAAGACACACACACAGGCCCACGGATGGGCAGACACATCCAGAGCCCCAACCACAGCATCCTGTGTGGGAAAGAAGGACAGGGCCCCCCGCCGAGTCCCCTCCCCTGCTGCATGCATCCACGTGGAGCATCTCTGTTCTTTTTAATAACTTCAGAATAAAGTCTCATTTCAGTGCAGTGGGCTGGGTAGCTGAGGGAAGGGGTTGAAAGCCCCACCCGGGCCCCTGAGTGACCAGTGAAACCTCTCGGGTCTGTTCCAGGAATCCTGACCTGGTCACGGTGCAGACTTGGTTGCAGGGGGCCCCAGTGGTCACGGGGCCTGGACGGGCCACCAGCTCTCAGAGGGTCAGCGGCTCAGAGCTGGTGCAGCTCAGCAGGTCATGGCCCTCCACGGGCTCTGGGCTCTCCTGCATCTGCAGAGACACAAGAGGCTGCCGGGGACTGGGTCTCCTCCTATACGACACCCAGGGGAGGGGATGAGGGGAGGGCTGGGAGGATCCCTGGGGCAAAAGAACCTCACTACCCCCTCCCATGCAAGAGCCAGACCATACCCTTGGAGTGCCCCCAGATTGAACCCAGATACTCCTCCCTCTCCCTCAAGACTCATCCTGGGCCTTGGGGGAGCCAGGTTTCAGCTGTGTGACTTAGCTGGGAGATCTGACCTCTCTAAGCCTCTGAGCTTCTCCCTTTCATCCTGGAGGAAAAACTACTGCTCCAGTTCTCAAGGCAGGGGCCCCATGCAGAGGGTAGGGGCAGACCAGCCTGGGCTTCCCAGCAAGGGCTCCCAGGAAATATGGGGAGTCGGGGCTGATGGAGGGGGTGGCAGGCCTTACCATGTGGTGGCTGCTTTTCCCCCACCAGGGCCTCAGTTCCAGCAGCTGGTGGGCGAGCTGGGCACAGCGCACAGCAAACACGCTCTCTGCCACGCAGAACACTAGCGAGATGCCCCAGAGGCACAGGCTGGAGCTCTGCGGGGGGGCACAAGGGGCAGGATGCAGGGTGGGTCTCCAAGAACCCTTCCCACCTCTGATGAGCCCCTGGGTGTCACCACCCATCCCCCCCACTCCTCCAGCCCTGCCCTGTCCCCTCCTGCAATCCCAGGCCTGAGCACTCACGTAAATGCGCGTGGGGTCGAAGGGACAGTCAGGCACCAGTACCAGCAGTCCGGGGCTTCCAAAAGTGCAGGCAGCCAGCAGCGCCCGGCCTTGGGTGGCAAAGGTCACGGCGATGGAGGCCAAGAGGCCCAGGGCACAGGTCAGAGAAAGAAGGGCACAGGCCATGCTCGAACTAAACACTGTCCAGCGCTGGATGGGGGAGGCCACCGGTCAACGGATGTCAGGCTTGGTCCCATGGGGTCAGCCTCACTCCCTCCGGGCAAGCTAGGCCCTTTGGGGTGGCTGCTGCCCCCACCCGACCCCTACAGCCCCTCCCAGGAGGAGCCACATACCAGGGGGATGCTGGGGAGGTAGCGTGACAACACGATGGCTGCAACGCCTGAGGTGATGACCTGTGGGGAAGGAGAGCAGGCAGGTGTCAGGGGCAGCTCCGGGTAAAGATTCCACTGAGGCCAACTCTAGCCCTCCAAGCCCCCGGCCCCTCATCTCCGCTCAGCTTTGGCCTCACTACCTCCATCTGCACAGAGGCACTGCCTCCTCACGGTCCAGCCCCGAAGAGATGTTTCTAATATCTGGTAACTCCCTGCCTACAACCTTCCGTGACTCCCCACTGCCTATAGGGACCTGTGTAGCCCAGGGCCACAGGGCTATGTCACAGGCTATACATGACATGTCTCTCTGGAGTGGAAAAGATTTGGGGGTAAACTAAGTAAACTCAACTGGCAAGGAACTAAGCACAAAATTGTTATTTTAACAAGTCAGAACACTTCATGGAGGAGAATTCAATGGGCTGAGCCCATGGGAGGCAGGTGGTCTGATGGCCACCCAGCAATGGCTTTACTTCACTGAACAGCCCCAAGTAAGTGCCCCAAGCTCTCTGGGCTAAGCCCCAGTCTGCAGGATGAGCTCACAGAAAGGACACTAGCTTTGGCGTCAGACACAAATGGTTTCAGATCCAGCCTGGCTTCTTTGTATCAACAGGAGGTTGGGTGAATCCTCAGTGTTGGTTTCCCCCTCTGGAAAGCAGGGGTAACAGATGCCCCCTGTTGCCAGATGCAGTTGAGGATTAACGGAGGAAATGAGGGCAAAGCTGAAGGGGTCCAGCCCAGAGCCCATCCCCGGTGGATCTCCTAACCCTGAGCTCACTGCTCTCCCGGAGTTCCTTACAAGGCTGGTGAGAGGAACACTGGGGTCACTGGGGAACCCCAGGAGTCACTCCAGGGGACACTACACACATCTGCACAGCCCGGCCCGTCCCACTGACTGAGGCTTCTCCCGCTTGCTGGGGCATGTGATCTCCATTCACCTAAGTCTTGACGCCAGCGGGCTGTTCGAGCTTCACTTTGTAGAGGAGAGACTAGGCTTAGAGAGAGGAAGAAGTCCCTCAGCCGGGAGGTGGCAGAGATGGAACTCAAGGCTTTGATGGATGGATGTTGCCCAAAAGCTGCAGCCACCTCTGCTAACAGGTGGGAAAGAGCTCTGTGACCTTCAGAATGCCAGGCCCCTTCATTCGTGGATTCCTCAAACAGGTACTGACACCTGGTCATAGCCACGGCCACCATTAATTGAGCACCTACCATAGACCCAAGCTATGTGCCTAATGCTAAGTTCCTGCCAAATTTGTTTTTTCGGTGTCCCCAGAATAGATCTTAGCCATTCCCACCTCCACACCTTTGCATCTGCCATTCTCTCTGTCTCTGGAATGTCATCCCAGCTTCCTCTCCTACTTGCTGGCCCCAGCGTGCCTCCTATGTGGGCTATGGTAATTGCAGCCTATCTTTGAACTCCTACTCATCCGTCAATATCCAGCTCAGGGGCCTCCAGCTCTGTGAACACTCCTGGACCCTCCCAAGCTCAGCTGATGCTCCTTCCTTTTGTCCAGCACTGCCTTGGTTACTTCCTTATCATCATAATAATCCCAGTTCGCAAGCGTGAGCACTAACCATGCGCCAGATACCACGACACGCACTTTACGTGGATCTCATTACGTGGATCACTTTACGTGATCTCATTCATACTCACGGGGACCCTCTCAGGTGGACAATGCCACCATCCCCATGTAATAGACAACGCAGCTGAGGCAGGGAGAGCTTGAGAGACCAGAGGCTTGGGGCTCTCTCCTTGCCCACCCCAAGCCCCCTCCAGCTCCCTCTCGCCAGTCACCCTCCCCGCCTGGCCATACCACGATGGCGGACGTGACAGAGAGAATGTTGACCACGCAGTACTGCAGAGCCACGGCATCACGTGGGGCAACCACGTAGCGCAGCACAGTGCCGTGCAGAAGAGCGGCTGCAATGAAGCTCACATGGCCCAGCACTACCAGCACCAGCCCTGTCTTCATCAGCACCTTCCGGAAGTCCCCCACACTCAGGCCACCTGTGGGGGACAGCCAGGTCAGGGGCATGGTGCGGCTCAGCCTTTGGCAGAGGAGAAGGCTGAGGCCCTGGCAGGATTAGTGGACACTGGGTGCTAAGTCTGTTTCCGGAGGGCTTGGGGTCAGTGACTTGTCTTCTCTGAGCCTCAGTTTCCTCATTTGGAAAAGGGGTTCACAACACCTTCGTGAGAGTCTTTGGGGCTCTAAGGCTGGAAAAGCACACAGGTGGTACTTAATAAAGGGCAGGAGTTCTTGTCAGTGCTCAAGGTTACGCGTGACAGGGACACAACTTGAACCCAGGTCTCTAGCTCTAGGTCCATGATCTTTCCACGAAGCTCCCCATTCACTGATTTATTCATTCAGGAGTTTGTTACTCAAATGCTCAGAGTGCCTGCTCTGTGCCAGGCCCTAAGGTACCACGGTGAGTTTGACAGTCACTGTCTAGGCCCCAAAGAGCCCCTAGTGCACTGGGCAGGGATCAGATCCTGCTTGGGATTCAGTTTGGTGTGTAGAGCCTGGCACATAGTAGTCAACTCACAATTGCTGAACTGACTTGGGGCAAGAAACTCAAGCCTCTGAGGACCCATCTCCTCATCTTTAAAATGGGAAGAGGGGTGCCTGGCTGGCTCAGTCCAAAGAGCATATGACTCTTAACCTTGGGGTCATGAGTTTGAGCCCCACGTTGGGTGTAGAGATTACCTAAATAAATTATTAATTAAAAAAATAATGAAATGGGAAGAATAACCCTTGTCTCCCAGTGGAGGTGGGTCCCAGGAGGAGACAGATGGGAAGGTAGGTGGGGCATACCCTGGGGGTGCTGGGAGAAGCAAGCTCTTGGTGCAGGGAGACTGGACAGGGACAGAGCAAGTGGGGGAGGTTGGGACCAAAAGAACATCAGAGACTCATCTGCAGATTCTGAGTGGCCAAGTGGCTATGCAACCCCTGTCTGCACACCTCACGGGGCGGGGCGGGGATCTCTCCTCCTTGGGCAGCTCAGGCTGTTCCATATCTGTTCTTTGGAATGTCCCCTATGGGTCCTGGCTTGGCCCCAGAGGACACACACTATGCCTCCTGGCCCTGTCAGCCCCCTCATTCCAGCCAGCTCTGGGAAACTGGCCAGGCCTCTAAACTAAGTTCTAGGAAGTCCCTTCCTACACCTCAGTCTCCTCATCTGTGACAGACAGGGTTGGATCCTATTTCATATATGGGAGCCCTGTAGCTAAAAGAAATGAAAGAAAGAAGGAAAGAGAGCGAGAGAGAGAGAGAGAGAGAGAAAGAGAAAGGGACAGGGAGGGAGGGAGGAAGGATGGGAGGCAGGACGAGAGAGAAAGGAAGGACAAGAGAAAGGGAGGGAGGAAGGAAGGAAAAGAAAGGAAAGAAAGAAAGAGGAAGGTAAGAAGGAGGAAAAAGAAAGACAGAAGAAAGAAAAGAAAAGAAAGGAAAAGAAAAGAAAAAGAAAGAAAGAAAGAAAGAGAAAGAAAGAAAGAAAGAAAGAAAGAAAGAAAGAAAAAGGAAGGGAGGAAGGAAGGAAGGAAGGAAGGAAGGAAGGAAGGAAGGAAGGAAGAGGGAGGGAGGGAGGAAGGAATCACTAGGGTGGATATTCTTGGGGGCCCTGTGCCAAGAAGCAGTCCCTGGGAGCAGCAGGGTAGGGCCACTGTCATAGCCCTTCTGTGTGACCTTGTGGTGTATAAACTCAGGAGGGGCCAGCGCAGCTGGTCGCTGAGACACCTGGGGCCCTGCAGGACCCTCTGGAGCAGGACTGGGTCTCAGAGCAGAGGGCAGGTGATGGCTGGATGGGACCTTGGAACTGGGATGGCCTCATGAAGATTAACTGCTAGTCAAACAGGAAGCTTTGTCCCAAGGGCCTGACCCACCTCGCCCCATCCACCCACCTGCCTGGCAGCCCAGACACCACCTGGCTCAGGGTTGGGCTTACGAACAACAACCTCCTAGGACCAAGACTTGGTCAAACTGGAGGGACAGGACCAGTGTGGGGCTGTGCCTGGAGCCCCCGGACAGAGTGTCAGGGCAGTCCTGACCTCTCCTGTCTAAGTGATCATTCTTAAAGCACTTAGCAATGGGTTGGCACTTCACTCTCAGGAGCCAACTTCGTTCCCACAGCAGTCCTGGGAGGTGGTGCTACCACCCCATTTTACAGATGAGGAAACTGAGGTTCATGAGGTCTCTTGGCCAGAAAGCGGGGAGTCCCCGGGTCTGTCTGATGCCCAAGAGCAGCATCACTGTGCCCAGGGAGCAAGGGGAGGAGACACACCAGTCCCGCTCTGTCTGGATCCTGTTGGAGGAGTGGAAGGTTGGAGGTGGGAGGCTTTTGCGAGGCTGAGGAGGCGAAGGGGCAGGGAGCCTCTGGCTCAGGGCTCCCCGGGCCCTGGATCTCCCTCCCTCTGCTCTCCTTCTGGGCCAAGCGCGCGCTGCTCTCTCCAGCGACTCTCCTCCCGCCTGGGGGTTCCCTCCTCCGCCGGAAAGGAAAGTGGGGACGGAGGGCCGAGGCGCTACCCCACCTCGAGAGGATACCAGCGGCCCTCCTCCCTCCACCGCATTGCTGGGGAAACTGAGGCCGAGAGCGGAAAGTGACCCTCAGAGAAGGCGGCGGGGGCCTCGCGGGCCGTCCCGCCGCGGCTCACCCAGGCGCAGACACATCTCGGCTCCCGCGCGGGCTCTCCGCGGCCGCTTCAGCGGGGCTCCGGGTGCCGCGGCCGGCCGCGGGGCCCCGCTCACATCCCGGTCCGCAGCCTGGGCGCCCGCCCGCGCCGCGTCTGGGTCCCGGGCTCGCCGGCGCCCGGCCGGCCTCCCTTCCCGTCACCCCCCGGGCGGCCCAGCCCCGGGCGGGCCCTGGCGGCTCGTTTGCATCCCGGGCCGGTCCGACCGGCTGGGCAGCCCTTCCCCGCCCGCCCGCCCGGCTGAGTCACGGCGCTGGCCCCACCCACCCGCCTGCCCGCCTGCCTCGGCGATCCCAGCCCTCCCCAGTGGTCCCATTGCACAGATGGCCACTGAGGCTCCGAGGCGCAGCCGTCGTCCAGATGGAGGCCGTACGCGTGTTGGCTGTGGCTGCCGTGACCTGGTGGGCGCCTGGTCGGGCAGCCCCAGGGTGAAGGTTGGGAATCTACTTCTTTCTAGAAGATGGGTGGTGCAGGAGCACTACCTGGGAGACCAGAGTCTGTTTCCTGACTTACTGTAGGACCTCAGACAAATCACTTTCCCTCTCTGGGCCTTAGTTTTACAGGGCAAAGAATGGGCTCTGTCCTGGGAGTCTTTGGTCCTCCAGGCTGAGCAAGGCACTTTATTCCCCTGTCTTGGAGGTCTCTGTTCTCTCATTGGAAAATCAGGGATAATAAATGCTGTCCTCTACGCGGGTGATGAGACAGAATGAGATACAAAAATGAGATAAGAAAACACTTTGAAAATTCTCTAGAGTACCTTCAAAGACAGAGTGTAGACCCAGCGGGATCACGCAGTAGGAGCTTCACATATCCTGGCTACTGGTTACTGAGCCTCTTTAAAGTGCCAGGATGGACCCCTGCCCTCCTGTGTTTTGTCCTCAGCAAAGGAGGACCAAGAGCACCCAGCTGGACGTGGTAGAGTTAGTGGGAACCCAGATTCCCACTCGGGTCTCCATGCCCACGTTTCCCATTGTGGCCGAGCTGGGGCTGCCTCCCAGGGCTTTCTCAGCCCTCAGAGCAGGCCTCTGGGAAGCACTTACGTGGCATCTGGGCAGTGGCCCTTCATCGTCCGCACCCCCCACTGCACTGGTCAGTGGCCTTAAGCGCAGGAGCTGGCTTGGTACTTCCGACACCAGATGTCCACTGAACGTGTGCCTTTCTGCATGCCTGTTACTGGTGGCAGCTGTGCGCCCTGTGTGTCTGACACCTGGGTCAACACGCAGAGCTTCTGGAGTCTGGAGGACGTTAACACCAAAGGAGGGAGTGGAGCCGTCTGAAACTGGGTCCGGGAAGCCCCTGGGGGTCTCGGCAGGCTGCCCTGATAATCCCTCAGCAGACATGCTTCCCAGTTACCTGCTGTCTGACGGGGGAGCGGTGCACGGCAGGGACCGAGTGGGGAGAAAGACTTGCAACGTGGAAGGCAAGTTGGGGGTGGGGGGAGGTAGAGGGGGACAGTTCATGAAGCCACTGGGCTGATGCTCCCCCAGGCTGGCATTTGAATTTTTATGTCCATGGAGACAACCTTTCAGTAGGGCAGTTGGGCAGGAGTTATCCACATGGCAAATGGTCAGACACTTGTACCTGTGACCCAGCAATTCAATTTCAAGGTCTTTACCTTACACACCAAAAAGTGCAAAGATATGTGGGCGTCGTTATGGACAAGCTGTTCCTAATAGCAAGCGGTAACACCAAAGTGATAACCAAGAGAGGTGTGGCTCCCACAGAGAGGGAGGGAAGGATTTTTGCTTTTGGTTTTACACATGGCTATATTGTAGAAGTCTCACAGTGAGCATTTATTCATGTCTTGCTTTCGTTACAAAGACAGAAAGAAAAGGACCCCTGGTCACCGCCACGCTACCCCACTCCACCAACTTTCTGATGACAAAAGGCCACCTACCTCCCAGGGGCCGCCCTGGAGGGCACATGTGGTCACGTGTGTGAGTGCATGTGGCTTCTCTATCAGTGTCAGGTGGTTCCCCTGACACAGCCCATCTGGGCCTTCTTGGAATTAGGCTGGGGGCCTGGACCTCTTAAATGCCTCTGCTTTCAGATGCACAGATGAGGATTCTCTCTTTTTATTCTTGGAATGATACTGAGTTAAAGATTATTATCCTGTTTTAAAGATGAGAAATTTGAGGCCCAGGCAGGTGAAAGGCTTTTCAAACATCACACAGCATGGGGGCGCCTGGGTGGCTCGGTTGGTTAAGCATCCCACTTCAACTCGGCCCAGGTCACGAACTCACGGTTCTCAGTGATCTCAATGATCTCATCGTTCGTGGGTTCTCAGGTCATGATCTCATCGTTCGTGAGTTCGAGGCCCATGTTGGGCTCTGTGCTGACAGCTCAGAGCCTGGAGCCTGCTTTGGATTCTGTGTCTCCTGCTCTCTCTGCCCTCCCCCGCTTGTGCTCTGTCTCTCTAAAAATAAATAAGCATTAAAAAAAAAAAAGATCACACAGCATGTATCAGTGGTATGGGGCTGAGACCTGTGTATTTGTAAAGGCTGCTCCTGAGTGAAGGAGGGGACTGTGGGGATGGGGAAAAGGGGAAGGGGAGCCCTAGCCTCCAGGGATGGGCCCGGCACCCTCCCAGGAGGGTAAACTGCCTGTCTGTTTCTTCCCAGATAATTTCCCAGCCATGGCCCAGCCTTAGCTCCCTGGTTATTTCCATTTCTCTTCCTTATTGCCAAGTGGTCAAAGTCCAAGCCACCCAGTGTCCCTTGCCTCTTCCCCACCCTTCTGCACACTGGCCTGGGCTTCCGGGAAGAAATCTAGGCAAAGCTCTAGTCCCTTACCCTCTACCAACACACTGTGACACGCTGGCAGCTTACTGCCATTCACCGGACCTCAGTTTCCCTGTCTGTCAAATGGGGATAATGATTACTTTCTCTGCCTCCTAGATCTCTATGGTATAAATAACTTGAGAGACATGAGAGTGGGTAGAAACCTGGCCAGAGAAATGCAAGCAGTAATCTCCCTTTTCCTGGAACATTTAACAACCAGGTATGGCCCAGTGCACTTCAACTGAAGGCTGGGTCTTCCCAGGGCATGGCCTCCCGGCTGGGCTGCTCAGCTGAAGAGAGGGTTCAGGCCTCTTTGATTATTCGAACACGTCCTCCATGTAAATAAAACAATCATGCACAAACCCTACCATATTCTGGGGTGCCTAGGTGGCTCAGTCTGCTGAGCGACCGACCCTTCAGGGTTGTGGGATCGAGCCCTGCATGGAGCCCCTTGTAGGGCTCCACACTGAGCATGGAGCCTGCTTAGGATTGTCTCTTTCCCTCTGCCCCTCTTTTCTGCTTGTGCACGCTGTCTCTCTCTAATATAAGAATAAATAAAAATAAAAAAAAACAACAACCCTGGGGCGCCTGGGTAGTGCAGTTGGTTAAGCGTCCAACTCTTGATCTCAGCTCAGATCATGATCTCACAGTTTGTGAGTTTGAGCCCCTTATTGGGCTCTGTGCTGATGGTGCGGAGCCTGCTTGGGATTCTTTTCTTCTCTCTGCCCCTCCCTGCTTGTTTTCTCTCTCTGTCTCTGTCTCTCTCTCTGTGTGTGTGTCTCTCTCTGTCTCTCAAAATAAATAAATAAACTTAAAAAAATTAAGCCCCCCCCACCATATTCTATTTTAGGAGTGTATATACATATGCATAAAACAAAAAAAAAAAAACAAAACAAAAGATCATGCTTGTCTGAGAGGAGAAGGTACTTAAAGGGGACCTTGGGATGTTTACAATTACAAATTCTAGATGCTGTGAAAGCGGACGTTTGTCATTTGTATTTTTTCCTATCTTTTACTTTTCTAAAAACATTTCAGGGGCGGGGCGCCTGGGTGGCTCAGTCGGTTGAGCGTCCGACTTCAGCTCAGGTCACGATCTCGGGGTCCGTGAGTTCAAGCCCCGCGTCGGGCTCTGGGCTGATGGCTCAGAGCCTGGAGCCTGCTTCCGATTCTGTGTCTCCCTCTCTCTCTGCCCCTCCCCCGTTCATTCTCTGTCTCAAAAATAAATAAATGTTAAAAAAAAAAAAGATTTAAAAAAACAAACATTTCAGGGGCGCCCAGGTGGCTCAGTCGGCTAAGTGTTTGACTTCAGCTCAGGTCATGATCTCATAGTTTGTGGGTTCGAGCCCCACATCGGGCTCTGTGCTGACAGCTCCGAGCCTGGAGCCTGCTTCAGATTCTGTCTCCTTCTCTCTCTCTTTCCACCCCACCCCCTACTTGCACTCTGTCTCTCTCTCTCTCAAAAATAAATAAACATTAAAAAAATTAAAAAATTTTCATTGTAGGAAACGTGGAGGAAATAACAGGAAAGTATAAAGAAGAAATCAGAGCTACCCATAATCCTCCCTGCCCTCACGGACAACCCCACTCACACTTTGGAGGGTCTTTTCCCGTGTACATGTATCATTTTCTCCCTTTCTGAAACTCCTGCCCTCTGGCTCTACTTTGCCTTGCTTCTCTTCACCATGATCTGTTGCCCTCCCTGTCACCCCCCTCCATCCATCAAGGACTTCAGAATTTCTGTCAGGCAGTCTGTCCTAATGTCCTGTTGATCCATGCAAATAACCCTCCAATACCTTTCCTTGATCTCCTTGGTGACCTTCGTCATGACCCTGCCATCCTCTCTGGGGCCACACCTTGGATGTTCCCCTCTGGAACCCCAGCCTCAAGGGTTCCCACAAGGCCCCCTCCTGCAGAATGCCTGTCTTCCGACTCCTAGTGCCTCATCCCCTGACTTCACAGAAGCCACTGGCCCATTCTGTTTCCTTCTGTTCAGTCAGCCTCTCCTGGCCGCTGGCCCAGCAAGCCTACACCACAAGGCTGAGCGTCTGAAGGCCAGCACAGTGATCCAGGTGAGGAATGCAAAGTAGAGGACTTGAGCTTGAGGAGGAGAGGGGGATTTGAGACATGTGATTGGTGTGCACCATTCCAAACCCTCTCTCCTCCTCTCTCCTCCTCCCAGGCGTTCCTCCAGCTCCACACGTGGACCCCACTCCATCCCTCATCCCCCCCACCTCCGCTAATCCTCCCTATCACCCTGTAAACACACCCTTGTCTCTTGGATCCTAAGATGACACCCCGCCCCTTGACTCCCTTTGCATTTCTAGCTACTTCTTTTTCACTCCTTTTTCCCTTCCCCTCCAAACTTCTGGAGTGAATCATCCTTCTGCGCTGCCCATCTTCTCAACTACTGCTTCCTCCCCATCCGCCGCAATGTGCTTCAGCCCTCTGCCGGAAGAGCCCTGTCTGGGTCACCAGGGACTTCTAACTCGGCTGGATCCAATGGAAGCATTTCCGCAAGGCTGGTTAGTCACCCCCCTGCACTCACAGAGCACACTCCTTGTTCCTGGTTGTTCCTTCTCCGTCTCCTTTGTGGACTTTTTTTTTTTTTTTTTTTTTTTTTTACGCTTATTTTAATTCCAGTATAGTTAACATACAGTGTTATGTTCGTTTCGGATGCACAATATCATGATTCAGCAATTCTATACATTCCTCAGTGTTCATCAAGATAAGTGTACTCTTAATCCCTTCACCTATTTCACTCAGCCTCCCCCACTCACTCCCCTCTGGCAGCCACCAGTTTGTTCTCGAAGGTTAAGAGTCTGTGTTTTGGTCTGTCTCTTTCTTCCTTTGTTGCTTTGTTTTGTTTCTTCTCGAGTGACATCATCTCTGACTGGCTTATTTCGCCTAGCGTTGTACTCTCTAGCTCCATCCATGCTGTTGCAAATGGTTCTTTGTGGGCTTTTTGTCATCCGCTTTACCTTTAGATATTGGTAATCCTTTTTGTATCTTTTCTGCTTCCTTTATTGTTCCCGTTGGTTGGCTACTATTGTCTCATGGCTCTCCTTTTATATGACAGTTCTCAAATCACCATCCCCAGACTACCTCCCCTGAGCATCGGACTCAAATATCCAGTCTCCTGACTTTCCCACCAGTCATCTCAAGCTGGAAAGTACCAGCTGATCATTTCCTCTTTTCTCCCAAACTGCTCCTCGTATATTTTCTGTTGGTGGCATCACCATGTACCCAAGTCAAAAACCTGGGAGTCATTTTTTTACTCTTTCCTCTCTTCTTTTTCTTTTTCTTTTTTCTTTTTTTTTAAATATTTATTTATTTTTGAGAGTGAGCAGAGGAGGGGTAGAGAGAGGCGGACAGAGGATCCAAAGCAGGCTCTGTGCTGACAGCAGAGAGCCTGATGTGGGGCTAGAACCCATGAACCATGAGATCATGACCTGAGCTGAAGTCAGAGGCTTAACTGACTGAGCCACCCAGGCGCCTCACTTCCCTCTCTTTCTATACAGAGTCAATCATCAAGTCCTGCCAAGTTACATCCTAAGCGATTCTGTAACAAGTGCTTTCCTCTTTGTCCCTGCTACTATTGCCCTTGTTCATATAACATCTCTCACCCCCATTTGTTTTTCCACACACCACTGGGTACTCTTCCTAAAGTATAAATCCGATTATGTCATGGGGCGCCTGGGTGGCTCAGTCGGTTGGGCTTCCGACTTCAGCTCAGGTCATGATGTCACGGTCTGTGAGTTCGAACCCCACGTCAGGCTCTGTGCTGACAGCTCAGAGCCTGTAGCCTGCTTCGGATTCTGTGTCTCCCTCTCTCTCTGTCCCTCCCCCGCTTACACTCTGTCTCTCTGTCTCTAAGAAATAAACGTTAAAAAAAATCAGATTATGCCACTCTTCTGCTTAAAATCAGCAATCTAAAAGAAAATTCAAAAGACATAAATAAATGGGGGGGGTCACCTGAGTGGCTCAGTTGATTGAGCGTCCGACTTTGGCTCAGGTCATGATCTCACAGTTGGTGAGTTCAGGCCCCACATCAGGCTCTCTGCTGTCATTGTGGAGCCCACCTCGGATCCTCTGTCCCCCTCTCTCTCTGCACCTCCCCTGCTCATGCTCTTTCTTTCTCAAAGATAAATAAACATAAAAAAAAAAAAAAGACATAAATGGAAAGCCATCCTGGGTTCATGGATTGTAAGACTTAATATTGTTAGGATGGAATTCTCCCCAATTGATCTGCAGATTTATTGCAACCTCTATCAAAATCCAAGCTTCCCCCACTTTTGTTTTGTAGAAATTGACAAGATGATCCTAAAATTCATATGGAAATGCAAAAGATCCAAAATAGCCAAAACAATCTTGAAAAAGAAACAAGTTGGAGGACACACACGTTCCAATTTCAAAATTTACTCCAAAGCTACAGTAATCAAGACAATGTGATACTGGGCATAAGGATAGACATATACGTCAATGGAATAGATTTGAGAATAAGAGCATATAAAGAAACCAGAAATAAACTAGAACTAAAAATACATACGTGGTCACTTGATCTTTGACAAGGGTACCAAGGTGATTTAAAGAAGAAAGATAGGGCGCCTGAGTGGCTCAGTTGGTTGAGCGTCCGACTTTGGCTCAGGTCATGATCTCACAGTTTGTGCAGCTGAGCCCAGAGTGGGGCTCTGTGCTGATATCAAGGAGCCTGCCTGGGATTCTCTTTCTCCCTCTCTCTCTCTGCCCCTCCCCAGCTCACATGCTCTCTCTCTCTCAAAATAGATAAATAAACTTAAAAAAGGAAGAAGAAAGAGTAGAGGCACTTGGCTGGCTCAGTCAGTAGAGCACATGCCTCTTGATGTTGGGTTTGGGAGTTCAAGCCCCATGCTGGGTGTGGAGCTTAATTTAAATAAATAAATAAAACAACCATTGACTTGGAGAAAATATTTGTGAAGCATATATCTATATCTATATATCTATATCTATATCTATATCTATATCTATATCTATATATTTGTGAAGCATATTGTGAAGCATAAGGGTCTAGTATCCAGAATAGACAAAGAACTATTACGCACATGAAGATGCCCAATCTCATTAGTCAGTAGGGATATGCAAATAAAAACCATAATAAGACGCTACTTCATCCCCACTAGGATAGCTGGCTATAATCAAAAAGACAGACATAACAAGTGTTGAGGATGTGGAGAAATTGGAACCCTCATTCACCACTGGTGGGAATGCAAAATGGCGCAGCCACTTTAGAAAAGTTTGGCAGTTCCTCAAAAAGCGAAACAGAGAGGTACCGTACAACCGAGCTTTTCATTCCTAGGTATGTACCCAAGAGAACTGAAGGTACATATTCACACAAAAATTTGTACATGAATGTTCAGAGCAACTTTATTCGTAATTACCTCACCACATCCAAAACAGGAATCCATGCTCTCTGCCTTCTTCCTTGTTACCGTAAATGAAGTCTTCTAGGGTTTTTTTTTCTTTCTTAGAGAGAGAGGGAGAGTGTGAGTGGGGAGAGGGGCAGAGGGAGAGAGAGAATCCCAAGCAGGCTCCATGCTCATTGCGGAGTCTGATGCGGGGCTCGGTCTCATGACCCCGGGACCATGACCCGAGCCGAAATCGAGAGTCAGGAACTCAACCGACTGAGTCACCCAGCCGCCCCCTCTTGGGTCTTTCTAAGAGAACTTCTCTCCTTATCAAGGGCTTTGCTTCTGCAATTATATCCTTTCTTTCCTGCAACATCTAGCATTTCTTCACCAGTTAACACCCAGACATATCTCCACATCTGTGTATCTCCATCTTAAAACAATACAAAACACACACACACACACACACACACACACACACACACACGCGCTGCCCCCAGACTCATTTCTCTGCCTCCCTTCCTCCTTCCTCAAATCTCATCATTTGGCAAAAGCTTCTATCTGCAGCCTCAATGATTCTTTACCTTCATGGGATGCCCATCGCTTGACTGACCCTTCATGATAGCATGCCTGAAAATTTGGGCAAAGACCTCTTCTCTCTGTCTGCACCCTCTTTTTCAATGATCTCAGCCAGTCCCTTGGCTTCTATATTATCAAGATGTCAATGGCCCCTGTGTGTATCTCCAGCTCTGAGCCCTCACTATGTGCCAAGCTTTTGTGCCCAGCTGCCTGCTTGTCATCTCTACTTGAATGCCTAACGCCCGTCTAAACTTAGTGGACTCAGGAAGAGCTCTTGGTTCCTCTCCCCTCGATTCATTCTTCCCCTAGTCTCTCTCATCTCAGTAAACAGCACCGTCATCTACCTACACGTTCAAGCCCAAAGCACAAAAGCCTTTCCTGATTCCTCCCTTTTACTCATTCTCCATATTCTACCCATCTGCAAGCCCTGTTGCTCTGTCTCCAAACTATGTATTATGTCAAACGGCTTCTCTCCATCTCCGCTGTCCCTCCCTTCATCCAGCAGCCTCCCAACTGGCCTCTCGACTTCCACCCCTGCAACCCACTTTCTACACAGCAACCATTTACTTTCAAAAAATGTAAGTCAGGTCATATAAAAACTCCCTTTCATGGCCTACGTAGGGCTTCACTGTGGCCTGCAATGCCAACACGCCCTGGCTCCCCTCTACCTCTCCAGCATCATATCCTATCACTCTCCCCTCGATTTCTACCCATCAGCCACACTGCTCTTCCTTCCTTTCTTTCGAGCCACCAAATTAGTTCAAAAAAAATTTTTTTAAACATTTATTTATTTTTGAGAGAGAGATAGAGCACAAGTGGGGGAGGGGCAGAGAGAGAGAGAGAGAGAGAGAGAGAGAGACGGAGATAGAATGTGAAGCAGGCTCCAGGCTCTGAGCTGTCAGCACAGAGCCCCATGCGGGGCTCAAACTCACCACCCGTAAGATCATGACCTGAGCCAAAGTCGGACGCTAAACTGACTGAGCCACCCAGGGGCCCCTAATCATCCTATTTTCTTTGCTTTTCCTTTTTTCAGTTTTATTGAGAAATAATTGACATACATCACCGTATAGGGTGTAGGGTGTACAGTTTTATTTTCTTCGAAGCATTTCTCTCTAGGTGAAATAATCTTATTGATTTATTTCTTTATTAATTTTCAGTTCTTTCTACAAGAATGTGGGCCCTATGAGAGCAGAGGCCTTAAGTATCTCGTATATAGCTCACCACTCAACGCCCAGTGCCTGGAACAGTCTCAGGGACACAGTAGGTGCTTGGTGCATATTTGTTAATGGATAAATAAAGCATTAAATCAGCGCTCCTCAAAGCGTGGTCTACAAACTCCTGAGCATCCCCCAAATCTTTTCAGAGGCTCTGTGAAGTCAGAGCTATTTTCGTAATAAATACTAAGATGTTATGTTGCCTTTTTGGTGGTGGGAAAGCGATGGCGGATACAGCAGCTGGCCCCTTAAGATAAAGCGAGGCGAGGCTCCAGGCGGTATTTGTAATCACTGTATTCCTCACTGCTGTGTGTGCTCAGCAAAGAAAACACAGCAGTTTCATTCAAGAATGACTTGAGGGGCGCCTGGGTGGCGCAGTCGGTTAAGCGTCCGACTTCAGCCAGGTCACGATCTCGCGGTCCGTGAGTTCGAGCCCCGCGTCGGGCTCTGGGCTGATGGCTCAGAGCCTGGAGCCTGTTTCTGATTCTGTGTCTCCCTCTCTCTCTGCCCCTCCCCCGTTCATGCTCTGTCTCTCTCTGTCCCAAAAATGAATAAATGTTGAAAAAAAAAAAAAAAAAGAATGACTTGATAAGGGTCCCCTGGGTGGCTCAGTTTAAGCGGCTGACTCTTGATTTCGGCTCAGGCCATGATCTCGTGGTTTGTGAGCCCCAGTCCCATGTTGGGCTCCGTGCTGACAGTGCTGAGCCTGCTTGGGATTCTCTCTCCTTCTCTCTCCTCCCCTTCTCCTTGTTCATGCTCTCTCTCTCTGTCTCTCTCTCCCTCCCTCAAAATAAGTGAATAAACTTAAAGAAAAATTTCAAAGACTGACTTGATGAAACAGTACAAATTATTAACTTTATTAAATCTCTACCCTTGACTATACTTCTTTAAAAAAATTTTTTTAATGTTTTTATTTATTTTTGAAGGAGAGACAGACAGCATGAGTGGGGGAGGAGCAGAGAGAGGGAGACACAGAATCCAAAGCAAGCTCCAGGCTCCGAGCTGTCAGCACAGAGCCCACCGCGGGGCTCGAACTCACGAACTGTGAGATCATGACCTGAGCTGAAGTCGGACGCTTAACCGACTGAGCCGCCCAGGCGCCCCATCCACTATACTTCTTTTAAATTTTTTTTTTTCAACGTTTATTTATTTTTGGGACAGAGAGAGAGCATGAACGGGGGAGGGGCAGAGAGAGAGGGAGACACAGAATCGGAAACAGGCTCCAGGCTCTGAGCCATCAGCCCAGAGCCCGACGCGGGGCTCGAACTCACGGACCGCGAGATCGTGACCTGGCTGAAGTCGGACGCTTAACCGACTGCGCCACCCAGGCGCCCCTATACTTCTTTTAAATATTTTGACAGGGTGGGAAGAATTCTGCTATATGCCTAAGGGCCATGGTTGTCTCAGGAAGAGCACTTGTGGAATTGTTTTGAGTTGCAAGTTGAACACCATTTTTACCTGGAAGAAGGATTGAAAGACAGACCATGGTTATGCAAATGTGGGTTTTTTTCTCATTTTTTTATTTTTGCAGACATTTTCTCTAAAATGAAAGAAGTGAGCCTATTGACTCAAGGGGGAAATTGACAATATTTGCTGCTAATAATAAAATTTCAGCTTTTGAGTGAAAATTAGCCTTTTGGAATGTTTGTATCCACCACTGTGAGTTTAGTAGCTTCCCAATACTTAAGGACTTAAAAACATTTTTTTTTAATGTTTATTTATTTATTTATTTATTTTTTTTAATTTTTTTTTTTTTCTCAACGTTTATTTATTTTTGGGACAGAGAGAGACAGAGCATGAACGGGGGAGGGGCAGAGAGAGAGGGAGACACAGAATCAGAAACAGGCTCCAGGCTCTGAGCCATCAGTCCAGAGCCTGACGCGGGGCTCGAACTCACGGACCACGAGATTGTGACCCGGCTGAAGTCAGATGCTTAACCGCCTGCGCCACCCAGGCGCCCCCAATGTTTATTTATTTTTGAGAGAGACAGAGACAGAGCAGGGGAGAGGCAGAGAGAGAGGGAGACATGGAATCCAAAGCAGTCTCCAGGCTCCGAGCTGTCAGCACAGAGCCCGATGCGGGGCTCGAACTCACAAGCAGTGAGATCATAACCTGAGCTGAGGTCGGACACTTAACCGACTGAACCACCCAGGCGCCCCTACTTAAGGACTTCTGATGAGATCAATGGTGACATTAATGAATATAATTTCTTTTATATTGTATAATAACATGTGTCAACATTTAGAAGATCTCCATAGCTCAGTGAACCCTATTTTCCAAGTGTTACAAAATCAGTCACGGATAAAAGATGCATTCAAAGTGCATGATAGACCCATGTATTTTAACTTAACGAAAAATTGGTTTCAGATTCCA
Source organism: Leopardus geoffroyi (assembly GCF_018350155.1). Classification (NCBI taxonomy): domain Eukaryota; kingdom Metazoa; phylum Chordata; class Mammalia; order Carnivora; family Felidae; genus Leopardus; species Leopardus geoffroyi. Next base: position 24,948,820 of record NC_059328.1, read on the forward strand.
CACTGAAACTAAATTTTGCAAGTCTTCATTTGTTAAGTTTTGGTATAGTACCAAAGAGGAATATCCACATACTTACCAGGCGAGGGAAAACCGTGATCATAAAGGTGCTTTTCCGGGCAAGGCCCATCCATTGCCCTTCTCGGGGTGCCGATCTCTTCAATTTCCCCAAATGCGGGAGACTCGGTTGTGTAATTTAAGGCAGTGGGGGACTGCGTTCACTTTCTTCTCTTAAAAAAAGGAAAAGAGGAATATCACAGTTATCTGAAAAAGCTTTTAAAATAATCCTCCTTGGGGTGCCTGGGTGGCTCAGTTGTTTAAGCATCGGACTTGGGCTCAGGTCGTGATCTCCCAGTTTATGAGCTTGAGCCCGCGTCGGGCTCTGTGCTGACAGCTCAGAGCCTGGAGCCTGCTTCGGATTCTGTGTTTCCCTCTCTCTCTGCCCCTCCTTCACTCCTGCTCTGTCTCTCTCAAAAAAATAAATACATAAACATTTTAAATAAAGAAATAAAATAACCCTCCTTTTTCCATTTTTATATCTGTGTGAGGCTGAATTTTGTTCATATACTGCAGCTAAAACAAATCTCAACAGATTGAGTAAAGGAGCAAAGAAGCAGTTATAGGGATCTAGCCGCCTTTTATTAAGCCAGACATTTAAAGAGATATGCAAAACTGTCAAACAATGTCATTCTTCCCACTAATTTTTTTTGATTTGGAAAATGTTATTTTTCATTGAAAAGGGTATTATTTGTGTTAACTTTAGTGGGTTCATCATTTTTACTTAAAAATATGTTTTTAAACTTTTTGTAATGTTTATTTATTTTTGAGAGAGAGAGCATGCACGCATGAGCAGGAGAGGGGCGGGGACAGAGGATCCGAAGAGAGCTCTGTGCTAACAGCTCAGACTCACAAACCGTGAGATCATGACCTGAGCCAAAGTCAGACTCAACAGACTGAGTCCCTCAGGCGTGCTTATTTTTTAAACTCTTAATTTGACTTCGAATATGGCAAATACCGATCATGTGACCCATATGAACAAAAACCTTTTCAGGTCTTCAGTTTTTCAGAGTGTGAAGGGATCTTGAGAGCAAAAAGTTTAGGAAACGCTACTACAGATAAACACTGAAGTTAATCAGCCCCATACATAATACCTTGGTGCACAGGCAGAGGGAACACCAGATAATTATAAACACCCCTATTTGGAAAAGGAGAGGAGACCAAACAGCACCCAATGGTCTGCGGGGTGTATGGCATGTGTATTGCATCCTGGAGGTGGAGAACAGCAAGGATGCCCTGCCTTGGGAGAGTGAAGCTGGTCTGTCTGGTCTGCCGTGTTGGCTGGTCTCCCCTATTTGTTGTAACTTTCAGGCCACATCTTAGAAGGATTGTGAAGATGTCCCGTTCGTATTGTTTGGAACTGAAACAATGCCCTAGGGGTTGATCAGTTGCAAGCTTTCTTGTGCCAGGATTTGTTTTGTGTGTGTTTTTTTTTGCAAAACCACTCCCTTAAAAGATGCAGAAGGTTTCTGACTATTCATATTTGGATAACTCTAGGGGTTAATAACCAAGTCAGAAGAATTGTGAATTATGGTCTCTGAATCTAGACCGGTGGTGGTTGGGGGGGGGGGGGATGTCTCTCAGCTGTGGGACCTCCCAGTGCTCAGCCTAGGGTTTCCATCCTCACTGCTTTGGAGCAACTCTGACCACTAGGCTCTATCCCAGTGGAAAGCTCTTTGCATAGGCTAAGTCTCCTGTTAGTGGGGACAGGCAGGAAGGGCTTGGGTGGGGCTGCGTTTCCTGCCTTCCTGCCTTTGTTTCCACTCAAAAAACTTTTTTTTTCAAAGTTTATTTTTGAGAGAGAGAGACCGAACGTGAACAGGGGAGGGGCAAAGAGAGAGGGAGACACAGAATTCGAAGCAGGCTCCAGGCTCTGAGCTGTCAGCACAGAGCCCGATGCGGGGCTCAAATTCATGACCTGACCTGAAGGCAGCCGCTTAAGTGACAGAACAACCCAGGCGCCCCTGTTTCCGCTCACTTTAACTTTGACATGAAGACACGAGCTTTTTCAATCCTGCAAAGCACGTGACCTTCAGACTGTGTCAGCTCGGACTGCTGGCTCCAGGAAGTCTCTCTTGGCAAAGCTGTAGGCACACAAGGTCAGGGGCCAGGCTGCCCGACTTCAAGCGATCGTTGCAGCTCCCTGTCTAGCTTTGTGACGTTGGGTGAATGGTGCTGTGTCTCGATTCTTCAAATGTAAAATCGGGAATAACAACAGTACCTACTTCTTTGTGTTATTGTGAAGGGTCAGTGGATCAATATGGGTAAAGCTCTTAGAGCCCAGCACAGGATGAGTGATTCAGAAATATTAGCTTTTTGGGGCACCCGGGTGGCTCAGTCAGTTGAGTGTCCAACGTCGGTTCAGGTCATAGTCTCGTGGTTTGTGAGTTCGAGCCCCACATTGGGCTCTGCACTGGTGATGTGGAACCTGCTTGGGATTCTCTCCCTCTCTCTCTCTCTCTCTCTCTCTCCCCCGCCCCTCTGCCCCTTCCCCACCTGCACATGCTCTCTCTCTCTCAAAGTAAATAAACTTAACATTTTTTTAAAAAAGAAACATTAGTTTTTATTATTCATTATTCTTTCTGCAAAATTTGTGTCTTTGACTCCAAACTAAAGGCTTGGGAAAACAGCCAAAACAGACAACCTTCTGACATATTTCTACCAAGTCCCCGAGCTCCTACCTGTGTTAGGTATATGGTCTGAGCTCCAAGAGACCCTGGCTGTACACCTGCATGGCAGGGAGTGCCGACCTCCCAGCCAGGGATGGGGAGATCCTCACTCTCTGTACCCTACCTCCCCCCTGCCAATGCCATGTGTTAGGAATCACGACCAGTAACACCCCACTTCCTGTATTAGTCAGAAACTCTTCAGTTACAGATGACAGAATCTTAACAGAAGCGGGCTTTGGATAGGGAGAAAGAATTTGTTGGATTACGGCATGGGAAATTTCAGGGACTTCAGGCATGGTTAGAATGATGTCATCTGGTGGCTTCAAATGGTGTCCCTGTCTCTTGCCCTCCACTTCTCATCTCTGCCTTCTGCTGTGTGGCTTCAGTGTCAGGAAGTCTGTCCACATAGTGGAAAATCCACACTCACTTATGTCCTTCCAGCTTAGGAACCTCAGGAGAAAGCAGCCTCTAGTTCTCTGAAATTCCAGAAAAGTTTGGGATTGCCTTGAATTTCTCCAGCTCTAGCTGTGTTCCTTAGCCTTGTAACATAACACCGAGTGACGTCGTGTGTGACTTCAGAGGACTGGAACCACCCAGCCGGGGAGGGGAGGAAGGATTGGTATTTATCAACCATCTGTTCTGTTGGGAGGCATTGTACGCCTTCTCCTAGCAAAGATTAGCCCCTTTGGGAAGGACACTAAATCTCACGGCTGTCTTCATGTCCCTCCAAGCTGCGAGGGGAGGGCCCCTTCTTGTGTCCGCAGCCAACCCTTCTGCCTGCCCTTGATTTCGTCCCTCTGGCTTCTAGAGACGGAGCACCGTTAAATCGCTTCCTCTCTCTCCGTATTTTCTCCCGAGGGTCCAGACGTGCATGAGTCTCTCCTACTACAAAAAACAAATCTCCCCTTCTTAGGAGAGATCTGTGTACCATCTCTACCTCCTCACCATCCACTCACACCTCAACTAAATGAACTCCATTTTCTACTGCTGCTGTCTTCCGAGATGGCTCTCTCTCAAGTCAGCAATCGCTTCTCATGTGACGAACTCACTTCTCGGCCAGCTTGACCTCACATGTCCGCTAACCATGCTTTCCTTCCCGAAATTCTTGGGAATTTCGGACCCCGCTTGGCTTCCGCTGTCTTGCTCGTTCCTGGGTTCCCCTCGCCCCATTTCTGGTTGCTCCTTTCTCTGCACGTGTCGGTGAAAGGTTTACGAGAAGAGAAAGCCAACTCTCCCGTCATTCACATCTGTGGTTTCAAATGCCATTTTGTCATTGGTGATTTCCCAGCTCCACGGCCCGTGTCTGTCTGTGTCTGCCCAGGCACAGGGTCCGAGCAGAGCCCTTGTCCACATATAGCGAGCGACGGATGAATTTCCTCCAAAGCAGGTGCCCGAGGAACGACAAAGCAGCATCTGCATCTAGAACCATACCCCAAGCCACTCACAAAGGCAGACGCACAGAAGTAAAGTTAAGCAGCATCTCCAGCACAGGCTAAGAGGTGGGGCAGTGGTCCTGCCCTTGCTGGATCCTTCTGGTAACACCGCAAGCCTCAGAGTTCAACTGCACAGGGCCGGCAGCCTCCTCTGTTCCCTGCACCCATGAAGCCCTTTCTCTCTCATACTGCATGTGACACGGCCATGTCAGAGTGGAAAGAGTATGCGGTCTGGAATTCCAGATCTGCGTCTGTGGCTTGCTTCTTCCTCCTCCGTATGTTTTTTTGTTTATTTTTGAGAAAGAGAACACAAGTAGGGAGGGGCAGTGAGAGGGAGAGAGACCGAATCCCAAGCAGGCTCCACGCTGACAGCAGCGAGCCCGATGCGGGGCTTGAACTCACAAACCACGAGATCGTGACCTGAGCAGAAGTCAGACGCTCAACCAACTGACCACTCAGGCACCCCCCTGCTTTATTTATTATTTTTTTTTAATCTGGCTGTGACCCCCCCCCAGAAAACCAGTGGCCATGTTTGGGTATGCTCACGAGCCTCTTCAGGTGTGCAAGGAAGAGCCGTGCTCGGACGACTGACAGTAATGGGGGCAGTGGAAAGGGCAGTGAGGAAGTACAGTGGGCAGGGAAGCCATCCCGGTAGCCCACGCAGGTCCCTGGGGAACAGGAACGATGATGTGGTGACGAGCTCTGGGTGTGCTTCTAATGCTTCTGTCTCCCATGTCTGGCAGTCTCGTCTCACACAGGCAGTTGGCCTCCAGCACATCTAGGTTGTTCACAGCGGCACTTGGCTTGGGCCCAAATCCTGTGTCCAATCAGCTGCAGGAAGGTCGGCAGGGCTGGCTTCATCGGATTTACATGACCTAGATCGCAGTGATTCCATGAGGCAAGACCAGCTCAGGTCCACGGGCCTTGGGAGGAGGCTGAGGGAACCGCGGGCACTCGGTTTCATGGACAGTGTGTTGTCCTTATCGTGTCTCAATTCCCTTCTTCATTTGACAAATGAAGGGGTTGGGTCATTGATCTTCAAAGGTGCTTCCAATTCAGACTTTCCAGGAGTTTATTATTATTATAGTTTGATTGCCCACCAGCGCTAGCAAAATGGCATGTCACGAACAGGCCCATTGGCCTTAGCTTACTTAGCTCATTTGATGAGAGGCGGTGTGCAGACAATGAATAAGGCATTCAGTAAGTTCATGGATGATGATGATGATGATGATAAAGGAAAATATTAGCTAATACATAAAGCACTTACTACAGTCTGGGCACTATTCTCAGTATTCATGTAATCCTCACAGTCCCAAACGATGAAGCTGAGACAGAGAGGTTAAATCATTTGCCCAAAGTCATAAGCTACTTAAAAGGTAGAGTTAGAAATTCCCATCCAGGCATTCTGGCTCTGGAGTCTATCCTCTTAACCACCATGCTTGTGAGAGTACAAGCAAATTTAGAATAACGGGGAGGGCAGGCGGCTGGGTGACTCAGTCAGTTAAGTGTCTGACTTCGGCTCAGGTCTGATCTCACTGTTCGTGAGTTCGAGCCCAGCATCAGGCACTGTGCTGATAGCTCGGAGCCTGGAGCCTGCTTCGGATGCTGCATCTCCCTCTCTCTCCGACCCTTTCCCGCTCACATTCTGTGTGTGTGTCTCTCTCTCTCTCAACATAAACAAACATTTAAAAAAACTTTTTTTAGAATAATGGGAAGGGGGGGATGTCTCTGGTTTTGTAATAATTTAAATTTTATTTCAAGTTTGTGAATATTTTAGGCTTGACATTCATGGAAACAAGCCAGATCTTGATTTTCCATTGAGGAAAATCCCCGTGTCCTCTGTGATGGGAGGGAGCTGATCTGCTACGAAATGTGCAGCTCATCTCCCCAGACGATGGAGCAGGGCTCAGTAGTAAGCCAATACCAGCTTCTAAAAAGGATAGGCCGGGGCGCCTGGGTGGCGCAGTCGGTTAAGCATCCGACTTCAGCCAGGTCACGATCTCGCGGTCTGTGAGTTCGAGCCCCGCGTCGGGCTCTGGGCTGATGGCTCAGAGCCTGGAGCCTGTTTCCGATTCTGTGTCTCCCTCTCTGTCTGCCCCTCCCCCGTTCATGCTCTGTCTCTCTCTGTCCCAAAAATAAATAAACGTTGAAAAAAAAATTAAAAAAAAAAAATAAATAAATAAAAAGGATAGGCCTTGCCAAAATCGCACAACTTGACTCCAACATCGTTAGGCCCTGCACTGTGATTCTCTTATGGAAGTTTGCTGGCGTGTATGTATACACTATCCTCATTTGCCAAGGGGCTTTGCCCACCATTGGATCCGCTGAATCATAAAACCCACGCTGCTTACACTGCAGCCTATACCAACGGGGGAGCATCTTTTCTTCTTGGCCCATTGGAGTTGGTAGCCGTGTGAGATACTTGGCAAATAGGTCAGCGCAGCATAACCAGACGTGGCCTATTACCTCCAATATCAAAAGAGATCAAATTCTCAGGGTTTCTGAGTGGTGACAGGCGTGCAGTGAGTGCAATAGCTTATCTTGCACTGTAGACATCCTGCCATGCTCCACACTATTGCTCTGGTTTCCTAAAAACTTCATGGAGGAGAAAGTGCCCTTAATCCCCACGGGGATTATCTCCCAGCCTCTAGAACACATGTGCTTTATCGAGGCATTTAGACACCTGCTACTTCCTATTCAGTCCAGAAACATGATTTCATCCCATGTAGAGCGGTGTTCTGGGAAACGAGATGACTTAAGTGCCTGCAGATTGGATTTCAACAGAGCTGGCGAGGTGATACGACCCAGATGTAGGACAGTAAGATGTACTGTTGGCCCTGATAGGTGAAAAGTATTCTACTTTTGACGTTTTCTGCTCCTAGGGCTAGAAGAGAAGAAAGCATCTTTCAGGTCAACAGTTGCATGGCTGCAGGTGCTGGGGCAGGTGCTGACTTGCTTCATGAAGAGATTACATCTGAAATAACAGCTGCAAGTCGTGTACAGGGCAAACAAATAATTTTAAATGGAGATGAGATAGAGATCAATCAGCACTCCTGGATTTCTCAGTCTTTGACGCGGCAGCAGTATCTGTCATGCCCTCAGGGGCGCACTACTGCTCTTGGATTATTCTGGTAGGGAGGGACGGTTCCAGGGGCTTTCTTTTACTCTTCTCACCACAATAGCTTTAACTGTACAGGTCGTTATGAAAGATTCTGCCAGTTGCCAAGTACGTCTAGAACAACTGTGACCACTCGAACTGGGAAGTAACCACAGGACGAATATGTGAGATAGACCCGGGCCAACATTCCTTTTAAATGGCTTGATCCCCGGGGCGCCTGGGTGGCTGAGTCAGTTAAGTGTCTGGGTCTTGATTTTGACCCAGGTCATGGTCTCATGGTTTGTGAGGTCAAGCCCCACGTCCGGCTCTGTGCTGTCAAGCACAGAGCCTGCTTGAGATTCTCTTTCTCTCTGCCTCTCTCTCTCTCTCTCTCTCAAAATAGACATTAAAAAATTCTTTGATCCCCATATGTTCGTTTGCCAGATATGCTATAACAAGTACCACAAACTAGGTGGTTTAAACAACACAATTTTATTGGGCTAGAAGTCTGAGATCAAGGTGTGGGCAGGCTTGGTTCCTCTGAGGGCTGAGGGAGAATCTCTTCCAGGCCTCTCCCCTAGTTTCTGGTGGTTTGCTGGCAATCTTCGCAGTTCCTTTGCTTCTACTGCATCATCCCGATCTCTGGCTTCATCTTCACATGACGTTCTGTTTTTGGGTCTCCGTGTCCAAATTTTTCCTTTTCACGCGACACGCATGATATCGGATTAGGGGCCTACCTCCTCCAGTATGACCTCATTTTATGCAATTATATCTGCAACAGCCCTATTTCCAATAAGATCACATTCGGAGGTATGAGAGGTTAGGGTTCCAACACATACATTTTGGAGGACACCCCTCCAAACCCTTGATACCCCACAAACCTCAATTCTAACTAGTGGAACACAGACCTTTTTGGGGATTACTGTTAGCATAGGGCTAGTTTCTAAGTATTCCCTAAAGGCCTGGGTATTTCCATTCCCCTAAGCACAGGAACATAGATAAGTGGCTTAAGATTCCCTTGGGGAACACTGAAAGATTTGCAATTACAGTGATAGTTATATTGTTGGGTGCTACCTCCAGGGTACTCCGCACCCCTTTATTCAAGGACCTTGGGACCGAGAATTTAGAGTTCGTAATTTTCCATTTTGGTGACTCAAAACAGGTCTCTTTTTGCCAGATCTGGAGTCTTGATTTGGGTTATACCAACCAAATAGGACCTTGGAAGGCTCTATTTCATCACTCCGGCTCTGTTGCCTTGGTACTGCCCCTTGGCTCCTCCACTCCTACTGACGTCATCATTCCTACTGACCCCATCATTCCTACTGACGTCAGGGATTCCATTTCAACGGCAGCATCTCTTAGCTTCATTCCCAGCCTATGGAGGATATAAACTACAGCACTCTCCAAGATAAGGTGTTCCTCTTATCTACATACTTTCCAATTCCTTGGTGAAAGGAACATCCTCTGAGCAATTCTAGAAGGCAAAATTAGATTAAGTCACACATATGACAAATCTGCATCAACATTTCTATCTTCATGTTTTTGGATTTATCTTCTGCTATGCTAAGGAGTTTTAGGAGTTTCAATTTGAATGTACACCGTGTGCAGTCCAGGTTCCATCTAACCAACCAGCTAAGAGCCACTCGTAGCTGCTAAAGCCAATATACTGAATCCAGAATCTCTAGAATTTCCATATCCATAAGTTCAACCCAAATGAAATAAAATTATGTTCTTTTCTTCCTGGTCTAATTTAAACCTTTAAAACCCAGGTTTCTGCTGATTCAAATTAACCAAGTCTTACCATTCTTCTGTAAGCCTTCCCTCGGATCAGACTTTGTGTTTGCCTTCCAGAAGCACATCTGGATCTAACTCTAGTTACAGATCTGGTGGCAACACGGGGTAGTGGGTTGGACATGAGTATTGGCATTCCCTTTCAAGGCAACTACCCAAGGTCTCCAAGTAAGACAGGACCAGCCATATTAGTGAGGGGAAGAAAGGCTGTTTCTGCTGGTGAGAGACACTAAGTGGAATCTGGATTCAGAACACTGGGACTTACCTAAATCCACTCAAATGTCCCCATTTCTCGTTTCAGGGTCCCATTCTCTCCCAAACAAGGTTCTGATTTTCACATAAGAGACATGGTAAGGCTATGAATTTAACTCATGCTGTAATTCTGTAACCCAGAATCTCCTTCTGATTTTCATGTACATCGGCCTTGCAGTTGCAAGAGACAAAATTCTTCTGGGGCTCTCCTATACATGCCTGGAGCTGAAAATGTAAAGTTCTGGGGTCTTTGGGTTTTTCGCTTTCTCCTTTACTTCTTTAGCATCGCCACCACCATCTAGGCCCTCATTTCTTACATGATGGTCTGTAGTGGCAGCCATTTGATCTGCCGACGTCCTCCAAGAGACTTTTCGTTTCAACCGAAACACAAATGTAAGTAATCTTTGTCTACTATTTTCCAATGGCAATTTATCCTCATTTCCTTCAAATCCAACAGTCATAACTAATCTAAGAGTGCCATCTGTGAGGGCCTACTGCCTATAACCACTTTCGGAAACAAACAGGGTTATTGGAGTTTAGTAGTTGCAAGACACAAAACCCTTCTACCTATTTGAAGTAGCAAAGGATTCAACGCAAGTAAATTAGGTGCTTGCAAGAACTGGAAAGCCTGAGCAGTGGGCTCTAGACTGGATCTCCAGGTCTACCCTGGTAGCATTCCCTCTCCACCATCAAGATGAGGAATCATCAGGCCACCACAGGCTGACTACAAGAACACACATCACTGTTCTTTATGATCAGGAAGCCCTTCAACACTCACAAAACTACGGGCGGATATTGGGTACCACTGAAGAGAAACCCAAGGTCTTTAGGTCCTTGCAGTAGCAACAAAGTAGCTGAAGATGGCCCCACAATCACTTCTTCCTTCCACATCTTATTTATACATTTAATTGGCAAAATTTAAATTACATTCAGAACCTTGGTTTAAGGACGTTTAAAACCCATCGCTTTTAGCTTTCCAGCCTCTGGGTACAAGAAAGTGTATTAGAAAGGGTCAGAATGAATGAGTACGCATTTACCATATCCACGAGTTTCTTTACATGACCCCATTCAAGTCGGACTGGTGACACACCCTCTCCCAGTTTTAGCCCATTTGAAAGCTGACTGCAAGCATCCCATCTGTCTGGCTTTGAAGATTACCTCTCTTCCTGGACTCAGAGAAACTTACAATTTCCTGGTCTTCAGAGTTGTTTTGCTGATCTATACAATCTCACCCCCAGCCATCTCTTCAACCTCCTTGGTCCACATATTCCAGCCAAATAGGTCTCTAAGCTGTGTGTGTGTTTTTTAAACAGGCTAAGGATGCTCTACCAAAGGGCCTTTGTATTTTGTTCCCAATGCCTGCTATGTTCTTCCCCTAGATAGAAAGAACCATTTGGTTCTTTCTCACTCCCCTTAGGATTCTGATCAAATGTTCATGAAAGACACCTATACTACCATCTGAAGTGGCTCCATCTACCACTCTCTTTACTCTCTCTACTCTGTTTTCTCCAGTGCACTTATCCTCATCCAGATCATCTATTTTATCGTCTTTCCCCCACTAGAGTGTACGTTCCACGGGGACAACAATTTTGTGTTTTCTTCGTTGTTGCATGCTACACTTGAAATGTAGTAGGCATTTCAAAACGAACGAATGCCGTACAAAGAAGTTAAACTTTCCCCATTTTCTAAAGGGAGAACCAACTTTTCCAACGCATTACTCATGTTCTCCTCCAGGTGGTGCCGAAGGGCCTTTTCATCAGCTAACGTCTAGGCTATACAAAGTAGTGTTGCAAAGGATTAGAATAAGCTTAGTTTTTCATAGCCTCTGGTCTAGAGTTCTGGGCTTTTCTTAGATGACCCCCATAATCTCCCTTAACTTATTTATTCTTATTCCTGCAGGAGAAAAAAACATGGGTCTTTACCAAAAGCATTTCAGTACACCATGTCAATCTTTGCGACCCCATAATTAACGATTAATATTTTCCCCATTTTGGTTGAGTGACAGCAGACTCAGAGGCAACTGTCCAAGTGTCACAGCAGGAAGAAGTGGAGCTTAGGTAAGAACACAGGTCTGGCTGCCAATTCTTGCCCCTCCCAAAGACTTCTTCGAGTTTATCAAAGTTAACTGCTGTCCTGGTAAGGCTTCAAGAGAACTGCAATCTTGAGCTGATAATTTGCATTTCACAGATTTGCAGACTGTTGGCCCCCTTTTCCAACAGTTTCCCTTTTTCACACAAGGACACCCTCCAGGGCACTTTCTTCCAGAGACTCAAAGTCCACTAAGAGCATTTCCCATCTCGGGTGCAGGGAAATGTGCTCAGTCTGGCTGCAGTGCCCAAGAGATAAGAGTCTTCCAAGTTGTCTGTTGTCCAGACTCATCATCCTCATTGTGGCAAAGCACAGGCCAGGAAGACAAGGAGCGGGTGCATCTGTGGAAGGAAACAGAAAGCCATCTGGTCCTTAGGGAAAGGGTGTTTTCAATTCTTCCTCTGGGCCCAGGGCTAAGGTGCTAAAGAAAAGAAGTTCCTTAAATATTGTGGAAGAGTTGGGGAAATTCAGAGCATGAGAGAAAAACTGACTCACAGGTCACAAAGTAAGTTACTGCCAGGTTTAGAATCTTACACCAGGTTTCATGAATCTTTTAGTTTTGCTGCCACACTATGTATGAGCTCTCATTTCTAAGGCCAAAACCCCAAGTAGTACTAACATAGCTCAATTCTGACAAATTTATAAGAGCAGATAAAATCAAATGTTGAGATTTTGATGGCATGTCTCCTATCTCCTTTCATTACGAGTTTTAGTCACATTCCTTAGTCCCTCTTACTCAAACTACATTGGCAAGACTAAGAAAGCCTTTTGGAACGGGGAATGTGTACCCGGGAATGTAACAAACATTCGGGGTTATTGCTCGGTGATTATGCAAAACCAGTACCTTTCCTCCTCCAGTAAGAATACTCGGTCCCCAGCCTGTAACCCCACATCATTCACTGGGACTCTCTGAAGAGCCACTGGCACAGCCACCCCTTCTCTCCTCTGAAGCACATTCCTACTGGCGGCTACAGTGCGGAAAAGAAGTAAAGCTTGAACAGGAAAACTGCAGGCTGCCTCCAGAGGACAAACGAGGTTCATTTTAATCTACAGCTTCTCCATACAGCTGACTCAGCTAATTCTGCAGTCTGACCCCGGAGTCCCAAACAAGCCAAGCTTCGCTTCCTGTCAGGCTCAGAGTCGTTGGTGTATAGGGGGCTCCACTGCAGTCTAACTAGAACACAATGCTTCTTCCCTGGGATTAGGAAAACTCCCATCCTGAGACTGGTCTACTCAATCAAACACTTGGCTCTGTAGGACTGTCCCAAGCCAAGGAAAATGAGAGGAGTTGAATTACGACAGAAATCTTTATTAAAATGTGTTTCTTTCAGTAATATGTTAGCATACGTACAATATACACACATACATCTGTACACTCTTTGACACACCTCACGGATTGCCACTTTCAGTTTAACCAATAAATTAAAACTAAAACAAGGAGGGAAGGGGTTGGGGGGTGGGACGAAGGGCAAAAATTTCCATGTTTTATCTGGTAAGAAATAGCAAATTTCTCAGAATTTCCCTGGGGAAAACCTGTGACCAGAGAATATTTGAAATAAAATACATAAATTCCCGCCCCCCCCCCCCCACCACAAAAAAAAATTCCAAAAGATGCAGTTACAAGTGTGCTTCTCAGAACAGGAGCATTCATTCCACTTCATACTCTGCCTTCTGCACCTTCTGGCTTCAAGACAGTCTTCCCCTCGGCTGGGGCAGAGAGGTTCATATGGGCACTTGGGCTCGGTGCACCTTGGGCTCTGGGAGTGGAGGGGCAGGCTGCCGTCTGGGAGCGAGGGGAGCCACACTCATCTGAGGTGATGTCCGGCACATCGTCCGACTGCGTGTCCGAGCTCTCCAGGTCACTGCGGATGCTCTCAGGCTGGGCCAGGCTGATGTCCCAAGGTTTGCCGGCCAGGCAGTCTTTCTGTTCACAGCTTTGGTGTTTGCAGGGGGGGTCCTCTTCGTTGCCGACACTGCCGCCACCGCCACCACCTTCTTCTTCATTCTCTGCCATCTGGGCGTGAACGTGGAGTGAGTCCTCTGTGCTGCTTCCACTCACCAGCTGGTAGTGGCTTGGTTTGGCTTCAATGTCCACTTGGATCTCCATATTGTTGCATTCTCTGTGGAGACAAAATCCACTTTGCTGAGTCACGTACGGGTCATGCTATACCTGTTGGTACAAGCAGTTTGTGGGTTGAGAATTAGAAAGTCCGAAACACAGGTAGTCAGGAGACGAGAGCTCACTTTTGGCAAACATAAAAATTTAACCTAACTCTCAAGTGAGATGGTGAAGAACTAGATCTCTTTCGATGATTAAAAACACATACGCACCTCTGCCAATTTCTTTATACAACTACAAAAGAGCTTTCAAAATTCAGCTAAGGGTCGGACCCTCACACTATCTTACTCAAAACATGAAAGTGAAAGGAGATTCATAGTGTTTTGCTATTGTGTCACAATTGGAAGGAACCAGAACCCCTCCAGCAGGGGGTGCTGCAATCACACCACGTCAGTTACACTAGTTCCTCAAAAATAAAGAGAAATAGGCAACGGGAGTCACATCAAGCAATGAGCAACATGAGAGCAGAAACCACAGACCCACAGACATCAGTGAACAGCAACCGAGCTCCTTAAGTTTCATGTGAATGATTATACAATAGCCAAAAAGACCCCAAAAAGGGGAGGGGGGGGGAGGAAGAAAAGGGAGAAAGAAAAAAATCTCTAAAAATCAAGTGCTAACAAGAAGAATCAATCAAGAGATCTCAGACACTCCTATACCAAGAACCTGCCGGGTGAACTCAAAGGGCACACACGATATATCCCATCCGATAGCACACGCAGCCCTAACAGGAGGCGTTGAGCTTCTGAAGGCCTATACCCAACTACAAACTCCAACCTCTCCTGGGCATCTCTGACTGTTCACATACCTGTCCTGTGGGTTGTAGGAACTGATTATGGAACCGGCCATAGCACGAGTGCTTGCGTTGTCACTAATTGCACCAAGACTGGCTGTGTCTTTAGGGAAAATTTCCTTTTGGACATCGGCTTGAACTTCTAACCTGTGTAAAGAGGGGACGTTCACGTTAATATGAGACCTGGGTATTCTGAGACAGTCTGCTTCCTGGCACACATCTCTTCTATTATTCTCTTGCAAACTGAGTTGATCTGATCTTCTCCAATTGTCAAATAGCTCAGATAGATGCCCACATATTTTCTCTCTTGAATACCTATTGAAATCGTCCCCTCCTTTCTATCCCCATTGCTACTACTTAACTTTAGGTGCTCAACATCTCCTCCTTGGAAAACTGCAGTTGGGTTCTCTCCCCAGCAGCCCTAAGTCCAAGTCCAACACCTTCCAGATCAGTGCCAAGGTGGACAAAGACCCGATCACTCTAACAGTCCTCTCTTGGTTCTCTACTGCCAACAGGCATTTAAAGTCTTCCTGATCTGCCTCCAAGCTCTCTCTCCAGTTTCGTCTCTCACCACAGTCCTAGATCATAATCACTCTGAATTCTTTCTTTCCTTACACACCTATATACATTGTATACTCCATGACTTTGCACATACCATTCCCTCACTCTGGAAGTTTCCTTTCTTTATGTGACAAACTCATATTCAGTCCTTAACAACAACGGAGGTATCATCTCCCCTCATTCTCCTAGCAAACCAGTCATTTCCTGTTAAGTGCTCCCATAGCACCTACGTACTTATTAAATCAATTCGTGCATCTCTCCTCCAATCATCTGTGAGCTCCGAAAAAAGGAGAGACCACATCTCATTTATATTACGTCTTGCACATGGGAACTCAAACACTTAGCTATCAAATTACCTCCAGGCGATGAGACTGAAGGACACAGAGGATCCGATCTCCCACAAGAGCAGCAAGCTTCCCCGATTGTGTCTCAAAGCTGAGAACCCATAACAATTTCCCTTCTTGGCTGTAACACCAGTTTGCAGTTCACCTTAAGTATTTCCTCTTAATAGGTTTCACAGTCAAACCCACCTGACTCATGCACTTCCTATAAAAGGCTTTCACAGAACTGGAACAGCTAGACTGGTTAAGCAGCAGTTTCAGCAAGTCAGTCTCCAATTATGTCTGTCTGCTTCTTTACAAGGGTGATGGTTTTAAGAAAGCCCAGCAGTGAATTCTCTGGCATGTGGGGGCGGGATCCCCTAACAAGAGACGGCCAGAGTCATGAGATACAGACAGGTCAGCAGCAGCCTTCAGCTGCACATTTGAGCAACCACCATCCTGCTGCCTATGCCTTGCTCTGTAGCTCCGGCCTCAGATGCCCTCAAGCATGTGCCACGGCCCAAGAGAATGAGGCGTCAGATCACAGACTTGGGTTCTAGTTTTGGCTCTTCCACAGATTCGGAGAATTGGAAGAGACTTTTCACAAACACCATCCATTAGGTGCTTCCCAGATGCCAGCTTGTACAGTGACTGTGCTAGAATCACCTGGGGAGCCTTTTCCAAACATAGATCCCCAGGTTCCACTCCAGGAGATTCAATTTATTCATTTTGGGATAGGGCCCTGAAGTCTATTTTTAAGAGGCTCCCAGGTGACTGACAGGTACTCAGGTGTGGGATCCAATCCATCTGTCATCTGTTGCTTGACTCCTTAGCCAAAAGGCCTAATAGCCAAATGGCCATCTGGTCTTACTTTAAATAGTTCCAGGGATAGGCAGCTCAGTATTTTCAAGGTTATCCAATCCAATCCTTCTTTGGATTTTTATATAGATTTTCCCTATAATCTCTATAATGACACAAAATTAGTTTCCCTCTAACTTCTGCTAAGTTGCCTTAATCTACCTCTTGGCATGAGTCAGAATCGCTTCTTCCAACTCAAGGTCCTTCAGCTATCTGAATATGTTCTGGTTTATCTCACTGGTAAAATAACTGAGCAGATCAAAACGTTTTTAGTCATAAAGTTTTACATAGTCTCAATACGTGTTCATAGAATTGATTTTCCTTATCTATCAAATAGGAGTAAGAAGGTAATAAGGATCACAACACCAATAAGCCAACAACATACAGCATGAATGCTGTTCAACTGAAAGTCAGTGACAAGCCTAATGGGGAGTGCACTTTAGTGATTGCCACAAAAACGTGTGCTTTCCCTTCCAGAAGCAGGCAGCTTAATGTAGTAGAGGGAAGAGCTGAAGTCAGGATTACTCTTTACGTGGAGTCGCTATGGTGCAGTGGGAAGAACACCAAACTTTCTGTAATTCACTTAACATTTCTGAGCCCATTTCCTCATTGTGAAGTTAAAAACACAAAACCCCCCGGCTCCACTGGTGATTACATCAAATGAGATGACATAGGAGATGTGCCCAGCACAGAGAAATGACTCAAAACAGGTATTTTACTTCTTATGATTCCAACTGGTTCTGTCAGAAATTATCTATTTGCTTACCTGCTATATTTTCCCTTGCCACTGGAAAGAATGCCACCACTCAGCGTGCCCCCTGAGAGGGCTGCAAAGCTGGCTGTTTCGCTGTATGGACCCTGCATAACACTAAGTCCATCTGTAGGGCTTCCGCTGGTGCTCAATACACTAGTCAGACCTTCAATACTGCTCTCCCCAATGCTGGGGTTCTTAAGGGCTCTCCAGGCATCTGCCACTGGGGAAGAAACGAAATATCTCAATTGAAGATAACACAGCATCAAGACAAAGTCTGTTATTTTCCTGTAATGACTCTTCAGAGTGGAGAGCATTCATGGAGAAGAATACTCGTATGTCCACTTAATGAACAGCTACTACATGCAGCCACTACATGTCAAATGCTTGAACATATGTTAATATTTAATCTTCCCAATAACTCGGCAATAACAGGCCCAATTTCAGCTGAGGAAGTGAAATCTTAGAAGTAGATGACTTGTCCCATTCATGGCTGGTCACACAAAACTACACTTCGGATTCTAAGTCCACTATTATACCACAGATGCCATCTAATCAAACATGAAGATTTCAAAATATGTTCAGGTCACGTGCTGATACTAGTAGGAAGCTTAAAAAACTTGTGGGACTCTGTGCCCTAGCTTAGTTAATATGGTAAAGCAAAAACATCAAAGTAGAAGTTGGGGGGGTGGGGAGGCAGGGAAGAAGTCGAAAGACTTGCTCTAGTCCCAGCTTTGCAGAAGCTCTTAAACCCATTTAACAGATGTTGAGACAAAAGCTTAAAGAAGTTCCCATTAAATGCAGATGATAATAGCCCTTGCCTTCCCTATTCAGAGAGCTGCTATAAAAACCAGATGAGATAATAACTGTGTAAAGTCCTCTGAAAATTATAAAGTACTGTGCAGGTATAAGACTTTATTATAATCACTACTATTACCAGCATACTTGGAGTTACTTGGAATCCTACTAGTTTGTACCTGCCACACAGAGCCAAGTACCAGAGGAATTAACCTAATAACTCTGGAACAAAGAAATGAAAAGCTAAAAATACTTTACCCCCTACAAAGCTCATTACCCAAAGTAATCCAATGACAATCTCTCTGTAAAATGTACAGAATTCTACTGATTTTTATCTTCCGTCCCATAAATTTAAAGGGAAATTAAAATTCTCCCTTTACCTGTGATTGGACCATCATCTTCATCAAACTCAATTTTCACCCCCTTTCCATTGGCTGTGCTAACTCCACAGCCACCTCCACGACAGAGAGAAATGGGCACAACCCCATAGACATAAGCCAGCATAATGGGGACACCAATACCTGGGGGAGGAGAAGGAAACAAGTCAGCAGGCCATCAGGTTTCAACCGCCCTAAATTTTCCTTTCCAGCCTGAGCACAGACAAACCACTTCATAAAGGGCCACAGAAAGACAGAAGATGGCTTATCCTAAAGAGGTAGGTGGGACTAAGAGACGATGACTGGACTTGGAATTAGGCCTGGATTAGAATCCTGGCTCCAATTTACTAGCTGTATAACCTTGGACATATCTTCCCAGGGTTGTCAATGACCACAAGAAAAGTATGTACAGTGCCCAGCACAGTGAGTACACGTTGCTTTTATTTTCCCTCTTCTACTCACTGCTGACATGCTAATCCAAGAAACAATCAATAATCAAACATTAAATAAGTGGGGGCTTAGAATCCCCACCCCTGCAGAGTGTTAATTCCAAAATCTTACTGCTGTGAGAGGCAGGATGGCTTAGTTAAGAGCACAGGCTCTGAAGTCAGACTGCCTTGATTCATGTCCCAGCTAAGTGACCTTGGGCAAATTACTGCACCTTTCTATTACAATTGTGCTGCTGTGAGGATCAAATGAATTAATACATGCAAAACACTCAGAACTGCTCCTGGCACATGGAGAGCCGTAATAAATGTTACTTATAATAGTCTTATTCTAGAACAAACCCTCATGCCTCTTAAAATACTACGAGGCATTAAGCAAATCAAAATAAAAGTAATTTTATTTTGTGGGTTCCCTGGCAAGTGGAGAGGAAAGGTGAAAAACTAGGCCTTAAAGTGATATCCTTTAAATCAAACTTTTCTATGTGCCAGATGGAGTTCTAAGCACTAATTTAAGAATGAAAGATCCCAAAGTGTGACAATTTAGTGCAGCTGATAATCACAATGATAGTGCCTAAAAGAGTTAACTCCCAAGGTGGGTTTGGCATAGAATGTAGGAGCCTCCGAGGTGAAGCATCTGGCCAGCTGGCTAAACTGCTATAGTTGGAAAGCGAGAGGTATGGGGGGGGAGTGCTAAAGAAAAGAGAGGGAGGGAAGGAGAAGAGTTGTGGTCTCGGCTAGCTTACCCACACTAACTGCAGCAATGACTGGGGATGCAATGACAGACAAAGTCACTCCTCCTGTGATAGCCAAATTCCTCTTGTGTTTGGAGGTTTTCCTTCCCTCATATCTGCTGTGAATCTAAGAAGAAGAAATAAAATTCAGGTCAGCAGGTTAGGATATCAATCTTTTTGCTAGGGTGAAAAAAGACAAGTGAATATTCTATTGTATTAAAATATATCCCCCACCCACCAAGAGGCCATCTTACTCCAATTTGAACCTAACTCAGACCAGGGTGACATAAAGTAATACAGAAAAAGTTAATCCAAGAAGAGACAAAATAACTCAGAGGAGTGAGGAAAAGTATTTCACCTTTAAGTCACCGAGACAAACCAGGCCCAGGATGCTAATAAGAACTTCCAGATCTCTCGGGGTTTATGAAAATCCATTTAAGAAATTAAGGTTATTTTTATCCAAGAACCAGCTGGTTTTCAGGAAGCTCTGAAATATAAGCTCCTCCCTATTTCCTTCAAACCTTTACCAGCAAACCTGGGGATGGAACATACATAGAACTCAGCATGTCTTACCTTCCTGCCAACATAAACAGGAATGCCGATGACCATGGCAGGAATGGCAATGCCAGCAATGAGGGATATCCCCACTGGAGCACCAATCAGTGTGCCCAGCTGCCAAAGAATTTTCTTCTTACGGCTCCACGGCTTCTTGCCCCAGAATGTGCAGCCAGAGGGGCTGCAGAGGAAACATGCTGAAGTTAATGGTAATATTACAAATGCAGCTATTGTCACCAGAGGGCTTACTAAGAGCAAGAGCCTTCTTTTTCAACAGGAATGATTAATAGTTACAAGAGGTTACAGGAAATGAATATATCATATGAGGGGGAGCAAAAGACAAGGTCAGATTACTAGAGCTCTGGGCCCTTTACTTTTTGTAAAGGTACGCTTCCAGCCTTGAAACCTCTTTCCTTTCTTTTCTGTTGAACTCTGTCCTCCTTAACCTATCAACACTGATTCCGCTTCCTTGACTGATATACTACTTGGGATCCTGAACAACCTACACGCTCGATATCGCATCCAAAAGCACTGTGCCCGGCAGCTAATAAACACTGATTTGCATAGTTTTCTTGGCATCTGTCCTACCCATATCCAATAGATAGTGTAAACTATGTTCCTGGGAAAGGACATAAAAAGACTTTGTCATACCCTTTATGTCAGTTTCATATTCCGAGTTTGGCTACTTTTATACCCAATCCTTATGTGTTCAACCATTTTTGCTCACTCCCTTTGTCCCGTCTTGACTAGACAGGATAAGCAATTTTGAAAGTAGGGATCATGTCTTACACACTCATGTCACTGATAATCGGTATAGTGTCAGTACTCAATGCCTGCCATATTGGAAATGAAAATGCTTCATGCACACAATGAATGTTAAGTTGGTAAATATTAACTCCTTCAGGACAATATTTTAATATTCAACCTGAATCCTTTAGAATCCTTTAGGAAGTCATTACATGCAAGAAACTGTAAAAAGGTAAGTCCGACCTTAATAAACTTATGCAGTTTAGCAAAATTAGACTTGTATATGAAGCAAAAGTAGTGATGTTTATTAACAAACATTTAACGAATGCCAATATAGAAGAATGAGGCAGAAAAAGCTGGGGAAGGCGTCATAGACAAAATGGCATTTAAGTGACCTCTGAAAGGTGAATAAAAACTGAACAGGTTGAGATAAAAAGAGGTTGCTGGGAGGGCGATGTGATCAGAAAGCATTCTGAGCAGAGGCAAGAACATAAACAATTATGAAAGAACATGAACAATAAGACAGCACAGAGCAGACACAGGGAACAGCAAGCCCAGGTTACCTGTAATATATAGCATGTATAAAAGCAACATGGAAAAAGCGAGAAAATTAGATGATGACCAAATTGTGGAAAGACTTAAAGCCATGCTAGGGAAACTGAACTCTATCTGGAAGGTAATGAAAACAGTCCCTGGAAGTTGCTGAACTCGAAAAAAACATGGTCACAGGAGTGCTTCAGAAGAACTTTTTATAGCTTCCTTACTCTGTAATGCGAGGACAGACAACTATGTCTCTCTGACCTCCTTTTTCCCCTCAATCAGTAAAAGAACAAGATTATAAAGCAATGGACACATTTGCCTTCTCACCTGAGGTAATGCAAGTCTGAGATCTCTTTCATACAAAGCCAACAGAATTCACAGCCACACACTGCACAGGTCATATGATTACAGCTCCCATCATTCATCTTGATAATGTAAGCACTGCATCGTGGGCATGGCTTGATGTCATCTGCTAAGAGGGGAAGGAAAATCGGGTAGAAAAATATCCCTAGTTAAACCTAGTTTGATTTATTATTCCTAGGAATATATATAAAAAATGAGGAGGCAGTCAAAAACTCTCAACTAAGAATTCCAAATTGTGCAACCCACTTCACTGGAAGGCTGGCTATGTCTAGACCTCAGGAATTTTCATAAAATGGATCCTGTCTCATACTGAGCTGCCTATCCCCCAAACTGGCATCTTACACAGCACTTAAGCCACACTCTGAGCAAGAATACTTCCCAAGAGAGAAAGATCGTTCCAAGAAAAATGGAATTTCATCAGCCAATAGGCTGGCAGAATTCAAAACAGAGTCCTGCAGGAGGAACAGTCTGCAAAAAAACTTTAGCTCAAAAAACTCGTTTCTCAGTCTCAGTAAGTATCATTGTGATTTGCTATTAACACAACCCACAGACCCTTCCCATGATACTTTCAAATTCAAAACCTAAATATAAGTGGGTATGCTATGTAGCACACACCTAGTAATTTTCACAGCAAGCTAGGAACTATCCTATTAAAATGACAATTTAGGAGATTATGCTGTGCCAGGAAAAAGTAAATGGTAAAATCTTTCCTACCAGCCTCTCCCAAATGACATCAGTGAAATAAAATACATTTATAAAAGGCAATAAACTCAGTGAAATTTTTAAGTAGGTTTACTCTGACTTGCCAAGGTTCCTCCTTTTAAGGTTAATCATTAATCCATACTAATATTATTTCCTTTCCTTAACTCTGTACCCTATTTCCAAAAGCAGTGGTGCATTTAAAGCTGGTAGGAAAATAATAGAGGTTTAATACTAATTAAATGTCTTTCTGCTTACAATGAAGGTTTTGAAAAAGTCCTTAGCAGAAGGACCTAATTACTTTCCAATATGAGACATATTACTAAGAAGGTAGAAACTAGAGGGGCTCCTGGGTGGCTCAGTCGGTTGAGCCTCCGACTTCAGCTCAGGTCATGATCTTGTGGTTTGTGGTTTCGAGCCCCGCGTCGGGCTCTGTGCTGACAGCTCAGAGCCTGGAGCCTGTTTCGGATTCTGTGTCTCCTTCTCTCTCTGCCCCTCTCCCACTTGTGTTCTGTCTCTCTGTCTCTCAAAAATAAATAAATGTAAAAAAAAAAAAATTTAGAAGGTAGAAACTAGAGAATTCAATTTTGTTGCATTCCAATTTTACCAATTTATAGGTTGGAAAACCTATAGTTATTAGAGAGAGAAGCTACATATCAAATACAACGTTGAAGGTATTACCAAATATGTTCTGCTCTCTGATCCCAGGAAATACTTGGTTATACATTAAGATAATCTCTCCTAGCTTTAGGCTCATGTTATGAAATATCAAATAAAGAGAAAAATGAGAAAATGCCAACTTATACCTGGTCCAGATTCTTGCCCATAACTGAGACCTGAAGTGTGCTTGGTCCGTACTCGCAAAGTCTGTGCCCTCTGCTGACGGGCCATATCGCATGTCTGATTTGGATGCCATATTTGCTTGCAGTGGTAGCAGAACTCCGTTTGGCAGCCTTCCCTCTCACAGGTCAGCTTTGGGCAGCTGGCACAGCCATAGGCAATAACAGCATAACTGGGTAAGGACACAGGAAGAGAGATCAGTAAGGTAAGAAAGATCGGAACAAGACAGACATTATTCATCAGTGTCAGTGGGGTAACACTGACACTCCTTGTCACTACACATGATATAGAGAGAAAAGAGTACACATATCACACATAACATATACACACAAGCATGCCGAACAAACTGTAAAACATATTCTGTGTGAGAAAGTAAATTTCTTCTTGAGATTCTAAAAAAACACAAATCCCTTATTTGTGAAAAAATAGGGGAAAATACCATAGGTAGCCTGAATTCTAGCACATATTCAGTCACAGTTCAAGCTGCTTTAAAGGCAGTTTCCCACAGCAAGTTTCATAAATTACAGGGTACAAAACTATATCCTTTTGATGGTTTACTATATTTAGAGAGATTAGAATTTGTTTACATTAAAGGACAGAACATTTGTAAAACAAGCTATAGCAAAAACTAAAGTATACTTTTTTATTTTTAAGTTCCACAGTGAAGTTGGTCTGACCACACACAGCCTGAGACAAGAGCCACAGATGGATTATGACCAGCTTCTATTGAAAGCTCATTTTATCTTTCAAACTTTTTTTTTTTTTTTTTAACTCAAATCTATACCTTGAAATATCTACTTCCTTGACAGGCTCCAGAGTCCAAGAATATCATTCTTCTACCTTACTAATTAATACAGGATAAGGTTATTATCTCCCTCTCCTTCCTTCTCTCTTCTGATACACATTCTTAGTAAAGACGGGCAATTCAGAATCTATCTGCACCAACGTCAACTGTTTCTTATAATTCATGTTTATTTTCCAAGAATTCTCTCTCACAATCCAAAATATTAATAACTATTAGCACTTCTGACTAGTTCTAAATATGTCAACTAAATGTTCAGATTACCCTAACAAGTGAATGCTTGTTTAAAATAAAATAAAAAAAAAATTAAGTAATTTAAAGAAACAAAGAAGGGAAAATAGCAGTTGTGAAAGTTCAAACAATTTTTAAACAGGTCAATGACTGTAGGCTTAGGTGTTGCCATTGGGCTTTGCTGTCCCCTATTCCACTTTCTCTTCCAATTGCCAAAGACCTTAAACAACTTTTATGGAAGGCTAATAAAAGTTTTCTTGGGTTTCTTCTACTGTTTATTTGAATGTACATTAGATGTTCATAACAGCAACTCAAGTTCTCAGGTTTATTATAGATTCTGCAAGTTGATTTGAGAATGACATTGAAGGTATCGATGACATATCATCTATGTTACATAATATAGTCTGTATTAAATCTCTTCTCAGAAACAGCAAAGGGGTCAATGTATGAATGCAAATGATTCATATCCTGTAGGAGTTCTGAGTAAATTTACCCCACCTCGCTGCAAAATAACTACTACAGATAAACAATGTTTCTCCTGAAGAAAGTGACTTCCTTACTATTCTGGGTTATAGGAAAGGTACTGGATGGCCTTTGGAAAGTAGTCAACTTCTGATGATACAAATTACACAGTCAGGAAGCCTTGATCATTTCCTGATCCATTCCTACCTCACATGGTGGGAGTAAATATTTATTAACAGAATCTTTTATTTTTTCTTTAAAGAACATTTGACAAGATTGATAATGTCAATTTTGGGTGTAGAATTTGGTTCTAAGGAAGTAAAATAACCCCAAATACTCACGAACACACAGCAATCTATTACCATGACACAGAATTACTCAGGGCACGAGACTTGGCATTCCTGTTTTTGGGCGCCTGGTCTGGGCTCCTTGTCCCTGACTCATACTGCATGACACTGAGCTAATTTAAATCTCCAAGCCTTAACCTCTACTCCAAAAATGGAGGTATAGGTGCTTGCCACATTTAAGTGGAACTACACATACTCTAAAACTGCATTTGAGATCTTGCCCTGAAAGGTATGGTATAAAAACACAGCACATTTTATCCTACTTCATAGCCTTTGCATAATCTAATCCTTCTGCCTAGAAATGTTCTTTCCTTTCTTCTTCTTGCCCTGGCAAATACTTTATCCATTTAAGAACCGGCTCAAATTTCATCTCCCTATAAAATCCACTTAATCTCTCTAGGCGGCTGGTTGCCTACTTTATGTCTATGTATGATTATTTCATATTACTTATCACATTATGTTCTAATTATTTGTTTATACATATGCTTCCCCAACCAGACTAGACTCAAGGAAAAGTATCATCCTTTTTTTTTTTAATCTTCAGGGTATAGTATACTGGTTCATGCTTAAAATGCTTGTGTTCAACGAATGATAGAGACCCTCTCCTGCTTAAGTTCTTTACTTTCCCCAGGCCATTCTAACTCTTCTCATGGACCATTACTCTGTCCTAAAGCAATCTTTAAACTTTATCCATGTATCTACTGGTTTATTATATGCCAGGTACTATAACTTAGTCCTAAAACTTTGTCTAAGCCCATTTTAGGAGTAAACTCCTAAATTCTGAATAGGGTAATCTTCCACAGGTAGTTGAAAAAAACTTCATCCTTGAGACCAAATCTACCTTGATGATCTTGTTCTTTCTCTTCCATATCCCACACTGGAGCCTCTCTCCCACCCTGCTCTTAGATTAACCAAGCACTCAGGCTTGCTAATTAGAAGCTAAATGGGGGGTGGGGAGGGAGAAGCAGCAGCTAAATAGGTGTTGGAAATTACATGCTGCTAAGAAAACAGACGTGTCCTTCTCCCTCCCCTTAATTTCATACAAATTTACCAATTTTATTCACTTCCTAAGTCTTCAGAAATATGTGTGACAGGCTAGACCACAGTATTACCTAACTTCAGCCCTGGAGAAAAAAAATCCCATTATTATTTGATTACGTTCCACATACCCTAGTAGTTAAAGAAATGTGTTCCTGGGGCGCCTGGGTGGCGCAGTCGGTTAAGCGTCCGACTTCAGCTCAGGTCACGATCTCGCGGTCCGTGAGTTCGAGCCCCGCGTCAGGCTCTGGGCTGATGGCTCAGAGCCTGGAGCCTGTTTCCGATTCTGTGTCTCCCTAGCTTTGCGCAGTGGCAGTATCGTAGCCAATGAGGTTTATCCGAGGCGCGATTATTGCTAATTGAAAACTTTTCCCGATTCTGTGTCTCCCTCTCTCTCTGCCCCTCCCCTGTTCATGCTCTGTCTCTCTCTGTCCCAAAAATAAATAAACGTTAAAAAAAAAAAAATAAAAAATAAAAAAAAAAAAAAGAAATGTGTTCCTATATTATGTCTGCACTTTGTAGCTCCAGGCCATGTAACTTCATTTACAAATGGACCCTGAGCATGTGTAAGGGTAGCAGATATGCACCAAGTTGTCATGAGCTGTTCTCTTACTATCTCTCCCCCCTCTATTCCCACCCCCTTGGTTCAAACTCATGTCACCTCTTGGCCAGACAACTCTAAGAGTCTACTATCTAGTCTCCTTATTCTCCACTCCAATCCAAATTCTAATTCCAGAAAGTTATCTATCATGATGTTACTCTTTTATTTAAAATCCTTCAACGAAAAAGAAAAAAAGTCTTTCAAACCTAAACTTTGCATGGCTTAGATAGGGCTATCAACTTGAATCCAGTCTATATTTTCAGACTGATCTCTAGTTACTTTCCAGATCATGCTCTCCATATTGTGCATCCAGAGGCTGACCAAACTAGCCTCCAGACTTAGCATTGCATTTTTATACCTCTATGTATTTGCTCATAACCCTCTGATTTAAGATGCTTTTTTCTCTACTTGCATCTTTATTTGCCTTGTAGGAATTACTACTCATACTCTTCAAGGCCCAGATCAAATATTACCTGCTCTGCGAGGTCTTTTTTTTAATAAAGTTTTTTAATGTTTATATATTTTTGAGAGAGAGAGAGCACAAGCAAGGGAGGGGCAGAGAGAGAGGAAGACAGAGGATCTGAAGCAGGTTTCATGCCATCAACACAGAGCCTGATGTGGGGCTCAAACCCATGAACTGTAAGATCATGACCTGAGCCAAAGTCAGATGCTTAACTGAGTCAGCCACCTAGGCACCCCTTTCTTGACACCCTCATACAAAATCTTTCATCTATCCTCTAAGAGGATTTGTATTTTCTTTCTTTTTTTTTTTAATTTTTTTTTCAACGTTTATTTATTTTTGGGACAGAGAGAGACAGAGCATGAACGGGGAGGGGCAGAGAGAGAGGGAGACACAGAATCGGAAACAGGCTCCAGGCTCTGAGCCATCAGCCCAGAGCCCGACGCGGGGCTCAAACTCACGGACCGTGAGATCGTGACCTGGCTGAAGTCGGACGCTTAACCGACTGCGCCACCCGGGCGCCCCGAGGATTTGTATTTTCTTTAGGATGTGTTACACTGCATTTTCTTTCTTTCTTCTTCCTTTCTTCCTTTTCCTTTTTTTTCTCTTTCTTTCTATCTCTCTACCTACCTACCTACTTACCTATCATCTCTTCTAACAGGCCAAACTCCCTATCAAGAGGACCATGTCTAAGTCCTTTTTGTAATACCCAGTATTTACCTAAGGTTCAACACTTTATAATTCTCAAAAGTGTCTACTTAATGATCATCTGTCCTCTTCTTACCCTCCCCCTCATTATCTGCTTCTCTTCCAAAAACTGTGCTATTCATTATCTTTATCTATCTTCAACTATCTAAATTCAATATCCCATTCTTCTGAAATCTAACTGAAAAATTTTGTTCATAGTGTTGTGGAAAAAGTTGGAATACAGATATCCTAGTCTAGAGGAGCTCTTAATCTATTCAGAGTACAAGATTCATTGTTAAATAAGGACACTAACAGAAGACAGAGTAGCTGTTAAAGGAGTTGGAAAACTGCAAATAGGGAAAGTTTCAGTTAAAGATGCCATCGAAAAAAAACCATGTTTCCTGTTGGTCTAAGTTTGGGGAAATTACACCAGATTGAAAATTACACTGTTTATTAGCATTAGCAAAATTTACAGTGTATATTAGCATGTTTAAAGGGTCCAGAAAGCTCAGAAATATTTTTTTGCTCAAGCCAGTATTTCCCAAGCTTATTTGGTCACAAAACGTTTTCCTTTCCAGTAATATGTATAATATACATTGGAAAATAACTGTTGTAGGTGAAAAACGGAAAATAACATGAAAAGATGGTAGAAGACTATAATGGGGCTTGCATTATAAGGGTAGATCATATAAATAATCACTTCTTAAAGACATAAGAAGTCATCTTATATGTCAGGTATGAACAGGGTTTTTTTTTTTTTTAAGTTTATTTATTTTGAGAGAGACAGAGATAGTGTGACTGGGAGAGGGGCAGAGAGAAAGGGAGATGGAGAATCCCAAGCAGGCTCTGTGCTGCCAGCACAGAGCCCAATTTGGGGCTCAAACCCATGAAACCTTGAGATCATGACCTGAGTCGAAACCGAGAGTCAGATACTTAACCGACTGAGCCACCCAGGCGCCCCAGGTATGAACAGTTCTAAGCAGGGGAGTGATATAAGATGTTCCACTTTAGAATGAGTACTTTGGCAAATATGGGAAAGATATATGGAGCTGGAGGATGATGCAGATGGACAAGCGAGGGATGGGGGGCTTAAGAGGCTTAAGAGACTTAAGAGTTGTGAAATAGAAGGTACAGACATCAATTAAGAGAAAACGTCCAGATCAACTTTATCTCAATTTTTTACATGTCATACCAGAAAGAAAGACACACACACACACACACACCCAAAGAGAGAGATAAAAGATGTCCAGGAAGGTTGCAGAGAGGAAAAGAAAATCCTCCCTCATTGACTGAGAATTTTGTCTTGCTCATACGTGTGCTAGAGATGAACAGAAGGTTCCTATTTACAGGATGGTCCAGTCCAGTTTTCCAGGAAGACCAACAGCTGATACTACCTGTTGGGGTCACGTAGGAGGGGGGACTGAGAGAGAACCAGCAATGAGAGGCTGGAGTGGTGGACCTGCACAAAGAATTTAGGTCAAGACAGCCTTATCTCCTATTCATTCGTACAGAAGGTCTGCTGTTGTACACCAGGAATTTTCTTTGCCTCCTCTGCTCACCCTCAGTCTTCCGGAGATTCTGAAAGGGTTTGAAAACTGGCAACACAGTACTTGACAGGAAAACATTATATATTTACATGAGGTGGGGGTTTCTGAAAAGACCTCATGCTTAAGCAGAGACTCTAAGCAGTTATAATCAACTGCACCACTTATTAGCACTGAGACATAGAAGCCCACACTTAAACTTCTCTGGGCTGGTTTCTCCTCTATAAAATAAATTTACCGTAAAGAACTATAAAAAGATCAGTTATTTGTATTTTCAGTTACTTTTACCTATTAGAAAGTATGTTTTAAATGTACTTGGTAATGCTGTACTTAATAATATTAAATAATAACGTAAATGTTTCCCCACTGAAACTGGTCCTCTTATTTATGATTAAAATAAAATCATATTCAAGTATGGGAAAAGGAAAATTCATGACTCTTTGCTCTACAAATACCTTGTAAACAAATAATTTTTAAGGTTTATTTATTTAAGTAATCTCCACAACCCACAAGGGGCTCGAACTCATGACCCCAAGAGTCACACGCTCTTCAGACTGAAGTCAGCCAGGCGCCCCCTAAACAAATAATCTTTTAATATACAGTGTTCTCATTATCATAATCACAGTGAACCTAACGATCAGAACTCTGTAAGATCAATTACATGCCTCCTTCAAATACACACACATATACACACACAGAGCAAAGGGAGGACTTGATAAATCTGGCTGCGAGAAGTTGATTTATGAATAAAGGTGGTCAGGTTCAAGAAGAGAACTGGGGATTATGCTTCTCTAACTGCTCATCCAGAATTTTAACAGACATAGAAGAATAGAACCATTTGATTGAAACAAAACAAAATAAGCTATTTTTCTCCTGGCATTAAAAAGAGGTGGTGGGGCACCTGGGTGGCTCAGTCAGTTAAGTGGCTGCCTGACTCTGGATTTCGGCTCAGGTCATGACGTCACCGTTTGTGAGTTCAAGCCCTGCATCTGTGCTCACTGCACAGAGCCTGCTTTGGATCCTGTCTCCCTCCTTCTGCCCCTTTCCCGCTGATGCTCTCTCTCTCTCTCTCAAAAATAAATAAATGTTAAAAAAAATTTTTTTTTAATAAATTAAAATAAAAAGAGGTGGCAAAATCATTGGCCACATCCCCAGGGAACTCAGACACTTGTTTGGGAAGTGACAGAATTTTAAAGTTACTCTCTATTTATCTAACACCTCCAACTGCACACCTCAAAACACTTTGATTTTTTTTTTTTTTCAACGTTTATTTATTTTTGGGACAGAGAGAGACAGAGCATGAACGGGGGAGGGGCAGAGAGAGAGGGAGACACAGAATCTGAAACAGGCTCCAGGCTCTGAGCTATCAGCACAGAGCCCGACGCGGGGCTCGAACTCACGGACCGCAAGATCGTGACCTGGCTGAAGTCGGACGCTTAACCGACTGCGCCACCCAGGCGCCCCTCAAAACACTTTGTAAACATTAATTAATAAGCCTCTCAAGTCAGGAAAGGATTAGGCCTATTTCAGATAAGAAAAAGCAGATAAGTGGCTCTTCACAAAAAGAATCAGAAAAGAAACTAGATTCTAGCATCCTTGGCTCTTTCGATGTTGTCCTTAAGCTACAACATTTGACAAAATGATCCAAACAGTAGCATCCCCAATAATGCCAACAATCTCATGCTTTTAAAAAGAAAAAGCTAAGAGGAAAGAATATTGGCCTTGGTTGGAGTTAAGTGTTTCAAGCTTGGTTCCACCACCCACTAGTTATATGACCCTCAACAAGTCACTCAATTTATTTAAATTTCATTTTTCTCATCTGTAAAACTACATCAAATCTATCTTACAATGTTGTAAGAATCAAATTCAATTATGTATGCCTGGCACATGTATACTCAGCTGCCAGCTTGCTTGCTTTCTCCAAACTCTACCTTCTTTAAACCCACACATAACACACTTAAAAATATAGTTATATAATTTTTATAATTCTCTTAACTAATTAAAAAAACTCTGGATGATACTAATCCAATACTTGGCTGAAATAAGAAATGGTCTTAATTCCTTAATAGCTTTCAGTAATGGCTTACACTTTACCATCAAGATGGTAAGTTAATTCCTGTCCATTTTTATTGATGTGAGCAAAGACAGTGACTGATTTCATAGAAAAACAAAAAGGGAGTTTTTCCAGAAAGATAATCAGTGATGCCACATTTCTCAGTTAAAATTCAAGGAAAGACATTTCAAAAAAGTAGTTTAATATACTATTCCAAAATTAACCATGCAATGTTCTCCTAATGTTCTTTTAGTTCAGAAAATAGATCAACAGTATGTATGATGCCTGCATATCACATGTATATTAACCTCTAAAGGCCATTAAGATCACCAGACCACCAGAAATAAGAGCCTAAAAGGTTCCCTCCGACACTTATTAATTGAAAGCGAAAGTGATCTACCATAGACAAACACCATACCTCTGACTACAACCCTTCAAAGTAATTTAGAAACTCCATCTCAGTGAGGTTAAATAACACACCCATCTCTAAACAAGTCTGGCAAAATAGAAAGAAGTTAACTCTTCTAGACACTCTTAAGACAGCTTCTTTCGAAGGAGACAAATAGCATCGGGGAAATCTTAAAACAGCCTTGATATACAGGCTACAATTAAAAGCCCTTCTTAACTCCTTTGAAGCAAAGGACCATGCAGCTTTTTACTGGCATTACATTCTCACACTGCAAGGAGTCCCTAGCATCTTTTTGCCCCCAAAGCATAATACACAAGAATAAAATGATCTGCCCAAGGTCACAGAATTGGTAAATGGCACGGTCTGACTCCCAACCACTTAGATAAGCTCTTCTTTGCTGCATGCAACCATTCATGGTTTGTACTGACAGTAACACACAGATTTTTTTTCAAGGGGGGGGGGGGGAGGGTGGTCTCCACTGAATACTTTAGATAGCAAAATCTGCTGGAATTCTGTCCCTGTAAAGACTGCATATTTTCTCACTGACCTTAAAAATTCAGGATATACGGTGCATGAAAAAGACTGTCATCAAGAACTCACGATCAGAGGGGCCGGGTAACACATTTTCTCCTACCGTATCAAC
Organism: Leopardus geoffroyi; assembly: GCF_018350155.1. Lineage (NCBI taxonomy): Eukaryota > Metazoa > Chordata > Mammalia > Carnivora > Felidae > Leopardus > Leopardus geoffroyi. The sequence goes on from NC_059328.1 coordinate 24,980,979, forward strand.
CTCTGGGCATCCTTCTTCTCAGTGCCCCGTTGCTTCTCTGGACAAAGAAAGGGCCCGTCCACCCCTCACTCTGCCCAAGGCAGCAGTGTAAAACCACAGCGGGCCTCCCAACAGCTTAGCACAGAAGGCACACGATGCCCCGGGTGCCCCAGAGCTGCCAGTGAGCTGTCCTTTCCCCCTTGGTGCCATTTCCATCACCTCCATTCCAACTTTCAGCCGCGGTGGTCAGAACACACCTTCTCCTGCAGTGCTGCTAAGTCTGCCCATGGCCAAAGGGACACACCCCTCCGACTGCTGCGAGCCCCTCAGAATGATATTCTCATTCCATCCTTTGCCAGTCATTCCCTCCCAGCCCTCATTAAGACATGCTCCCTACACCTCTGGACAGAGGGGCGTTCACCCGACCTAAAAGCCTCTCCAGGCCTCCTGACTTGATGGACAGCTCCCTTGCCCTCGGGGACCGCTCAGCCCCCACCTCAAGCCCTCGGGTAGCGCGGGTGGTGGGTGCCTTCCCCCACCGGTCTGGGCTTGCCGATGGGGGCCGGTTACCAACCCGCCGCACTTGCCGCCTTCTCCTTCCTCCCGCTGTTCATCCCTCTCCGCTCCCTCGGTGCTGGGCCACACACGCGCACCCTGGGCGCCGCCGACCGCCTCTCCGGGCCGGCCACACGCGGGGTGGGGTCCGGTCCCCGGGCCCGGGTCCCCCTCCGCCGCAGCCCCTGCCCGGGCGGCCACGCCCCCGCGCTCACCCGCAGTCCGGGGCCGGGCACCAGCGGCAGTCGGGGTCCGAGGCCAGGTAGCGGCGCAGCATGAACTCCTCGTACTTGTGCATGAGCGGCGGGTCGGCGAGCAGCAGGCGGATGTCGTGCGGGTTGAGTCGCTCGCTGCACTCGGGGCAGCTAATGGGCACCCGGCTCTCGCTGATCTCCAGGCGCAGGTAGTGGCGGAGGCAGTCCCGGCACGAGCGGTGCGGGCAGCTGAGGAGACGAGGGGCCCGCTCGGGCGGCAGCCGCACCAGGCAGAGCGGGCACTCCACCTCCTCCGGGCCGGGGCCGCCGCCCTCCGCCGCCTCCTCATCGTCGAACCCGGGCCCGGCCGCCGCCGCGGCCTCCGCCTCCGCCTCGGCGGCCGGCTCGGCGGGCAGCGCCTCGGGCGGCGGGGCCTGGGCCGCGGCCGGGACCGGGGCGGGCGGCGGCGGTGCAGCCGGGGGCGGCGGCTCGGCCTGCGGCTTGGCCCGGGCGCGGCGGCCGCGGGCCGAGGCGGAGAAGACACTGTGGAAGGTGAGGCGCCGGCGCCGGCCGCCGCTGCGGCACTTGGGGTCGGGCGCGGCCGCGTGTAGAGATGTAGAGCGCGGCGACTCGGAGTCCTTCTCGGAGCCCATGGCCCCCAGAGGCCCAGGAGCGAGGGGCGCCCAGCGCCACCACTGCTCCCGCCTCAGCGCCCCCTCAACCGGCGCGGCGACCGCCGCCGCCTTGGCCGCCCTCCCCGAGCTAGAAGCCGAGCGGCCGCGTCGAAGTGATTATAAAGCCTCCGCCCCGCGCGCCGCTGCCCACTGCGCAGGCGCTTTGCTGAGACACCTCACAACTCTCACCGCCCCCCCCCGGAGAGGGGAGGGGCGCTGGGCGGGGCCGAGTGGGGTGGGGCCCGGCGCGCTGGGGCGGAGCTCCGCTTCCTCCCGGTCATGGGGTTCGGGGCAGCCATCTTGAGGAGCCACACATCCAACTGCTTTTCTCCGCCCCGTTCCCCAATTCTGTACCCCCTACCGCCTTCATCCTCGAGATGGGAGTTTTCGGTTTGCCTTTCCTCGCGGATAGGCTGATTGCCACTTCCAGCAAAAGAGACTTAGGTTACTTCACCTGTAAAACCCGGACAGGGGTGGATCAGGTGGTGATTCCCAACTGGTCCACCTCGCAACAATTCTTCTGTCGTTTAAGTTAACAGCATTCATTAATAAAGAATATAGTCATTCATTAAGCATCTACAAAGTGGAAGCATTACTAGATAAGGCAGACAGGGTGTCCTGTCCGCAAGGGATTTGCAGAATAAAGTCCGAATTCCTTAATCTAGCATTCAGTGCTCTCTGTGAGCTAATAAACTGTATTCCTAGGCCCACCTCCCATCCTATCCTCCTGGTAGCTTGGTTACTTACAATTGCGGAAGGAGGCCCAGCGTTTCTTTCCCCCTGGAGGTGTCTGTCCTCTGCTGTACGCAGGCTTCCTGGTGGGATGTGAGCATGCAACTACGACAGCGACAGGAACGATCAGTTAGGATGAGGTTCAGTTGCAAATGACAAAAGAAAAAAAAATAATAACTTACGATAGAAATTGATTTCTTTCTTCACAAAAAAGAAGTCCAAAGGTAGGCAGTTTTGAGCTGCTCTGCTACACTCAGCGCTTGGTTTCCAATCTTAAGTTTACCTCATTGTGCTCCACCTTTGGAAGCATGCAGGAGAGAGGGGGAAAAGTGCACCCTTTTCTTTTTAAGAGACTGCGCTGGAAGTCCCACGCATTTTTGCTGACATCTCATTGGCCAAAATAATGAGCTACGATGAGAAATGTCGCCTTTTAACTAGGCGCAATGTGCCTGGCTAAAAATAGAGGCTCTGTGATTGATAGAGAATAGTAGAATGAATACTGGAAGGCACCAGCTGTCTTTCTCATCGGTGGCATTTACAACCATGAGAAAGGTCCCCAGGAATAAGCCCTAAGAAACTTCAAAGTTTTGAGGTAAAACAGTGGAAGAGGAGCCAGCAAAGGAAACTGAGAAGCAGGGACTGTGAGAGGAGAAAAACCAGACAGGTGTGATGTCACAGACACCAAGATGAAATGTTGCGATTGTCAATTGTGACAACTGCTGCTGAGAAGTCAGGAAAGAAGAGAGAAGTGACCAATACCATAAGGAGGGGGCCTGTTTCTCCTCAAGTAAGGAGGTTTGCTACTGGATGGCTAAAACGACAATCAATTTCTATATATTCATCAGAATAGGCTAGGCTCTGCTATGGTAACAAAGAACCCAAATGGCTCAATGGCTTAACCCAACAAAGGTTTATTTTTGTCACTCATGCAAAGCCTGATATGGCTCAAGGTGCTCTCCAGCCTACTGATCCTCTACTCCACTGGGTAACTCAGAGATCCAGGCCACTTCTACAACCTCAAAACAAGGCTTTCAGGATTGCCTCAATAAGGGAAAGGTTGCTACATAGAAGGTAATGTACTGGCAATGAGAGACTTCAGCCTGGAAATGACACTCATTACTTCCATTCAGACTATTAACCAGACCTTGTCACACAAGCCGAATCTAACGGCAAGGGAGGCTGGGAATTGTAGGGGGGGAAGCCATGGACTATTTAGTAAGCCATATTATCAAAGCCACAGCTCCCTAGAGTTGTTTTTTACTCCGTCCTCAGTGCCAAATGTCCTGATCAGTGGCAGGGTCCCTTCAAGGAGGTGTGTGCCTGTGGTGGGGATGAAGGGTAGAGAAGAGGCTGCCTTGTTCCTTGGGTCAGACTGTGTCTGAAGGAGACAGGGACTCCTGATTCCAGGCAGACCCAGACGGCTTTTAGTTGTTTCTCCCCACACAGCTGTCAGAATCCAAGCTTGCTGAAAAGCTCAACACTGACTGTTTGCTTGTCTTGGCACTGGCGTCCAAACAAACTCTGCCTCAGCTCAAAGCTGCCACCATCAGTGCTCTGGCAGAAAGCTGACCTCTCATAAATGCCATTGAACTTTGCAATGGCCCCATTCCTTTCCTACTGGGTTTTCTTCCCTCCTGGATCCATCACCCTTGAATCGAGGGACTAAAGCAATTCCTCCTACTTTTTTTTTTTTTTTTTTCCTGTGTCTCCACTTGGTGGAGACTGAGTAGTGACTCAGGGGGATGGCACGAGAGAAAGAAGGATTCTTACTCATTTTTCACTCATTCAGTAAACATTTATGATCCCTTGTGCTAGGCTGTTTGTCAGGCACTAGGATCATGGAGATGAAAAACAGAGCCTAATGAGGGTTGCAGACAGGAAAGCAGGTCATTGGGATACTAGGTGACAAAGACATGGGCAGGCCAGAGGAGGGCAATGGCAAGCCTTGCTCGGGGCAGTCAGGGATGGCTTTCCAAGGAAGAGCCCTTTGAGCTGGGTCTCAAATGACGAGTAGGGAGTTGACACTTGTTAGTAGGGGAAAGGGCAGAGGGAGTCTGGAGGAAAGGCATAGGAGTACAGACACAGGATCAGTCTGACAAGTGTGGACAGCAGCGTGTGACAAGAGTGGAGAATGTCCGAAAGGATGCGAGAGAGAAGAGAGAATGGAAAGCCTCTGTGTTATGACTCCATTGGATGCAAGGAAGAGAAACCCAACATGAACTAGCTGATACTAAAAGAGGAGGTTGACTCAGGCAATCCTTTGAGACAAGTACTACAGCAAAGGGGCCCAAGGACCAACTGCAACCAGGGAACCACCTGCACTCCTCCATCATTCATCTTTGCTTCTCTGCCTGGAAGCTCCCTCCTCTCCTTCTCTTCCTCTTCCTCCTCCTTTTAACTGTGGTACAGTATACATTACATAAAATCTACCATTTTTACCAATTTTTTTAGTGTTTATTTTTGAGAGAGAGAGCGAGCGAGCATGGTGGAGGGGAAGAGAGAGAGAGGGAGACAGAGGATCTGAAAGGGGCTTCAAGATGACAGCAGAGGGGCGCCTGGGTGGCGCAGTCGGTTAAGCGTCCGACTTCAGCCAGGTCACGATCTCGCGGTCCGTGAGTTTGAGCCCCGCGTCGGGCTCTGGGCTGATGGCTCAGAGCCTGGAGCCTGTTTCCGATTCTGTGTCTCCCTCTCTCTCTGCCCCTCCCCCGTTCATGCTCTGTCTCTCTCTGTCCCAAAAATAAACGTTGGGAAAAAAAAAAAAATAAAAATAAAATAAAAAAAAAAAAAAGATGACAGCAGAGAGCCCGATGCGGGGCTCGGACTCTCAAACCGTGAGATCATGACCTGAGCCAAAGTCGGACACTTAATGGACTAAGCCACCGAGCTGCCCTGCATTTTTACCAGTTTTATGTGTGCAGTTAGTGACATTAAGTATATTCACGTTGCTTGTGCAACTTTTGTTACCATGCATCTCCAGACCTTTTTTATCTCTCAAACTGAAACCCTGTACCTATTAAACAATAACCCTCTCATCTCCCTACTGTGGCTTTTCAGACCACTTTCCTCTCTAGGCTGGAACTGTGCCCAACAGCAATCCCCAGCTCATGCCTTCTAGCTCCCTCACCAGAGAGATGAGAAATTCTCTTCCCTTTGTTCCAAATCCCCCAAATCCCGCAGGAGGATTCTGACTGACCAGGCTTGGTCACATGCTCACTCACACCCTTGATCATAGGGAATGGGATGCCATGATTGATAGTTCCCACCTGGACCATATGTTAGGCCAGGGGAAGAGCAATTCTTGTTTTCCGAAGAAGGGAGGGGCCAAAAGTGACCAGGTGAAATATGAAACGTTCACCAGAGATAGGTTGGGGCCAGGTCACCAGAAGCCTTGAACACGAAGCTGAGGACCTCAGCTTTTATTCTGTTATGCAGCGGGGCATTGTGGGAACATTTTGATCAAGGAGAGCGATATGTACAATGAGGTTGGTCTGCAAAATCAACTCTTTCTTTACTTGAGCCTCTATTTTTGAGCTTTCTCTTGCCTTTCAAGGTTGCTCTGAAAGGTAATTTTTATTCAGATGTCACCTGAATACCAACTGGGCCCCAGCTCCTTTCCCTGGCCTCAGAAGTGACCCCTACTTCTTATGACCCCTACTTTTGGCAGTCCAATCTGGGTCACCTCCTGTCTCCTGGGTTTCCTGGCCCTTCCTCCCCACCTGCTTCAATGAATGGCCTCTCTATTCCCCTAGACGTTCTCCTGCCCCTGACCTGTCCTCCAACCCCCCAAGTCCAGTTAACCTCTAAAGTGTTTCTAGAACCTCTCTTGGCTTCAGGCCTCATTATTTCTCTTGCCTGGACTTTGGCCCCAGCTCCTCGGTTGGACTCTTTTGTAAAGCCACCAACTCATGCCAATCCCTTCTACAGTTCTCACTGTCAGCCTCATCTCCTTCCATGCCTCTTAGAATTGAGCTATTTGACCTTTTTTTCCTAAGTAATCTCTACACCCAACATGGGGCTGGAACTCACAACCTGGAGAGCAACAGCCACAGGCTCTACCGACTGAGCCGGCCAAGCGCCCCTTAAAAATATGGGAGGCTTCACGAATTTGTATGACATCCTTGTGCAAGGGGCCATCTAATCTTCTCTGTGCCATTCCAATTTTAGTATATATGCTGCCAAAACGAGCACCATTTGGCCTTCTTGATGCTATCTAGGCATGCCCAGAATTACCAAGTTTTGCTTCCTTTGCAGATGCTGGTCCCTCTGCCTCTTACGCCCTTCCTGTCTCTCTTCACTTGGTGTAATGGCATGCATACTTCCAGGCTCATTTCCATGGTCACAGCCCCCCTTTCTACAGTCAGCCCCACCACCCTCCCACCTTTGTGTCCCCAGGGCACGGTGTAGATAATTCTAGTATCACACCTATTACTAGGATGACCATATAATTTACCGTCCAAGCCCAGGACACTTTTGAGAATGAACGGGGACACTATTATTTTTTCTTATTTAATGTTTATTCATTTTTGAGAGAGAGAGTGCGTGCACTCAGGGGCAGGGAGGGTCAGAGAGAGAGGGGAACGGAGGATCCGAATCAGACTCTGTGCTGACAGCAGAGAGCCTGATGTGGGGCTTGAACTCACAAACCACGAGATCATGACCTGAGCCAAAGTCAGGTACTTAACCAACTGAGCCTCCCAGGAGCCTCAGGAATGCTATTATTATTACTTTTTTTAATGTTTAATTATTTTTGAGAGAGACAGAGCGTGAGTGGGGGAGGGGCAGAGAGGAAGACAGAATCTGAACCAGCCTCCGGGCTCTGAGATTTTAGCACAGAGCCTGACATGGGGCTCCAACTCAAGAACCATGAGATCATGACCTGAGCCAAAGTCAGAAGCTCAACCAACTGAGCCACCCACGTGCCCCCAGGAACGCTATTATTAATTAACTGCCCTGGTTCAACAGGTGTCAGCTGGTCTCTTTCAGGCAAAGTAGGAGGTATAGTCGCCCACCCATACCTGACATTGTTGTAAAACCTGGCACTTAACATGTTCATTTGTCTTGTTCATGTCTTTTAGATAGTATTATTATCCCCCATTTTTAAGATGAAAGGATGGAGCCTTTGAGAGAGAGGAGATTTGTGGTCACATAGCCAGAAGGAGACAAAGCTGGCCTGGGAAGCCAGATCATTATATTCCAAACCCTGGACTCTTCTGACTCTAGAGGTCATTATATACCACCACACCTGACCCCTCCAATACCAGAGTCTTATTGTTGTTTAGGTTGGTCATGTGTGGTCCCCCTAGATGAAAGGTAGAAATGGTGTCTTACTCGTGTTGTGCACTGGCCTAACATAGAGAAGGCCCCAGGGCACGTTTGTTACACAGATGACTTCTTGAGGATAGAACTGTGTGTCTCACCTTAAATTCTGTTGTCCCTTCCACGGCTAGTACCTAGCACGGGACTTGCCGTGCATCTATTCATTTAATAAAAATTTATGAAGCACCTAGTATGTGCCGGTACTGTGTTGGTGATACAGTGATGAGCAAAACGACAAGGTCCTTGTTCTCATGGAGCTTACTGTTCAACAACAATCACACAAATAAACATACAGTATAAACTGGGATAAATCCCAAGGGAAAATACCCGGTTCTGAGGTTTAAGAAATATTTTGGAGGTAAATTTAATAGGTTTCGGTCATAAATTTGATGGGGGATGGCAAGATGGACGTGGCTATTGGGTTTTTGCTTAAAACAGATGGCGAAACAAAGAAGGAGCAGTTCGGGAGAGACTGCGGTGGGTTTGGATGTGCAGGTCTTGAGGTGTCTGTGGGATTTCTAAATTTTTTGTTTAATGTTTCCTTATTATTTTTGAGAGAGAGACAAAGCGTGAGCAGGGGAGGAGCAGAGAGAGAGAGGAAGACACAGAATCCGAAGCAGGCTCCAGGCTCTGGGCTGTCAGCACAGAGCTTGACGCGGGGATTAAACTCATGAACCCCCGAGACCATGACCTGAGCGTAAGTCGGAGGCTCAACCAACTGAGCAACCCAGGCACCCCCTTTAAAAAAAATTTTTTTTTTAATGTTTATTTATTATTTTAGAGAGAGAGAGACAAAGCGTGAGCAGGGGAGGAGCAAAGAGAGAGGAAGAGTGTCTGTGGGATTTCTATTTGAATCTTCCCCACTTTCAGCCAGGTTAACTGATTCGCCCAAAGCTGCAACATTGTGGCAAGTAACACAAACCTGCTTCAGCCAGTCCTCGCAAAGCTGGCCTCCAGGTAGCACGGTAGGAAAAGGGACAGATGGGGGAAGGCAGGAGAGACGCAGAGAAGGGATGTGTTCACTGAGACAATAATCAGACCTCCCAAGCTGCAGTGAGGATCTCGGCGAGAAGCCAGGGTCCTGGCAGCGGTTAACAGGACAGAGAGCCCGGGCCCCGCCCTACCCTGCTCGGCGCTGGGCCAGAGCATCCCCTGCGAGCCCGGACACGCAGGAGGGGCTGCTCCGTGCCTGGAAATCCGAGCAGCCGGGCAGGCAGGGCCGCGGAACCGCCAATCGGGCTGCGCCTGGTGGCGGCGCCACGTGACCGGCCTCCTTTCCCTCCCCCCCCCCCCCCCCTTCTCCAGCCTTCCAGGGAAGACGGGCATCCCCGCCACCCCGCCGCCCCCGCCCCTCGCGTGCCGCAGCGGCGCGGGAGGGCTCGGAGGCGAGGGGCCGGGATTCCGCCGCAGTCCGCTGCGGCGCAGGGGAGGGGAGGGGGGGATAGACGAACGCGTTGCGGCCGCGGCGCCTGCAGTGTTTTCCGTCAAGGTCAGGCGTACCCGTTCCCGCGCAAGGCTGTCTCCAGAGTCCCTCCCTTGCCATCGTCCCAGCCATTCCCGCCGCCGCTCCTGGCCGCAGCGTCCCGGGCCCTCCTGGATCACGGCCTCAGCCTCTCGCTGGGCTTTCTGGGGGGACATTCGGAGGGATGGGAGGGTTTCAGTCCATCCCGTTCACGAGCTGCCCAGCCCCTTTTCTCATATGCACACCCCATGCTGTGTCCCTGCTCTAAACCCCACACTGGCTCCCAGTGTCCTGTAAGAGAGCATTAAGGCCCTACTGAACCAAGCCCCAGTTTAACCCTTTACAGCCCCCTAGCCCAGAGACCCAGTTCCTCCGGACCCCTTGCCCTTCCAGGAACAGTCACTGATTGCATACTTAAGTGACTACTGTTGCCGTATCTTCTGCCTAGGGTACCCTTTGCGAACCTAGCACATTTATAGACCCAATTTGATTGTAATAACACAGTGGAGGGTGGAAACCGGTGGGGAAATGCCCTTTAACAAAGGTCACAAAGTTGAAAGCCTACAGGGATCAAGCAGGAGAAATAAGGCCAGTGGGTGACAGCACAAGAAAAACCTGTCTAAAGGGCAGAGACTCTGCTCTCCATTCAGGCCAACATGCTCCTTGGGAGGAATGTGGGTCCTACGATGACAGATATTACGAGTTTACATGAAATGCCACAAATCCAGATTTTCATGTGTAATCTTTGAATTTTTAAGTGTTGATTCGATTTCTTAAGAACATCCCTGCGGGCCAGTTGCAGCTCATAGATCCTCAGCATGTGACTTCCTGTCCTAGAGAAGAGGATGGCTTTGGTTGGGAAAACACTTTGAAAAACTGTTGAAGGTGAAAGTTTGTTCTTGAAGCTCTGAGACACAGCTGCTGTGGAGGCAACAAGAAAGTGGACTAGGATTTGAATTTTTTCCTAAAACGACACTGGATGTTTTAAGCTACCGAGCACTCAAGAGAATCTACCAGAAACTGGAGGACTGGGTCTTGAAAATGGGGGAGGCAGGTCTGCAGCCAGCAGCTAGCCAGGGTCACCCACCCACCAGCATCAACTACCAGGAATGATTGCAAACATTTTTTCCCTTCCTGTGGGGGCTATGAGAAGGTGGGAAAGGCACCCTGTGGTGCTTTACTCATGGGGGTGTCATGGGGGGCTGGGTGAGGGAGAGATAGGAGGGAGAGCCAACCCTTCCAACCTCTAAGGCTTCCCACGGTGGGATAATGCCCGGAATGGAAATTGGAGAGCTCCTTAGGAAGAGGGAATTGGAGACAATAGCCAAACTATGGCAGCTGTCCCAAGGCTGAAGGGCTGGGGACAATGGAAAAGGAAGCAGAAGAGAAGGCTGAGGCCATCTAGGGAACCAAGTTATTTTTAGTTCACCCTGAGGTTTTTTGTAACTATGATGTGATGCCCTTCTCTGTCTCCCATCCCTGGAAACCTTCAAAAAAGCCTCCTATACTCACTGAGGCTTCCTAGATTGGGGTGTTGTGGAAATAGTGGAGGGGGCCAAGTTTTACATCTATTTTGGTATAATGTTGACCAAAGACAGTACAGGCTGAAGCAGGCGCTGGGTCAGGAGAGATCAAGCGTCCCAGGAATTTGCAGTAATCTTGAAGAGGGTTTTGCAGTGGGTGCTTGGGCTCATCTTGTGAGGATCTCAAGGGGTCAGGCGGCCCCTGGCTCACATCTAGGTTGCAATAATGAAGAACCAGCTACAATTCGCCGAGTTCTTGCTTGTGCCCCTGTGCCACACATATGCATTATCTGTTATCTCTGCAGTGATTGTGTGAGAGAGTCATACTCTCCTATATGAGGCATTCCTCACAGTCCCCATTTTACAGATGAAGAAATCAAGGCCCTGAGAAGTGAAGGGACTTGCCCAAAGCCACAGAGATTTAAAAAAAAAAAAAAAAAAAAAGTGGACTGGATCTGCTCTCCAACTGATTGCCCCCCCCCCCAAAAAGAAATTGTCCTCTTGTCTGGGGTTTTCATGGGCAGCACTTGCCGTGCAGAGTTATAAGTACCGTTTTGCCTTGCATGCCTGTCCTCTCGACTCAACTGTGAGGGGACAGGAGCCATGCTGCTAATTGACGTGCCTGGCACACAGTGGGTACTGAATACATAGTAAGTCAGTTCATTTAAGGAGGGTCAAAAGCAGTGCCCTCAAGCCTCAAATCCCTGTGTCCTTGAGCCAGTCATACACCCTCTCTAGGCCTAGATGCCTTCTGTGGAATAGGAATTATATACAGACCTCACAGGATTATTGGTGGATTTACATGAGACCAAGTCATAGAATTTCTGGAAATTGCCATACAACCGGCAGCTGTTGCTGCTGCTAATGATGATGATGGTGGTGGTGACTGAGGAAGGAGCAGGGAAGGAAACCAAGATCCAGAAGTTCCAGCACTGCATCAGCTCAGATGGGAAATTCTCAGGAGGGCCTGCCGGCGTGCAACTTCCAAGACTGCTGTGTCTTTATACGTTCATCATTGTTGGGAGACCTACTATGTGCCAATACTTGATCTCATTTCAATAAACACTCTGGTTTTCAGTGTGCTCTCGGCTGGAGCGGCCGCCCTGAGGAGAAGGCCATCCCACCTGCAAACATGGGGCATGTGTGACTCCAGGGAGCTACTTCTGCTGTGGTTCTCGGTGCCGGCAGTGGGTGGCCCTGAGCATGTCTACCGGCCTGGCCACAGGGTGTGTGCCATCGGGGCTCCCAAGGAGTCTCACAAAAGTCGAGACTTTTGTGTAGCGAATGTACCAACCCTTCCTCACCACCTGTGACAGTTCTGAGCCTGCAGCCCCTACTGGGCCATCTACAGGGCTGCCTACTGCCGCGGCCCTGGGCCAGCCTCCGCCAGGCTTTGCCATGCCTGCTGCCCTGGCTGGAAGAGGACCAGCAGTGTCCCCAGGGCCCGTGGAGCAGCAGTATGCCAGCCACTGTGGCAGAACGGGGGGGAACTGTGTCCAGCCAGGCTGCTGTCACCTCCCTGCAGGATGGCAGGGTGACACCTGCCAGACAGACGTGGATGAATGCAGTGCTGGAGGGGGCACCTGTCCCCCGTGGTGTGTCAACACCGTGGGTAGTTACTGCTGCCAGTGTCGGGAAAGGCATGGCCCATCACCAGATGGTGTGCTCTGTTTGTCCAAGAGAGGGACCCCCAGGGTAGCCCTGAACCCCACAACAGGAATGGACAGTGCGGTAGAGGAGGAGGTGTGGCGGCTTCGGTCAAGGGTGGATGTGCTGGAGCAGAAGCTATAGCTGTTGCTGGCCACACTGTACAGCCTGGCCTTGAGGGCCCTGGAGCACAGGCGGCCTGACCCCAGCAGCTTCCTGGCTCACCCCTTCCAGCAGCTGGACCGCATCGACCCTCTGAGCGAACAGATCTCCTTCCTAGAGGAGCAGATGGGGTTCTGTTCCCGCAAGAAGGAGCTAGAACAGGCTTGGCCCAGGTCCCCGGCTCTGGCTACTGACAGCCCATGCCCACTGTGCTTGCCGGCACCCCTGCACCCCCACCAGTGGGCCCATGGCTGAGGGAAGGTACGAAGGTGCTGTCGGGGGGCACCTCTGATCTGTGTCAGAATAAAATGACGGCTCAGGGGAAAATAAAGCTCTGTGTTATTAAGAACAGATACTCGGTTATTTTCATTTTACAAGTGAGAAAATGAGGTTAGACAGATGATGTGACTTCCCCAAAGGGAGCACAGCTGGAAAGTGGCAGAGGCAGGATTTGAACTTGGATCTGTGTGGCTCCAACAGTCTTTCCTCTGTTCGCCAGAACATTTATCAAGCATCAACTAGGTGCTATGCCTCCTGCAGGGGCAGGGGATACAGGTCAAGTTGGGGAGGCAGACAACTCAGCAGACACTCACAATTCAGCATGATCATCTCTCTGCTGGGGGGATGGAGGTGATAGAAGAGTGGCTGTTGCCTTAGCCTTGCCTTTCTCTGGCCCATGGACCCCTGAGGCACAAACTTGCCAAACCTCTAAATCCCTCCACCCTAAAGTGAGGAGGAGGCACACCTTCATCCCTCCTCTCTGGGTAGAGGGGATTGTTGCAGTGGGGACCAGACAATAATCAACAGCCCTGTCCAAAAGAAATCCCCCCACAACCAGCCTCTCTGTCTCTGTATCTCTGTGTCTGTGTCTGTTTCAGTTTCTCTCTCTCTCTCTCTCTCTCTCTCTCTAACACAAACACACTCCATGGTGACAAGAGGTAGGTGATGGGTTAATTCGGGTAGAACCAGTTTATCCATCCTTCTGGCATGCCCTGTCTGGGTGGTCCTTGGCATTTGTTGCCTCCGCTCTAAATGCAAAGTGACAGGAAACTTGCATTTAAAACCCTGTGATACATGTATTAAAAAGAAATCAGAAAGAAAAGTTCGCCCAACCATCCATAGTGATTATCTCTGGGTAAAGTTACATGTAATCTCTATTTTCTTCTTTTTACTTATTTGCTTAAAACTTTTTTTTTTTTTTTGCCATGGACTATTTGTGTAATCAGTAAAAATAAAAATAAAATTATCCTCCGTTTTAACAATTCTGTGTGGCCTCACAGGTGTGGGAGAGGGTCTATTAGAAGCAATCTGACAAGGGGTTTTGCCCTGAGCACAGCCAGAGCTGAACAAGACAGCATAGAGGGCAGAGGGGAGGAAGTGAGAGGTCATCGAGGATTAAAAACAAGAACCACTGTTCCTGAGAGCTTGCTCTGAGCCTAGATCCTTCCTGGCTCTTGATGTGCATAGCTCATTTAACCCTCAAAGCCAGATTAGGAGTTAAGCTGTCGTTTCACAGCTGAGGAAACCAAGGATCCATTTTATATGAAAAGAAACCAAGATTTAGAGAGGTTCCATTCCTTGCCCAGGGACACATGGCTAGAAAGTGATAGAGGCAGGATTTGAACACAGATCTGTGTATTTTTAATTCTGGACTTAGAGGCCACTGCAAGCCCTCCCAATGGCATAGTGCTTTCATATTCCCAGCACTTCACACACGTGCACGCGCACACACACACACACACTCACACGTGCTCCCACATCCATGCTAGTACTGGGCAGAGAAGCAGGTGAATTGAAGATCATTGTTCCATTTTCCATGTGAGAAAATTAAGGACAGAGAGGGGGCTTGATCATTGTAGTCAGCTGAGAAGTGGGTGCACTCCTAGCAGCCAGGCCTCCTTTCTCTTTTCTGGCAGTCCTCCTCCTCCTCCTACCTTTTGCCAAATCTGGAGGCTTCCTTCTGGAAACAAATGACTCAAGGTAAATTGCTGACCGGACTTCCCCTTTCTTAAAACACAGGAAGCCTATGTTGTTTGCACTTGTGGGAGAACAATTTCAGGTCAGTTACAAAGTGGGTGGGGCCACATAGAGGATTGGGTCCTGCAGGGGCCTGGCTCCCTGCTACCTGAGCTGGCAAGAGATGTGGGGGGTTTTTCTTTCCTGGGGCTCATGTCAGTGTGTCTGCCAAAATTAGGTCTGAAGTTCCACCCCAAAAAGCTGACTGAACTATTATGGAATTTAGAAAAATGAGCCCAGTGGGTGCCTGAGTGACTCAGTCAGTTAGGTGTCCGACCTGGGCTCAGGTCATGATCTCATGGTTGGAGCCCTGTATGGGGCTCTCTGCTGTCAGCATGGAGCCCACTTCAGATCCTCTGTTCCCCTCTCTCTCTCTGCCCCTCCCCTGCTCTCTCCCTAAAAAATAAATAAACATTTAAAAAAAAAAAAAAAAGAAAAAGGAAAATGACCCTGGAGGAGAGGGGAGCATTAATAATAATAATAATAATAATAATAATAATAATGGTGATTATGATGATAGCTCAGGTTCATGGTACATTGACCTTTGTACCAGGCACTCTGCTAAGTGACTGACACATGTGAACTCACTTGAGCCTCATAACAGCCCTAGAAAGAAGATTCTATAGCTTTGGAACAAAAACCAAAACAAAAAAATTCGATTCAAATCACAGCCATGCTGCTTCCCAGCTGCGTGACCTCGGGGTGTTATTTACATTCATTCAACAACTATTTTTGAGCACCTACACTCACTACACTATGTGCCACACACCATTCAGTGAACGGAAGAAGGATCCCTGCTCTCTTAGTGCTTATATTCTACAAGGGGAAGCAGATAAACTGTAAGCACAGTTAAGTTTTGTTAGAACGTATAAGGGCTAAGTACCGTTAGCATAAGTGCAGATGGGTGTAGGGGTGGAGAGGCGATCCAATGTTAAACAGTGGTGTCAGGGACCTCACCGAGAAGATGGTATTTACATAAATACGTTAAGGAGGTGAGGGAGTTAGCCATGTAGATAACCAGGGACAATCTTTTCTAAGCAGAAGCCACGGCCGATGCAAAAGCTCTGAGTGTGCCTGGTGGTTTCAAAGAGTAGCATGAAGGCCAACATGGCTGGAACAGAAGGAGCCAGGGAGAGAGTCCTCATACCCCCAATAACGCCCCAGTCATTCTTCCTCATACCGTGCTTTGTGTGTCCTTCGTCTCTTTTTTTAAAGTTTATTTATTTTGAGAGAGAGAGAGAGAGAGAGAGAGAGAGAGAGCACAAGTGGGGGGCGAGGGAGCGGCAGAGCGAGAGGGAGAGAGAATCTCAAGCAGGCTTCGCCCTGTCAGCCTGGAGCCCGACCTGGGGCTCGAACTCACAAACTGTGAGATCATGACTTGAGCTAAAACAAAGAGATGCTTAACTGACTGAGGCACCCCCACCATCTCTCTTATCATAATTTGTGATTGTTTTATTTATTTGGGCGTTTGCTTACTTCTTGTTTCCTCACTAGCGCTAAGCTCCTTATAAGCAGAGGACGTGTTAGTCTTGTTCAGTGCTCATCACAGAGAACATAGAAAGTGCTTAATTCTAGTTGAGTTAATGAGTTAAATCCATTCATCCATCCATCTAGTCATATTTATGATAGAAACTCCCCATCACGTATAACACTATTTCTCAGGATACCTCATTCTGAGTTCCAGTTCAGAATAGTAGGGCAGAGGTAATAGTTAAGAGCATAGGCTCTGGAGCTGGGCTGCATGGCCATTCTAGGTTTCACTACTTACTAGCTGGGTGATCTCAGGCAAGTTAGGGAAGTCTCTCTGTGCCTCAGTTTCCAAACCTGGAAACTGGCATCATAATAGTATCTCTCCCCAAGACTTGTAAGCAGTACCAGGTGTTTAGTGCTCATATATGTGTTGGATATTGATGTTCTCCTTCTTTTCTCCTGTACCAGATCCCCAAAGGAAAGTGAGAAGCGCACGGGGTGCCCGCAGCATCCCTCGTGCATGCTGCCATATCTGTGCTCTCTCTACTGAAGCAGCATTCAGTGGAGTAGCATTCAAGCAATGGTCCCTTGCTGTATAGCCTCCCAGAGTGATTCTCCGGCCCTTTTCTGCCTGACAGTCTAGAGTGGACTCTTGTTTATAATCGAGCAAGCTAACTGCTACAGATATCAATATTGAGTACCTACTTCTATGCCTGGTACTTTACCTTTCTTATTTCATTCACTCCTTAAACAGACCTGAGAGGTAGTTATTAATAATCCTATTTTGCAGATGAGAGAACCAACTCAGAGAGGTGAAGTGACTTGACTAAGCTTGTGTAGCCAACGAGTGGCAGAGCCAGGGCTCACGTGGGACTCCACGCTGCTCTCTCTCCACATTGCTCTGGCACGATTTTCTCCTCCAGCACTTGCTGCTGTCTGTGAAGACAGCCCACAGCTCAGCTCTGCCTAGACAGAAGGAATGATGGGAGTCTGTCCCTAAGCCAGAAAGATAGACAGGTCTGGGCTGCCTGGGAGGAGTCCCAGTACCTGGAGGGGGACTATTTCTTGCCTGGGTCTGTGCTTCAACAGGAGAAGCCCTCCTCCCTGTTGCCCTGAAAGCCAGAAACATTTGGTCTCTGAGGTCTGAGCCCAACCGTCACTGGGTGGCCTGATTCCCATGGAAATGTGGAGAAGGAAAACATCTGGGCCTGCTGCAGTTGCCAGGCAACAACTAGCTACTCCCTCACTCTGACAGTCAAGGAGGCTGCCTTGATGCTGTCAGAGATTCTTGGATCTGATGCCTGGAGACCTTGATTCTGGTTCTGACTTGCAGGGCAAGTCCCTGCCCCTCTCTGGGACTCCGTTTCCCATCCCTTGTTTAATGAGCGGTCAGACTGTGTTAGCCACAATATGAGTAGACACTAGATAGCTGGAATCAGTGATGGCAGGGCCAGTCGTGGGGGAGAGCAGTGTCTGTCCTGTGCTAGCCTGCCCTGGCTCTGGTTACCAGCCGAGGGCAAGGGATGTTTCCTTTCTCCCCGCCCTCCCCCGCAGCAAGCAAATTCAGGCCAGCCAGACTCCATCCCAGGCCCACTCTTGCAGCTCAGTCTGGGAACCATCTTTGGACTCGCAAGTTAGGCAGAGTCAGTGAAGCTACCGCCTACCTAGAGTAGGGAGTTTCCTCCGTTCCTGCCAAAATGAAGCCACCCAGCTCTGGGTGTTTCCCTGAACACCCATCAGAGGACCTTCTGATGCTGTTTGCAGAGATTGCATGGATGGTAAACCCTGAGGGTGGTGTGTTTTGCAGCCATCAGCAGAGTCAACACGTTCCATTTCACAACCATTACAAAAAATGACAGCAGTTGCCGAGCCCAGCAACACATGCTTTATGTCCGTGATCTCATTTAATCCTCATGCAGTCCAGGGGGATGGGAACAAAGGCCTGTGTTTTACAGATGAAGAAATGGAGCTTCAGAGAGGTGAAATGACTTGCCCAAGTTCCCAGTAAATGATGGAGTCGGGACTCACGCTCCGAGCCAGTGCCATGGTCTGGGGGTTCGAATGACAGTCCCTCTGGGGGAGGGAGCAGGAAAGGCTCAGCCTGCCCCAAGCCCCACTTTATAGATGGACAAATCAAGGCCCACAGGTCTGGACTGGCGACTGGCCCAAGGTCACATAGCAAGCCAATATGAGAGCAGATTCTAGGAACACTTTCGCCAAAGCTTCACCTCACCATTCCAGAAAACAGAAAGTGCCCTAGGCATAAACAACAAATCCCATCTTAAGGAATCCCCAGCATTTCCTAGGAAGTAGAACAGTGCCTGGGGTTTGAAAGACCAGGATATCCTGAGGTTTCAAGGTTAGGGCTGAGCGTCCTAGCGTTCCTCTAGGCAGCAAGGCGGCTGGCCATGTTGTGTCACTCTTTGGGGCCTACCGTGGAGGTGTCATCTCTAATCACTCGCTGTGGTGGTTTGTGTGCCCAGGACATTCTCCCTCTCAGCTGCCTTGGCTGGTTAATGCCCACCTGCCCTTCAGATGTCAATTTAATGTAACTTCCTCTGGGAAGGGCTCTGGGAGCCCCCACGGTCTCCTAACCATAGAGTCTAGTGAGTCCAGCTCTTTTCCATAATTGCACTGACACCAGTTTGCCCTGTGGACTCGCATCAGAGGCACAGTTAACTAACACCAACCTCAGAACTCACCTTCCAGCCACTGACCTCCAGGTGCATCTCCAGAATTTGATATTATCCCCACAAAAGCAAACTAATCTTTTTTTGAGAGAGAGAGAATGAGCAGGGAGGGGCAGAGAGAGAGGGAGACACAGAATCCGAAGCAGGTTCCAGGCTCTGAGCTGTCAGTACAGAGCCTGGTGCGGGGCTCGAACCCACAAACCATGAAATGACCTGCGCCGAAGGAGGACGCTTAACCAACTGGGCCACCCAGGTGCCCCACAAACTAATCTTTTAACACACACTAGGATGATGACGCTTAATAGAAAAACAGATTGGAATCATCCCTGCTGCTGCCAGGAGCACTCCTGAATTCTCTGCTCCACCTCAATTCGTCCCTAAAGGTAGAGTCTTTTTCTTAAGGGGAGAGAAGCATTAATGTCCCAATATCTCAAGATGGCTTTAATTACCTCTTTCAGCCCAGGTCTCAGACCCAAGTATGCAAAAGATTCAGTGTGCATTATAGGCACTTTAAGGGCTTTTAAATATAATTTTGAATGCTATGCCCTTTCCACCTGAGGGCTGACTTTATAGAGGTAAACCTCCTTCAGAGACAACCCTCACCATGTGAGAGGGTATTGGATTTCTAACCCCCTCTCCCACTCCTAGACCAGAAACCCCACGAGGATCTGTTTGGGTCCATCTCTCTGTACCCATATCCAGCGCCATGCTGGGCACAGTCAAGGGAATGAATCACATTTGCTCACTTGTGGAAATAAGACCGGCAGTGGTCTGTGTGGGTCTAGGTGACTATAGATGCTCCCCAAGGCTGGAAGCCACTTAAACATCAATTTGCACCCGCTCCCCTGCATACATAAGGCCAGCAGCAGTGTGAGTGTGAATATGTGTGGATTTGTGCAGAAACTTATGCAAAAACCAGAGGCAATTGTTACTGAATCAATTTCCTATTGCTTCAGTAACAAACTACCATAAACTGAGTGGCTTAAAACAATAACAGTTTCACTGTCTTACAGGTGGAGGTCAGAAGTCCAAAACGGGTCGTACAGGGTCTATAATCAAGGTGATGGCAGAGCTTCGCATTTCTTCTGGAGACCCTTAGGAAGAATCTGTTTTCTGGGCTGTTTAGCTTCTAGAGCTGCATTCCTTGGCTCTGGCCCTTCCTCCATCATCAAAGCCAGCAGCACAGCACCTTCAGACCTCTCTCTGTGCTTGTCTCCACACATTGCCTTCTCTCTCGCAAGGGCCCTGTGATTACAACGGCCCCACCCTGATAATCCAGGGTGGTCTCCCCAGTTTCAAGATCCTTAATTTAACCACATCTGCAAAGTCACTTTTGCCATATAAGGTCATGTTCACAGGTTCTGGGGATTAGGATCTGATATCTTTGGTTGGCCGTTATTCAGCCTGACTTGCTCCATTGAGCAAGACACTCAACACATGTTTGGTGAATTGCATCATAAGAAAGGGAAGAATACTGCTCCAGCAGAGAGCCCACACATGAGATCCTAGAGCTGCAAGAACTGAGAAAATCTGGGCAGAGTATAGCCCAAAGCCCCTCCAGTGTGGCATCACCCCCACCTCCCCCAAGGCATTGCTGTTGTTCTGCCCCCAGAATACTGGTAACTCCTGCTCCAGCCTCTTCCAGGCATCACAATTTTTATTCTTATTTTGTATCATGAATAAACGGTTTATAAGTTTGTTGCCAAACGACAGAATCTTGATTTCTATTTATCAATGAATTGAACAGAAGAACTGTTTCGGTTAAGCATGAACTTATCTGGAATCTGGAAGGCCTGGATTCAAACCTAGGCTTTGCCACTTACTAGCTGTCAACAATAATTTTAGGGGTGCCCGGGTGGCTCAGTTGGTTGAGTGTCCGACTTGGGCTCAGGTCAGGATCTTGCAGTTCATGGGTTCGAGCCCTACATCGGGCTCTGTGCTGACAGCTCAGAGCCTGGAACCTGCTTCGGATTCTGTGTCTCCCTCTCTGCCCTTTCCCTGCTCGTGATCTGTCTCTCACAAAAACAAACAAACAAACAAACATAAAAAAACCACCCCAAAACCCCAGTAATTTTACCTCTGGGAGAAGACTCAGATGATATACATTGTTTTGCTTGTTTTTTGATCTGTAAAATGGGTATAATAACAGAACCTCCATTGTAAGGTAGTCGTGACAAATAAATAAGATAATGTATAATGTAATGTGGTTTTCAAAGTGTGGTTCCAAGACCAGCTCCATTAATATTACCTGTCAGTTAGACCCACCCCTGATATATGGAATCAGAGACTCTTCAAATGGGGCCCGGAAATCTATGTTGCAACATTCCTTCCAGAGAATTCTAGTGTAGCTCAAGCTTGAAAGCCATTTATATATATGCCTTTATGCCTTGCCTATATATATGCCTATACATAATTATATTATGTACTGTATAACATACCATATGTTACAGATACACTTAACATAGTTAATATGCTATATATTGTATTACATATAATGTGCTAGGTGTAAGGAGCCTGGCATACAATAAGCACTCAACAAATGGTTCTCGTTATTGGTTTTTGCTTTTTTTAAATGTTTATTTATTTTTGAGAGAGAGAGAGAGACAGAGCATGAGTGGCAGAGGGGCAGAGAGAGAGGAAGACACAAAATCCAAAGCAGGCTCCAGGCTCTGAGCTGTCAGCACAGGGCCCGACATGGGGCTCAAACCCATGAACCGTGAGATCATGACCTGAGCCAAGGTCAGAAGCTTAACTGACTGAGCCACCCAGTGCTTACTATTGATAGGTCCAGCACATTCCCTCTGAGATGTTGAGTTGGGCGTGTATCCCTCCCCCTTCATATCCTACAAACACCGTACATGTTAGGGAGGTCTCCTAATGCAACCTATCACCCACACAGCTGCCCTACAATGAGGCGGTCTTCCCACCTGTCCTTGCTCGCTATTTCTCCAGACAGGTTAAGCCGCCTGGTCAAGCCCTTCCCATACCTGCATACCCACTGTGCACGTGCCGTAGAGACCTTCCTCTGGGTGTCTCTTCTCCAAGGTACCCCTCAGCAGTGCTTAGGGGCTCTCTAGCAAGTCTGAGCCTCAGATGAGGGTGCAGGGGAAGTTTCCTACTCCCATATGGGACCTATGTTTCTACTCGTCTGTCTAGCTTTGGCAGTTACTTCACCCTGCTGACTCACTCTGCTCTGAGGTTGACCAAAACCCCCAGGCCTTTTTCTTAGGAACTGCCTGAGGTCTGGTTGGTTGGGTCACCCCAGTCCTTGACACGTGCAGTTTCTTTCTTTCTTTTTTTTTTTTAATTTTATTTATTTATTTATTTATTTAATGGTTTTTTTTTTTTTTTTTTTTTTAATGTTTATTTATTTTTGAGAAGAGACAGAGAGCAGGGGAGGAGCAGAGAGAGATGGAGACACAGAATCCAAAGCAGGCTCCAGGCTCTGTGCTGACAGCACAGATGTGGGGCTCGAACTCAAGAAGCGTGAGATCGTGACCTGAGCCGAAGTCAGACGCTTAACCGACGGAGCCACCCAGGTGCCCCACGTGCAGTTTATTTCTTAAAAATAACATTTACTTTTGAATGACAAGAGTAATACATCCTTGATGCAGTAATTTAGGAAAGAGAAAGGGGAAAAAAAATCACTGGTGATGGTCATTTTTATATGGACTGATTTAAAAAAAAAATTTTTTTTATGTTTATTTATTCTTGAGACAGAGACAGAGCATGAACAGGGGAGGGGCAGAGAAAGAGGGAGACACAGAATCTGAAACAGGCTCCAGGCGCTGAACTGTCAGCACAGAGCCCGACGTGGGGCTTGAACCCACAAACTGTGAGATCATGACCGGAGCCGAAGTCAGATGCTTAACTGACTGAGCCACCCAGACGCCCCAAATATGGACTGATTTTTTTAAAATGATCCTATATTTTTGCAATCAAGAAAAAAAAAACCCACACTTAAGCAACTTTCATTTCTGGGGGAAGAAAAAGAATTGGAGAAAACAAAACTAGTGTACCTGGGGATAATTGTGAATTCTAGCATATATAGATATGTCTATATATGCTAGAAATATATAATCCAAACGTATGTCAGTGTATAACAATGCCAACTCATCTCCCAGAGACTACCATTGCCAGTATTTGGGGCATAGCCTCCAGGACTTTACAGTTAACATCCTGTATGTTTAAACTTAAATTTAGGTCTAAACTTAGCATTGGATTTGGAGATAGACCTGGTTCAAATTTTGGCTCCTGTATTTATTGGTTGTATCACTTTGGACAATTTATTAAACCTCTTAGCGTCTCAGCTTCCTTGTCTGTAAGATGGAGGTATTAATATCTATCCTCCAGGATTGTGGTCAACATGAAAATGAATGGAAATAAAGCATACAGTAAGAGCCTGCAAAGAGCTTATATTGGGGTTGTTACTATTATTAACTGTTCACCTGGCCAACTGCTGTTCCCTTCCAGATCCAGGTCAGTTGCCTCTTTCCTTTCTAGTCTTCCCTGGCAGCTCCCATACCTCCCACTCCCTTTGTCTTGTGGCTGTCCCGCGACCATCCTTCTGCTATAGCGTCAGACACACAATGCTGTACTCCCTATACTCTTAAACTCCTCCAGGGCAGAGACTATGTTCGCCTTGTTCATTTCTGTGTCCCTAGGGCAGGGTCCAGCAGAAGGCATGCCCCAGAGTCGCTGTCAGGATACATCAAATGAGAGAATTAGAAGGGGCTGGATAAAGGGCACCTGGGTGGCTCAGTCTGTTGAGCATGGGACTCCTGGTTTTGTCTCAGGTCACGATCCCACAGTCCCTGAATCGAGCCCCACCTCGGGCTCTGCGCTGAGCATGGAGTCTGCTTAAGATTCTCTCTCTCTCTCTCTCTCTCTCTCTCTCTCCCTCGGCGCCTGGGTGGCACAGTTGGTTAAGTGCACCCAGTCGGTTAAGCGCCTGATTCTGGCTCAGGTCATGATCTCACTGCACATGAGTTCATGAGTTCGAGCTGGGGTCAGGCTCCGCACTGTCAGTTCCCCTGCTTCGGGTGCGGTGTTTCCCTGTCTCTCTGCCCCTCCCCTGCTCTCTCTCTCTCTCTCTCTCTCTCAAAAATAAACATTATGATTCTCTCTCTCTCTCCCTCCACTCTTCTCCCCCGGCTCATGCACTCTCTCTCTCTCTCTCTCTCAAATTCAGTTAAAAAACAAAGAATTAAAAAAAAAAAAAAAAAAGAAGGGGATGGATAAGAATGTTAGAGAATGGATGAATAAACATGGGGAGACCAAACGCGTGAATGGAAGAAGGTATGAATGAGTCAGGAGCCAGTAGGCGTCGTCCAGCAGCCCAACCCTCTTTTCTCGCAGGGGGAGCGAAACCCCTTCTCTTGGGTGGGTCCTTCAGGTGGGGCGCGGGGCTCCTGCCTGGCCCCGGCTGCGTTGACACCCTGCCCCTCACAGCGGGAGCGTCTCTGGGGGCGGGGCCTTTCGAGATGGGGGGGCGGGTGTCGAGGGGGGGCCAGCCGGGGCTGGGGGAGGCGGGGCCGGAATCTGTGCACCCACACAGCCAAACCCGTTCCGGCACACGCAGCTCCCGCACTCTGCGGCCCCACCCGAGGCGTGCGCTCTGGAGGAGCCCCAGCCTAGAGGGCTGAGAAACTGAGGCTTTAGGGGTGGGTGGGTGGGTGGGAGGCTGCAGCCGGGCCAAGTCTGCCCCAGCCAGCCAGTTCACTTGCTGTGGAACCTTCGCCGACCCAGGTCTCCGTTCCCGCTCCCGTTTCCCCATCCCGGGAAACCCTTCCCGCTTTGGCGTGATTAAGTCTTTTAACTCTTTCCCAGGCAACCTCCCTCCAAAAAAATCTCCGAATGCGAAAGCAAAATCGAAACCTGATACCTGACACCACCGAGTAGATAGACCCTTAGGAGGAGCGGAGAGCTGAGTCAGACGCGTGGGGAAAAGAGCCGCCTTGCCCCTGGCTCCTTCCCTGCCTTCAATTTCCTTATTTGTAAGCCGGCGGCTGTCCACCGTAACCGTGCCACGCCCCCAGGACCGCAGTGAGGACCCAGGGCGCCGTTGCCTGTAAACTGCTTGCAAGCGGTGGGAGCCGGTTACTCTCACTCTCGGAGGCCCAGCCCTTCCTGAGGCCAGCACCCCGCCCTTGCCCCCCAACCCTTGAATTGTGGCGAGGCGGGGTAAGAGGGCCCCCGGGGACATTCCTGAGCTGGTGTGCCCGCCACACCAAGAACCTAGTGTGCGTCCGCCGTGCTGGCCTCAGGCCTACCGAGAAGGGAGTTTTTAGAGAAGGAAATGCTTGTGGTGAGACTGGGGGTGGTGGCGCAACTTCGCGGGGATGGACTGAAAAAGCTCCCTGAGCTGGGTGCGTTCTTGTGGCGGGCGCTGTGACCCCAGCCGGCCCCCACCGCGGTCAGAAAGTACCAGGTGTTCCCCCGGTGCTTCATGGGGCGGCAGCAAAGCCTCAGCGTGAGGAGCCGCAGCCCAGCCCACTCGCCTTCTCTGGGCCTCAGAGCCTCTCTCTCTTCAGAGCAGTTTCCCAGGGTCTCCTAGAGGCTGGCCCACTAGCCACGCCTCTATTGTGCTCCTCCAAAGGCGGCCCAGGGAAATGGCCTTGGGAGTTAGATCCGGGCTTGTGCGGCGACATAGGAGGTTGTTTCCCCTCTCTGGATCTCAGTGCTGAGCGACAGTGGGTTGTATCTGGTTCTGCAGTGGCGTGATCGTGAACCCAAGATCCTGTGGCCAAATATTTTTGTCAACTCTGGGGTTGGGGACAGTAGAAAGGCCCAGCCCCGTGGGCAGATGAAAAGACACCCAGGATAGTTGGAGGGCTTGATCACTATTCACTGAACAGCTTGGAGAAGACCTGGCCTTCCTGTGTTTCTACTTCCTCATCAGCAGAACAGGGACATTCCCTTTTAGGTCTCTCGTTCCTTCTCTATAAAACAGGAGGGGGATGGGCTCCAAGCATCTTGGGTACTGTGATTCTGCTTCCTAGCTGTGACCCTGGGCAAGCCACTTCACCTCCCCATCTTAGAAACGTCTTTATTTCGGGATGCCTGGGTGTCTCAGTCGGTTAAGTGTCCAGCTTCAGCTCAGGTCATGATCTCACAGCTTATGGGTTCTAGCCCCTTGTCTGGCTCTGTGCTGACAGCTCGGAGCCTTGGAGCCTGCTTAGGGTTCTGTGTCTCCCTTTCTCTCTGCCCCTCCCTCGCTCAGTCTGTCTCTGGCTCTCAAAAATAAATAAAACATTAATGTTTATTTTATTTTTGAGACAGAGAGAGACAGAGCATGAACGGGGGAGGGGCAGAGAGAGAGGGAGACACAGAATCGGAAGCAGGCTCCAGGCTCTGAGCCATCAGCCCAGAGCCCGACGCGGGGCTCGAACTCACGGACTGCGAGATCGTGACCTGAGCCTAAGTCGGAGGCTTAACCGACTGAGCCACCCAGGAGCCCCATAAATAAAACATTAAAGAAAAAAAAAAAAAAGAAGAAACGTTTTAGTTTCTCCTTCTGCTAATGGGCTGTTTAGCCCTCCCCACTCTCAGGGTTACTGAGTTCAAATGGAGTGAACAGGATAGAGGCACAGCCCAACTTCATCTCCCCCCACCTCCTTTACAGCCGTTGTAAAGCACACCTTGAATCTGGGGTGTGCTGTTCCCATGGTGCTGGCTGGAAGTGACCTTTGGGATCCATGCCCCTGAAAGACCTCCAGGGGCTCTCTGCCCAGATGGGGTCAAGCACCAACCTCAGGCTCCATTCAAAACCCTCTCCCGCTCAGATCTAATTCTCCTCACTCTCCAACATACACCAATAACTTCCTCAAGCAAATCTTCCTCCCCCAGCCCTTTACTTGTGATTTCAGGGTCCCAGCTGTATTTGTTATCAAGATCTGCTCTTCTGACTGTTCTCGAAATTAGACAAGGCTATCCCCACATACCCAGGAGCGGAAGCCTGGAACCTGGGGCGTATTATCCTCCTTTTCCTCACCACCACATTTATACTAGCCCACGTCATGAAGACTCTGTTCTCTGGGAGTCCATCCTATGTACCCCGGGACCTTGTGAAACATGTGGGGACATTACTGAATAGGCACACACCTTCCCTATGCTGGGCCCTGTGCTGCCATTGGAGGCACGGAGGTAGGTCAGTCTATCCTTAGGGCCCCCTGGCTGGTGGGGAGAGGGTCACATAACCACACTCCTGGACTCAACTATTCAATTTCTTTACATTTTAAGCCCCCTACCCAGTAGAACATAGTGAGGCCTACAAACATGGGTCGAAGAGAACCGGACTGGCTGCGTGACCCTGGGGAAGCCTTCTCCCTTTCTGGACCTGTGTTTTGTCATTTGCTTAACGGTGTGGAATTGATTCGAAAAAAGCATGGCTGGGGGCTTTTCTAGTTCCAACAATCTTGGAAGAGACAACTCTCCAGGCCAGGCCATAGGAGGACGAGGGAGACAGAGGCGGGCTGCTCAGATGCCTGACTGAGGAGGCTTTCCCTGCTCCTGCCAGGCATTTTCTTGGAGGCCCCGCTCCCTTGCCCTCACCTCTCCTCCCAAGGTGGTGTAAAGCCGTTGTAAAGCTTGGCCTACAACAGAGAAGCTGCTGGTTGGTTCCTCCCGAAGCCCTGCTGGTCTATCTGACTGGCCCACAGCCCACTCTGGCTGGTGACTGTCTGCGTCTCTCCAGCTGGCATGGGGCTGGAGCCCAGGCTAGGAAAGGAGAGCCTGGATCTCTCTGTGCCCAGTGCCTGCTGCAGCAGAGTGCTCATAAGTCCCAGGCCTGGGTTCGAACCCCAGCCCTGCCACTTTTTAGCCATGAGGCTGCTATAGTTAATTTTATGTGTCAACTTGACCGGCTCACAGGGAACCCAGACTTGGACTGGCCCTATGCGAATACAGAGGCTTTGGGCAGTTTGCTGGCTCGCTCTGAGCCTCTGTTTTGAAATCTGTAAAAAATAGAAGCCATGATTCCTTGCACAAGTACCACTCCTTCCTCTAGAAGTCCCACTGTTTGTGGAGAACAGCTCCGAATCTTCTTTGCAAGCATGTCCACGCTCTCCTCCACCCTGCCCTGGGCTGCCTTGCCAAGACGCGTGTCCTCACCACCGACTGGAAGCGCTAGCTGGACACCGTTCCCTTTCCACCCCGTCTTTGCACCAGCTGCTGCTCCCTCCTGTGGAACACATGCCTTGTCTCATCTTTTATCTACCTGCTAAACTCTCACACATCCCTCAAGGGCCATCTCTGAGGCGTCCTCTCAGGGCCTTCCCTGACTCCCTTAGGAGTTGTCTCGCGGTGCCTGGCACACCTCTGGGCTGTAGCATTATTTGTGCCATGTTGGGGTTGTGGGTCTGCGTGTCTGTCTCCCCAGACTGTGAGCTTCTTGTCTCTGTGCATGAAAGGGTGGCTTCCCTTTGAGTCGCTGCAGTGTTTTTCAGTTTATGAAGTACTTTTATAGATGCACGATTTCACTTAAACTCACAGCAACATGGGAAAGGAGGCAGAGCCAGGATAAGAGCCCCCAGTTCATTCCCAGACAGGGCTTTTTCAGAAAGGAAAACTTGGATGGGGGCGGAGAGCAGGGGTTGGTTCTCTGGCTTCTCAGGCTTGCAGCTCAGCACAGGCTAGAAAGGCAAGGCTGGGTTGGATTGGGGAGGGTGGGCTAGCAGAGGGTACAAGGGCAGATAGAAACCAGAGGAGAGGGTCAGATCTGATTCCAGATGTGTCCCTCTCTGTGCGGTCCTGGGCAGCTCTCCTCACTTCTCCAGCTTTACTCTTTAGCTCTACAAAGTGATGCTTGGAAGGCCAATGTGGAGGGCACAAGATAGTCATGGGGGTGAGTGATCTGGGGAAGGAGTGGCACCGAGGAACTTGACAGACACAGGAAATACGTGCACTCAGATTGACTCAGACACTCTAGCTCTTCCTGTCTTTCTCGTAACTCATCTGTTATTGTGAGAAACCCTCCCCTGGGGCCAGAGTATCCAAAGACCTGCTCATCAGAACCCAAAAATCCTCTCCATAAGGACCCAGAGAGACCCATCCCAGTTCAGGGCTTGAGGGCCCAGTGTTCAAGGGCTTAGAGCTTCCTACAGTATATAGGCCTTTTAATGGTGGTGCCCACATCCCCTGGAGAGGACTGTATGAACTTTGTGTGGGGCTCGTGCTCCATTTCATTCAATAACAGTCCTGCTTTTGCACCCTCAAGGCCAAAAAGAACTACAGTCCAGGTATCTGCTCTGAGCTCTGGGCTGCCAGCAAGGCTGGGAAATCTGCTTGGGTTCCTAGGCACCCTCAGGTTCCGCACAGGGCCGTCCCCAAGTCAAAAATCTCTCTTGAGCCATTCTTCTGTCCCTCCAAGAAGTCCTTTTCCAGGAAAGTCCCTTGGGTGTCTGTCATCCCAGGGATAGCCTGGCCCAAGGCAAAGCCGAGAAAGACAGTGGCGATTTTACCATGTAGCTCAGAGTCCAGAAATGTGGGTTCTGGCGCTGGTTCTGACTTGCTGTGTGGACATGGGCGAGTAATTTGGACTGTCTAAGGTCTCAGTTTGCCTTTGAGTGGGGACTGTGGGCCCCACCTCACAGAGGATCCAGTAAGATCAAAGATATGGACATTCTTTGCTGTTGACATTTGAAGGATGGGAGAAAATTATTGACGGGAAGGGGCTGTGAGGTGGTGGGCCGGGAGTCAGATCCCCCTACAGCCAGATGACCTCGGACAAATCATCCTGGGCTTGGGAACACTCTTCCCCTCCACTGCTCCACTGAGGAAGTCGCTCCTCCACATGTCAGGGTTGAACTGTAACATCACTTCCTTAGGAATAATGCCTCTCCCGCCTGCCCAGAGAGGTGAGCTTCCTGTTATAAAGCTCTCCAGCTACCTATATTTTTCTAAGCAACCCAAATAATCACAAATAGCTCATTACTGGCATGCTGACATGTTTAGTGTCTGTCCTCCCAGCCAGCCCATGGGCTCCTTGCAGGAATCCTGTCTGACCTGTTCTCCAGAGGTCGACACGGGGTCTGACCCATAGGTGTTCAATAACTATTTCTGTATCACCTGTCAGGTTCTTTGAGTCTTAGCTGCCTCACTGGGCTGCTGGAGAAACCCAGAAGGTCAAGGATGAGGCCCCAAGCATGAAGTGTCTGGGTGGATGGGCTGCCCTGTGAAGGTCTTTCTCTGAGACTAGAGGGAGGGAGTGCCCTCACCAGGAGGCAGGATGGCTTTGGCATTGGGGGAAGGGAGGGGGTGGTGTGGGCAAGCTGAGGTTCCACAGGCTTGGCACCCTGCTGCCCCCAGATGCCTGTGAGGCCCGTGGGGGGGCTCTGCTCTTTCTGGCCTAAGAACCTTCAGATGTGGCTTGGCGCCTGGTGCTCCACTCAGCCCCTTGCTGCCTCTCGCCTGCCCCTTCCACTCGTCTCCTTTCGCCGACACCCACTCCCCCCACCAGCATCTGCCACGGGGAGCACACGAATTCCTCAACAGACCTGGTCTGTTCCCCCACCAGGGCTTTGCATACATTGTCCCCTCAATGGCAGTGCACACCCCTTCTCTGCCTGGAAGGTGCAAGACACGTTCGACTCCGTGCTCTTCCTGTTGGGAAGCCTTGCAGGCCACCACATGCGGAGTTAGCTGCTTCTGCCTTGGGCCCCAGAGCTGCTTGGGTTTTTTTCTCTCTATGCAGTACAGCACCCACCACACTGGGCTGGGATTGGCTTCCTGTCTATCCCCAACCTCACAACTGACTGGGAAATGCTTGAAGGCAGGGATCAGCTCAGCTCCTCACTGCAGCCCCAGTGCACAGCAGCACAGGGTCTGACACCAAGGAAGGTCCTGAGTAACCAGGGCCTGGGTTTCTTGGCAGGAGAGACTACTTCTTGGTATCTACAGTACCTCACCATCAGGCATTATGTGGGAAGAAGATCAAGGACCAAGGACAAGGGCAACCTTATTCGTTCACCCGCTAGGAAACTGAGGTTCATGAAGGGGTAGGGATTTGCCCAACATCCCACAGCACATCAGTGACCAAGCTCGGCTCCAAACCCAGGGGTCCTGCTGCTCGGTCCCCAGCTCTGGGCTGTAGCAGCCTCATACAGTGTTCGGGCGTCAAGCCAGGGTGCCCGGAGGCCCTAGGGGCCCAGGCCCTGCAGCTGCTCATTCCACACTGGCTCAGCCCTTCTGGCCGGGCTCTCAGCCAACTGCAGCACGAGGCTCTGTCTGGCTGCCCCTGCCAAAAGGTCGCTGTCAGCAATTTGGGGAGGTGACTAGGCCACTTCCCACTGGGTGGTTCAGACACAGCGAGGCCTAGAACAGTGTCTCCACTGGACTGTGGGCTCTGGGCCTGGCCTTTCAGCTGCACCGTGTCCTCCTTGCCAACCCGATTAAAACTGAGTTAACAGTCTGAAGTACACAGAGCAGAGCCCAGCATGTCATATGCACTCAGCATTCATTAGCATGGCATCATTATTATTACTGTGATAACAAGAACCCACGTGGCACAGTGACTAAAAGCACAGGCCCTGAAAGTGTGCCAGCCAGGGGGTGTATCCAGGCTCCCCTACCTACAAAGTTAAGCAAGGTACTTAGCTGCCTTATGCCTCATTTTTAATATCTTTGCTTTTATTTTATTATTTTTTAAGTAGGCTCCATGCCCAGCGTGAGGCTTGAACTCACGACCCTGAGATCAAGAGTCAGATAGATGCTCTACTGACTAAGCCAGCCAGGTGCCCCCTCATTTTTTCAATCTTGCAAATAGGACTGTGGGAGAATTAAATCAGTTAATATGTAAAAGGTAATTAGAACAGGGCCTGTAACAGAGTGATCACTGAGTAAGTGTTAACTTGTTAAGTGGCCCAAATCCCTGGACGGATAGAGCGACTTCCTCATTGTCCTCTCTAACCTCTCTGTCCTCAACATTAAAACACAAACTGACCACATCAGCCCTTCCCCGTTTGAAAAGTTCCAATAAATGGGCTCAAGACCAGGTGTCCACAGACGCCTTGGCAGGAGGGTGCAGTTTGCTCCTCCTTTGCCCCCGGCTGCTTCCCTGGTCTCATCTCCCAGCCCCATTCCCTTCCTCCCATGCTCCAGCTATAGCAAACACTTGCTGTCTCCAGAGGCTGCTGCGCTTTTCCATGCCTCCGTGCCTTGTACGAGCTACAGTCTTTCCTTCTTTCACCACCCAGGAAGCCCCTGCTTGACTCTCCAGGCCCAGATGGGATGGTGACCCTGAAAGCCTTCCCTGCTGCGCCCAGCTGAAGTAGTTGCTCTGTCCTGTTCCCAGCGTATGACCCAACACTGCAATTACCTGTGAATGTTTCTCCCTGGACTGTGCCCTGCCCTTGTCTTTGTGCCTGGCTCAGCACCAGCAGGCCGGAGCAGCTCGATGTTTGTGGAAGGGGAGGACTTCCAAGCATCCATCCAGATGCAGCTCTGGGTCAGTCCCAGTGCTGGGCACTGGGGGGTGGGGGTGGGGGCGAAGGAGGCAGGCAGAGGCTGTCCTGGAAGGAGCGCCAGTCACCTGGGGAGCTAGGACAAGTCTGTGTATTTACAAGTCCGTGTATTTATGAATAGAAAAGTGCCAGGTGGCTTGAGTTGGGTGTAGGCCTAATCACAATTCCAGGAGATAAACTGGAGGTTGCCAGGTAGTGTGGGGAGACCCAGGGAGGAGAAATGGTGGAGTTGATTTCATGGACTAAGTGGTTCCATTTTGCCAGGGCATACAATATAAAGGGGAGATGAAGCTCGCCAGGCCTCTGTGTGGCCGGCTAGTGAGTTCAGACTTTGCCTAGCAGATGATATCCCTCCCCTGCCCACTATTCTCAGCACTTTTGACCTGGGGAGGGGTTTCTAGGGCATTTGTTTCCCACAGAAGCAATGGGTGCTCAAGTAGGAGCCTAGCAGGAAAAGGCAGCCCAGTTTATAAAACATGTTTATGTGACACAAAAACTCTCTCCCTAGTGACTGCCTGGTAAACTCCTAATCATCCTTCAAGCTGTGGCTCAGAAGTGAACCCTTCTCTGAGGCCGTCCCCAACCCACCTGAGCTAGGTTCCTCACTCCCTGCTCTGTTCTTCCCACTCTGTGTCTCTGATTTTACATGTGTCTCCTCTACTAGACTGGGAGCTCCTGGATGGCAGGCACTGTCTCATTTATCTTTGTTTCTGGGTCCAAGGGCCCAGCACAGACAAAAGGAAATTTTTTGCAAGTTTAAGGTGCACAGCATGATGGTTTGATGAACCAGGACTGAGCCCAGGTTTGGGGAGTCCATCTGGTGGGGAAAGAAGGCATGGCTTCAGATGGCTAAGGTGAGAGCTTGGCACACTTTCAAAGGAATCATGCCTTAGTTCTGATCCCTGTTGCCTTGCCGATGGCATGCTTGAGGGAGAAGGGAAGAGACATATATTGGGCACCTACTGGGTGAAGACCTAGCGTGGACATTCTCATATAGAGAATTCTATTTAATTCTGAAAAAGGTATTGTGATCCTCAATGTACAGGGAGGAAGCTGAGGCTCACCAGGGGGAAGTGACTTGTCCACCATCTCCCAGTCAGGGAGAAGCAGAGCCAGGATCTGAACTCTAGGCTCAGTGCCTCCTTGCCTGGGGCTCAGGGGCTCACATGAACAGGAGTAAGGGCCTGGTGGGGACTCTCAAAGGGGAAGGCTGTGTAGTTCTGTGGGGGACTGGGGCCTACTCCTGGGATTATGTCCTTTGGCCCTAGACCAAGGACCCTGCAATCTGGGCATCTGCCCAGTGCTGTTACTCGTGCTGCTATGCTGGTCTCCCTGGAGCACGTGAGGGAATGCACGGTTGCCACTGCGGCCTGCGGCTCTGGCCCAGCTCCAGCCTGAGTCCGTGTAGCTCTGCAGCTTTCCCCACACCTGCCCCAGCCTGAGGCAGAAGCAGGGGAGGCTCCGGGCCCAGCCTTGGTGGCCTCAGACCAGAGGAGCAGCAGGGGGTAGTGGTGGCTGGGACCTACAAGGGGGTCATATCAGCCCTAGCCAGCATCCCAAGGGAGGGGGACTCTGGCCCACTCCCACCGCAAGGTCACATGACTTCCTTTTTGTCTCTTGGCTGCTCTGAGGAGAAGGTGTGTAGATTAGGGTGTAGAAGAGGACAGGACCCCAAAGGCCCCACTGGGTGGGGTTGGCATTCCCATGTCTCACAGGCTGCAACTCTGATAAGAAACCCCCTCAATTCCTGCAGAGCCACCACGTGCCAGGTTCGGTGCTGAGAGCTCTATCCGGACTCATTTAATTTCTCACAACAGCAGACAGAGGACACAGGCTGGGAGAGGAGACTCTGGAAGCCGGCTTCCACTTTTCACTACCTTAGGCCACTCCACTGGTGCACAGACCTTCTGGGCAACAGTGGCCCCCTTTACTCACTAGCATTGTGGCTCCTGAGCCAGACAAGCTGGGTCGAAGCCCCACTTTCGACATTTACCGTGAGATCCGTGTTTGTTTCCTGTCTGTGAAATGGATGTGATGAGGATAGCGACCTTGCAGGTCACTGTGAGGATTCATCGAGATGATGCATACAGAGTTTAGCGTGACATCTGACACGTGGGAAATGCTCAACATATTGTTGTGGGGTGCCCTTCCCTCCTCTCCACACACCCCTTTCTCCTCCGTGAAGCCGCCCTTCTGACTGCCGCACCCCTCACTCACTGCGTCCTCCTCCTCCTGGGGCCCTCGTCTGTGCTGCATAAGTCAGCATATTCGGTTGAGTTGGATTCCTGTTGGTCACCTCTCCAGGTCGTCTCCCCACGATCTAGACTGCTCTTCCTTCTCCAGTCTCAATTCCCATTGGGAATTTACAGTTTCAGGGAAGCTGATTCTACTCCCACCTACTCCCCATTCTAAGGGTGAGACACATGCTCTGAGCTAAGCCACTAAACAACCTCTGCCCCTAGGGGTTAATCTACAGGTGGGCAGGTGAACTCATGTAGTCCACAGTGAATCTTAGGACTTGCTGGGAATGCTGGGGCACAGATTCTATTTTCTCTGTGGCTCCACATGGTGTGCAGTGCAAATGTGAGGTCTGGAACCGCTGCAGCCAGGAACTGAGAGAAGGCAGCCTGAGGGTGATACTGAGGGTCCAGAGGTAGGACAGCAGCAGAGAAATGGAGTTCTGATCAAACCATGCCCGACTGCCAGGCTCCACTAGACTTTTCGGTTGCACGAACCAACAAACTTCCTTTATTGTTAAGTCGATCTTCTATTACTTGCAACTAAAATCATCCTGGTTCAAACACTATCCAGTAAACAATTGTGTTTACCAACAAATATGTTTATTCACTTATATACCGACTAGGCCTCTGCTCCACACCAAGCACAATGTACTGATGTGGTCCTATCCTCCTCAAACAGCTTACGGTCTGATGGACAGCATCAGGGATTAAAATGCCTGTTTGGAGGGCTGGCTCTGATATAGGTAACCTGCTTAGCATTTATCCTCCCTCCTTTAAATAGCAGAACCCTGACTTTTCTTTGGATGTCATCTAAAGGCCTGGCCAACTGACCACAGCAACTCATTCAGTGATGGGCATGAGAGTCAGCTCTGAGCCTGCAAGCTTTACAAACAGGTCCTGTACTTCTGCTGAGGGTGACTAATCTGGGGAAACATAAGACTGGGGTTTCCTTGAGCTGAAAGAGTGCAAGACTAGTTAGTCTCTGAGAGTTGGTAGCAGTAAACTTCTCTGACTTCACTCCTTCATTCAACCAGATGTCAGTGCCTCCTCCCACACCTGACCCTGTGCTGTAAGCTGGGGAAGGAGGGGTGAAGCAGACATGGCCCCTCTTCCGAGCTCAGTCTAAAGAGGACAAATGAGTAAGTAATCCACAGTAGCCATACTAGGAGTAATCTTAGCTTAGCCCGAAGGCATTCATTTTGGTTGTTGTTGCTGTTAATTATGTGATATGTTATACAGAGTATAACATATTAGAAGACCCAAGCAAAACTTAAAAATAAAAATTTCCTGGGGCACCTGGCTGGCTCGGTTGGTGGAGTGTGTGGCTCTTGATCTCGGGGTCATGACTTTGAGCCCCACACTGTGTGCAGAGATTGCCTAAATAAATAAACTTAAAAAAAAAAATAAAAATCTCCCTTAGTTCCATGACTCAGCTATGATCATGCTTAATATTTTTTGTCTATAATCTTCCAGATGCTTTTCTATGTACTATACTTAAAAAAAACCCCAACTAAATGCAGTGTGGTATATTGAGTTGGATTCTGGAACAGAAGGGCACTAGTGGAAGAAGTGGTAAAAACCAAATAAAGTCAGAGTCTAGTAACGTCCCAACGTTCATCTCTCAGTTTTGGTAAATACCATGATTATGCTAATAGTAGGGAAGCTGGGTGACGTGCATATAGAAACTCTCTGTACTATCTTTGGAACTTCCTGTAAGCCTAAAATTATTCCAAAATAAAAAGTTTACTTTACAAAATGAACTCATTCTCTATTGTTCTGTAATCTATGTTTATTCACTCAATAGTTTATCTTGAAATTCTTGTCTTAAAAGAATCTATTTCATGATCACATACTATTCCTTGAATGAATCATCACAGCCTATCTCCCCTATTGTTGGAAATTTAGGTTGTTTCCAATTCTCAGTGTTATAAAAAAAGGCTGCACATCCTTAGTCATTTCCTTAGGGTACGTTAACAAAGTGGAAGTGCTGAGCCAGAACTGCCAGCTAGGAAACAACATACTGAGCACCACAAGCCGTCAACGTCCTCAAGCCCTGGATATACGTGAACTTAAGTCCTGCCAGGCACACCAAGAAACAAGTACTGATCTCATTCCTTTATTAGAGGACAACTGTCAGAGGGTTTCAAAGGATGAGCCAACACATTCTCACCAAAGAGTCTCTCAGCCCACCGCAGCCCCTCGCTGGTGTCACACCCAGCTCAAGCACACATGGATCTACCCTGTCCCAACGGTGCCCTTCCGTGCTCCCTCCCATCCTGGCCTCAAGGAGGGCAGCTCCCTGCAGGCAGCCACTGCAGTGGTCTATGGAGTACGAGCAGGTCCCGCTGGCCCAAGGTGTGATTTCAACAGCTCCTGTTTCCATCTTCAATGACAGAAGGTCCTCCTCGCAGTGACTTTTGGGTATTGTGGTCGTCAATACCCGGCAGGCCGCCATGTTAGGACAGACTGCTTCCTGTCCGCACCTCTGGGGAAGAGACTCGGATTCCCACCCCCACCGGGGGCACATCTAGCAGCTCAGGAAACACCCCAGTGAAAAGCAAACTGTTCTGGGTTGGTCCAGCAGTCCAAGGGAGAGATGGATATGGCGCTGGGGAACAGGGACAAAGATACACAGTCTGAAACACCTGGTAGCCATGGCAGGGTCTTTTCCTTGGCAAGGAACCATAGGAAAAAAGATAAAAAAAGGACTACTTATTGAGGTGCTATTTTTCAATTCGTATGGACTGTACCACCCATAGATGGGTGCTATGGTCAACCTTTTACAGAGGAGTTCATTCAGGCTTGGAGGTTAAGCAGCTCCCCAAGGCTACGTCAGTGCCAAGATCTAACCACAGGTCACCTCTGTCACCATAGAACCCATGCCCACATCGCTAGGCAAATGACTGAACATAGAGCAGACATTAAAACCGAGAGACTCCCTTCTTTCCAGTCCCACAGCAAAGGGCCACCCCAACTCACAGTCAAAGCACTGATGCTATGTGTTTGGGAGAGGTGGGAAGGATGGCACGTGGGCCAAGCTGAAAGTGGCCATCAACTCTGTCCACATAACCTTGCCTCTGGCTCTTCCGGGTTCTTGAGCAGAAAAACTTCCCTTCTGATGTCCCTATGCTGTTTGAAAAACATGGTTTCCAACCGAAAGCAGATTTCTCAAGTACCCTAGGGGTTCACTACATAAGAGCAGCCCTTAGTGCCAACGGCCTCCACCTGGAATGCCCCACCCTCTATGCAGAGCCGCCCCAGTCCCACCTCCTCCTGGAAACTACACGACCCTCTTCTCTGCAGCCTCACCTCCTGTACCACATAAGCAGCCCTTTCTTCACTCTCCGCTTCTCCAAAATAGACTCGAGGCAGTTTGGAAAGACTCGAGACATGTCCAAGCACATTAACACCAAACAAAATGACTGACATTGGGTAAGGCGGGTAAGAATTTTATTACGAAACCCTGACGGAGGAAAAGCACAGTATCAAACACAAGGGGTTTCCTCACAGCCAGGGCAAAGAGAAAAACAGCAGAAAATGGAGCATTTCTTACCAGTAGAAGAATGCACACCAACTGAACAGGAAGGTAAGTGATCTCCTAGCTCTAAGCTCAGAGGAATCTGTCCCCAAAGCCTTTCTTTAAGGGACCCCATCCAATGTGATGATTTGCCCCCTAGCGATTTTACCCCCAAAGTGCAGATCTATTCAGTCTGAGGGTTACCTGCAGAGGATCTGGTCTTGCCCTTATCGTCCCATTGCCTCACGTGACTCTAAGCACAGAACTGCCATGTTCCTGAGATGCCAGCAGGGCAGTGGTCCCTCGGGGTTACGATCATGCCACGCCACTAGCTGTGTGGAGCCGAGGTCTGAAAGGAGTGACCGTGAAGTGGAACCAGTACAGACACCCTCCTGCTGCAGCCCTTTCCAGAAGGTATTGGCCGGGAAAACGGGCTCCTCTCTCCCCCCAGGAACTTGCTCCTCTGGCCTTCTGGAACAGGAGTGGCTCCTAGAGTTCTGCAAATCCAGTGCACTGGGGCTTCAGCACCCACAGCAGGGAAGCGAGGGAAGGACGAAATAGAAAACTGTCTTACCTGGGGCAACACTGGCAAATGGCCTGGACTTTCTTCTCCTTTCATTCAGATGTACGGCTCGTGGACTCCTCTGCATCGTGAGTCGTGAGTGCCTGGAGAGTCTTTCCCTGCTCCCAGCAACGTGTCAAAGCAACGGTGCCGCGGTAAGAGGCCAGGCTGTGGAGCCGCCGATGGGCTCCCTCTCGGCTTCTGTCACTCCTAGATGTGCGGACCTCAAAATGCACAGATATCACGCGGAAGTAACAGCAGCACTCACTCCCACAGGGTTACTGAGTGAGATAGTGTATGCAGAACCTATCATACAGTAAGCATTAAGTAGACGTTTAACCCGTGAGTAATCATGAGAATACAAAAATACAGAATTCTGCAGGCAGTTTTACAGGTTCATGGACTTCTAGTGGATCCTAGCTTAAGAGTCCTTGGCCTGGTTCCTGAAAGTCAGGAAGATGATAGCTGTCGCCAATGCTTGCATTTTCTCTCTGAACTCCATCGTCATGTCCTGGGCATGTGCTGTGTACAGGGAATCCGGGTCACCAGTGTTGCCAGCACACCTGAGGGGCAAGGGTCATTTCTGTTCTACTGATGAGGAGATAACTCACCCGAGGCCTCGTGGCGGAGGAGGTGCTGCCAGAATCTGTCTTCATTTAGCGGTCTAAGAAAGACTGGTGAGGCTTCCTGAGGGCCAAGGTTGCTCTTCATTCCGTTCTGTTCTGTCTGCAATGCTCCGTGCCCACGAGAGGGCCCAAGACACATTCCCTGGGTCCTCCGACTGGCAGTGAGCGTCCGTGAACAAGAACCCACCTGGAGGGGCCCGTCTTGTTGCAGAGCGCTGCACAGGTCACTAAATCGCTTCAGCAACAAGGTCAAGGGGACAGACTGTGGCGTCAGAGACTGCTTTTCGAGTGCCAACTTGGCCTCTTCCGTGTGACCTCGCTGCTCCGAGTCTTGGTTTCCTTACCTTAAAATAGGAGGACACTAGTTTCGACTGCCCCAGATGCTCTGGGAGGACTGAGCGAGGTCGTGGCTATTGCAGCCTGTGCACAGTACCTGGCCTGACACCGGTGCTCCAGGCAGGGGAGTGGTTCCCTTGTCCAATCGGTTTCTGGAGGAGGAAACCAAGCCTAAAGATGTGGTCTTCTCTCAGGCCATTCTTCTCAATCATACCACGTGGTCTCCTGGCTGTTTCACAAATATTTCCCCCAGTTTGTTACATGATGATCAAAGAAAGGAAGAATACTTTCACAGGACATTTAAACAGCTCAGGGAATGAAAAGATCAGAGCAAATGAGTCGTGTTGGCACCTGAAATGACTGTACAGGTGGGGATGTGGTGAAGTGGAGGGAGGAGCTGGCTCAGGAAGCAGGATTTAGTATGCCTGTGACCACTCTGGATCTCTCTGGAACAAGAAAGCCTGAAGAATGGCGGTGTTTCCAGCACAGCTTCCTCTGATTTGGGGAACAGCAGTCACTTCTCAGAAACCTCACTAGCAAGGATGTGTGGGCTGGTTAAGCTTCCGACTCTTGATTTTGGCTCAGGTCACAATCTTGCAGTTCGTGAGTTCGAGCCCTGTGTTGGACTCTGTGCTGACACCACAGTGCAGCCTGCTTGGGATCCTTTCTCTCTGCCCCTCCCAACTCATGCTCTCTCTTTCTCAAAAACAAATAAACTTCGAAAGAAAGAAAGAAAGAGAGAAAGAGAGAAAGAAAGAAAAGAAAGAAAGAAAGAGAGAGAGAAAGAGAGAAAGAAAAGAAAGAAAGAGAGAGAGAGAGAAAGAAAGAAAGAAAAAAAGAAAGAAGAAAGAAAAGAAATCTTACTGGCAAAGGCAGCCCTTCCAAAGAGCATGAAAGCTTCATTTTGGCACTTTTGCTGAGGAAGAAATGGATTTACAAAGAAGCAACCAGGAGTGTTAAAGAGGCAGCCGAAGAGGCAGCCAAAAGTCTGGCTAGGAATGAGAAGCACTGGCTTTCTAGGCTGTGGACAACTGTCCACTCAACAATTATCTAGCCCGGCATGAAGCAGATATTTTTGTATCTATTCGGATCCAACTAACATTTATCAAGAGTGTGCTGTGTGCCAGCCACCAAGCACAAAGCTTCTTTTTATAAACTTCATTTAATGCCAACAAGTCTGAGAAGGTGGCATCACGCCTCTCTTTTTTCAGACAAGGAAACAGGAGCAGAGTAAATGATTGGCCGGGATTCACCGCACATCCTCTGAGCTCCAGGCACAGCGCCGTCTCCACTAAGCCAAGCTGCCCTGTCCTCCGGTGCAAGAAAAGCCTGCATCTGAACTGAGGCTCAAGAGGGTGCGGCTCATCCTAAGAGCACACACTTGGACCTCCCTGTTTCGTGACAAGAAGGTGCTTCCAAGCCAGATTCAGAATTCAATGCCATCTTTCTAGCCCAGATCCTCTCAAAAAATGCCACAACATGGGATACAAATTTTTAACATACTTTATTGATTTAGTGGCCAAACAAGGCAGCATTTGGTCAGTTAAGAAAGGCACCTCATTGAAAATAATACATCACAGTGCTGACGAGTGATCCCAGTCACAGGATTTGAGGATGGTAAGGACAGTCTTTGGATGATGTTGCTTAGGACACTTGTTCATTTATTAACAAGAGTCCCTTCACACGTTGTGGATGGAAGATGGCAAGAGTGTAGGGATGCTGGGTGGCTGCTGAGAGCTGACCCGTGAGAACGGGTGGCCTGGTAAACAGTGGTGCACTCTTAAGGAGGGAGACCAGCCCTGCCTTCCCCACAACTGCAGTAAACTTGATTGGCTGAGCACACCGCCCCCATGAACCCCATACCCGCCCACCCCCCACCCCCCATCTCTTTCCCATGTGGAGATGATCTTTTGATCTCATGGTGCGGGGAACCAGGGTCAGGGTCAATAGTCAAACCCTGTCTGTTCCAAGCTTTAGGAGAGACAGAACAGTTTGATTTCCTGCACTCTTAGGCTGGCAGCCCATGAGGTTCTGAGATAAAAGTTGAGGTCTTAGGGCATTGGCTTTAAAAAATATTGTCACGAATCCACAGTAAATCAAACTTCAATTTCTTAGAAACAATACTGCACTTCCCTATTTCTACTTACACACTCTAATCAGTTTAATTTCCCCCTTCCTCTGTACTCTTCCAGACTCCTCTATTATGTGTCAAGGAGACGGCCTCACTACCACATTGCTGCTCTTTGTTACTCCTTTTGGGCCCTCACCACTCTTCCCTCTCCATCCTCACCCTGACCACCCCTCCCCTCCGCCCAGCACCTAAGAGCAGGGATCACGCCGCGGGGTGATGAGCAGTGGTGCAGTCTCGCCTGGCCTTCTGTTACTAGGCTGAAACAGAGAGGAAACAAGAGAGAACAAAATGGGTTTTTAAAAACCAAGTAAATATCAGGGAAGGCTGGCATGCATGCCCCAGCAACCAAATGCATCAAACACTGGACATTTCTCTGTCAGGAGAAAGCTCTCATGCCTGCCAAGGTTAAGGCTCTGTAATTAAAGGAAGCAAAACTCTAAATCCTAACCACCCCCAAAAGGGCATATGTGTCCCATAGGATCTAGTTTCATCAGCAGCCCAAATATGCACATGTGAATGTATACGGATGGGTGACAAATATTTGAGCAAGGATCATGCACATCCAATTAGCAAACAATCAAAGACCTCAACTTTGAGGCCGAGTGCCTGCAACTGTCCCCAGTGAAAGGGGAATCAATCAACTCCAAGGCCTATGAGGCCACCCTCACCCAGAGGACTCCAGGCCCCTGCAGACACAGCTCATAGTTTTGGTTTCACTCCTCTTCCTTGAAGTCATATGCTTCCCAGAAATGCCCCGTGACAGACTAGGTTTCTGTTCTGAATGGGTGGGGTTAGGTGACAGCCAGGGAAACAAGGCAGAGCACAGCTAGCAGGCACTCACTTGAACCAGACAAAAGGGAAGCAAGATGGCCACATACCCATGCCCAGCTTCCAGATGGACAGGGGACAAGCCCTCTGACAGTTCCACAGACAGCAGGAGACTCAGGTCAGATGGGGACGGGGACTCTAGAGCCCAATGCACCAAGTCGGCAGATTATGCTGGGGCAGGTGGCCTTATATACTGGACCTGCCCCTGGTTTTCCAATGGCTTTTCCAGAGGCCACTGTTTTGTGGCCCCTAACAGTCTATTAATTCATCTGTCTGCCACAAATCAAACCAGAGCTCAAGAGGCACAGCATGGACCTCAGGAAATGCTTGATAGCTGAGAAGCTGAAGTTAGGAATACAAGTCGGTTACTGTCATAGGTGGTCTTATTTTTGGGTGATCTTTTCTTGGGGAGTTTGTGGCTACCACCATCATGAAGTCAGGGGTGAAGGATTAGATCTGGAGGGGAGAGAGTTTGAGTTTAAAAGGGACACATCTGATTTGGGTTTCATATCCTGGAGAGACTAGGTTTGAGTAAATTCTAATAAAAACGAGGCCAAGAATAGATCACCTCCAAATTACTGTTTTGTTCATACTTGGAAACCGAGGCAAACATTAAAAATGAAAACAAACAAACCTACCCTGGTCTCTCTTTGGGAAGTGAACTGGCTGTTCTCAGATGCCCAGCCTGGATGTTCAGAAGACAGTCTGAATTCAAAAGGACCATCTGCTTGATTTAATTCTTTGGCAACAATTCACTTTTCAGACACAGGTCCCAAATGATCCCTACTTTACAGCACTGTGATGCAGATCACAAAAATATTCCGACTTGGCTTGGACCTTTCTATGGTGATATCCTTTCCCAGTAATTTCTGGAATCTGTAACGTAAATGCCTTTTGCCTCCCATTTAGGGACAAAATTAATGATCCACAGCCACACACTGACTCAGGTGGCTTTCCACTGCGGGGCTGGAAAGCAAGCGGAACTCTCCGCCAACAATCTGCCATCAGGAACTTTGGCCCTGCAGTACTTTACGTGATCCCAGACTTCCACTCAGTTACTGGAGATGGAATAAATACCATGAGGTTTTAGAACTGGGGTGCCTGGTAGAGACCCGACTTAAGTTACTTTGGTTAAAAAAAAAAAAAAAAAAAAAAATCAAGAGTATGGCTAAAGAAGCAAACAGCTGATAAAGCAACTTTGTCTGTATCTTAGAAAGAAAGGTGTCCACGTACTTAAAACCAACACACACACACACACACACACACACACACACACACGACAGAT
Source organism: Leopardus geoffroyi (assembly GCF_018350155.1). Lineage (NCBI taxonomy): Eukaryota > Metazoa > Chordata > Mammalia > Carnivora > Felidae > Leopardus > Leopardus geoffroyi. Next base: position 25,024,384 of record NC_059328.1, read on the forward strand.
GAGATGAGAGTTGCACACACACTAAAGATACATCAGGCAAGTGCTTTTTTAATCAATACATCAGATGGTATTCTTTCTGGCCTGAGGAAGCTTCCCTCTGCCTGCTCTGCAACCCCCACCACACCCTCAACAGGGATAGGAAGAAGACAGAAACTCCTTTTTTGGACCCAACGTTAGATAAACATAACCAAGTCTTTACATGTGGCTTTGGAGAAGGCCGCTAGGATGCTGGCGAACACGACATCGGGGGTCTGGGTGGCATCGATGGTAGAGTGGATCCCTCGTTTGCTGTAATACTCCACCAGTGGGGTGGTCTGAGTGTGGTAGGCCTCCAGGCGAATTTTCAAGGCCTTCTCATTATCATCTGATCGGCGGACCAAGGGTTCCCCAGTGATCTGAGAACAGGAAGAGGGCAATGAAAGTCTGGGACTGTTAGCAAGGTTTCCTTCTCTGATGCCGGATGCCGATTTGCGATGCTGTCTGATCCCCACGTCCATCAGAGAGAAAGACAGACAATCTAGATTCCCCCCCACTAGAGAACTATAAAGAACTTTGCTACTCCTGGCAAGCCGGTCCCAGGAACAGACCAACCCGTCCAGAGAAGCTGGGGAGCCTGAGACAGCAAGCATGAGGAAAGGGGTTTGAGGGAGCAAGACGGGCAAGGCCTATCTCTCACAGCTTCTGCTTAGGCTGTTCACCCTCAAGAAAAATGCTTCCAGGATCAGAAGTGGAAAGTCAGAGGCCCCTGGGACCAGGAGAATACGCAATTGTAACTTCAGTCACCAAAGTGGTTGGTGTTTTTACTAGGGTGTCGGCCATCACCATTCTGAGAGTGGCAGGTGAAGCGAGAAAGAGCTCTGAATGGCAGAATTCCCAACCCTGTGAAATGTGACTAAGCTGACGTTATGGCTTTGAAACCTGTATGACCTGACAAACTTGTCTCAAGTGACAAAGGCAAACCCAGAAAATTCTTCCTACTGCATGTTCTAAAACAGACAAAATGGACTATCTATGGCAAATGTTACTGTGAACATATACGAGACCCTCCCTTTTACATCTTTAAGCAACTAAAGACTGTCATAAGAACTCAGCAACGTTAATCCAGCCAAAATAGTCTGATTCTGTAGGATACAGCAGAGTCACCAGAAGAAGACATTCTTCTGAAGTAGGACCAGTCAACACATTTCTCTTCAGTACTGTTCTCCCAGCTTGGCTCTACTTCGAGGCTTCCAAGCAGCCTTCTCCTGAGATTAGTCGACCATTTAGGCCACCAAGATGCCAGAGAGGGGCTGCTCTGGACAAAAGACAGGTATAAACTGGGCACTGTGAAGTAGCCGGTGCTGGTATCTACCTCAAACAATAAACCACCTGGAGAGGCGCTGTCTAGATAGATGAGCCACAGCCCATGTGATTTACGTAGTAGTGATACTTTGCATGGTTAAGTTATTAATATTGGTAGGAATAAAGGGAAGATGGAAAGAACGAAGAACAACAACAGAAAGAAAGGAAGAGAGGGGAAGGAAAGAAAAGGCAATTTCCTGCCCTGAGTTTACATACATCATCTTTCATGGGTTCCTTTGGGGGGTTGAATTCCTCGTGGTAGGAACGGCCACTCAGGGGGTGAATCAGCCTGAAAGACAGCAGATGAACATGAGTCAGGTTGCCTGAAAGTATCCCCGCACCCCAGAGGTCTCCAAGTTGACAAGCAGTGACAGAGAAGCCAGATGTGAGGACTTGTGCCCAGCACAGAACCCAGCTGTAGGCATCGCTTGCTTGGGAAGGTAACGGGGCTTCCAGGAGAGCTTACACCGTAAGGAGTTACGTTTTCTACTCTGACCTAACATGGTCACTGAGTGTCTGGCTGCCGAGGATGGCCTAAGTGCCTAACTCATCAGGAACTCGGTGCTGGTCTCACACAGCCATTCATTCTATTCACCCAACAAACATTTATTTACTAAGTGCTTAGTCTGGTTTAGGCCTTACGCTGAATCCAGGGCTACAGAGCAGCGAGTCAAGATCCCTGACCACAAGCAGTGCTTACTTTAGTGGGAGAGACAATGGGGAAAAAAACTAAAGTACATACGATAATCCTTTAATCGAGATTTGTGCAAAGTGCTATGGGAGGACAGAGGACAGAGAACCTAACCGTATTTTCTATCGTAGTTGGTTATAAAAAGCAGGAAGGTGCAACAGGAACAACGTGTCCTGTAGGTGCAAACACCACTAGTGGGTGCAGCACACCTCCAGCATCGTGTAGATAAAAGGCAACCCAAGCATCAGAGCGCAGTATGAATACTGGCACCAGGAGACACACTGACGCGACCAGTCACGGGGTGCCCAAGAATAAGCATTTATTTGGCACTGAAAATCAAGCTGGTCACTCCATCTGTACCATGTTCCTGACCAGGAGTGGCTACGCCACAGGAGCCCAAGAACCTCAGAAGGGAAGAAGGCAGGCCAAACACTGCTTGGCAGCCAGCACCTATCTGGTTCCCCAATTTTGTGCCAACCAAGACTTCCTTATTTAACTGATGGCTGCTCTCCTTGTGAAGGTCTGCTAAACCAGAACTTCCCAACGTTTTTCACCTCTTGGCAAGTGCAGAACAAAATATACAGTACTTGGGTGCCTGCCCCTCCGGAAGAATCCAGGCCTGCCCAGCCACTCTGATGGCTGAGGGGATTGATATCTCACCACATCAGCTGAGTTGGGAAGGTAAGTCTGAGTCAGACTATCAAAGCCTGGGCAGACACCTTTGTAAAACGTAATAGTGAATTTTAATGACAGCACACTTTTGAAGGGCCAAGTGGTCCATTTACAACATTGGTGGGGGCAAGGTGAGGCTGAGTGAAGAAGCTCTACTGAGTGGCCTGAACGTGCTATCATGTGACAGGAGGTCTGGCCCTCTTTCACTGGAGTCGCTGGAGAGGTTCCCTGCGTGCCTCCACTGAGGAATGGCACCCATTGGGAGACCCAGGGAGAGGCCACTGGTATCAGCTACAGCTTTCCTTTCGGGAAGGGCTGCGGGCATGAGACGTGGACCGTGATTCTTCACCTTCTGGAAAGCACAAGGCACACAGCAGCCAGGCTGCAGCACACATGACTCTTTTCCTCCCCACGTGCCTACATCACTATGCTTACTTGGACTCCCCCAGCCCTCCAGTTACATACAACACTCTGCTCCTTCCCTACACATGGACTTCACTTTAAGGGGAATGCGTGGCTTATTCCCCAGAGGGGAAATGAAAGAAAGTCCAAGTTCTGGAGGAGCCTGGGTGGCTCAGTCGATTGAGCATCCGACTTTGGCTCAGGTCATGATCTCACGGTCCGTGAGTTCGAGCCCCGTGTTGGGCTCTGTGCTGACAGCTCAGAGCCCGGAGCCTGCTTCGGATTCTGTGTCTCCCTCTCTCTCTGACCCTCCCCCGTTCATGCTCTGTCTCTCTCTGTCTCAAAAATAAATACACATTAAAAAAAAAAAAAAGAAAGTCCAAGTTCTCAAAGTGGGGTTGGTCTCAGGACCAACCAAAACAGCTCTAAGAGCCACTGAGCCTGACCTAGAGGTGGGGGTGGCACTGTGAAGGGGATCAAGGCTGGGATTCTAGAGCCACTGCTGCCTTGAGTGTGACACTTCAGATGCCTGTTTTCTCATCCACAAAATGGGGATGGCTTGAGACATCAGGAGAGCCAACTGGTAGAATAATCAGGATACTAGAGAGCCAACATTGAATAAGTTAAAACCAAAATCCACCAACCATACATATTCAAGAAATAAAATAATGATTCATAAAATTGTCAGAAGTGAGGTCAGAGCTAATCAAAAAGATATTTACAGTGGGGTCCTTATGTCACATTTAAATAAGAGCTGTATTTAACAGACTAGATCCTGACTTTTTTTTCTTCCAACCATCAGTGCAGCAGACTAGGAGGCAGAAAGCAAGCTTTTAGTGCTAGTTCTGCCACTGATCCAGAGTGAACTTAAAGGAAACGCCTTTACATTCTGGCCTGGCCTGTCCCCTCCTCTGTGAGGGAGTGGGTCACATGACAACATTCACCCCCAAACTGAGAGACTGAGTCTTCTTCATCCTCTACAACAATCCTGTAGTTTGTTCAGAATCTCTGTTCCCCACCAGCCAACCCCAGTTGAAAGTTTCTGTAACTTCACGTGTGGATCAGAATCAGGCTCCTAGGTGGGTCTTGTCCATTTCTCCTTTCCCCCAATTTAGCCTGTATGCGAGGGCCAAACTAATGTTCTTACAGTGCTGTTTCTGCCACACCTCACAGCTTAAAAACACCTCACGGGGGCGTCTGGGTTGCTCAGTCGGTTGAGCATCTGAATTTGGCTCAGGTCATGATCTCGTGGTTTGAGAGTTCGAGCCCTACACTGGGCTCATTGCTGTCAGCGCAGAGCCTGCTTCAGATCCTGTCTCCCTCTCTGCCTCTCTTCCACTTGCACTCGCTCTCTCTCAAACAAAAACAAACACAACAACAAAAAAACCCAACCAACATCCCAAGACTCCTGATGCATCTACCTCTTCTTCACTTTGGCAAACCTTCCCCAGTCAAGCCCTATCCTGCCTTTTTTAAATTTATTTATTTATTTATTTTTTTAAATGTTTATTTATTTTTGAGACAGAGAGAGACAGAGCATGAACAGGGGAGGGTCAGAGAGAGGGAGACACAGAATCTGAAACAGTCTCCAGGCTCTGCGCTGTCAGCACAGAGCCCGATGCGGGGCTTGAACTCACTGACCGCGAGATCATGACCTGAGCCGAAGTCGGCCGCTTAACCGACTGAGCCACCCAGGCGCCCCTATCCTGCCTTTCTAATAGCGCTCACTCTACGACTCAGCCTGCCAGATCATTCCTCCAACTCTGGACAGACATTCTGCCACAGCCCCGTTCTCCCGCAACCTATACTTATTCCTGCCTCTACTCCCTTCCCAGAAAGCCCCACTGAAATCCTCTCTACCCAGGAAGGTCAAGTTGACACTATGAAGCCCTTCCTCCCTGCTCCCAGGCTCGCTCCTTAGGACTACCCACTGTGCTAAATAGCTTGGGTTCCATGTATGGCTTATAGACTGAGGTCAGGGATGGGCATATTGTTCTTCTGTGCCCTTGCCTGTTCCCCTGCCCCTGAGTCTAGTACTGTGCCGCACACAGAGCAGGCACTCAGGAAGCTGGGCCGATTGAAGCAAAGGACCCCAGGGTCAACTAACATCTGCTTTGTACATTAGGGCTCCCAGCCCTGGTAATGTGTCTTCCTATCAACCTTACCACTTGTAGGCCTGCATCAACTTTGTCTACTCTGTGCCAGTGGGGATGCAAAAACCCAAACGTTCCTGCACTGAAGGCGCCTATGGAATAGCTAGAAACGTGAAACCTGGACATTTGGATAGAAAATTAATACAAGGTGGATCCCACCATATCTAATAAAGCCTCTCAGGAAAACACCTGTAACACTCACTCTGCTGTCTGTTTACATGTCTGCCTCTCTCCATGAAGATACAGACTGCAGACGCATGGAAAAAATGTCCAACCTCATTAGGAAATCAAAGCCATAAAATTTACAAGAAAGCATTTTCCCTCGAATTAAACCCCAACATTTACATGTACTATGATGGTCACAGCATCAATTTAATAGTAGACATCTAGAAAAACCACAACTGTACAACAATAAGGAGACAATTAAGTAAATGATGGCTCATCTACTGTGAAATACTGTGCAGCAATTAAAAATAATGGTTACGGATGTCTGGTTCAAGTTGGTAGGCTGACCATCTTCCTGAGACTCCGATAAAATGACAAGGGATATAAAAGCCATAGCCCACAATAAAGATGAGAATGGGAGGTCTATTAGTGGCTGAGAGCTTCCCACATATTTCTGGAAGGCGAGAAGCATGTGGCAGAGTGGACAGTGAAATAGGGTAGAGGAAACTGTAGCCTAAAGCAGTGGCGACCTTTCAGAGCAAATGTGTTCAGAAACAAAAACAGAAATATTTCTCTGTTCAATATTGAGAACGAGTACTTTAAAGATTTTATTTATTCTTTTTTTTTTTTCTTTTTAAGTAAACTCTGCACCCAATGTGGGGCTCGAACCGAGAACTGCATGCTCTCCCGACTGAGCCAGCCAGGTGCCCCAAGAAACAAGTACTTTAAAACAAAACATGTAACAAAGAAATAGTGCCTTTGGCTGAGACGGCTGTACCAGGAGCAAAATGTTCCTCCATTTCCTAAACTTTGCGTAGGTGGTCGTATTATTTTCACAGTTAATACAAAGCCTACAGCCAGGTATGGCAACTTCCAATGGAAAGCAGATTTCAAAGAGCCCTGAAATGGAAGTAACCATGTAAGGAGTGTAGTATTTTGGAAGCACCTACTGTAAGCAAGGCTCTGAACTGTGCACCTCGTGGTATCCAAAATGCACCACGGTTCCTCACAGCAGGTGGCATTAACCCCACTCTATGTAGGAGGAACCAGCCGTGGAGAGGCTAGGAAACTTGCCTAGGGCCGGAGTGAAAAGGTGACAGGACTGAGACACTGTCTGATTTCAAATACCTTGCTCTTCTTTCCACATATCCCCATCCCACGCCACCACATCAGTGGATGTCACCAAACAAGACCAATGCATGTTAAAATGGCATTAAGCTGCATGGCTGGGGTCCGGTAAGAGCAGCTCTGGTGGTCGGACGAAGCTCTGAGGAGGCAGGACCAGAAGGGACCTTCAGAGGACAAATACCTTCCTGTGATTCTTCGGATGAGCAGAGAGTCTGGGATGCTGAATTCAACCACCGAGTCAAGCTTCTCTTTCCTCTTCTCCATGAGGCTGTCAAGCTGTAAGAGAGCATGTGGCCCACCTAAGCTACCAGAGCTTGATTGGAGCCATTTCCCTCAAAGGAATTAACAGATAAAAGGGCCAAGCCTTCATCTTCATGCAACGGTGACACAAAATGCAAGGCACCCACCATTTCTGCCTGCCTCACAGTCCGAGGGAAGCCATCTAGAAGAAAACCATTTTTGCACTGAGGGGTCTCCAAATTCTTCTCAATGAGCTCCACTACCATTTCGTCGCTCACCTGGAAGTCAAGAACAAGACAGCCCTGGGTTGAAATCTGTTAATTAGATGACATTAGCCCATCTCCAGGGCCACTAGTTTGTGTCTATACAACCTGATTACTAAACAGCATATTCTTGTGGCCCCAGGGAAGCAAAAATCTGAGCAAATGTGGAATGGCTCCATTTGGAAAATTCAGTTTCGTGATTTTTGTGGCTGCCATACACACATTCTCTTCCCTTGAGATTTTCCTGTATAATCTGGGTGAAGAAGAGGATCCCACTCGCTGTCACCTGAACAGAAGCACTCCATGTGTTAGGCCCTGAGGCCCTCTCCAGACACTGATCAGAATCCTTTCCATCTGGGGCGTCCGGGTGGCTAAGTTGGATAAACGTCTGACTCTTGCCTTCAGCTCAGGCCGTGAGCTCACAGTTCATGAGTTCAAGCCCTGCTGCGAGCTCTGAGCTGACAGCGCAGAGCCTGCTTGGGGTTCTCTCTGCCTCTCCCCCACTCACATATTCTCTCTCTCTCTCTCTCTCTCTCTCTCAAAATAAATAAACTTAAAAAAAAAGAAAAAGAATCCTTTCCATCAGATAACAGCTCATCAGCAAGCAGTTGTCCTCAAAGCACAAAAAAGGTGAGGGCTTATGGCTGAGTGCTCACCTGAGGAGGGTGTTGACCAAAATGCAGAAAGGGACCAATCTTCCATTTCACAGTTCTCCTTAGGCTAACAGTTAAGTGGGCCAGGCCATCCTGGACATGAGGTAACAAAGAAGGTCACTGAACTGGCAAGACTGGGTCAGAACCAAGGAAGTGAGGCTCCAGCCCAACAGACTTGTAAGCCTCTCTAAAAGCCCCAATGAGGACCCCCTCCAGCTTTTGAAAACTGGTTTTCCTTCTGAGCTTTCATAGAAAGAGAAGTTCTCTACCAGTATGACAGTGAAGGCTGCCCATCTTGGTAGCTAATGCTCTTATCTCCCGGGACCAGCTGTGAACTTGGGGACAAAGTACAAGCTGTGTGACTAAGTAAAGGCCAGAGATAAGTAATCTCATGGCGATATCCCAATTTTTTCTCAGTACAAGATCTTCTGCCAAGACCCAAAGTCCAAAATATTCGGCTTTCTAGCTTAACTCAAGGTTTCACAAACACGAAGGGAAAGAGCTAGAAGTAAAGGGGCAGGTGGGCAGGCAGGGCACCACCGGATATGGCTACCGCATCTCAAAGCCTACCAGGAGGTATCTCAGGGATAAAGGCAAAACCCAGCGCCTTCCTTAACGAACATTCTAAGATATGAAAAGACCAGAGGGCCAAGTACAAAATGACTTAAAAAAAAAAATGTCTATTTATTTATTTGTTTTGATAGAGGGAGAGAGAGAGAGCACATGTGCAGGGGTGGCGGGGTGGTATACCTCAAGCAGGCTCCACGCTGTCAGCGAAGAGCCGGACGTGGGGGCCCGATCTCACAAACTGTGAGATTGTGACCTGAGCCAAAATCGAGTCAGACGCTTAACCAACGTCACCCAGGTGCTCCACAAAATGACTTCTGAAGGTGACTCCCGGAGGCCAGGTCCCAGAATAACTCAGTTCCAACGAATCTATGGCACTAATCAAAGAAGATTTAGTAGATAATAGATTGTAATTGTCCAATTAGATCAACTGGACTAAAAACCCAAGAAAATGCTATTATATCCTCCAAGTAGTAAAAATTACTTCTGTTAATCGCCAAGCAACTCCTCTGTTAGAGACACAGGAACATAGAGCCGCAAAAATAGAGTTAAAACACTCTGCGGTTTCCCGTGTCCTCTCTTGGATACATGCTTGAGCTCTGGCCTAAGGATGGCAGTTTAATTTCTGGCTCTAAAACCTGGGGGTATTATAAAATGCATCAGCACAAAGGAACCTCAAGAATATGGTGAATAAAATGCATGCCACAAATTCAGAATGAACCAAGAAACTCGCTCCTCTAGACATTCATACAGTGTGCCGGTTTGTTAAAACACCCCACAGCACAGGGCTGTCCGACAGAACATTCTACAGTGATGGAAACACCTGTGCTGGCTAACAAACGTCTGAAGTGTGGAGAGTGAGACCGAGAAACTGAATTTTCAGGTAAATTAAGTCTAAATTAATCTCCACGGTCACATGTGGCCGGGGGCCACCAAATCAGGCAGCGCAGATCTAGACGCAGGAATATCAACCTTCACTGGTACCACCAAACCTACCAGTTTCCCGGCATCCATAGTTGCCTTCAGCTTTTTTCCCAGTTCTGAGCCAGAAGCCACCATGGCCCTCAGCATGTCCCCAGTAGCCAAATGGCAGACACAGAAGTTTTCAGCCAATTTGGGTGCCTGTGGAGGGGAAGACAAAGACCAAGACAGGGTTAACACGGCAGGCCGTGGCTTCAGACTGCCTGGGTGTGAACCTGGCCCTGTCACTCATTGGGTGTGTGAACCCCGGCAAACGCTGACTTCCTTACCTACAATGGAGATAAGAGCACCTTATAGTATACGTAACATACGATTATAGGGTTATAAGAATCATATGATGTAAGGCATGTAAAGCACTTAGAACTGCAACTAGCACACAAGAAGCGGGTCACAAATATTAGCTGCTACCACTAATTCCACTAGACACACACTACTGACACAAAGGCCTCAGTTCATAAATGGGAAGAATAAAAACAGCAGTACCAGTCCTTCAGGACATGCGAAGTTTATTTTTACTTATTTTTAAAATTTCCTTTAATGTTTATTTATTACACAAAAAAATTTTTTTAATGTTTTTTTTTTTTTTTCAACGTTTATTTATTTTTGGGACAGAGACAGACAGAGCATGAACGGGGGAGGGGCAGAGAGAGAGGGAGACACAGAATCGGAAACAGGCTCCAGGCTCTGAGCCATCAGCCCAGAGCCTGACGTGGGGCTCGAACTCACGGACCGCGAGATCGTGACCTGGCTGAAGTCGGACGCTCAACCGACTGCGCCACCCAGGCGCCCCTTAATGTTTTATTTTTGAGAGAGAGAGAGAGAGACACACACACACAGAGTGTAAGTGGGAGAGGGGCAGAGGGAGAGGGAGACCCAGAATGTGAAGCGGGCTCCAGGCTCTGAGCGATCAGCACAGGGCCTGACGCGGGGCTCAAACCCATGAACCATGAGATCATGACCTCAGCTGAAGTCAGATGCTTAACTGAGCGAGCCACCCAAGTGCCCCAATTTTTATTTTATTTTTCAAGGATTTTATTTTTAAGTAATCTCTACATCCAAGGTGGGCTTGAACCTACAAACGTGAGATCGAGAATTGCACGCTCTACCAATTGAGCCAGCCAGGCACCCCGGCTGCTGTGAAGTTTAAAGGAGTTCATGTATGTAAAGCACTCAGCACAATGCCTGGCATATAATGTGTTGAATGAGCATTTGCCAAAGGAATGAATGTGTGCGTGGCAAGTACCGTGGCCACGGGCCTGGGAGGCAGCTGGGGCACGGTGGAGTGCAGGTCTCCCCCAGGCAGATCTGGCTTTTCTCCTTTCCTGTTACTAAACTCCCAGGGGCTCAGTTTCCTCATCTGTTTAAAATGAAGGCAAAAAGGTCCCATTTCAGAAAGTAGCTCTGAGGATCAGACAGGATGCATAAGAAGAGCATTTGGCAAACAGTACACACTTACATAGTAGTTTTAGGAGACAGTATAGCCTTTTGGTTAAGAGCTTGGGATTCAGGGGCGCCTCGGTGGCTCAGTCAGTCAAGCGTCCAACTTTGGCTCAGGTCATGATCTTGCGGTTCGCGGGTTCAAGCCCTGCATTAGCTCTGTGCTGACAGCTCAGAGCCTGGAGCCTGCTTCAGATTCTGTGTCTCACTCTCCCTCTGCCCCTCCCCCGCTCACACAGCCTCTGTCTCTCAAAAACGAATAAACGTTAAAAACAAAAAGGCTTGGAATTCAGAGTCAACATACCTGGGTTTCAGGCACCAATGGCATGTAACTCGAGAAAAATGGTATTACCTTGCTAAGTTTCAAATTTCCTCTAAGTTAAATGGAAACAGTAGTTGTACCTCCATCACTGGGTTGATGGGATCAAATGGCACATGCACATAGTAAGTACGCAACTAGCTGGTACTGTAACCCCTGCCCAAATTTCCATGTTCGTTCATACAAAAAGAAAACACTGACGCCTCTTCCAAGTACCCTGCTGGCAGCCAGGAAAACAAGAGATATGGACCCTGTCTTCTATGAGCTCCTGGCTGGGTGGACAATACGTCAGAATAAAGACAAGAACCGGAAGCAACTGTGGACAGTCCAACGTTGGTTGTAGTGGCACCCCCCACCCCTGCAGAACTTACAAGGAATGGAATCAGTTCAAGAAGCTTGACACTTAGCTTTTTGGTTCAACTCTTTTATAAAATAAGTATGGCTGGATTCTTATTCAAACCAGTTCACTGGGAGTTTTCTTGTGATTCATGGACTGATTCAGTTCAAGCAAAGAAACAACTTCACAGCAAAATGGAGTCCAGCTGAAGAAGGCATTAAAAACTACCCTTGAGAAAACCAGTGAGGGTCAGGACCCTCTGGCAGTGGAAAACCTGGTCCTCCAGGCTGGTGTGGTGGCCGCAGACCCAGAGAACTGAGCTTTTCTGCCAATCTTTTCTGTGGTTGTTGAAATTAACTTGGGGGAACATTTTGGAGATCGGGCTTGTTCAAGGCGAAAGGCTGATGAAAACACCAGAGAAGAGCTGTCACCACAGAACCTGTTCTATTTTTATCCCCCCCCCCCCACCGACTGCGGGATTCTTTATGTGCTGTTCCAGAGGACTGGATCCTACAGCTGTGGCTGTGTGGGAGAACACTCCACGAGGGAAGACACAAGTGAGGCAGAAGAATAACTCCTTCATTCTCTGCTGGCTGCACGGGAGTCAGTGTGGTTGCAAAGAGCATGGACTGTGGAATCAGTCGGATTTACAAAGGGATCCTGGCTAAGGCACTCAACAGCTATGTGACCTCGGGCCAGTTACTTAACTTCTCAGCATCGGTTTCCTCACCAAATGGGGATGTCTGCTGCATTGGGCAGTTGTGAGGATAAAATGAAAGAAGCACCGAAAACCTTAGACACACGGTAGGCATTCAACAAATAAAAGACCTCTCTCCATAGTCATTCTCTTTTGCATTACTCTTTACTTGTGAATGACAGAAGCAGCCTGATGAAATAACTGAATTATATGCCCCTCAACTTCAAGCTTATGCTTTAGAGTACTGCTTCCACTCCGAATCACCTGGGGGTGCTGCTAAAAGGCAGATTCTGATTATATAGGGTAGGACCTGAGCATCTGCATTTTTTTAAATGTTTATTTTTTGAGAGAGAGAGAGAGAGACAGAGCACGAGCGGGAGAGGGGCAGAGAGAGGGAGACACAGAATCCGAAGCAGGTTCGAGGCTCTCGGCTGTCAGCACATAGTCCGACACAGGGCTTGAACTCACAAACTGCGAGATCATGACCTGAGCCAAAGTTGGAGGCTTAACCGACTGAGCCACCCAGGTGCCCCGTGAGCATCTGCATTTTTTTTTTAATTTTTTTTAACGTTTATTTATTTTTGAGACAGAGAGAGACAGAGCATGAATGGGGGAGGGTCAGAGAGAGAGGGAGACACAGAATCCGAAACAGGCTCCAGGCTCTGAGTGGTCAGCACAGAGCCCGACGCGGGGCTCGAACTCACGGACTGCGAGATCATGACCTGAGCTGAAGTCGGACGCTTAACCGACTGAGCCACCCAGGCGCCCCGCATCTGCATTTTTAAGAAGCTTGCAGGCCTGGCTGTGCTGTTGGCCCCTGGACCCCATTTGCTGCTGAAGCCCTGAGACACTTGTGTCTCACTGGCCATGGACCAAGAAATAGGCTCATCACCTCTGCGAGAACCCTGCTGGGGAGGGGGTAGGCTTCCAGGGTGCATGGATAAGAAGGGCTAAAACCACTAGGGAGACAGCATGGCGGTTTAATGTTCTCTGTTTCCAGTGTATTATCACAGTCATCTGGGGCACATGCTAAAATTATCAAGGCAGGCCCACCCTTAAAGTTAACGGCTGACTGGTTCTCAGGCACCACCCTGGGACTCCCATGCACCCTTTGAGAAGCCCTGGGGCAGTGGCACAAGATGGGGTTTTTGGTGGTACAGATCTGGGCTGGATACTAGGATCTACCATCTCCTCACTGTATCCCCTTGAACAAGTTATGCAGCCTTCTTAAGGCCTCAGTTTCTTCATCACTAGAGTGCAAATAGTATCTACTTTCAGAGCTGTTATGGGGATTTAATAAAAATGATGTAGACAAAAGCATTCAGCATAGTGCTTGATACTTAGTGAAATAAAGGGGAAACTATCAGTTGCTGAGATCTGACTTAATCTCAAACCCACATGTTTTCTCACCTTGAAATTATCTTTCTGCCTGCAGTCTTTCCCACTCCCAGGTCTAGTGCTCCTGAATAAGCAGTTGTAATCATCTCCTAAAATACTACTGGGCATGGCCCCCAGCCCCCCAACACACACACATTCAGATGCCTTCCATGTCTCCTCAGTGCCACAGAGGAAAAACGACAAATATTTTAGCCTAGCACTCAGTGTCCTCCACAATAAACGTCCTAATCCTCCCAAGCTCTTCAAATTTACCTCTACAGTCCCCTGTCTGTATGTCCAGCACCACTGTAAACAGCGGCTCTATGTATGACACCTGAATACATAACACAAGCATCTCTGAGGACCTTGGCTCTTCTCTGTGCAGGAACGCCCTCTCTCTTTCCTCCAGTGGTCTAAGCTCTACCCTTCCCTGCAGGCAAATTCTGAGCATATTTCTGCCACCAAAAGTACTCCCAACTATCCCTTCTTCCTCTGATGAGGACTCATATCAACATGAGCTAACTCTGAGTGTTTGCAACATGCCAAGCGATTTTTCCATGCGTTGTTCTACTGTATTTAGTATGTGTAATACACAAAAAACCCACGAGGAAGAAACTATTTTTATCTGCATTTTATAAATGAAATTCAGAGGCTAAACTGCCCACCATCACAGAGCTAGTAACAGCAGAGCGGGCAAGCCCCAGCTCTTACCCATGACACTATGTGGCCTTATTAGAAAATAACAGTAACAACCCACAGAGCCTTAGTGGCTGTCCTGGGGGAAAATGTGTGTGTGTGTGTCTGGAAGGGAGCACAAGGACTTCATCATTATGTTTCCTGATATGGATGTAGGCTACACAAATGTAATTGTGAAAATTCACACTGAAAATTCAGCAAGCTGCTCACTTATAGTATTTGTACCTTTCTCCATGTATATTATACTTCAATAAAAAGTTTTTTGAAAAGCACAGACACCTGTGTTTGAATCTCAGCTCTGCCTCTTAACTTACCATGTAACCTCAGGCCGGTGATTCTCTGAGACTATTTTCTCATCTATAAACTGGGGATAGTATTACCAACGTCACTGAGTGGGTAAGAGGAAGAATGGAATATTCTCAACAAATTATGGTTCTTGAACTACCCTAGCGTTTGTGACCCTGAACTACCCTAGCGTTTGTCAGGGTCACTCACCCGATACTTGCCACGTGGTACTTTGTACTAGTATGCATTGTTTGCATGCGTGTTTATCTCTGCCTCAACACCTAGATTCACAGCAACAGTGAAAGATGGTGACTCTGCTCAAGAATCCATCATGAGTTCAAATGCTGCCTTTGCTACTTCTTTATAGATATCCTGGGAGTAAGATACAGCTTATGGGCCTCAGTTTATCAGTAAAAGGCATGGATAACAACAGGACCTACCTCCTAGGGTTGTAGGATTAAATCAGATAACACACGTAACTTCTTTGACTCGGGGCCTGTCAGAGAACTGGGCAAAGGGGGACTATTTTAGTATATTGTATCCTCTTGGGGCAAGGGCTGCTCTCTGCATCTCCAGCACCAAAACCATCAAACACCACATGCACAGGGTGGGAGAAAAATCGAACCCAGGGCAGGAGACAGCAACAGAAAGAGCAGGAGCTTTGGAGCCATTTGGACGCAGGACCTGCCAATTACTTCCTAGGTAAACTAGAGAACTGTCTCTTGGAACTTCAGGTTCTCTAACTGTAAAAAGGGAACAAGAGTGTGGGTCTTAGAGAGGTGTTGTGTCACTGCACGGACAGAGCTGACGGAGCCTGACCTGCACAGTGGCAGCTGACTGCTTGCACGTGCCTGGCCATGAAGAACTGGTATAAGTTGGACACATGGAAAAAAACTGTGCACAGGGGCAGGCAGAGAAAACAGGAAACACACCCCGGTTATGAGATCTGGGAGCTGCTTTAAAATACTTTGTGAAGACGGGGTGCCTGGGTGGCTCAGTTAAGCGTCCAACTTCGGCTCAGGTCATGATCTCACCGTTCGCGGGTTCGAGCAGCTCTGTGCTGGCAGCTCAGAGCCTGGAGCCTGCTTCGGATTCTGCGTCTCCCTCTCTCTCTGCCTCTCCCCCTCTTGTGCTCTTTGTCTCTCTCTCTCAAAAATAAATAAACACTAAAAAAACATTTTTTTTAATAATAAAATACTTTGGGCAGAGAAGTGGATGGAGAAGGAATGGCCACCAGCTGATGGTTGCTGGGGCTGGATAATGGATACATGGGGACCCACTATGCCACCCAGTCTTCTTTTGGGTATTCAAACTCTTCATTAAAAAAAAGTTAGGATGCATCTGTAGGCTAAATGCTGCTGCCACTTTGCACAGCCTCTGATTTATTATTTTTTTTAATTATTTTTTTTTTCAACGTTTATTTATTTTTGGGACAGAGAGAGACAGAGCATGAACGGGGGAGGGGCAGAGAGAGAGGGAGACACAGAATCGGAAACAGGCTCCAGGCTCTGAGCCATCAGCCCAGAGCCCGACGCGGGGCTCGAACTCATGGACCGC
This sequence comes from Leopardus geoffroyi, assembly GCF_018350155.1. Taxonomy (NCBI): domain Eukaryota; kingdom Metazoa; phylum Chordata; class Mammalia; order Carnivora; family Felidae; genus Leopardus; species Leopardus geoffroyi. The sequence continues at coordinate 25,040,345 of NC_059328.1, forward strand.
GAGATCGTGACCTGGCTGAAGTCGGACGCTCAACCGACTGCGCCACCCAGGCGCCCCTCACAGCCTCTGATTTATGAACACTGTTGTTTTTTTCAACTCCAAAAGCTACCACCACCAGTATTCCTATATTTCCACCTATGAAAAGAAAGGTGTACAGACGTTAAGGAACTTGTGTTTCCTCAAGTCCCAAATACCTCTCCTCTACTTCCACAAAGCTTTCTCTGACCAACGCCCCAACATATGCAACACCCTTATACATCAGCTCATAAGTATAAAATTCTTCAAAACTTCCTGAATACGTTACCCTTTACACTGAAATACATCCGAGTTGGGGGGAAGGGAAACGTGGTATTAAGACGAAGGAGGGGCACCTGGGTGGCTGAGTCGGTTAAGCGTCTGACTTCAGCTTAGGTCACGATGTCAGAGTTTGTGAGTTCGAGCCCGTGTCGGGCTCTGTGCTGACAGCTCAGAGCCTGGAGCCTGCTTCAGATTCTGTCTCCCTTGCTCTCCCTCTCTCTCAAAAATAAACATTAAAAAAAAAAAAGATGAGGGAGTCAATAATTATTGAACACCTACGATGTGCCAGGTGATCATCTAGGCACCTGGGGGTGCTTTACACATGTATATTAATAATATGATCTTCCAATATCCTTGTCAACTTTTTGGTCTACGTGAGTAAGGACCCTATCAGTCTTGTTCACTGCTCCACCTTCAATGTTTGGTGTTCACGAAATGTTTAAGTAAGATAGATATCGCCATTTTTCAGGTGAGAACATTTAGGCTCACAAGTTACAAAGCTTGCTAGACTATAAAACCCTCGTCTCAGCACTGGGATGGGTTGCTCATTACGCAACTACTGAAATTATTAACTTCCATATGAACTAAGAAAAAAGAATTGGTGATTTGAGCTACCCTGTTTATACTCAGTCACTCACAGCAAAAGTCTGCAGAGTCTGGACTTGCAGACTCAGAGTCTAGGCAGCAGTTTCCCTAATAATGAATGGTGGTGGCAACAGGAAAGAGGAGACTTCAAAGTTACCGAGAACAAGAGGATTAGGGAACAGTAGGTTCCAAGGATCAATCAGCCCCAGCTATAGAGAGAAAAGGAAAAGTGGTTGTTCTTGACCTAGTGCCCAGAGTCAAAAAGCATTTATCAGGAATGAGCTGAATCTTCCAGACTTCCTTTCTCATCACCCACATTAATCTACGTCCTTCATCCATTTCTGACACCATCAAGTGCCAAATTATGTTCTGGGTGCCAGAGGGGTCCCAAGAATGGGTAAAACAAGATCTTTTCAAGTGCTAGGAAAAGTGGGCACAGAGCTGTCCCCAGAACACCATTCACTTAGGCACTCAGACTTTCAGGAATTCCCTCTTTAGAATCTAAGAACAAGCAAGAACTTGTGGCCTGGGGGGCAATGCCAGGGACCTTGGGCAGGAAGGGGACATTGGTAATCCAACCTATGGGCTTCCAAATCTTAAACGAGATCATAAATCCCAACCCTGATCTATGGATCCATTAGAGCCCAAATACCAAGTGAGGACCCACAGTCTGCTAAGGCAACAGGTAACTTCAGACTCCAATCTATCCTAGAGCCCCATGGTGCCTGAGGTTCGAGACTGCAGGAAGTCAATTTTGCTATTTTCAGAAAGCGACCTGACCTCTCTGGGCTTGTTTTCTTACCTGTACATTGAAGTACCTTCTCCCATTCCCCCAACATAACTGGCTCAGGCAGGTCATACCACACTTCTCTCAGTGCTCCTAATCAGCACAGGCCAGCTCCCACTCTGCCCCACGTGCTGGAGATGCTCCTCCGCCTAGTCATTAATCATTACAAGCAAGGTTCCCCTACCCGGGGTGCCTGGAACATAACCCTGGACAATCCACTCCCCACATCGCAGGGAATCTGGGGTCCCTGACTCCGCTCAGATGTAATCAAGATGCCTCAACTCAAGGCTTACCCTACCGCTCAAAGCCTCTCAGCTGCTAACCCTATAAAGGATCTAAATCAGTCCTTTGATCCCCCAACATGACACCTCAAGCCTCCAGAACTAGGTGCCTCCAGAACTCTAATTCTAACTCAGACTTCCCCGACCTCCAATTGCACCCTCTCCCAAAGGCCTTACCAACACCCCCACCCCCTCCCCAGGCCTAAAGCCACGGTCCCGCTCCAGGGCGATCCGGACCTCGGCCGTCCTGACCTTGGAGTTCCACCGGCTCCATTGCCAAGCCCGGCCCTGCAGCTCACCTGGGTACCCTTGCCGGCTCCGGGCGGTCCCAGCAGCACGGCCCGTATGCCTTTAGGGCACTCTGGGGCCGGTTCAGCCGCGGGAACGTTGGGAGCCATGGCCGCCGAGCCTCTCACCGTTCAACCCGCCAGCACACACCTCGCAGGTCCAGCGCTTCCAGCCTAGCGCGCCGCGCACGCCACGCACGGTCCGCTCGCGCTAACACTGGTCCGTCTCCACGTCCGTCAAGTCGCTCCGCCCGCCCCGGAGCGCGACGGACACTTCAACTCACCAACCGCGTGGCGATACTGGGGAAGGCTTCTTTTGATTGGACAAAATCAGTGAGAGTAAGGAAGGGGCGGGCCATCTTGCACCGAGGGGGGTTGGGGCGCCCAGCGGGTGTGCGGAGTGGGCGGGAAAAAGTGAAACAAGACCAGAGGCCAGGCTGGAAGTTCCAGGTTGGCTTTGACAGTTAATGATACCGGCAACCCCGGTGAAGTCCTATGAAATTGCCTGTAAGAGGGCAAATGGGCGAAATCAGTCCTAGAAGACAAGTTGATAATATGTATCCAATATCCTTTGGCCCAGCAACTACACTTCCAGGAATTCAAAAGACATAAAGATATGCGTCAAGATTTGTGTAACAAAGATATTAAATTGTAGCACTTGTAACAGCCAAAAAGGCCCAAATAAGCAAACCAAAGAACAAAACAAAACAAAAACAAAGGCAATATCCCAAATGCTCAGTGAGAGATAGGTTAAATAAATTGCAACAAATTTGTATACTGAATCCCCCCATTGTATAAAATATTTAATCACGTGGGAAAATGTTCACCAAACAGGATACAAAATTGCAGTTACAACAAAATCCCAATTTTGAGTTACAAGTGAGGATCTCTATACACTGTGATTACAGGAGCCTCTCCCCTTCTTTGTGCGTTAAAAAAAAAATATTTTTTCATGTTTATTTTTGATAGAGAGACAGAGTATAAGCTGGGCAGGGGCAGAGAGAGAGGGAGACACAGAATCCGAAGCAGGCTGCAGGCTCTGAGCTGTCAGCACAGAGCACGACGCAGGGCTCAAACTCAAGAGCTCAAACTCAAGAGCCGTGAGACCCGAGCAGAAGTCAGACGCTTAACCGTCTGAGCCACCCAGGCACCCCTTTGTGCATTTTTACATTTTCAAAAAGCTCTGTAATTAATTCTATAATAAACAGATACTACTTTTATAGTAAGAAAATAACCTTTTTAAGTCAGGAAAAGGTACTTTTTCTCAAAAGAAACGACCTTCTCTTGGAGAGGAAAAGAATTTCTACAGCTTTTTGGTGTGTGAAAGTTTCATCCACACCCCCTATGAAGCAATCCCTGACACCCTGGCAAGAACAGCCTCCAAGGGCCCCTTTGGACCTTTCGTCAAGCGTGTTGATTATGAAACACTCTTGACACAGGACCCTAGCAACTCATTTCCTGTACCCTGGTAGTGATTCTGCTCTCCCTTCAGCATGGTCTCTTTCTTCTCTTTCGCATCACAAAACAGATTAACATTCATTCCACATCTGCACACTGGCCTTCTACAAGGTGCCTGACCTTGAAGGAGGCAGAGCTTCTTAAACCCATTTTTCAGGAAAATATGGTTACAGTGGTTAACCCAAAGCCACACAGTGGCAGAGTCACAATTAAGAGTGAGGCTGATTTAAGGCGCCTGGGTGGCTCAGTCAGTCAAGTGTCCAACTTCGACTCAAGTCACGATCTCGTGGTTCATGGGTTCAAGCCCCATGACCGGCTCTGTGTTGACAGTTCAGAGCCTGGAGCCTGCTTCAGATTCTGTGTCTCCCTGCTCATGTCTGCCCCTCCCTGCTCATGCTCTTTCTCTCTCTCAAAATAAATAAATAAACATTTTAAAAGTTAAAAAAAAAGAAAAAGAAAAAAGATGAGCTGATAAGCTGGTACTCCAGAGAGCACAGGGTTTGTGGGGATGGGGGTGAGGGTGGGGAATAAGCACATTTTTTTTTTTTTTCTGGTGGAAGTCTCTACCAGAGAGAGAGAGAGAGAGACTTTTCTCTATGTAGCGAAAATTCACTTCACTCCAAGAAAGCCAGAGTTCATCGTGATTTGCTGGGCCCAGGGCACCAGGCAAAGGTCATAGGAGGAGTCTTCCCTACCACCAATCCTTACAGTGATTTCTGCCAGGCATGGATCCCTCAGGAGGAAAGGCAATTAAGACTACACATAAATACACACAGTGTAAGGTTTATTCACTCAGTTTTTAATAATGTCTTAGTCTTTGGAGGCATACTGAAGATCATAAGGAGGATATTGACATCCCAAGGGAAGGAAGGAATACCTCATTCATTTATTCACTCGGTTTAATTTTAAATAGTAATTGCTACCATCTACCCATTATTGGGTACTGCATAACAGCCCTGTACTAAACACTTTACATGCATTACCTCATTTAATTCATACATCAAAGTATATATGTATTTACTTTATTATCTGCATTTTTTTTTTTTTTAATAGAGGAACTTAAGGCAACAGAGAGGTGAGCCTGTGGCTGCGCAGATCTGAGCCCAGGCCTGTCTGACTGGCTGCTGTTCAGCAGTGCCATAACAAGACGGGCAGTTTCTGTAGACTCACAGTGCAGCTGGGTTCCAGCTAGAGGGATCCTGGAGGTTTCTCCAGCTAGAGGTGAAAGAGACAGAGCTTGAAAGATACAGACGATTTGCCTTGGGGGTGGAGGACATTTCAGACGGAGAGAACATTCAGAGCAAACCATCAGAGGTGAGAGGGAATGAGGTGTGCTGTAGATTTTCTCCAGTGGGCTTTGAGGAATTGGGAAATTTCTTAGGCAGAAAATCATGATCAGAGTCACATTTTGTAAAGATCACTTGCAGGACAGACTGGAGAGTAGGGAAAGAAACGAACGTAAGACAAGCTGAGAAATATTTCTGTTCGTGTTTTGTGGTAGGCAGAGCAACCCCCCCGCCCCCAAGATGTTCACGTCCTAATCCCTAAAACTTGTGACCCTGTTACCTTACGCGGCAAAAGGGACTTTGCAGATGTGATTAAGTCAAGGATTTTGAGATGGAGAGAGATTATCCTGGATGATCTGGATGAAACCAATATAATCACAAAGGTCCCCATAAGGATAAGAGGGAGGCAGGAAAGCTGGAGAAGGAGACACAAGCAGAGGTCACAGTGGTGTGACTGCTGACCGGGGACCACAAGTCAAGGAACGATGCCAGCCTCTGAAGCTGGAAAGGCAAGGAAACAGATTCTCCCCTAAACCTCCAGAGGGCACACACCTTCCGCTGACACCTTCATTTTAGCCCCATAAGACCCATTTTGGACTTCTGACCTCCTGAACTGTAGGATAATAAATCTGTGTTTTTCTAAGCCACCAAATTTGTAGTAATTTACTTATTTATTTATTTAAAATTTTAATGTTTATTTTTGAGAGACAGAGAGAGACAGAGCGCAAGTGGGGGAGGGGCAGAGAGAGAAGGAGACACAGAATCCGAAGCAGGCTCCAGGCTCTGAGCTGTCAGCACAAAGCCCGATGCGGGGCTCGAACTCAAGAACTGCGAGATCATGACCTGAGCCGAAGTTGGACGCTTAACCGACTGAGCCACCCAGGTGCCCCCACAGTAATTTATTACAGCAGCAATAAGAAATAAATGCGTGTTCTTTGGATGCAAGCAACAGAAACGGACTCTGGCTACATTAAGTAAGGAAGGAATCCAATGGCAAGATACAGTTGTAGGACAGGCAGCCTCAGGAACGACAAGAGCCAGAGGGCTTTGGGTAATCTAGATATCAGGAATTAATGGACAATGCTGAGGGGGATATTTATTCCCTCCTCTGGCTTTTCCCATGTGGAGGGACCCCTTTTAGGGTAACGCTCTTGCTTCTTGCCTCCCTGGGGGAGAAGGAGGAGTGACTTTCCTGATTGCTGAGTTTAGGGAGAATGAATGAAGCTCAGTTCAGCTCTCCCCCCTCTTTCTCTTGTAGATCTATCTGCCTGCCCACAAGCACCATGTTTTTTGTTTTTGTATTTGTTTTTTCCTCTTCCTCCATGCTCTAAATTTCCCAGGGTCTGACCCGTACAGGGAAGATTGTGATTTTCAGTACTGCCCGACACTGGGTGGAGAAGATTGTTGTTGTTGTTGTTGTTGTTGTCGTCTGTCTTCGGAATTCAGTATTAGTCATTTCACTTGTCTGTCAGACCTAAAGGTGCATCCCCAACAGCTTTGTCAGTAATGAAGGTAATATTTTGACCTCCCTCTCTTCTACCTCTGTAGCTACCTATCATGTGTTCCCAACTTGGGCGAGGCTACCCCCGAACCCAACAAATGGTTTCTCATGATGCTGTGATGAGGATGACTAACCTTGACTGTTTTCTATATCCGTGTCCTTCTGCTTCAGATTCAAAATCCTGACTTGGCTTGGATCTCACGTTCATCCCTTGGCAAAGGTGGAGAGTACCTTGATTAATAGTTCCCTTGGGACTGCAGCGATGGGAGAAGTAGTTCCCCCAAATGATGACAGTTTCTGAAATAAGAGGGAAGAGCCAGAGGGCGTGCAGAAACGACAGATGTCCCCAGTAGGGAGTATTGCAAAAGTCCAGGGGAAAGGTAATGAGGGACTGGCCTACGGAGGTAGAATTAATGGGAACTGACACCAGACCAGATGGGGATAAAAATGTCCGAGCCTTGGGGCCAGGTGACTGGGAGGAGGGTGATGCCATTAATACTCATCTCATTAATTCTTTAATTGATTCATCTGACATATATTTAGTGAGTGTATATTATGTGCCCAGCACTGTGCTTGGTGCTAGGGATCTGGTGTTAAGCAAGGAGGGCAGGGTATCCCCTGTCATAAAACTTGCAGTCAAGGGGAGGACAAAAGACAAGGAAGGTAGCAATTTCAGTACAGGGATGGGGGCTATGCTGGGGAAGGTACAGTCTACAGTGGGAACACAATGGAGGGGCACCTAGCTCAGATTTGAGGGGAAGTGACATCTAAGAGATGTGAAACCCCCAGGATGAGGAGAGTTTGACTGGAGAAGAGGGAGGGGACAAAGCGTGTGCCAAGGTCTGGAGGCAAAGGAAACCGTGGCAAGTTGAGGAGAACCGTGGTCCTCAGTGGAGGAACGCCTTTCATGATTGAAATCCTATATTGCAAAGGGCTTGGGGTGGGGGTTGGGGGGAACAGCCACGTCTCCTCCTACAGAAGCTGAAAGGGCAGAATGTTACCTGCCCTTCTGGCAACAGGGGAGTGAGCACATGACTGGGCCTGCCCAGTGGGATGTCCCTGCCCCGGACTTTGACCTTTGAGGGAGAGAGGCAACCGGCAGGGCAGGACTGTTCTTGGAGAAGACCTGGGAGTCTTGCAGCAGTGGGGGCCGATGGCCAGTAGTGTCTGTCCAACCAGGCTTTTCCTGCACTGTGTCTTTGTCTGTGTTCTTAGCCCAAATGCTTTGGGTTCCCATCCATGTCTGGAACTCACGAGCACCACACGTTATTCAACACGGCCATTCACTCGTTAGGTTAGCCACCAAAGAGATGGGAGAGAGCTGAGAGGGGGGTCAGCCTGCTGGAGTTACAACTCGAGAGGACAGGAGAAGAAACAAGAGGGTGGGAGGCAGGGATTTCCCTTCTGGTGAAAAGAGAGATGGCCCAGAGGAAAAGCTCCTTTCCTGCCCGCCTTTGGATGCTGAAGGAGGACACAATGCTTAATCTAACAGCCATCCTGGGGTTGTGAGGGACGAGCTGAGTGGCTCAGAGGGAAGCTGACCCAGAGTCGAACCTCACTGTGCCGCTAAAGGAAACAACCTGATATCACCTGCCTCTGGACTTTTGGTGGTGGGGGCCACGTTTATTTGGGTGTTCTGGTTCCTGCTGCTGAAAGGACCTCATGTGCACTACAAATCATCTAAATCGTCCCCAGTTTCTCTTTGTAAAGTGTGGAGGATGATACCTGCCTCAGGATCAGAGCGAATATCGAATTAGATAATGATTGTAAAGTATTTAGCATAGTGCCTTGCTTATAGTAAGCGCTCAGTAAATGTTCACTATGACCGCCTGCTGTCAAAACCATGGGACAGATGGGTTTGTCCTAGAAGAGGGTAGAGAAATAAAATAAGGACTAAATCTGGGGAGCGAACATCTGAGGGGAAAGAGGTGGCCTGCAAGGGAGTCAGAGAATGATTAAAGAGCTAAGAAGAAAACCTGAAGTTTCATTCTACACATCACACTCTTTTTCATCTGGAAGACTCCTACTCATCCCTCAAAGTCCAGTTTAAATATCCCCTTTTCTGTGAAACCTTCCTGTGCACTCAACCCGCAGTCTCACACTCTGAGTTAGTTGTCCTGATGCTCTGGCTCCCACGGCATACCCTTCTTTTCTTGCACTTACCATGATTTGTGGTGATTTTCTGCTTTTATATCTGTCTCCTGCCCCAGACTGTCAATGAATTTCCCTAAGAGCAGAGGTGCCCTGACTGCGTCTTCCAGCCCAACCTAGCGTGGGGCCTGACAGCTGGTGGTAATAATAAAAGCTAATGTTTGGTGATGGGTTATCCTGTACCAGGCACTGTGCTAAGTGCTTTGCATATGGTAAATCATTTAAATCTCATGCCAACTTTATAAGGTTGAAGAACTGTAAGAAGTGAGAAGTTATTACAACTCAAGTGATCTGTCTCTGTGGCCTGCATTATTACCTGCTACAACAAGTCGTCCCATCTCTAGTGAACACTGAAAAGTAAGTATTTGTTGATTGAAATGATGGAAGGAGTGTTACCAAAACCAAGGAAATCGTTTCAGGAACGCATTAGTCAGCTTTAGGTAAGCGTTGCTGCACTGACAAATAGCACCCAAAATCTCAGCTTACACAACAAGTCCCAGGTCAGCTGCAGGTCAGCTATGGTTCTGCCATATATCAGGGATGCTGGCTGATCAGGAAAAGGCCCGATCTAGAACATTTCTGCTCTGAGGGGAAAGAGAAAAGATAGAAGGTATGCTGGAGTGGGCTCGTCGTACTAAGGAAGGCTGATAATACGCATCTCTTTCTGACTCCATGCCCAGTGATATCACACTGGCAGGTTGAAATCAGTCATGGTGGGAGTATTTACACTGTGGAAAGCAGCAAATTCTTTTTTGCCCCCTAGAGGGCCTGTTGTTAAATATTTACCAGCCCAGCACTAGAAAAGAACAATGATGGTCGTCCTTAAAGCTTCTGCCCAGAAATGACACAGGTCATGGAAGCACCACAGGTCACACATACTCCCATTTTACTTGCCAAAGCGAGTCTCGTGGCCAAGCTGCCATCGATGGAACCAGGAATATACTTTTCCCACCGGGACCGGCCTAGGAGGAGGGGCAGTGAATTATTTGTGAACAATGAATCATGTAGTCTGCCTCTCTGAAGGAGTCCAAGATGAAGACTGAAAAAAAGCCTCTTGGAATTGGCCTTGAGGAGTTTGTCCGTGACCTTTAACAAGGGAATAGGTTCAGTTGGAGGCCGGGGTGGGGGTTGGATGGAGGGGGTGAGATCCCTCATTCGTGAGGCTGTCCAGGGAAATAGGAGGGACGGGTGAGTTGGTAACCAGAGGGAGTGGCCATTTGGAAGGCACGGTGCCTTCCAGAAACAGGCAGCCTATTTATCAGTGGGCCTGACAGTCATTTTTAGAATTAACCGATCTCGGGGCGCCTGGGTGGCGCAGTCGGCTAAGCGTCCGACTTCAGCCAGGTCACGATCTCGCGGTCCGTGAGTTCGAGCCCTGCGTCAGGCTCTGGGCTGATGGCTCAGAGCCTGGAGCCTGTTTCCGATTCTGTGTCTCCCTCTCTCTCTGCCCCTCCCCCGTTCATGCTCTGTCTCTCTCTGTCCCAAAAATAAATAAACGTTGAAAAAAAAATTAAAAAAAAAATAGAATTAACCGATCTCTTTCTGCAACTATGTTTCTTCCACCTTCATGCTACGGATGACACTAGGGGAGGCAAAGGAGGAAAGAGAAAGAGTCTCATTTTGAGGGTTCTAAAAAGCTGAGGTCCTGGCCTAAATGGGAGGAAATATGTACATATACATATATATACATATATACATACATATATATATATATATATATATACACACACACATATATATATACACATACATATACACACACACACACACACACACATATATATATATATATATATATACACACATACATATATATAAAAGAAACAGAGTCTGTGCCACACTGCTGAAAACTAGATACCTCTGCCTGGAGGGGAGAAGAGAGTCCAAGAGAAAGCCAGCTGAACTGTGCCATTGCTGGGCAGAAGCTTTAAGGGCTAACCACCATGATTGTTCTTTTCCAATGCTGTGCTGATAAGTGCTTAACAACAGTCTCTCTAGGAAGAAAAGGTATTTGTTGAACTATCATGGGTCACTGAGAAGAGGGTCACTGTGGCTTGCCCCTCCTTGCCCTGAGTGGCTTGCGGACTGGCAATGATAGGATTCCCAGACAGGAGTGGGCAAATCCTGGAGCAAAAGAGCATCTGTCACTTTTCTGGTGGTAGGAAGGGCCCAAGAAAGAAAGCACAGGACCTCAGAGCCCCCCCCCCCCCCCACCATGCAGGGCAAGGCCAAGGACTTGAGACACCCCGTGAGGGTTCCCACATGATCCCGTGTGCCGTAGGGGCAGCAGAATGTGTTGCTGCCCATTGTGGGTTGGCAGGTGGTGGGCACTGGTGACAGGTGGACTAGAAGAGGCCTTGATGGGGGTATAGGGAGCTTGCAGCAGGGACCTCAGTGGAACGATGACTGGAAAACAAACTGGACCAAGAACGCGCTGTGTGCCCTCTTGGGAGGAGCCTGGTGCGGTGGTTAGCTGCTGCCCCTGCTGCTACTACTAAAACAAGCCCATAGTCCCCTAAAACCAGAGCTGATTCAGAATTTGGAATCCTTGTGGACGTTAGACAAAGGTGATTCGGGCGCACGGAGCGCGCTATGTAACACTGTTTAGTGTGGTCCGCGGGCAGCCCCATGTAATGAAATACCGGAGCATTTCTGCAGCAAAATGTATGGGGTACATAAAGATTCCAGAATCTCCTATTGTTTAAATCAGAATGTGTTTCAGGTCGAATTCTGCTGTCAAGTTACTTTTGATACCAAATTTAAAAAATCTTTCCTGGTTCCGTCCTGGGAGTCAGCCTGACTCCTTCCTTTCCCTCCTTGCGCTCCTCCAGATCCAAGGGGTCAGCAACTACCACCAATCCTTTCTCCTTAACACCTCTCACGTCCGTCTCCTTCCTTCCATCTCTCCTCCTGCCTCCTGGCGCAGGTCACCTTCCCCTCTCACCAGGGTTCTTGCAGCCACCTCCTGGCTGGCCGCCTGCAGCCTCCAGTTCTGCTCCATACTGCCCACAGAGGAGTTGCTCTGGAATGCAAACTTGGTCTGGCCGGGGTGTCCCGTCAGGGTAGGGATGTGATTAACTGAGAAATACCAGCAGATCTGAAGAATGTCAACGTTCTTTAATGGCCCTGGGTGTGGAAACTTCTCTTTTGGAGTCCATTAAGCAAGAAACAATTGCACGCTCCCAGATGGAGGTACAGGTGGCTTGCAAAGTTCCACACTGAGATGTAAGCTGCTGCTGCTTTTCTGCAGGAGGAGGGTTCTGCTCGGTACAAGAAGCTCCCAGTCCCCCACCCCCGACTCTCAGGAGTCTGGTTCCATCCTGGCCCCTCCTGACTGCTCAGGCAGGAGCCGAGTATGTGCCTGCCTGCTTACCAGATACAAGTGATTTGTGTAAAACACATATCCCAGAGTCAGTTGGGGCTTCAGTTTGCCTGAGGGTTCTCCCTGCAACTCCCAAATCCAATGCTGACCCCCAGAGAGTGTGATTGCTCACATTCATGGCCCTGTGTCATGGGCTACATTGGCCCTGGCTGTCAAGAATCAAAGCAGGCTGGGGCGCCTGGGTGGCTCAGTCAGTTAAGCATCCGACTTTGGCTCAGGCCGTGATCTTACGGTTCGTGGGTTCAAGCCCCACGTTGGGCTCTGTGCTGACAGCTCAGAGCCTCAAGTCTGCTTCAGATTTAGTGTCTCCCTCTGTCTATGCCCCTCCCCCACTCGTACCTCTGTCTCTCCTCCAAAATAAATAAAACATGAAAAAATAAAAATAAAAAAGAACCAAAGCAGGCCAAGAAGCCAGCTCTCTTTGTGCCCACAAAAACCAAACAGGGTCCCTGGCCTGAGAAGCAGCTCCTGATCCCAGCGGTCTCGTGTACAAGAGAAAAAACAGAGAAATGGCAACTCCAGGCTTCTTATTGTTCTAGCTGCCATAAGGCTTTAATTTTACTCTTGCCTGCGGTGATCAAGATTCTCCATAATTTAATTTTATCGAGCGAGCATTTATACCAGGCCCTATGTTCAGCTCTCTGTACGCACTCTCACTGGGTCATTACGATGCTCTTGCCACATGAGAACTATTATTATCTCTATTTCGTGGTTGGGAAAACTGAGTCCCAACCTGGTTAGTTGGCTTTTGCTTGAAATCATCCAGTTAGTGAAAGCTCCTACCACCTAGCGTTTTCTTTTGTGATGGATTTTTACTGTTTTCCACAGATATCTGATGTCCCTCCCTATTGATATCCTTGCTGTCTTGTCCTTAGGCCAGACCATACGACTCGCTTTGGCCAACGAGATATGAGCAGAAGTAACATGTGTGCCATGTCAGAGTGGAAACTTTTGAGAACCAGTGTGGGCTTCATACACTCTCTTTCCCTGCCTCGGCAGTTATGGAAGCCTGTGTTGAGAGGGAGCCTCCATTTTCCTAGGTCTCTGACCACCTGCCTTGAGCAGAGACCCTTAGTTGATTCAAATGAGCCTATGTTATAGGCAAGGGACTTACTTTGTTGTTTTAAGCTACTGAGATGTTCCTGGTTGTTTCTTCCTGTATCAAAACCTAGCCAATATATTTTTTAAAATTATTTTTGGGGCGCCTGGGTGGCGCAGTCGGTTGAGCATCCGACTTCAGCCAGGTCACAATCTCGCGGTCCGTGAGTTCGAGCCCCGCGTCAGGCTCTGGGCTGATGGCTCGGAGCCTGGAGCCTGTTTCCGATTCTGTGTCTCCCTCTCTCTCTGCCCCTCCCCCGTTCATGCTCTGTCTTTCTCTGTCCCTAAATAAATAAATAAATAAATAAAAATAAAAAAAAATTATTTTCAATGTTTATTTATTTTGAGAGAGAGAGAGCATGAGTGGGGTAGGAGCAGAGAGAGAGAGGAGCACGTAGAATCCGAAGCAGGCTCCAGGCTCTGAGTTGGCAGCACAGAGCCTGATGTGGGGCTCGAACCCACAAACTGTGAGATCATGACCTGAGCCGAAGTCAGACGCTTATCCGACTGAGCCACCCAGGCACCCCAAAACCCAGCCCATCTTAACCAATCTCACCCTTATTTGGGGTCAGAATAAAGAGGCGGGACAGGAGACTCTTGCTCTATGGGCCAAGACCCACTTACTATAAGCTTGGAGTTCCAGTCACCTACACAGACCAATCCCTTCCCACCTGCCAGAGTGCACCCCTTCCTCTGTGCTCTTATCAGGCTTCACTGTCCCACCGGAACTGGCACCCGCTTCCCGATGTTCGTAACACGCTTCCTGCTCTTTTGCCACTCAAACCACAACATCGAGATGTGGTTTTCTAAAGAACTGGCGAAGTCCAAGCCACCTGAACGAGAAGAGCCTTTCAGCTACTGTTTTGAGGTCATTGTGGCCAAACGCTGATTTCCATGAAAGCTACCAGTATTCCAAGAAGATGTTAACCGTGACAACTGCACACGTTGTTGGGAAATGCTGCACCCTGGACACTCCCCGTGAGGAAACCCTTGTGGAATGAACCAGAAGTTTCATTGGAAAATGATGGTGCAAAACAGAGGGCACCGGGTTGGAAGTGCTCCTAGAACAACATGTATTGCGTACGTACCTACTCTGCCTGACAGTCAGGACTCTGTGGTCCCTGTGCCAGGGATTCAGATGAAACAGACAAGTGTGGGCAGAGGGTGATGATACAGCGTGATAAGTGAGGCTGGCTGCCTAATTTAGTCATTTATTCATCGAATGCGTATATATTGAACTCTCCTGATATGCTAGGGAACTGGGTATTAAGTGTAAACGAGACAGGGACTGTCTTTGCCCTCCTGACGTTTATAGTCTAACAGCCCTGAGAGAAATAGACACAGAGTGCTATTAACCTAATCGGCCTCTTTAGCAGAGGCAAATCACCTAATCTGGGGTGCGGGTGTGGTTCTAGGATAACTTTCTGAAGGACGTGACTCCAGAAGAGATTCCTGAAGGGTGAGCAGGAAGGAGGCAGCAAAGAAGGGGGAAGGGCATTCCAGGCAGAGGGAACAGTTGAAGCAAAGGCCTAGAAGCATGAATCAGCTCCGCACATCTCCTAAGTGCAAGCAGCTGGGTATGACTAAAGCCCAGAGTTGAGACTAAAAAGGAACAACAGATCCAGTGAGCGACTAGGCTGATGGGGGCCACATCTGGCTGCCGGGTCTAGTGCTCGAGCTTAACCTGAAGACGGTGGGAGCCGTTGGAAGAGTTTGAGCTGGAGTGTTTATTATATTAGTTAGGAAATAGACTCAGCTGCTATAACAAAGACGCTAAACTAACAATGGCTTAAACAAGATAGAAGTTTACTTCCTGCTTATGTGGAAACCCAGATAGGCAAGCCAGAGTGGGTGTGACCGAGGGGCCACAGAGTTCTGACTCCCCCGGCATAATGGGTGCTTAGTAAATGTTGTTCTAGGAGCACTTCTAACCCAGTGCCCTCTGTTTTGCATCATCAGTTCCCACTGAAACTTCTGGTTCATTCCACAATGATGAGGGACCGTGGTTCCTTCTGGTTTGTTCCTTTGACATCTTCAACATAAGGCTTCCGTCTCGTGGTCCAAGAAGCCAGCTCTGGCTCCTACCCTCACTTCTGCATTTCAGCCAGCAGGGAGAAGTAAAAGGGATGGGGGAATATATACTCCTTCCCTTTACAGGCATAACCCAGAACTTGCCCATGTCACTTTCATTTATATTACACCCCCCAGAATCCAGTCGTATGGCCACTGCTGGGAGCCAGGGTGCTGGGAAATGTAGTTTCTCTTCTGGGCAGACATGTGCTTAGCTAAAAGGCGGAAGGAAGCTCTATTATTAACGAAGGATGGAGGCTGGGAAACGACGATCCGTCTCCAACAGGGAGTGACAATCCTATTTGCCTTTTGGAAAGGTCTCTCTTAGAGTGGGTGGAGGAAGGACTGGATGGTAAGAGATCAGAGACAAGGAAATAATCCAAATGAGGGTTACTGAGGCCTGAACCCAGGCAGAGACATCTGGGGTGGAGAAAGTGGACAGAGGCTTAGAGAGAGTTGGAAGTTGAACAGACCAGGACATGGTGACCAACTGACCAGACTTCTTCTTTTTTTTTTTTTTTTTTTTAATGTTTATTCATTTTTGAAAGACAGAGAGAGAGCACAAGCAGGGGCGGGGCAGAGATAGAGGGGGACATAGAATCTGAAGCAGGCTCCAGGCTCTGCACTGCCAGCACAGAGCCCAATGCAGGGCTTGATCTCATGAACCGTGAGATTGTGACCTGAGCCAAAACCAAGAGTCAGACACTTAATCAACTGAGCCACCCAGGCGCCCCTGTCTTTCTATTTTTGAATGATAATCTTGTATTGGACTCCAAAGCCCAGCAGGCAGGGCTTGTGGCAGGAAAGGAGGTGGACATGGTCTGCCCTCTCCTCCCTACCCTCTGGAGGGAAGGGACAAAAAGGAAAATAGGACCTGCTTCCTTAGGTGTCCCCTACTGGCCCTTGGCTGGTCTCTTCTTCACTGCTTATAAGGTGGCTGAGTTCCAGTCATCATAGCTGCTCAGCTCATTGTCTATAGTCCCCTAGCATGGAGCTGGGGACTGCACAGACCATCCTGTAGAAGGACTCCATGCCAAAGAGCTCTCCTCTGCTGGTGGCCTCAGGCTCCTCTTTGCCTCCAGCAAGACTGCTGCCCCCATCACATCTACCTTTTGCAGGCCCAACCCCGGGACCTATAGACATGGGCAGAATCTGTCTTTCTTCTTCTCGCCCACTGGCCACTCAGTCACACCCTTGGCCTTCTCTCTCCAGTGCCCTTTCCCCTATTTCAGTTAGCACCAGAGCAGGTCAGAAGTACCATGGCTTGGCTGACATCCATGGGAATGAGAAGTCAGTCCCTTTGGTGGCACCCCAAACCCAACGAATAATTCTCTTGGCTCTGCTCCAGTTACCTAGTGCTGTGTGATAGACCACCCCAAATTTCATGGCGTAAACAACCATCATTTTATCATCCTCATGGATTCTGTGGGTCAGGAATTTGACAGGGCACGGGGGGATGGTTGGACTCCAGTTGTGGTAGGCAGCCTCCAAGATGCTTCCCAATGACCCCTGCCTCCCAGTATTTGTGCCCTTGTGTGTCAGTCTACTCCCACTTTGTATCCAGGTGGGTCTGGGGGGCCAATAGAATATGGCAGAAGTGATAGTATGTCACTTTTGAGTTTAGGTTATTAGAGATATCGTGGTTTCTGCCTCTCTGTCTTTTGGATCACTCTGGAGGAAGCCAGCGGCCATGTTGTTAGGCACTCATACATGGAGAGGCCCATCTGGAGAGGAACTGAGGCCTCCTGCCAACGGCCACGTGAGTGAGCTTGGAAGTGGATCCTCTGGCCCCAGAGAAAGTCTAAGATGAGTGTAACCCTTGGCCAACAGCTAGATGGTAACTTTGTGAGATACTGAGGCAGAGCCACCCAGATATGCTGCTCTCAGATTCCCGACTGTCAGAAACTGTCAGCTGATACCTGTTTGTTGCTTGAAGCTGGGATGACTTGAAGGCTCTGTTGACCTTGTCACCTGGAAAGCCTTCATGTGGCCTGTCCACGTGGCTTGGCTTCTCACAGCATAGTAGCTGGGCCCTGAGGAGCATCTGTAGAGTGAGCTTTCCAAGAGAACTTTTGGCCTTGCCTCAGAAGTCAAGCAGGGTAATTTCCACCGCATTCTGTTGTTACAAGTGAGTCACCACAGCTAGTCCAGATTCCAGGGGAAGAGATTTGACTGGTTCTCTTGATGGAGGAATGATAAGGTCACATTGCAGTAGAGCAAGTGGGATGGGAGATGGAGTGGCCATCTTTGCAAAATACAGCTGGAGCCCTGCTTCAGGGGGAGAAACCAATCCACTGGTCTGGCCCTCAAGAAGAAAGGGATACATGGCTTTTTACCGGCAACACATCTCCAGCCCTGGGGTTAGTGTTGATTCTGCTGAAATGGCAATTCCTATCAAACCCTGAGAGGAGCCAGCCATCCTCTGAGCTTGGAAGGTAGAATACTTCCTGTGTTTTCTTCTCAGCTCTGGATTCTGGTGCTCATTTCTGGATAAACAAGGTAGGTTCCCCCCCCCCCCCCCCCCCGGCACCTTGTCCCACAGAGGCCCACTTCCTTTTCCCTCCCAGTCACAGTGCTTACAACTTTACCTCAGTCAATCCTGTGCTCACCAACTAGCTAGGAATTATGACCCCATTTTGCAGAGCAGGAAGTAATCTGACCAAGGTCAGTCACATAGGCGGAAACGGTATGCAGGGACTCAGCACCATGACCTCTAAGTCCATGCTCTAGGGCCCTGGGATTCGAGAAAGCCTACTGGGTGTTGGAGCCTTAGCCCTGGTCTCATCAGGGCCCTGCTGCAAGTGAGGCCAGTGTGAGCAGTGTGGGAAGGAGGGGCTCTCTGCCTGATGGTGGGGGCTAATTGTCAGGCGTGCTATTTGGGTGAAAGGGCAGGAGAAACGAGAAAGGAAGAATCCATTTCAACTTTTCTTTTCAGGCCTCTCCCCGGTCAGTGAGTTTTTCAGTGGCCAAAGGGTGACCTCCAGAATGACAGGCCTGGACTCACTGCCCCTCTTCACTTGTTGGACTGAAACCCCCTCTCTGTCCTGGAACCTCTGGTTGGACAGCCCTCTGAGCTCCTGGGACCTGTGGATGCTGGGTCTTGGAGTGATTTCCTGACCAAGCGAACAGGTCTCTGTCCAGTGTCCATCCTGCCCTGCCCCGCCCCTCCTCTCCCTGCAACCCCTACTTCCCATCATGCCACACCCCTAGATCCCAGGAAGGGACAATTCCTAGCACCTATGGCCTGCCAGGCACAGAGCTCATGTTAGGGACCCAGAAATAAGTGAGACACTGGTCACAATCTAGTGGGAGGAGAAACATAAGGCATTATCTGGCTGATGTCAAGTTAAGGGCATGTTGAATAGGGTAAGAATCACACAAAGGAGAGAGTGGCTAACTCAGCACTTAAAAGGAATGAGCCATTGGAATACGCGACAACATGGATGAATCTTAGAATCATCGTGCAGAACAAGAGTACAGACTGTATGATTCCATTTTTATGAAGTTCCAGGCCAGGTGAAACTATGGATGATACACAGATAGAAATAAGATCAGTAGCTGCCTGGGATGAGGGGGGGTTGGCTGGGAAGAGGCAGGAGGTGATGGATGTTCTGCGGAGTGTGCCCAGGAGGAGGAATATTCTAGGCGGTGAAAATGTTCTAAACCTTGATAGGAGTGTGGGTCAGGTGGAAATAGTTACTTGTTAAAGCTCATCTGTACACATAAGCTCTGTGAATTTCATGTTAATTACACCTGTGATGGGCAGTATTCAAAATAGACCCCGGTGACCCCTCCCCCCGCCTCCTGGTGCGCACGCCCTTGTGCAAACCTTGCCCCCTGACTTGTATCAGGTCGGTCTCTGTGGCCTGTAGAATATGGCAGAAGTGATGGTGAGTCAGTGCTGAGACTTGGTTATAAAAGACGCTACTGTTCATCTTAGTCCTCCCTCTTTCATGGCTTGTTCTGGAAGAGACCATGTGCCAAGCATCCCCATGGAGAAGTGCCTGTGGCTAGGATCTGAAGCCTCCTGCCAACAGCTGGGTGAGTGAGCTTACAGTAAGTGGATTCTTCAGTCCCCGTTAAAGCTTTCTGGTATCAGCCTCCTTGGCTCACTGCTTGACCACAAACTCACAAGAGGCCCTGAACCAGACCACCCAGCTAAGTTGCCTCCTGATTTTTGACTCTCAGAAGTTGTGTGGGTTAATAAATGTTTATTGCTTTAAGCCATTAAGTTTGGGGAGTCACTATAAATGATGAATACAATATTTCAACAAACCAAACGTGTGGGGGAAAAGAGCTTCTAAGTGTGCTTGGCCCAGCTGGCTTTTCCAGGGACTTTCAAGTGCTTTCTGTGACTCAGACTTCTGGGCTCAGTCTCTGGAACCCAGAGGTGAGGGTCCTGGAGCTCTGTCTAGACATTGGGAACTGGTGTCTCCAACGTGGCCACGGCTCCTACCCACGGCACCAGCCCAGAAACAGCTGCACGCAGTGGCCAGCCCACCCCTGCTGTGGAGAGAGGACTCTAGAAATGCTCCTCCTTCCTCTCTGCCTCATGCCCATGCGAACCTGCAGGAATCCATGCAGGGCTCCGGAGCTAATAACAACTAGTATTTTTGGAACACTTTCTACGTGTCAGGTGATTTGCAAAGTCTTTTAATTTACTCTTCCCAATTCTCCTGGAAATTACGAACCCTATTTTACAGTGGAGAAAACAGAGACTCGGCACATTGAAGCCACATTGAAGCCAACTGCCAGGGTCACAGAGCTATTAGGGTGTGGCAGCTTTATTTATTTATTTGTAATGTTTATTTATTTTTGAGAGAGAGAGTGAGAGAGAGAGAGAGAGAGAGAGTGGGGGAGGGGCAGAGAGAGAGGGAGACACAGAATCTGAAGCAGGCTCCAGGTTCCGCACTGTCAGCACAGAGCCTGACGCAGGGCTGGAACCCACAAACCGTGAGATCACGACCTGAGCCAAAGTCGGATGCTTAACCGACTGAGGCACCCAGGCACCCCTGCTTTAGACTTAAATCCAAATTTTTCTAGTTCCCAAACTGAGAGGCAAGGAAGCAGCAACCCCAGACCTGAAAATACTTTTCTTCTCTATTCCCTGTGAGAAAAAAACCCACGCATTCTTCCATCAGAGACAAGGCCACACTCTCAACCCAGATTCCACAGAGCGATGGTATAAAGAGACTGGCCAGTGATACCTCAGCACCAAAAGTCTCAGAGACCATGGGAGTCACAGAGTCACAGAGGCAGGAACTGAGATCAGAGAGGGAAGTGACTTTTCCAAGGACTCCTGCTCAGGGATCTTTGGACCATACTGCCCTGTCTCTGTCACATAAGAGGGGAATGATTGCCAAGTGGGAGAAGCATAATAGGGTAAAGGATGGCTTTGGGGTAGGGGAATGAGAGAGAGGGAATTCACAGGTAACAATGGTGACATTGAGATCTCATAATTTTGTCTTGGGTCAACCCCACAATGGCTAGGGGCTATATAAACCAGCATCACAGATGGTCCCATCAAGAGACTAGTCAGCCCCAGAGGACATCACAGAACAGCTCCAGAACGGTGCCTGGCTTGCGGCAGGATCTGCTAACAAGCACTGTGTTACTCATTTGCTGTCACCTTGGGTTGCCCTATTCACTCACTCACTCATTCATTCATTTATTGACCATCTGCTATCTGCTAAGTACTGTTTTAGGAGCATGGGATATTTCAGTGAACACAAAATCCTTGCCCTTATGAAGCTTAAAATACGTAGATGTAATATACAAATTCCAAAGTATCCTAGAAAGTGAAAGGAGTAAAAGAAGAAAAAGTAGGGGCACCTGGGTGGCTCAGTTGGTTAAGCGTCTGACTCTTGGTTTCAGCTCAGGTCATGATCTCACAGGTTGGTGAGTTCAAGCCCCACCTCCGGCTTTGAGCTAACAGCGCAGAGCCTGCTTGGGATTCTCTCTCTCCCTTTCTTTCTGCCCCTCCCCTGCTTGATCTCTGTCTCTTTCTCAAAGTAAATAAGTCAACTTAAAAAAAAAGAGAAGAAAAAGTAAAGGTGGGGGGGTAAGACCCAAGAGTGAAGACAGTGCATACGGAGGGGGTGGATTGACATCTTTACAAGGGTGACTGGGTCAGCCTCCTTGAGAAGATTTCTTTTGATCAAAGACTTGAAGGAGGTAAATAAAGTATGCCATATCCAAGTGAGCCACGTGGACATCCGGAGGAAATACGGACCCGGCAAAATACACACTGATATATTAAGGGTAAAGGGAAATTATGTCTGCAACTTACTCTCAAACAGTTCAGAAAAAAAATTATATGGGCACAGAGATACAGATGGACATACAATATATATGTGTATACACACGTATATAAATATACACGTACACAGAGAAAAAGAATGATACAAATAGTGTTAAAAGTGTTAATATTTGGGGAACTTGGGTGAAGGGTATGTACTATTTTTAGAAATTTTCTGTAGGGACCCCTGGGTGGCTCAGTCTGTTAAGAGTCCGACTCTTGGTTTCGGCTCAGGTCATGATCTCACGGTTTCATGGGTTCAAGCCCCGAGTTGGACTCTGCACCGGCAGCGTGAAGCCTGCTTGGGATTCTCTCTCTCCCTCTCTCTGCCCCCTCCCATTCACGCTGTCTCTCTCTCTCTCTCTCTCAAAATAAATAAACAATCAAAAATGTTAATTATAGAAATTTTCTGTATGAATTTTCAAAATAAAAATATTTAAAAAAGAATTTATATTATTTAAGTTTCTTTATTTTGAGAGAGAGAGAGAGAGAGAGAGAGAGAGAGAGAATGCCCGCGAGTGGAGGATGGGCAGGGAGAGAGGAAGAGAGAATCCCAGGCAGGCTCCACGCTGTCAGCACAGAGCCCGATACGGGGCTTGAACTCATGAACCATGAGATCATGACCTGAGCTGAAATCAAGAGTTGGATGCTCAACCAACTGAGCCCCCAGGGTGCCCCAAAAGAATTTATGTTATTAAAAATAGAAGAGGAAAGGCACTGTAGAAGAAGGAGCAGCCTGTGCGAACTGTAATTCAAAAGAGTGCCTGAGGGGCACCTGGCTGGCTCAGTCAGTAGGGCGTGCTCTTGATCTCAGGGTTGTAGGTTCTAGTCCCATGTTGGGTATAGAGATTACTTAAAAATAAAATCTTCAAAATAAAGAGAGAGAGTGAGAGAGAGCCAGAGTGTGCGAAGGGAATACTCGGTGCTAGCAAAGAGAGAAAGGGAATATACTGGTGTTTTAGGAAACAACAGCCTATTTTTCCTGTGGGGAACCACCCCTTCCCCACTCTCCTTCCATATTGATCCCATCTCTCATCTGGGGGAGCGGGTAGCTCTTGACCCAGCCTTGGCCAATCAAAGACGTGCACCTCAAAGAACAGGGCCAACAGGACAGTCCCGGGGTCCAGAGCTTTAGTGGGGTGAGAGCCTGCCTGAGGAGGAAACCGATCCAGAGGAAGGCAGAGCTCAGACCCGAAGCAAAGTCTGTGTCTGAACTTGAACCCTTCAGTGGCTTCGTTACACGTGGCAAAAATAAATTCTCTTTTTGCTTGAGCCAGTGTGAGTGTTGGGAGTTTCTTACTCACAACAAAAAAAAATGTGTTGACTGATCCAAAACGTCTGGAACAGCATCTCTGAGGAAAGGATGCTTAAGCAGAGACCTGGAAGGTGCGCAGTGGGGCAGGTGAGGAGGTGGGGAAAATGCTGCAGGCAAAGGGCTCCGGGGAGGGAAAGGCCGTGGAGGGTTGGAGGAGCTAGAGGATGGGGGCCTGGTAGTGGAAGGGAGGGTGAGGAGCTGGGCAGAGAGGAGGCCGGAGCTGGGTCCCTGATGGAGGGCCTCACAGGCAGGATCTGGGACATTATCCCAAGAGCAAAGGAAAGTCTTGCAGCCTTTGAAAGAGGGATTGAATTAATTTGCATTTTGACATTATTTGCATTCTAATAACACTCTGGGGGCTGTGTGGGGACTAGATTCACTGGAGGTAAGAGTAATGCAAGGGGATTACTTAGGAAATTATTGCAGACCTCCAGGCTAGAGATGACGAGGACGACTCAGACAGAGTTGGGGCAGTGGGAACTACAGAGACTGGATGGCTTTTGTGGCAGCCCGTCTCCCAAGATGGCCCCCAATGAGCCAATTGAATCTGGGACAGCTCCATAACCCACTTTAACCAGTGGAATGTAGAGGAAATGACACTGTGCCTTTCAAGGGCAGGAGGTCTGGTGTCCATGTTATTGAGGACTCTGCCATGTGGCCTCTGTGAAGGGGCCTTCCCAAAGGACCCAGACTCTCTCCCTGGACGCTAGGTGTGGCCGGAAGCCTCAAAGAAGAAAGCACTCTTTGGCTCCCTCTGGAGTGGGTTCCACTGACCCTGCCTCTGACCTATCACCTGAGCGCAGTCTCTGTGTCTCTGATTTGTGCGTTAACTGGAGGCCTAAGGATTCAGGGCTGTTTAGTCAGCAGTGGGGGAGGGGAGCAGAGAGCCCCCGGGGGGGGGGTACAGACAGGGCTGCCTGGCTCCGCTCTTCCTGGGGGTGAGTGAGCAGTTTTCCAGACGAGAACACGACTACTACAGTGACTTAGAATTTAAGCTTGGGTGAGGCTTGCATGACTCAGTGCTCAGCACTCGGGCCTCAGTCCCAGTTTCTCTGGGAATGGAATGGAATGGAATGGGACAGAATTCTACCACCCACCCCCTTACTCTGGGCTGTCTCTCCCTGAGCCCCTGCCCCCCTGCTGGGTGTTCCTCAGCTTGGGTCCCCAAACAAACCACCCTGCGGGGGGGGCGGGGGGGGGGAGGGCTGCTTCTCCCACCCTGCCCCAGCAATATCCTTCGGACACATTTTTGGATTTTCTCCTCTGGTCTCCTGCATCCTTAGCTCAGGGTAATCACACTAATGACTACTACTTAGAATGCATTTGTTAATGTATGTGCCGGGCACTTGGCAAAGCTTATATATATACTCGTGAATTCCTGACCCCAATTCTAGGAAGTAGGCATTCTCATGCCCATTTGACAGATGAATAAAGCGGGGTTCACACAGGATAAGTAAGTTTGCCGAGGTCACACAGCCAGGAGATGGGCTGAGGCTTACATACCCCTGAAATGTGTTCTCTTGCTACCTGGAGACAGTACAGCCATTCAGCCCAGGTCGGTTTTTGTCCCATCCTGCCTCTTGGGGACTCTCTCAAGAGTATACAGCTTTGACCTCTTGGCCTGCGGTGTTTCAAGTTCATTTAGGCAAGGGTTCTCAAAGTGTGATTCCTGGGCCAGCAGCCTCAGCATCACCTGGGAACTTGTCAGAAAGGCATATTCTGGAGCCCGCCTCAGACTTACGGAATCCCAACCTCTGGGGTGAGGCCTAGAAGGAAGTCAGTGTTAACAAGGCCTCCAGGTGATTTTAATGCATGCCCGTCTGAGAACCACTGGAGAATTCAGGAGAGACGACAGCCTTTTCCGTTCCGCTGCCTGGGGCTGGCTGCTGGAGAAAGGGAGAATTTTCGGCTGCGTATTTTTTATCTGGTTGCCATTGTTTTCTTGTCACATTTTGTCAGAAACAACTCAGGTCTGGCACGAGAGGGTGTGTGAATTCCTTAATTGTTGCCACTATTACGATTTTTTTCACATTTGTGTTCAGGCTAGAAGAGAGTGAAAATAAAGAGATCCAAACTGCGAAATTCAGCATCTTAGCATCTTTGTCTGTCTAGGGAAGGGGTGTGACTATAATCCCATGTGCAGTCAACGCACTTGAATTTTGCCTCCTCAGTGCCTCATCCTGGACCTCTGTCCTGCCTGCCTCTGTGTCAGGGGACACAGACACCTCACTAATACCTAGGATTCCGGGTTCCAGGGTTTGGGTCCACGGTCTGCTCCACCATTTCAAGTTCCTGACCATGTACAGCCTTGAGGGTGAGTCCAGGCTCTGCCATGTGCCAGCTGTGTCCTCTTGGGAAAATCACTTGGCCTCTCTGGGCCTCAGGTTCCTCCATCGTGAAATGAGAGTAATAATTCTCACCTCGCAGGCTTGTTGCGAGGACAGAGGAAATGTAGGTAGCATAGTGGTGCCACACATTTGCCGGGTGACCTTGAGCAGGTTAACCTCTTCTGCTTGTTTTCTCCTCTGTAATCCCCACAGCTTATACCTCGTAGGCCGTGAGGTTAAAGGTTATATCCATCTTACAAGGTCGTGTATTCTGCAATGTTAGCCATTATTATTATTAAAACAATTTTTTGATGTTTATTTATTTTTGAGAGAGAAAGAGAGACACAGAGCACAAGCAGGGGAGGGGCAGAGAGAGAGGGAGACACAGAATCCGAAGCAGGCTCCAGGCTCCGACTGTCAGCACAGAGCCTGACACGGAGCTCGAACTCGTGAACCGTGAGATCGTGACCTGAGCTGAAGTGGGACGCTCAACTGACTGAGCCACCGGGGCACCCCAGCTATCATTATTGTTAAGCACATAATACAGTGCCTGGAATCTAGAAGATGCTCAGTAAATGGTGGCTAGTGTTATTGTTAGTTTCCATTTAAAAAAAAATTTTTTTTTTTTTTTACATTTATTTATTTTTGAGAGACAGTGAGACAGAGCATGAGTGGAGGAGGGGCAGAGAGAGAGGGAGACACAGAATACAAAGCAGGCTCCAGGCTTTCAGCTGTCGGCGCAGAGCCAGATACGGGGCTCAAACCCACAAACCATGAGATCGTGACCTGAGCCGAAGTTGGACACTCAACCTACTGAGCCACCCAGGCGCCCCTAGTTTCCATCCTTAACCTGCAGACAGTGCTGACCTTACGATGCCTGAGGCTGCTTCCCCTTCTGACTTCTGGTGGCTTTGGGGTCTCCCATCTCACTGATGCCTTCCTGGAGTTTGCAATTTCTGCCAGTTCATCTTGCATCTGACTCTGAGTTTCAGCCTCTCTCGGGGTCTCCTGTCATTTGTTCTTGGCCTGGTCTTAGAATTCTTCGTTCTGGCTTCACGCCTCATTCCCAGGACCCCAGTCATAGGCCTAAAATTTGCCAGACCAGAGTTAAGTCGCAGCTCTGTTACTCACTAGCCATGTAACCTCAGACAAACGCTTTAGCCTCAATTTTCTCATCTGTAAAATGGGACTATTAATGTGTATCTTGCAGGGCTGTCCAAGGATTAAATGCAGTCATTGTAAATACTCAGCATGGTTGGTGCCTGTCACACAACAGGTGCTCCACAATGTTTATTTACTTCTCTGTCTGCTTCTCCCTGTGGTTCAAATCCCGGAACCGCTCTGAACGGGTATACCGGTCTGTAAAAGGGGGAAGTAATGTTTCCAGCCTCCATGTGCTATCTAGTTTTCCTTTCTTCTTTTTTTAAAAAAAAATTTAGGGGTGCCTGGGTGGCTCAGTCGGTGAAGCGTCCGACTCTTGGTTTTGGCTCAGGTCACGATCTCACAGTTCATGAGTTTGAGCCCCGCACCGGGCTCTGCACTGACAGCACGACATTCTCTCTCTTCTCCCTCTGCCCCTCCTCTGTTCTCTCTGTCTTTCAAAAATAAATAAACTTTAAAAATATTTTTAAAATTTTTGAAAAAATTTTTAATGTTTATTTTTGAGAGAGAGAGAGAGAGAGAATGAGTGGGGGAGGGCAGATACAGGAGGACAGAGGATCCGAAGTGGGCTTTGCGTTGATAGCAGAGAGCCCGATGCAGGACTTGAACTCATGAACTGTGAGATCGTGACTTGAGCTGAAGTTGACCGCTCAACTGACTGAGCCACCCAGGTGCCCCTTTAGTATTTTTTTTAAGTTTATTTATTTATTTTGAGGGGGGGGAGAGAGAGAGAGAGAGTGAGAGCGAGCGAACGGAAGGGGCAGAAAGAGAGGGAGAGAGAATCCCAAGCAGACTCCAGGCTGTCAGTGCAGAGCCCAATCTCATGAACTGTGAGACCATGACCTGAGCCAAACTCAAGAGTCAGATGCTTAACCGACTGAGCCACCCAGATGCCCTCTTCTTTAGTACAGTAAAACCTTGATTTGAGAGCAACATTCGTTCCAGAAACATGCTTGTAATCCAAAGCACTTGTACCTCAAAGTGAATTTCCCCGTAAGAAATAACGGAAACGCAGACAATTCATTCCACAACCCAAAAATATTCATGCAAAAGTGATTACGATACTGTAATATAATACAAAATAATAAAGAAAATACAAAATATAAAGAAAACTAAATTCACCTGCACTTACCTCTGAAAACCTTTGTGACTGGGATGAGGGAGAAAAGAGAGAGGAGGGTTATGGTGGAGGACGACTTTCACTATCACTGACGGAATCACTGCTACCTGTTGGCTCAATGGAATCTTTTTCTTCTCACGCAACGTTAGCAAGGAACCTATCCAGTGACACTTGCTTTTGCCTCCTTTTGAGGATTTCACAGAAATGTGATGTTGCTTTGTTGTTAAACAGATTCCTCCCTCGCACTGTGACAGCCTTATTTGGGTGGTGTTTTCTACAAAAGTTTGCACAGTTTCCCACGTTTCACACGTCTCCCTAGTCTCATTTGAAGAGAGGGATTCCTCCACCTTCTCCCCCTCCTCCTCTGCAGAGGAGACGTCCCCCATAACCTCTTGCTGTTGCCGGCGATGCAGATCCATCAGTCCGTGGGCACTCGTCTCCTGGCCATGTTCCTCCACCAGCGCTTGAATGTCGTCCTCATTCACCTCCAGTCCCATGGTCCTCCCCAAGGACGCAATTTCATCGACAGCTGGCAGCTCCTGTTCATGAGCAAGCCCCTCTGAGTCAACGAGGCCACAGTTTCCTCCAAGCAGAATTGAGGGTTCTCTTGCTGGCCCCATCCCAGGCTTTATCGATGATCTTGAGGCAGTTCACAATGTGGAAATGATTTTTCCAAAACTCACAGAAGGTAAGTTTTGTTCCTTCGGTCACCTCGAAGCGTCGCTGAAATAGTGCTTTGGTGTGAGGCTTTCTAAAGTTCGAAATGACCTGCTGATCCAAGGGCTAGAGGATTGGAGTGCTGTTGGGAGGAAGGACCTTGACCTCAATGAACTCGAATTCCTCCAGTTAGTCGTTCTCAAAGCCTGGAGGATGAGCAGGAGCGTTATCCATAACCAGCAAGGTTTTGAGTGGCAGATTATTTTAGGAAAAAAAATTTTTTTACACTTATTTATTTTTGAGAGACAGAGAGAGAGAGACAGAGCGCAAGCCGGACAGGGGCAGAGAGAGAGGGAGACACAGAATCGGAAGCAGGCTCCAGGCTCCGAGCTGTCAGCACAGAGCCCGACGCGGGGCTCGAACTCACAAGCCGTGAGATCATAACCTGAGCTGAAGTTGGACGCTTAACCGACTGAGCCACCCAGGTGCCCTCATGGCGGATTCTTTTAGGACCAAAGACCTCGTTGGTCCTCTCAATGAACAAGATGTGAGTGGCCCAAGCCTTGCTGTTGGACTTCTACATAACATTTAACTGGCCTTTCTGCGCCTTGCGTTTCTTGAAGCCTCATGGATTCTCAGGATGATACATGAGCAGGGACTTGACTTTGAAATCCCTGCTTGCATTAGCACAAAACAAGAGGGTGAGATGGTCTTTCATGGGCTTGTGGCCAGGCATTGCATTCTCTTCTTCTGTAATGTAGGTCCTCTCTGGCATCTTTTTCCAAAAAAGTCTCGTCTCATTACAGTTAAAGACTTGCTCTGGCAGGTAACACTTGGAAACCGTGAGCTTCTGGAATTCCGTAGGGAACACCTCAGCTGCCTCAGCGTCAGAACTCGTAGCCTCTCCCTGCCTCACGACACTGTGGATGCCACTTTTCCTCTTAAAGTTATCAGACCACCCCCTGCTTGCCTTGAAGCCTTCTTCCTTTTCTGTTGACGTATGTGGTGGTTTGCTTACAAAGTCGGCGTACAAGGCTCTTGCCTTCTCACAGATAAAGTTCTTAGTCACACTATCGCCTGCTAGTTGCCCCTTGTGTATTCAAACCAGAACCCGTGGTCGTTGCTCTGATATTCTCGTGACTTCTTTTGCTGCGTCCAGCCCCCTCATTTCTTCTTTCTTCTTTAATATTGTGCCGATGGCCCACGTAGCCGTCTTATGAAATCTTGCAATTTCGGCCCCTCGCATGCCTCACGCCTACTTCTCGGTGATTTCCCTCTTCACTTCCACCATAATCATCTTCTTCTCACCGCCTTTCTTTTCACCCTTCTTCTGCATGGCGGCCATTGTATACGCTCACACGGATGCTGACTACAGTATGGTATTAATAAACTCTTGTCATCGACTGTATTTAATGTAACTGACAATAAGGCAGCAGAGGAGAGGGTTTATATCGCCAGGCAGCCTGACCTAGAATGAAGCAGAGCATTCCTAAGCTTACTCTTGTATGGAAAAGCAAAGGACTGTCCATCGGTCCTTTGAAGTGACAAAAAATACATTAGTGCCAATTGTGGGCACCTTCCAATGTTCTGAAAAGTCACTGATTTCTGCCAAACACCATGGCCTGAGACCGAACATCCGAACACGGGAGACAATAACCCACAACCCCTGAGAGAGAGAGAGAGAGAGAGAGAGAGAGAGAAGAATCATTGGCTCAGTTGTGATCATGGGATGTTCGGCATCATGTACAACTCATATTGCAAGACATCGCTTGTTTATCAAGTTAAAGTTTATTAGAAATGTTTGCTCGTCTTGAGGAACACTTGTAGAACAAGTTACTCGCAATCCAAAGTTTTACCGTATTTTGACTTTATTGGGGTGGGAAGAAGCAACAATGTGTCCCAACTAATGACTACACCTCCCCCATCCCTTCCTTGCAGCTACGTGGCCCTGAGTATCTATGTTTTAGCCAATGATGTGAAAGGAAGTGTTGGGGTGGTGGGATGGGTCAGATTGTGTCTCCACCCTTCCCCCCCCCCCGCAATTGTGTTAAAGTTCTAAGCCCCAGCACCACAGAATGTGATCTTATTTGAAGATAGAGTCTTTACATAGTTCATCAGGTTAAAAGGTTATTTGGGTGGGCCCAATACGACCGGAGTCCTTACTCAAAGGGGAAGTTTGGACACAGAATCAGATACATACACAGGGGGGATGGTGTGAAGGCACACAGTGAGAAGACAGCCTTGTGAGCAGAAGACTCTCCCCTAGAGCCATCAGAGGAGCATGGCACAGCTCACACCCTGATGTGGGGCTCGTTACCTCCAGACCTGTGAGACAATAAATATCTGTTGTTTGAAGCCACCTAAGTTTTGGTACTTTGGTACAGGAGCCCTAGGAAATTAACAAATGTGCGATTTGGTGACGGCTGCCTGAAGTGAGCCTTCCTGATGCCTACGATATACAGTGCTGGTGTTTAACGTAGTTAACAATCAGTATGGAGCTGGGCACTAATCAGAGAGGATACCGGGCATGAACAACTTGTCTGGTCATATTGGTTAAATGTTAGTCCTGGGAATGCTCCAGCAGCCATTTTGGGCCATGAGGCTAGAAGCCAGGAAAGAGCTGAGGATATCAGAGTTGAAAGAGGGGAGGAGCCTTGGTTCCTGATGACTTTGTGGGGATGCCACACCAGACTTGGGCTGCCCACCTCCAGTGTTATATTGTGGTCAAGGTAGAATAAACCTGTGTTTGTTTATGGCTTTGTGGGTTGTGGCTTTTTATTTTCTTCAGCCAAACCTAAATTTACCTGATGTCCAATCCCACGAAGGATTGGGAAGCCAGAATGAAATGATGAACCAGAAAGTGTTTTGTAAACTCTCCAGTTCTATGCACACGTTACGGCATTTTTATTATTGTGGTGTTTGTGACTAGAATTATGATTGGTTTAGGAAGAATGGATTGAAATAGACTGACATGATCCTGGCCAGAGATCAGAGGCTCTTTGTTCTGCTTCAACAACATGTCTTTGAGGGCTGTGCGCAGATAAGAGTGGTAGGAGAGCCTGGCAGGAGAGGAGCCACCAGCCTTTGGGTTGGATGCCAGCAGGATGACTGGGTGACTTTTGTTGAGCTGGGGCCAAAATGCTCAGGCACTGGTTGGCAGGTAAGCATAAAGGTTGAATCAGGATGGATAGGTTTAATACAGGCTCCACCTTCACTTGCTTTGTAACCCTGGGCAGGTTACCGAATTTCTCTGAGTTTCAGATTCCTCATCTGTAAAATGGGAACAATTATAGACCCTATGACGTAAGGTTGTCAGGGAGATTCAGTGACATCACATATCCAGTAGGGAAAAAGACAAATCCACAGTGTGTCTGTATCCTGTCCAGGTTATAGATTTTTCTGCTGTGACTACTAACCCTTGACAGATTACAAATGAACAGAGTGGATTCTAGCTTGTTTCTTCTTACCTTTATTGATTCATTCAGCAAGAATATTGAATGTGCCCATTATGTGCTTACTATGTACCAGGTGATGAAAAGAGCTAGTGAGGTGGACTTAGACCATAGTATCCAGGTACAGCCAGCTGTTCTCAAAGAACAACTAAAAAAAAAAAAAAGTACAGCCAAATTTGTTTGAGTGCCCCTCCTCTTCTCTTACTGTCATCTTTTCTTGAGGTCTCCCTTCGAGGTTTCTGCCATGGCTATGCTGGTCTACCCCCCTCCCCATCAGTAGATGTTCAATTCAAAATAGATGTCACTAATTCATACTATGGTGCAAATGACTACAAATCTCTCAAAGCATGGACCTGCAAATGACCCATCCTATAAAGCTGGCTGCCCCTGAAAGACTGTTCCTGTGTATAGAAAGCAAGGAGATTCCAGGCAGAAGGACCTAGAGAATTCATTCAGTCTGAACCCTCTCAGTTCACAGTGGGGTAATCAAACTAGGCACAAGTAACTTGGTCTAAGCAGGATCACCCAACCAAGGAGTCATGCAGCCAGGCTGAGCAGGGAGCAGAACATGGCTTTTCCATACTCCATGGTCTACACCATATGTGCGCCAAGCACTTTCTGATTAGGTTGTGCAGAATGCCCT